>NW_028270153.1:60179456-60802948 GCF_037043375.1 Chiloscyllium plagiosum
TTTAAATTATTCCCGTCAGCACGGAAGGAACTGTTCTCAAACTTAGGGGGCTCGCAATATAAGGTAAGTTTGCCATAGGGATGTTGAGATCTAATTTTACAATATCAATTCTTTCTTTATGTTGACCATAAGATAAACCTCACCCTATTTTAAAAAAAGTTACATGGGCTTGGCACAATAACCATAAGCACAAAGCAGCATGCTATAGGTTAATAGAGGGAAGTTTGCTGTTTATTCAGATTATCTTTAGTCAATACAAGTGGCATAACTTTAGAAGTACATGCAATCTTTCTTGATGCCATTGTGTCAGATTGGCATGACATTCAGGATGCTCAGCCTCCAGGAACTGGTATCAGATTATGTCAGCCACACCACAAACTAATAACAGGATCATTTACCCTCAGTCCCAAGTTCTGGCCTATGAGCTGGATATCAACACAGTTAAGAGTGCCAACATGTAATAGAAAATTGATGAGCAAGGGAAAGGGACAACTGGTCAACCACAGCATGTTGGCCAATGCACCATGACTAAA
Source organism: Chiloscyllium plagiosum (assembly GCF_037043375.1). Lineage (NCBI taxonomy): Eukaryota > Metazoa > Chordata > Chondrichthyes > Orectolobiformes > Hemiscylliidae > Chiloscyllium > Chiloscyllium plagiosum. Next base: position 60,179,990 of record NW_028270153.1, read on the forward strand.
CACCTTCTTCTCTTCTTCAGCCAACTAACATCAGGCAGAAACACAAGACTCAATTTCTTTAATATCCCAAAGTCAGCAACTCTCATATTGATTAAGAACAAAGTCCCAGCTCTGTTAGTATTTGTCCTTGAGTAAACTAATATCCATACACCTAACCAATAATATTATTTATACTGGGAATTGAATATGAAACAAATTTACTAGTTTAAAAAACAGAATATGAATCAAACTAGTATGTCTTGCATGGGTGGGGATGGGAAATTATGAAGGTTGAATGGGTTTTTAGTGATTTATTGTATCTAAGATGTCACACTGAAGAAACCTTTATATTAAGGTGCACGTAATAATGACCAATGTGAAATGTGATTGAATCTTTTATTTCACTGTGCACCTTTGAAGTTTTCCTCACTTCAAAGGCACTGCCACTATCAGTAGCTCAGCCCCATGGCCAACATTCCAGATTTTCACTTTTCTCTCACTTCAAAGTTAATGCAACCCCAAAGTGCTGCCAATTGGAAAGAAACTAACACGATGAGTGACAATCAGTTCAAAAAGGTATTGTCAGTGTTTGTAGAAAAAATAAAGCCATGCACCAGAAACATAATATAGTCACTAATCAAACCAGTGAGGAATCCAGAAGAACCTGTATAACCAGAGATTGTCTAGTATGTAAAATTTGGTAATACAAAGTGATGCATTTTAAGGGAAGTTAACTATATGAAGATGTTGTGGTTCTGTTCGCCGAGCTGGAAGTTTTTGTTGCAAACGTTTCGTCCCCTGGCTAGGCGACATCATCAGTGCTTGGGAGCCTCCTGCGAAGTGCTTCTTTGATGTTTCCTCCGGTGTTTATAGTGGTCTGTCCCTGCCGCTTCCGGTTGACAACCGGAAGCGGCAGGGACAGACCACTATAAACACCGGAGGAAACATCAAAGAAGCGCTTCGCAGGAGGTTCCCAAGCACTGATGATGTCGCCTAGCCAGGGGACGAAATGTTTGCAACAAAAACTTCCAGCTCGGCGAACAGAACCACAACAACGAGCACCCGAGCTACAAATCTTCGCACAAACTTTGAACTATATGAAGAGATAAAGAATAGAATTTAAGATATCTGGTCAGCATGGATGAGTTGAACAAAGGGTCTGCTTTAATGCTGTACAACTCTATGATTCTGTGACTTGGTTTTTAGGGTTAAGTAAAGATGGGAGAAGATTCATGGTGACCATAATCATTGATATAAACCGATTGAACCAAATGGCCTGATTCTCTACTGTAAATTTCAATCTTATTCTATCTAGCTTATTGCTTAATGCACTAAATACCAGGTGGAAAATGCATCAGAGATGCAAAGGTGGCTCCTTTCCCCAGCCCCTCGCTCCATAAGTGTTTGTTAGACCAAGATGAGATTCACTTTGCAAACAGACAACTCAAACTTTTCCATTCTTTGGCGTGCTGGTGCAGAAACACTGTCTTGCATTTAGTGCTTGTTAATCAGGAAGCATCAAATGTTGGAAAGTTGTAATCACAAAAAGAACACTTCCATTTTTATCTGAAGATGTACAATGTGCTCAGCATGTTGGTTCTAACATCTTGTGTTCAGATAAACCAAACAGTAGAATAACCTTGGGTTCACTGACATCATAAATTATGATGGTGCAGCTAAAGCACTTTACAAAAGTCAGCAGAAATTTTTATGCTCATGATCTAGGTGCCAAAGCACTTCCCTTTCTCTTCTTATTTACAATGTATATTCTTCATGTTTCTGAACATGGCTGCTCCAATGAGTGTTTTTTGCTGTAGCAGCAGATTCTTCCTTTTAAGTTTGTCATCTTCCATTTCTTAAATGTGCAGACTCTATTTGGAATATGAAACTTAGCCACTCTTTTCTCAGACTGAGAACATTGGTGGGCTAATCAAGTGGGAAGCTGAGTACTATTCTCTCCATAACAATAACACCTTGGATTAATGTAGCACCAGTGTTTTCAGATAATGTTACTCAGGAGCAGAAGATGGATGAGAAAGAGGAGAAATCCTTGGAAAGCTCTAGATATGAAAGATGAGCATTAATGGAGATCTGTTAACAGTGACTGGATGGATAGGAACAGAATCCAGAGAGAGTTGATCCACTCAACTGAAAAATAGAAGGAGTTTGCAGAGGATGGTGTGGTCAAACATGGTAAGACTGCAGGGTGGATGTAGAGAGATGACTTCTCTTAAGTAACACTGATACTGACAAGTGGCTGCTCCAGTGTGCTGGCTCTGTGGAAACCTGATCAACAAGGTTCGATCAAGCAGTTGAATGAATAATGAACAAATGATTTTATTGTCATGGGTGTTTTACAGTGAAAAATACAGTACAGTTGGTTCTGCTACAATGTGCATTTCTTCAACACGAATTGTCTACAATGCGATTGAAGCATGTAGACCATTATTTGTAGAATGCCTGTATTGGATATAATTACCTGTATTGACCATAATGCGTTTCTGGCCCCTTTAGTTTAAATAGTGCTGCACTGGAACTGAACTATCGCCTTATACCAGAAATGACGGTAAAACTACAATGAAAAGCTTCCATCGTCACTGGTACTTTTTGAACAGTTAAAGAATATCAATTAAAAATAAAAAGATATAGCTTAAAGAGAGTCCATAACCCTCCTGCCACTGTTTTGCCACTGTCTACGCTGGACTCAACCAATGTCAAAGTCGCTGTTCCTTATCCTTCACCGCTGTGCCTACCTTGCCAACATTGCCTCTGCTGGTGTAGGAGCCAATGCCATTATAAGAAAGATGACCAAGGATTCAGAAGGAGACGATGTCTTCCAGGACTTTTGAGAGGATGTGCAAGTTGGAGAAGTGCAGTTAATTTCAAGAAGAAAGAGCATCAAGACAGGGTCTTGAAGGTGGAAGATAATGGCAGATTTAACAGCGAGTTGTGATCATGATTTTACTGAGGGGAAGGTTCAGGAAACAGGGGTGTGTTTGTCTCATGGACAATATGAATTAGTTTACACATCACATTTATATGTGCGTTTTGTAACAGTAAGTTCAATGGTTCATAATCAGAAGCAAAGGTATCTGAACAATTGAGAAGTACTGAAGCCAATCCAGTTATTGCCAACTGAATCCCCCACTGAAGTCAGTAATGGCCACAAATGAGGGCACAATTCAGAATTTTTCGACTCAATACTGTGCTCAGTTACAGCAATACTACCTCAGTCCCTGGATTTATTTTAGCATGTTCTGCTACTTTCCATCATTGAAAGCATTGCTGTCACCTTTCTTCAAGATGAAACCTTTATTTGGAACCACACAGACTGACATCTGACTGTCACTTCACACACTATTGGAAGAGGGGTTTAAATGTTTGATAACCACATTATTGGTGTTTGACACTGAAGTGATTGCAGGGATATAAGCAGCAGTTTAATCATGTATTGGAACATCGTAGCAAATATCATGACAGATATACCATATTATTTGTGACATCAACATATTGAGGGAGGATTAATGGAATGAAACTTGGCTTTGATACCCATCAAGACAATCATTTTAAGTCAAAAATATTCATTGAAATGAGGTATCACCTGAATAATCACAAACACAACATGACCTAGTATTGGTCAATATACTATCTAATCATGAGAGCTAAATAATAATCTGTGTTCAAATTCTGTCATAGCAGATGGAGGAGTTTAAATTCAGTAACAATCTGGAATTAAGAGTCCACTAATGATCATTAAACCATTGTTAATTGTTGTTCAAAACCCAACTGGTTCATTAATGTACATCCTAACCTGATCTGGTCTACATTTGAGTCCATTCCAACAGCAGTTGACTCCTAACTGCCCTCTGGGCAACAAATCTGGCCAGGACAATGAAGCCCACATCCTGTGAATGTTTTGTTTTTAAATATCCAATTCTGTGCATTTGACAATGAAGCTAATTCAATTCAGTTCAATTCATTTGCTGCTATCACAACATGTCTGATTGTCTATTTCAAAATGGCAGCTTTATCTTGGATCTAAACCAGTTTCATTTCTCCTGAAAAGCACTGAATCTCAATTGTAAGTCTTCAAACTGGCACCTTCGCCTGGAACTCCTCTCCGTAGTTGCTCATCATTGTCACAGAAGGAGGACAACACAAGTGCAGGAACAAGAAAATAAAGACCAAAGTTCAGAAGTGTGAAAGCAAAATAGTGAAGAGACTGTTAATGGCCAAAATTAATAATTAGAATAAAAGCAAATTGATACGTTTCAGAATGTAGCCCCACAAGTTCAAAATTCAAATATGTTAAAGATTTTTAATTCATGGTCCTAAAACCCAATTCGCTCAGACCCACTTCATCAATAATTGAATATGAATTTGTAAAAAATTAACAATTTCAAAATTGACAGCCTGCTTGATCTCTTTGATCTTATCCAGCAACTCTAGCTATTAAGAGAATTCAAGAAGTCTAGGTTGTTGCTGAAGTGGCACTAGATGGCGTAGCAGTTTAAGGCAAAACTGTCAGAGGCAGTGCTTATCACCTCGAGGGACTCCAGACCAACTTTAGCTCAGGTCAATGAGGAAGAAACTCCCCTCTGGCACTGAGTGACAGAAGCATCGAGTTTAGAGCCTCAGATGCAGCTTCATGTGGGTGTAATGCCATTCAGTGCAATGGTGCTGAATTTTACAACAGAAGCATCAGGGATACCAACAAATAAAACATCCAGCAGTATCACTTAAAAAGGGAAACTTTTCTAAATGGCCCAATATGGATACACCAGCCTTTATATCCCGAAGTATTAGCTTGCTTTTGTTTTCAGTTACTGAGCCATCTGCCACATACTTCCATCATTTTCTATTTTTATTTGTGACTCTCAGCTTTTTGTGGATTTACTTTCATTAGAATTCTAGGCAGTAATTTCCCAGTTCCAAAAACTGTACCAACACATTGAATTCTTGAGGATTTATATCTTATTCACATTTTCAAAAAAAAATTGCTCCCTTTAACATCCCTTCATTATATTTTCTGAACTCTCAATGTATTCACATTTCTCTCTGTGGCACTGCTGAAGTTCAAAAACAGATTTGCTGCTGTAATTCTGTAATGTTCTCTCCAGTAGCTTTCTGCTTGAATTCTTTGCCCAGCTTCTAGCATCTTTCCATCATGTGCACTGTTCTTGATTGCTTTACATTTCTCTTTCCAAACGGCTATGATATATTTTATCTCAACTCGGATTTTTTAATCTCAATTTCTAACTCCTTTCTGTCTCATTTTCTTTTCCCCTACAAAACCTTGATAGTCATAAAAAGATGAAAAGTGTGGTGCTGGAAAAGTACAGCAGGTCAGGCAACATCTGAGGCGCAGGAGAATCAATGTTTTGGGCATAATGTCAAATGTCCAAAATGTTGATTCTCCTGTTCCTCGGATGCTGCCTGACTTGCTGTACTTTTCCACCACCACACTTTTTGACTCTGACCTCCAGCATTTGCAATCCTCACTTTCTCCTAGTCATGAAGAGAATACAATATGCACCCTTAAATGTGATGAGGGAGGGAGGTCAGAGCAGGGAAAGGATAGGTTGGTAAGGAGTAGAATATTGAAGGTTTTAAGCTTGAACATTTTACGCTGTGAATGATATAGGCTAAGGAAGATTTTTAACCTGGAGGCAAGATTGAATAGGATAAAATTCTATTGTATAAAATTAAGAAGGGCCTTGACTGAGCTGATAGACAGGAACCATTTCCTTTATCACAAGATAACAAAGGTTATGCTGGTTAACAATTGTAATTTTGTGAATAAGGAAAATAATCTGATTCTAAAATGCTCATAGACACATAGGTATAGAGCATAAATGGAGCCCAAGCCACTTAGGCCTTTCACCATTCAGATAGTAAGCATACATTTAAAAAGTATTGAATATAAAATGTAGTTGAGAGTGTGGTGCTGGAAAAGCACAGTGGGTCAGGCAGCATCCGAGGAGCTGGAGAATTGATTCCTCGGATGCTGCCTGACCTGCTGTGCTTTTCTAACATCACAGTCTCGACTCTGATCTCCAGCATCTGCAGTCCTCACCTTCTCCTTGAATATAAAAAAGTCAAATTTACTCAACCTAGGAGTAATATTGTATCAAGTGGTGACTATTTCCAACAGTATTTAGTTCTAAGAGAACAGTTTTGATATCAAACCTCTGCTTATGGTACTAGTCATCCGTCTGGATCCCCCACTATCTCACTCAGTATGATGCAATAACATAGATTGATGATGGACTAGTCAGGTACACGAAAATGTGGCACATATTGGATTCAATCTGAAGAAGTGAGGAGTGACATATTTGGGGGAGGCAAAAAAATGAGAGACTTATTATATATAGAGGAACAGAAACTGGGAGCGTTTATAAATTCCTAAAACCACTAAGACACCCAGATAAGGTGTTAGGGAGACACACGGGTTGTTTTCTCCTATTGGATGACACTTCGAATATAAGAGCAGTGAGATTTGTATAAAGCATCCATTAGGTCACAGCTAGAGTATTGCAATCTGTGCTATTGCCGATGTTACAATTTTGATCACCTGTTAGATTACTGTAAAAATCTGTCTAGGTTCACTAATGGAATTCAGAGAAAAAACATTTGCTCCTCTTACTTGGCCTGGACTATCATAGAATCCCTAATATTTGATCCAGACCTCCAGCCATAGAAGTACAGGAAATCAGAGCAGGAATAGACCATTCAGCCCCTCAAGCTTGCTCTTTCGTTAAACTAGATCGTGGCTGATCTTGTCAAAGCCATTTCCTCTCATTATCCCCATGTATCTTGAAATTTTTAATATGGTCTACTCTTAATGGTCTTCTGCAATGGCTGAGCATGCAATTCAGTTGCATTGAGTAAGGCAGCTCACCAGGACCTTCTTAAGAGCAATAAGGGATTAGATTAGATTACATTACAGTGTGGAAACAGGCCCTTCGGCCCAACAAGTCCACACCGACCCGCCGAAGCGTAACCCACCCATACCCCTACATTTACCCCTTACCTAACACTATGGGCAATTTAGCATGGCCAATTCACCTGACCTGCACATCTTTGTGACTGTGGGAGGAAACCGGAGCATCTGGAGGAAACCCACGCAGACACGGAGAGAATGTGCAAACTCCACAGTCAGTCGCCTGAGGTGGGAATTGAACCCAAGTCTCTGGCGCTGTGATGCAGCAGTGCTAACCACTGCCGCCCAATCATAACTGCTGGTCTGATACCCATATCCCAAGAATTATTAATCATTTGTTAGATGATAAGTGGTATTTTGTTACACTCATATTTAATGGGTAGACTGTAAATTCAAATAGCAGTTGAAAGATACGGTGAAAAGCTATTTAAAGATTGAATTCTTGCAGTGTCCTACTGGCATCACATTTGATCTATTGTTTATAAAGATCTTTAATAGTGCTTCCTGGTTATTTTTTAATCATCTGTATAGCATTATATTTCCACATTACACACTGATGTTTTATAACTATGAAACCTTGCTCATAAGCAAATAAAACAATTTGGAATTACATTGATACATGAGAAATATAGCACCAGAAACATTGCTCAGGGAATGCAAGACAAAATCCTCGCTATACATGATATGAATGTTCCAAAGATTTTAAATAGTTTTTTAATGTATTTTAAATTGGCATATTCATAGATGGTAGGCTGAATGCTCTGATTAAAAAGTAGAATTCAGGAATTGAGTGTATTTTTAGCCATGTTAGTATAAACTGTAACATTTTCTTAAATGAATTTTTTTATCAAAAATAGGCTGCAAGCAGACTTTATAGACATTAATCTGCAGATATGATTGTTTGGAAATTTGGAGTGAAACACACTATGCATGGCTGACAGTATAGTGCCCAGGTCACTAATTATTCTCAAAGCAGAAACATCTACCAAACTGTAAACATATGAGACAGAGAGACTGGATAGAATTTATTGTTTCCATTACTAAAATTGGAGGAAGTGAATCTATGGGTCATCAGGCTAACCCTAACTCTAACCCTAACTCTAAGCTCACTGACAGAAATACTGTTAGAAAGAATTCTGAAGGATAAAAACAAAGTATGCACTTGGACTGTTCAGACATAGTCAGCATGTATTTTTTAAGGACTTGTCACATTTGACAAATTTGATTGAACCTTTTGAGGAGGTAACCAAGATTGATGATGAGTGTACTGTATTTGATGTGGTCTACAAGCAAAGCTAAACGTCTCTCATGGTAGACTAAGAGCCCATGGGATCCAAGGCAAAGTGACATATTGGATCCAAAATTAGTTGAGAGTTAAGAAGCTGCGGGTGATGGTAAAGGATTGTTTCTGAGATTGGATGTCTGTTTCGAGTGAGGTTCCAAAGGGCCCAGTGCTGGGGCACTTGTTGTTTATGGTGTATATTATTGATTTGGACCTAAAAGTTGGAAGAATGTTCCAGATGTTTAAGGATGACATGAAAGCTGTGTGATAAAAAGCTATATACTACAGGTAGATATCAACAGACTGGTCAGCTGAACAAAATGGGAGCAGTTGGAAATCAACCTGGAAAAATATGAGCTACTGCGTCTAAGAAGCACAAACAAGGCAAAATACTATACTATGAATGAACACTGACAATCAGAGGGACCTCATTGTGCATATCCAGAGATCTCTGACAGTATAGTGCTCAGGTCACTAATTACACCCAAAGCAGAAACATTTACCAAACTATAAGCATAAGATACAGAAAGACTGTATAGAATTTATTATTTCCCTATGTATGTATGTAGGTAGATGCAGTGCTTGAGAAGGCATATGGGTCATAGTTGCCTTTGTTAGTAGGGGCATGGAATACAAGAGTGGAGAGGTTATGCTGGAACTGAATAAAACACTGGTTAGGTCATAATCGGAGTATTGTGTACAATACAGGTCACTATATTGTAGGAAGCATGTTATTGTACAAGAGAGGTGCACAGTAGGTTTTTTTTATTTTATTCATTTTTGTGGGATGTGGGTGTCACTGCTGGCCAGCATTTATTGCCCATCCCAAGTTGCCCTTGAAAAGGTGGTGGTGAGCTGCCTTCTTGAACAGCTGCAGTTCATGTGTTGTGGTTTGAACCATAGTGCCACTGGGGAAGGAATTCCAGAATTGTGACACAGTGACAGTGAAAGAATGGCTACATATTTCCAAATCAGGATGGTGAGTGGCTTGCAGAGAAGCTTGAAGGTGGTGGTTTTCCCATATATCCCTTGTTCGTCTAGATGGAAGTGATCATGGGTTTGGAAGGTGCTGTCTGAGGATCTTTGGTTTACCGGAATGCTGCCTGGGCTGGAGTGTCTGAGCTGAGAGGAAATGTTGGATAGGCTGTAACTGTTTTCCTTGGAGCAGCACAGATTGAGAAGGGATTTATTAGAGGCATATATGAGAGGCATAGATAGAAAAGGTAGAAATATACTGGAGGAGTGAATGTCAAGGGAGTGTGGATTTAAGCAAAGAGGGAAAGGCAAAGAAGGGATTTGAGAAGAAAGTTTTTCACTCAGAGGGTTGTGGTAGTGTTGAACTCATTACCTAAAAGGGTGACTAAGTCAGAAACCTTCAAAATGTTTAGGAACTCACTTGTCTTACCATAGCCTCCAGGGCTATGGGCCAAAATCTGGAAAATGGGATTAGTGTAGTCAGATCTATGTTGACTGGTACATGATGAGCTGAATGGCCTCTTTCTATGCTATGAATGCCAATGAGAAATATATCAGTTGGTTTATTTATTAGGGCGACAAAGCATTTGGCATGATTCATGACGAGCTATAGACTTCAATTGTAGGTCGGTAGAATAATCAAACCTGTGTGCAGAGACATAACTTAGCCCAAGTTCTTTTTAAGATTGCCGAGTTGAGATGTTAACTAACAGTTGATTAAGTGGTCAGATCATTTGACAAATTGTTTTGTGCGTTTTGGCTTCATTTGACTGCACAGAAACTCAATTATTTCTAAGATTATTTCTCATCTGTAGTAGTAGATCACTTTGGGTTTGATCAAATTGTGTTGGAGGGAATGCTTTTGCGTGGAAAGGTGTCAAAGATGGAAGGGGGAGAATTCATATTACTACTGATATAATTTAGGAAGAGTATTATAGGAAATTTCCCAAGATGTGTATTGAGTATGAATTCTTTCATGTGTGACAGTGAGTACACATTCAGATTTTTCAGGGAATAGAATATAAAAATGTATGCATTGCCTTTTTTTTCTAACCCTTTATGTGAAAAATGACAATTCCATATTGCTATATCTGATTCCAATTGGATTCCTGGGGATTTGGACGTATAAATTTACATATTTACATGGGTGCAAGTGTACATCCTCACACCCTCTAATTGTGCAAATCTCTCAGTCGCTGCTGTATACATGAAATAAAGCAATACCTATTTGGACACAACCCAAATATAATTTCACGCTGAGATCACACATTGACTGATTCAATCATTTTACCTTTAGTTAATCTCAAAAAGTAACAGACATTTTAACCCATCAAATTAGTCCTGTGGCCTGGGAATGTTAGATGATCCTTCCTCCTGGCTTAACCAAACTGTACACCAGACAATCTAACTCTGCTGTCATCAGACACAATGGCAAACAGCAATTCAAGCTTGGAGTTGGGACTGGAGGAAGATTGAATTAGAATTGGTTAATACCTGATAGGAGAGGTTCACACAGCCTCCACTCAAACATTACCTCATGGCCTTCTTTGTCATTTATAATGAGATTCCCTACAGTGTGGAAACAGGCCCTTTGGCCCAACAGGTCCACACCAACCTGCTGAAGAGTAACCCACCCAGACCCATTTCCCTCTGACTAATGCACCTAACACTATAGGCAATTTAGCAATATTCACCTGGCCAATTCACCTGGCCTGCACATCTGTGGATTGTGGGAGGAAACCAGCGCACCTGGAGGAAACCCACACAGACACAGGTAGAATGTGCAAACTCCACACAGTCACCCTGGAATTGAACCTGGGACTCTGGTGCTGTGAGGCAGCAGTGCTAACCACTGAGTCACCATGCCACCCTATGTCAACCTGTTCAGAGTTGCTATCAACCTCTCTGAGGCATGTGGGATTTGAAGTTTGACCAGTGGCTAGAAGGGCACAGACAACAATGCCAAGTTTATGCATCGACTCCCTCTGATTCCTGTGGCAACGAAACATATTTATTGGACAATGGAATACTTCTTTAGGCGGAAAAGTGAGACAGTAAGGGATGTGGGTGGGGGAGGGCATGGATTCTGCAATTCATGTAAGTAGTTTATTATTAGGAAGGGTCAGTGCTTGGATGCCAGCCTGCTGAGGAGCTTGAAGTCTTTGACACTTAATTTAAAGCAGACTTTTTCTTTTCAAACCGATTTTTTTTTTGCTGAATGGGTAATCTTGGAAAGTTTCCTGTCAAATCATGTGAAAATATTAATGATGAACTGACAAACAAAACACATTGTGAGTACTGTACCTACTCAATTTAAACTTCAATGAAGCAATATATAGAATACTTTTAATTAGCCAGCCTGTAATTTGTACGATTTAAAGGTATAATTAGTGCTGTCTACTTTGTAAAATCAGCACCAGGAACTTGGATGTAAAAATATAAACTCAGGCAATGTGCAGGTGATGGGCTTTTAATCAACATACTTTGAATGCAAACTGTTACTTTGATATTTTTAAAAGCAGCAATGCTGCTTTGTCAAGTGCCAGTGTAAGGAACCAAACTATGAAGCAATGTTCGATGTACAGATGAATAGATGAAAATGCATAGTCGTGTATCTCAAACATAATTATCGCAAATGCACAGTGCTTGGAAGAGTTAGAAGTTATTGCAGCTCACTTCAGAGACAAATTTGTTATTCTATTTGTGTGCATTTGTTGACTGATGAATTTTATTTTTGGGAATCAACATTGATGTGGTTGAGGATCTGTATTTTTTCATATCCAGTCCTGGCTGTGAGTAGCATTTATTGCCTACCTATATTTGCCCTTGATAAGATGGTGGTGAGCTGCCTTCCTGAACTGCTGCAATCCATTTGCAGTAGATACACTCTCAATGTCATTAGGGAGAGAGTTCCAGGAATTTGACCCAGCCATGGTGAGAGTTTGGCAATATATTTCTAAGTCGGGACGATGAGTGGCTTGGAGGGTGAAATAACTCCACAGAAGCCTCTATCCCGTCACCAAGTCCCCCTGTATTTACACGTGGAGAGTCCTTGACACTGATCCAGCTCCCTCAGAGACAGCCGTCAGACTGAACAGGATCTCTGACTCTACTGTTTATTTCTTTTCCATGTCGTGTGTGTGCAGGTGGAGACTCCTTTTTTTCTTTTTTTTCTTATTATATTACCCCCACACTACCGTCCAACTGCGGTACACTACTGTTTATTTTTTTTATGCACTGTTTTTTTTTCTTTTTTTTGCAGTGCCTTGACACTTCTCTTTATCTTTTTTTTTCTTTTTATAATTTAACCCCCACACCTAAGTGCGGTAGTGCTTATTTTATCCCCAGCACCCATGGTGTGTGTGTATACGTGTGAGACACAGTGAAAGACACAAAGTGCACGAATCTTTATTCAAATTCCACCACCAGGAAGTTAGGAAAACACCCGGGTGGCCAGTGACAAACACTGCCCTTCACATCAAAGGGCAGTGCTGTGTTATCAAAACAGTGAAGGGGAGGGTAGGGACTAAATCAAAATAGAGTTGGAGGGAGAAATGATGCACTCCACTCCCTGCGGCGCCCACCTCTCCCTGAACAACTCCAGGGTGTTGGTGAACACGACTTTTTTTTTCGTATTGAAGCTTTTTATCTTCTTTTATTTCTTCTTTGTTCTTTTTTTATATAATTTAACCCCCACACTACCACCTAAGTGCGGTAGCGCTTATTTTTTTCCCCAGCACCCATGGTGTGTGTGTGTGCAGGTGTGAGACACAGTGAAAGTCACTGTGATCAAAACAGTGGAGGGGAGGGGAGGGACTAAATCAAAATGGAGTTGGAGGGAGAAATGATGTACTCCACTCCCTGTGGCGCCCACCTCTCCCTGAACAACTCCAGGGTGTTGGTGAACACTATTGTTTATTTATTTTTTTCGTATTGAAGCTTTTTATCTTCTTTTTTTTTCTTCTTTTTTCTTTTTTTTATAATTTAACCCCCACACTACCACCTAAGTGCGGTAGTGCTTATTTTTTCCCCAGCACCCATGGTGTGTGTGTATACGTGTGAGACACAGTGAAAGACACAAAGTGCACGAATCTTTATTCAAATTCCACCACCAGGAAGATAGGAAAACACCCGGGTGACCAGTGACAAACACTGCCCTTCACATCAAAGGGCAGTGCTGTGTGATCAAAACAGTGAAGGGGAGGGTAGGGACTAAATCAAAATAGAGTTGGAGGGAGAAATAATGCACTCCACAACACTACTGTTTTTTTTCTCTTTTTTTTGTTTTCTTTACTTTTTTTTTAATTAACCCCCACACTACCACCGAAGTGCGGCAGTGCCTATTTTATCCCCAGCACCCATGGTGTGTGTGTGCAGGTGTGAGACGCAGTGGAAGACACAAAGTGCACGAATCTTTATTCAATTTCCACCACCAGGAAGATAGGAAAACACCCGGGTGGCCAGTGACAAACACTGCCCTTCACATCAAAGGGCAATGCTATGTGATCAAAACAGTGAAGGGGAGGGTAGGGACTAAATCAAAATAGAGTTGGAGGGAGAAATAATGCACTCCACAACACTACTGTTTATTTTTTTTCTTTTTTTTTCCTTTTTTCTTTTTTTTTTATTTTAACCCCCACACTACCACCTAAGTGCGGTAGTGCTTATTTTATCCCCAGCACCCATGGTGTGTGTGTGCAGGTGGGAGACACAGTGAGAGACACAAAGTGCACGAATCTTTATTCAATTTCCACCACCAGGAAGATAGGAAAACACCCGGGTGGCCAGTGACAAACACTGCCCTTCACATCAAAGGACAGTGCTATGTGATCAAAACAGTGAAGGGGAGGGTAGGGACTAAATCAAAATAGAGTTGGAGGGAGAAATAATGCACTCCACAACACTACTGTTTATATCTGTCAGTCATGGTTCCCTGATTGGACCAGATTAACAGCCCCAGTCAATCATGGCTCCCTGATTGGACCAGATTAACAGCCCCAGTCAATCATGGCTCCCTGATTGGACCAGATTAACAGCCCCAGTCAATCATGGCTCCCTGATTGGACCAGATTAACAGCCCCAGTCAATCATGGCTCCCTGATTGGACCAGATTAACAGCCCCAGTCAATCATGGCTCCCTAATTGGACCAGATTAACAGCCCCAGTCAAGAAACTCATATTCTATGAGGTCCACCTGGCTGACCTCATTATAATCACTACAGATATCATCCCCAATATATAGATACATGCAACAAAGTCTGTTGTTTTCACTCAAAAGTATGTGGATCTCATGTTGCTACATGATAAACTGATAACCATAGAGGCATTCTGTACTAATCTGAAGAGAAACCAATGATGGATAGCCATTAGGCCGGCCTAGCAACGCAAATCCAGAGGTACTGCAAATACCTAAAGTGAAACTCCGTGGTAATAAAAGCTGGCCAGCTACAAGCTTCTGCATCTACATGAGCACTTAACTGTGGAATCCTGTGCAGGAACCGAAGAACGAGCTGCTGATGGTCTATGGCAGAGTATGAGCAACAGAAAGAAATCCATCAGCCACTGTGCAAAATAGCTACTGTACAGTGATGGGGAAGAGCCAAGGTCTTGAAAGAATATACCAAAAGCAAGCCTGCTATGCAATAAGGAGTAGTCCAAGCCACAGAGGAATTCCACCATTACAAACTAAACTAAACCCCGTTTTGTAAAAAGACATCAGTCCGCTGAGAGAAACTAAGATAAGACTGCAATTGCAATGCAGAAAATCAAATTCAGATTGCAGCAGTCTGTGGGAACTTGGATTTAAGGGATAGGATGAACTTTTCCAAAGAGAGACGCACAGTAAAAATTCAACTTCCTTGGCAGCACAAATCTGCAGGTTAAATTTTATTACGCAGAGATTATTGTAAATGACAGAGAAACTGGTTTTCAGCTGGATACTGGAGATAAGGTTTTGATCCTTATAAGGTTTGGATTCTGTGCCATATTTGAGGCCAGAGATCCTCAGCTTATCTTTCATTACACTTTGGTATCAGGAAATACAAAGGTCAGAATAAAAGACCAGATGCATGCTACATGTTGTTAAAGTTTAAAATCACACAACACCAGGATATAGTCCAACAGGTTTATTTGTAAGTACTCGCTTTTGTAGTACTGCCTCTTCACCACCTGATGACGGAGCAGCACTCTGAAAGCTAGTGCTTCCAATTAAACCTGTTGGATTCTAACCTAGTGCTGTGTGATTTTTTTTTACCTTGTCCACCCCAGTCCAACACTGGCTCCTCTGCATCATGACATACGTTTTGTTAACGATAGAAAATAGGTTGATGATGCCTTGTACGTGCCTTCTAATCATTAAATTTCTTTACTAAGTGGAGCTGCTTATGTAGCTACATTCATCCTGTGGTTAGCAAACATTGAAGGTACTTCACTCTCAGAACTGCACTAACATGGAGCAGACTTTGCATTTCTCACAAAACAGAAACTGGAAATAATAGTTGACAAAGGTGCCAAAGGAAGTAATGTCCAGCCACCAGAGGGCATTCATCTGCTCTTTCAGAATAGTCACAAAGAAGGAAACCAGCACAAAAGTTGTTCATTTGCTTGAATCGGTAGTTTCAGACATTACTGCGATTTCTACTTCAAGGGACCGTGTTCCTAAACATCTAACTGTCTCTTTCAATGAGAGCTAATCACTTGCAATGAAGGTAAAGGTGAAGTAAAATTGTCTACGCTTTGCACAGATCTTGCTCAGGAGATGCAGCAACAGCAACTGAAGTCTAGTTTGGTGCAAAAGTTCCTTCTAGAATAGAAAACGCAATCACTGCTAGGAAGGAAATAAGTAACTTTGTGCTAGATCAATTAGTAGTGAAAGCAAGTGAAACATCAGAAATTACTGCAGCCAATAAAGTGACCACAAAATCTGAAATGTTAAGAGTAATATATTTAGAAGAAAGAGCTTCAGTCATTGGAAGAAAGTTGTTTCATTGCTTCAGAAAACAAATCAAGACCATTCAAGTTTTGATTAGTGTCGACAGTGCCAAATCTGTGCAGGCAGAACTCAGAAACCAAAACAGAAATTGTTGGAAAAGCTCAGCTGGTCTGGCAGCATCTGTGGAGAGAAATCAGAGTCATCATTCCTCAGGATGTCAGGCAGAAGTCAGTTGTTTGCAGTAAATCTTTGCAGTTGTGTACAAACAACTGAGCTAGACATGTTGAGAGAAAATACTTCAATACTGAGCAAAGACCCATCAAGAAGATATACAGAAAATTCAACAAATAAAAAGTTATCCAAGGATCATAAGATCAAAGATCAGAGTGGATTGTTTTAATATTCAGTGTACATAAATTGTTGATCTTTATAGATAGCTACTGGAAGCTGCACAATAACCTCATTAGCAACATTAAAGGTGGGAGCATTACAGAGTATTTTCAATCAAAACTAATAATATCAGAATATTGAGGTCCTGAAGGTATGGAATGTGTCTGCAGAGTTTAAAGTTGTGTATAACAATGGACTTGATTAGCTTGGACATCAGCGACAATCAGTACAGTGAGGTGACTGAACTGAAAGTTCAGCTATTGGCAGTCAAACAGCGTAAACAAATCTTGTAGGCTACTAATGAAAAGTTTACAAAAGAATCACAAAGATCTTACAATGAGCGAATTATCTCATGTGACACAACAGAGAGCTGGTTTGATGGAGAAAAATGCCTTTTCACTACAAAAATGTTCAGAACTCCTCAATCATGGGGAATGCCTGGCTGAAGGAAACACAGCTACAGTTAATGAATGAGCACCCATCTTTCAAAATGAAACACAGGGGAAAGAGGGGGAAAGAGGGGGAAAGGGAAAGAGAGAGAGAGAGAGAATCAAGCATTTTCCTTCAGTCATGAATGACAGTGATTATCTTTGGACAGAGGGTGTCCTTTTAAATAACTCTGCAAATCAGAACACTACACAAAATGTTGTCATTGCTGGAAAATGGGATTGGAATTGTTTGGTGTGGACATGAGGGCCAAAGGACCTTTTTCAGTTCTGTAGATCTCTACAACTCTATTGGTCCTGATTGGGTAATTTGATATGTTGTCCTGGTATGGTACAAACCTACTTCAAGATGGAAACCTTGCGATGAACTTGTCAGCACCTCATCAGCCTCACACCACAGCCACTAATTGCAGAAATACTTCCCGAGAAATAGAGGAGAAAGCTTTATCGCTTTACGTCCAGCATATTCTTCCCAACACCCTTCATTTTCTTTTCTTGTGTACGACATTGATATGCAGGCCAGAGAGCAAAGCAGATGGAAAGGGGAGTGAGAGTTTCACTTCCTTTGAGAGATTGTAATCATTTGGGTCCCAGAGTCTTCTCTGTAAGTTAGTTTTCCCTTGGCACTGCTGCTACATTCAGATCTTCATGATGGTTGCAATGCAAAGACATTCCACTTTTAGAGGTTATCATCATTCCTGATGAAGAGCTTATGCTCGAAACATTGATTCTCCTGCTCCTCGGATGCTGCCAGACCAGCTGTGCTTTTCCAGCACCCCACTCTTGACTCCGATCTCCAGTATCTGCAGTCCTCACTTTCTCCCTGTTATCGATTCTCCCCCAGCATGTTACTTCCACCATGAGATGACAAGGAGATCACATTTTTAATTAAAGTGCTCAAGATTGTGAAAGGCTTTACTGTGGTGAGTAAAGAGAAATTGCTTTCACTGAAGGACCAGTCCATTACCAGAGGACAGAGATTTCAGTTCCAAAGAAGCATTGAAATGTCATTCCTCTCAGTAGATGATGCTAGACCTGAGTTTCACCAGATCTTTAAATAATTGGCAAAAGAGCCAGGTGAGAAATTAGGATTTTTTTTAATGCAATGAGTGATTTTCATCTGGAATACACTTTCTCAAAGATAAAAGCAGATTCAATAACAATATTCAAATGGAAAATAGCTATGAAATTGTAAAGAAAGTGTTTTCAGGTCCAAAGGAGACAAACAGGTGTGGTGTTTCTAATGATATAATTCTGTCAAAGAATGAGCTCCTTCATCACAATACCATTTCATAAGAAGCCAACATGTGAGATCCTGAACCTGAACCTCGCGATTCAAACTTCCTGCTGGGCCCTAAAGCATCTGGACATAGACCAATGGAGGATGTTCAAATGTCAGCTAAGTCAAAAAAAAAGCCCATCCATTTCTCTTCTTGTGATTGTGGTAACACCATCTGGATCTTGAAGCTCCCGAACTCCAAACCAGCAGCGGTTGAAGAAGGGTGTGCCAAACAACAGGTTACAGTGTGGTGATGTTGGTAGCATCACATACATTCCAGGGATGTGCGATGGGTTCTAGATTTCCTGTGGTTTCAGACTGGTTAGGGAAATAAAGTAAAGAAAAAAGAGGAAAATCCGAAGTAACACTGAGTTGATAACACAGTAAGAAAACGCATATGCTAAGCCGAGGGTTTATACAGTTGAGCAGTATTTCAATATATCCAGACATTGCCTGCAATCGCAAAATAACATCGGTTTAAACTAACACTTTTTAAAAATAATTGGAACCTTCTTGTCGCTAAATACATGCAACATACCAATTTCCTGCAGCCTTCCCAGTTAAAGCTGTAATATTTCTCTTTCAACTACCTACTTGTCAATTTCTGGTCAATTTCCCACATTAAAAATCAGATTGCCTGCAGTTTCTGTGTTCCGCACTGACAACCTTGTGATTGAAATCAGCAAGATCGGAACATCAAAGTATTTTGAGCCGCTGAACAATTTGTAGCATTCTGAGAGTTCAGTGATTATTTCTCCACTGAATGACTCTTCTGAAGGTTCAGCTTGTTTTCGGGGGTATTTGCATTTTCCATGGACTTGGACTAAAGATCCTCATTATATTGTTCAAAGGGATATTCCACATGAATGATTTGAGATCAGTGGCTGCCAGTATTTTGTTTGGCCATAAACTAGATCCAAAGCATATTCCTGTATCTCATCAAATGTATTTCAATAGTATTGAGATCGGTTTGATAAAACTGGCCAATATGTCCTATTAATATATATTAAAATCTACAGAGACAAACAGTACTGCATTTGTAAGCAGCCTCATTCAAATAGACCATGTGATTCAGAACTGAAATCTTCTAGAAGTTTTTAGCTGAGGGAGTGAGGGGAAAAAATTAATCAGAAAATAATATTGATCATTTGTCAATTTATCTGATAATCAAACACATTTTGAATAAACTTGCCATCACTGCAATTTTTTTTAATTGAACAATGCATTACATTGCAATGACAGTAATACGGCATTGATTTGAAAGTTTCACACTGTTAAGCTATGTGTATGGCTCCATAATGTTAGTACTGTCACAGCGTGACCTGTGATGTTGATGCTCTATTTTACTGATCCACCTGCTACAGTCAGCAACTCAATGGAAGTGGCCTTCGATGGTGGGTCAGGGGACAGTCAGTACCAGTCAGTCCTCATGATAGCGCTGAATGGAGGAAACGCTGCAAATCGATCTCTGATCATATCTCTGGAGGGATTTCACCTCCATCCTGATGGCCGTAAAAGCTTCAAATTTCTTTTGTTCATAAATTCACAGTAGGTAATCAAGTGCACCTCCACGTTGACATGTTCTCATGTCCCCCTATCAGCCGTGGAGAGCCCATGCCTCCTGTTCTAACATTGCTATAGGCACTCTGTTGCATCTGCAGCTTTGGCAGACCACCTGCATCCAAATAAAAGGCCATCTCCCAGAAGGTTATAGTGGCCAGACAATTGGACAGATGGATGGACTAGAAGCACCAAGGGCCAACCATCCTATCAAATAATCCAGGACCATGTGTATTGATCTATAATGGTCACACAGTTGCACTGCATGTGTTGTTTTGTAATGCTTGTACTGTTGCACTGTGTTCTGTAATATTAATACCAACACAATGAGTGTTCTGTAATGTTGCTAGTGTTAGACTCTGTACATGGAATAGTTGTAGGTGGGATGGGCTTCAGATTAGTATGACAGGGCGGCGCAGCATCGAGGGCTGAAGGGCCTGTACTGCGCTGTAATGGTCTATGTTCTAAAGTTTCAAATGTTGAAGTGTAAATAATGAGATGGTAACACCGTGCGTTTTGTTCTGAAACATTGGGACTATTACAATGGTTTTCGTTCTTCTGTCATGCAGTTTTGATTTGAGTGCATTTTGTAATATTAACACTTTGACACACTCTTATTCTGTGATACTGAATATGTAAACTCTTAATGCTGAGATTGTAACAGTTCACATTGTTTTGAGACTATAAATGTGTGCATTGTTCAGTCATATTGAGAGTTTTACTCTGTGTTTATTGTTGGCACCAAAACACTATGGTCTCGATTTTTCACTGACCAGATAATCATTTCTGCAGTGAAATGGGAGTCTATGTAAATGGGAATCCTTTGATATTGCTAACATAATAAATTCCATGGGAATTGCCCAAAAACTGAAGATTTCAATTGGCAATTTTCCTCTGCCTGGTATCCTCTAAAAGTCTCCATATAAATTAAAGAATTTGGGGGTCCTGGTGTCGTTGAGTAAGTGGTTGCTCAGGAAAGGTTAGACTATTTAGAAGGCAATCTAACAACCTCTCATAAACTAACAAACCGTAAGCTCCCCGGTCCCACTGCTGCACGTCCTCCAGATCCCTTACATCACTTTTCAGACCTGGGATCCAACAGACACCACTCCTCCCACAACGTGACACTCGCCCCTTGCCCCTTCGCACCCCTGTCACCCAACACCCATCTCCCCTTTGTCTGCCCAGATACTGCCCTGTATGTATTGATCAAAGCCATTTATATTGTTACATTTCTGAAACTGAATTCCTTTGTTTATTCACCTGCAAACTGGTTCTGCAAAGTTCACACTTTTACTCTGTTCGGTAATTTTGGTATCATTGTGCTGCAGACAGTGTAGTGTCATGTAGCTGGTGCTTCATGGTGTTCTGCAGCGTCGACACTTGCATCCTGTTTTATAATGGTAACACTATTGCAATCTGTTTTAAACAGTGACATTGTTAGATCCTATTCTGTAGCAGTGACATGTTACATTCTGTGTTGTAACAGTGATACTGTAACATTATGGCTCTTTTTAAGGAATGGCAATCACTATCAGATCGCTGTTCCACTTCAAACCTTTTCCACAATTACAGAGTTTTGCACTTCTGGCTGAGACTTTCAAACCCTGCCTCTTCAGAAATGCACACCAGGCTTGTGTCAAATTCCTATTTCAAAGTTCTGTATCATGGAGGAAGCCAATCCAGGCCCCTTCCTTCCCTTTTTTAGAACACCAGCAGCCATATTCTGTTCAGTTTTCATTGATTCACACTGAAAAATTTTAGTTCATTGACAAAGCTTTTGAGTGCGCTCCTGAATATGAGTGAGCTAAATAGGTAAGTGGGGAGGGTGAGAGGTGGGTAGATTAGCAAGATTGTAGGGTTGGAAGGTGACAATGTGATAGCATGTCAGTTGAGTAAAATGGTAGGGCGCCAAATGGGTAAAGTGGTGAATGGTTTGGGTGACAGGGTGCCAGCTAGATAGGGTGGTAAATGTTTAGGATGGTGAGTTCGGGTAAGATTTCACTGGGCAGGTGTTGTTCTGTCTGGGGAGAAATCAGGGGCTGGGGTCATTGGGAAAGAGGGGAAGTTGGCTATGGTGGAAGGTTGAAGGGAGCGTTTTGGCAGGGAAAGGAGTCAAGAGGTCAGTCATATACTTAACTCAGAATTAGACATGGTTTTAATCTATTTCACATTTCCTGGGTAGAGGGTGCCGGAGAATGGGGGATTTGCCCATTGTACTGTCAAACAGCTTGCAGTTGGGTCGAGAGAGCAGTTTTAAAGAGAATTTCAACTTTTCACAGGTTGGAAGCTCTGGGTTCATGATCTGTTCTGTGAGGTGTGTTATTCCAGCTGCCTTGCAATGTTAACACAATTGCAAGCTGTATTTTTGACACTGTGAACTATACTAATTCTTCTGTAATGGTACTGCTTTTTACATTGTGTAATTTTCTATAAGGTTGTTATTAGACTGTTGCAATGTCATTGCTGTTGTATTCTGAGTATTATTTTGTAGTATTGTTATAGTGCACATTATTTAATATCGACACTCTTAATATATATTGCGCTGTAATGTTGCATTGTTACATTGTATATTCTCCACTGTTGGTGCTGACACATTGATGGCTTTGGTTGATGCACTAAGTATTGTTCATTACTGCTATGTTTAGTGTAACCAACCTCAAACTTTAGCTGTTCTCTGTCTTCACAGGCAGACGTTGATCATTGTGTATTTTTGTTTTAATTTCAAGTTTAACTTCACCTTGATAAACGGTTATATAATAGCTATGTTTTCTCCTCTTGTTTTAACTGTTTTAACAATTATTCAATAGGGAAGCAAAAGAAATGGTTTTCAATCATATTTCACTGTTGTGTCATTAACTTAAACTTCTCTGCTATGTTTCCATTCCTGTAGCCCGCTCAGAATTACACACTTCTCTTGGACATATTTCAGGAGGTGGTCAACTCACAACCAGCTGTCTCTAACCATCCAATTCCTACTCTCACCACATGGTTAACATTGCTTGCTCAATGTGTTGATACCCATGGTCTGGTGACTTCTCATAATGATGGCAAATTGTTTCGTCCAGTCCCTAAAGTCAAAATCCAACAAATCAGTTTGGTTTCCAATGTAATTCATATTCAAAACTGTTCAAAACAGAATTTCATTTTGTAAATCCAGGTTCAATTAAGTTAGGAGAAGGGCAACCAATCTGCTCCCAGGAGGGGAGACACTCAAAATTAAATATATTATTGAGATAATCTGCCTTAGTTTTGAACTCTCTTGCAGTTTAAATACAATCTTTTGCATGCAAGGTTTGTGAAGGTTTGTAGCTCAGGTTGAGGTTTAGGGTGTAGGTTTGCTCGCTGAGCTGTAGGTTTGATATTCAGATGTTTCATTACCTGGCTAGGTAACATCATCAGTGGCGACCTCCAAATGAAGTGAAGCTGTTGTCTCCTGCTTTCTATTTATATGTTTGTCCTGGATGGAGTTCCTGGGGTTTGTAGTGATGTCTAAGCAAAGACATGCCAGAGAATTCCTAGAGGCCTGGCACTCCAACCACAACGCCATAAACAAACACATAGATCTTGATACCATCTATCAGCCGCTCAGAAAACTAACAGGAAATGACATCACCACAAATCCCAGGAACCCCATCCAGGACAAAAATATAAATAGAAAGCAGGAGACAACAGCTTCACTTGGAGTTCGCCACTGATGATGTTACCTAGCCAGGTAATGAAACGTCTGGATATCAAACCCACAGCTCAGCGAGCAAACCTACACCCTAAATCTTTTGCATGTTTTGCAACCCTCAGTATGGAAGAGAAAGTGTCTTTCCAAGCCCTCTGGAACAGGGGGACAAGATTGCTCTGCTCCATCCAGGAAACCCCACCTCCCAATGAAGCTCGTATGCTTTTTACCTAAAACCACTGACCTGCTCCATTAAATATGTCTGCACTGATCTCACCATCCCATACCCACTTAAACATGCCTCCCGCCCTCTTTCTTCTGTCCAATACGCCAAAACCAGAATGGCTATCTCCAACATGTGTGCCATCAGGACTGCAGTTGAACTAGGCGTCGCTCCACATCATCAAATGTCTCCCTGACAACCGCCAACTGCATTCCATGATCATTTCTAGTCCTAGGTCTACTCTCTGTCATACTTGTAGTTACTACATGACCTTTTGTACCCACACTCCTCCCTCACAATCACTTGCCCATACAGTAAGACACAGCCCTCTTCTCCCATCAGGCTGGTGTCCAGCAGGATTATTCCCAATGCTAGAAAGAAACTGTGAGGTGCATTAATTGCTTAAAAGATATGTTGTGAATTTCAGTAAAATATTTAATTTTTAATTGTTGCAGCATTCAAGCCTTCCCAATTCTATAGAGACCTAATAACAATCTGCCCCCATTTATTGGATTTCATTACAAGTTATGCCTGACATTTAGTGCAATGCATCACTGCATGCTATTTCAGTCAGGGAGACATTGAAAGAGGACAATCTGCATTTTCTCAACATTATAACCTCCGCTGAGAAAACCAAGGATAATGTTCCAGCAACATTTAGAAAGTGGGGTGTCTTTGGCACTCTTTTTGTTTAATACAGTTTTGTTCGCAGAATCCACACAGTGTGGAAGCAGGCCATTCAGCCCATCGAGTCTACACCGACTTTCCAAAGAGCATCTCACCCACACCCACCGCTCCCCACCAACCCGATCCCTGTAATCCTGCATTGCCCATGGCTAAACCAATTAACCTGCACATCCCATGAGACTATGGGCAATTTAGCATGGCCAATCCACCTAAACTGCACATCTTTGGACTGTGGGAGGAAACCACAGCACTTGGAGGAATCCCGCGCAGGCATGGGGACAGTGTGCAAATTCCACACAGACGGTGGCCTGAGGGTAGAATCAAACCTGGGTCCCTGGCGCTGTGAGGCAGCAGTGCTAGCCGCTGAGCCCTTGTGCTGTCCCTGATTTAATAGGATTCTGTGCATCGCTGGCAAGGTGAATGTTTATTTCTTATCCCGGATTGCCCTTGAGAAGATAGGTGGTAAACCATTATCTGAACTGCTACAGTCTATTTGAGATGAGTACATGATGCATACCCTTGGGCAGGGCGATGCAAGGTTTTAATCTAGCCACACTGAAGGCACAGCCATACATTTCCAAGTGAGGTTAGTGAATGGCTTGGAGGGAACCTTCAGGGAGTGGTGTGCAGCCTTGGTCCTCTGTGTTTGAGGGGTTAAAACATACTGCTGAAGGTGGCTTCCATGGAAATAACTATCTGAGCTCAATGACCAGTCTGCTTGGTACTATCTGATTTAAAGCATTGTGATGACAGGAGGCTCCCAATGGCATTTATACCTCTAGCCTCATAAAGAGAACATTATCTAAGGTTTCTAATCAATATTAATTGACATCTTATGGAAAGCAGTAAAACTCTGAACTTTGTTAGGGTTGTAAAAGCCAATAATATTGGAACCAATACACATATGCCCACTGGCTTCCCACTATCACTGTCCCTCCCTCACCTACTTATGTACTTATGAATGGTTTGGATAAGATCATTGTCACATATCAGTGTCTCTTCACCACCATTATCTGTTGGTCCATCTCTCAATGTCTATGCTGACTCACCTAGAAGGACAACTTGACTGTGGTACAGGATGGTTTCAGCCCCTCCCCAGCAGCCTGGGCTTTCCTGCTAGGAAAAACACCTTGTGGAGGCATCGGCTCTGAGCTCTTCTACAATGATGATGACCTTGCATTCCTGTTATAGAAGCCAAAGGTTGCCTATGTCCCAGATTGGGTGCACGTTTATCATGCTTCTTACAACCACTGGATGTGGCAAAGTACACTACAACCAATGGAATACTTATGAAGTGCAATCACTGTTGTAATGCAGAAAATGCAGCTGTCAATGTATGCACAGCAAGCTCCCACAAATAGCAATGTAATCATGATCAGATAATCCATATTGTTTAATTTAAGCTCTTGTCTGAAAGACAACTCCCTGACCCAACTATACTGGTATCTCTTTGAATTTTGTGTTTCAGAGGTGAGCATACTATAAAACGTGTCATACTTCACATTGAACATGATTCTGTTTTTCCACATAACGTTGGAGAGGGTGGATTCTGAAGCATCACCTTGCATATCCATTTAATATACTGAATACTTTTATGCTGGAACTATATATCAAGAATCTGATCTAGCAAGAACCTAGGAATTAGAATGCATGGGAGGAAATGTGCTAGTTTGCACAATTGGGAAAACTGTAGTGATTCACTGCACTGAAAATCCTAGCCAATCCCAGCACTGATTTCCCATGGCCCATCCCATTGTGGAAAAGTCCTGACCAATCCCATCACTGAAGACTTCCAACCAATCCATCATGGAAACCCCAGCCAATCACATCATTGAAAAGCCCAACCTACCATGTCACTAGAAACCCCAGCCAATCCCATCACTGAATACCTAAGCCAATCATCACCAAAAATCACAGCCAATAACAACACTGAAAACTCCAATCAATCTTTAAAGAACAAAATGGTGGAAACGTTTCTAAGAACAAGGGAAATTATCTATACACATGGACATGTGCAATGAGGAAAGTAAAAAAGCTATGGAATTCCTTGAACTAAACATGAAAAAAAATCAGGATTGGAGCTACAATCTTCAGCTGGTTTAACACTGATGATTGCAAACTGAAAGTGAGTTGAATATGGTTCCTGAGAGAGAGGCAAACAGAACAGCCTCTACATTTCAAATTATCTCATTAATTATGCAGCTAAGTGCAGTGAAGAGGTGATACATTCTGACATTTTGTCTGTCAGCAGCAATTATAGTTGTACATCCAGCCCTTGTCCCTTGCATTCTGTCACCCTGATAGACAAGCGACAATGGAGAGAAATGATCAGCATGTTGATTAAACAGAGTGGCAACCCAATTAATCAAGTTCATGCCCAGGAAGCCGTGATTAAATAACTGGAGGTGCCAGCAATGGTGGCATGCCCTCTCAAGAATTTAATTAGCACTGAACAATGTGCCTTGGAATTCATTTACTAATGTTGGTTGTTGTTACTCATCACTGGTTCCCTCTTCCAGGATTGTATGAACTCAAATGACATTGGACCAAATGAATAGGTAGAGGATTTTGAAAGTGTTATTCATGAAGCAAAGGCTTTCTGTAACTCTGGATGAGAGCTGTGCTTGTAGTCTTGCTGCATATCACTGGAAATGGTTAGCTATGTCAAGATGCAAATCTGTTTAAAATATTTAAAATACTTTATATTGAAGGCTATATGTATCCATTTCAAACCTATGCACCTCATTTTTAACGTCTTAGCTCCTGTGAGAAATAGGTGAGGCTTTACCACAGACTTTGTATAACCCACAAATAAAAATACAGTATATCTAGATTGGGATAGGAGTCGGTAATTTCTCCTAGCAGGTTGCTATCCAGTCAGTGCAGTTGTAGTGTGCCTCCCTGAACCACTGCAAGCTGGGTGGTGTAGATACATTGACAGTGTGGTTAAAAAGGGAGTTCCAGGATTTCACCCCGAAGATGGTAATGATAAAGGATGCTGTTAATTTGAGGGTGACTTGGAGGTGGTGTTTCCATCTGCCTTCACCTCATGTTCTTTTAGGTGGTAAATGTCATAGGTTTGAAAGGTGCTTTTAAAGAAACCTTGTTGAGTTGCTCCTATAATTCTCGTAGATGGTAACACATAACAGGTACAACTGCATTGAAGAAGGGCTGCACCAACCTAAATGCCAAAAATCAGTGGATGCCAGAACCTGTAAATATTTTTAAAAAGAGAGATAATTTCTTGGTGGCATGAAAGATTTTCAGGTGTTATGTAGAAATGTGGTATTGAGGTTTCGATCAGATCATCATGATCTTATTGAATCACACAGCAGGCTCAAAGGGCTGAGTGAGCCACACTAATTCCTTGTTTGTGTGTTCATACCTTTATATATTTTTCTTAGCTTTTCCCTCTGCAAGATGTGTTTGCTTACAAACAGTGGCTCAGTGGTTAGCACTGCTGCCTTACAGTGCCAAGGACCCAGGTTCGATTCGGGTGACTGTCTGTGTGGAGTTTGTACATTCTCATGTTGTTTGCGTGGGTTTCCTCCAGGTGCTCCGGTTTCCTCCCAAAGTCCAAAGATGCGCAAGTCAGGTTGCTCCCGATGTGGTCTCCTCTACAATGGCGAGACTGGACGCCTTCTCACAGAGCGCTTCAGGGAACATCTCCGGGACACCCGCACCAATCAACCCCAAGGCCCTGTGGCCCAACATTTCAACTCCCCCTTCCACTCTGCCGAGGACATGCAGGTCCTGGGCCTCCTCCACCGCCACTCCTCACCACCCGACGCCTGGAGGAAGAATGCCTCATCTTCTGCGTTGGAACACTTCAATCCCAGAGCATCAATGTGGACTTCATCAGTTTCTTCAAATCCCCTCCCCCCACTTACCCCAGTTCCAACCTACCAGCTCAGCACCATCCTCATGAGCTGTCCTACCTGTCAATCTTCCTTCCCATCTATCTGCTCCACCCTCCTCTCTAACCTATCACCTTCATCCCCACCCCCATCCACCCATTGTACACTTTGCTACCTTCTCCCCACCCCCACCCCTCTCCCATGTATCTCTCCACCCAGGAGGCTCCCTGCCTTCAGTCTTTATGAAGGACTTTTGCCTGAAACATCGATTTTCTGACTCCTCGGATGCTGCCTGACCTATTGTGCTTTTCCAGCACCACTCTAATCTAGACTCTGGTTTCCAGCATCTGCCGGCCTCACTTTTGCCATAAGATGTTGGAGCAGAATTAGGCCTTTGGCCCATCAGGTCTGCCACCATTCAATCATGGCTAATGTGTTCCTCGATATTGACATCTTGACCATCACTTTTTGTGGGAATGTTCTGTAATTGTTTTCCTGCAAGTCAAGCACAAATACTGAGAGACCTGGATAGAGTGAATGTGGAGAACATTTTCCAGTGGTAGCAGAGACTGGGTTCAAGGGCATAGCCTCAGAGTGAAGGGATGACTCTTTCGAACTGAGATGAGGAGGAATTCCTTCGGCCAGCGGACGGTTAATTTGTGGAACTCACTGCTGCGGAGGGCTGTGGGGGCCAAGTCAACAGGTTATTTAAGATAGAGATAGGTTCTTGATTCGTAACGGGAAAAAGGCAAGCAAATGGGCCAAGAGAGTATCAGCCACGATCAAATAGCAGAGCAAACTCAGTGGACTGAATGGCTTAATCCTGCACCTATACTTAATAGTTTACGGATCTTTCAGGTGAAGTGTTAGACTAGTATGCTCTCTGCCCTTTTAAATAGATGTAAAAAGATACCATGGCAGTATTTTGGAGAATAGGGGAATGCTCCCCATGGCCCAGACCAATTGTTGTCTTTCAAGCAACACCTAAATGCATGTTATCTGGTCATTATCTCTGTGCTGTTTGTGAAATCCTGCTGCTGTGTTTCCTCCACTACAATGGTGATTAGACTTCAAACATTCTTCTTCCACTAGGGAGTGGATTGTTGTTGCTTTAATGCCATGAATGCTCCTTGCTATGACTCCATACGTCTGCATCAAATTGAAAGATCCAATGACAACACCGTCTCCTGCTCAGCCTCAGATGGTGCACAGCATGAGAAGGAAAATGAAAGGAAAATGGAGAACAAAGAGTCCTGAGCTCAACCTGTACAAAAACACAGCAGGGGATTTATAAACATCCCACAGTATTGTAAAGTCTCATCTGTTTGTAGTTCAGAAACAGAGAAATTTTCACTGCAAGCCAAAAGCCAAATGCCACTGATTTATATCAATATCATATTCCTCCATCTCCCTGCTTGCCAGTTTCTTAAAAGTGACAGTTCTATTGTCTCTGTTGACCACCGTTCCTCCCTCTCTCATAATTTATGCTCCTTCCTTTCTCACAGCCACTACACATCTCTTTCTCTCTCTAACTACCAACACTCCTCATTAACTGGGCCAGGACTCCCCTCTCTCAATGAATGCTCTTCACTCTCTCAACTTCCAGGATTTAACTTTCCTCACTGTATTGCATGCTGCCGCCATTAATGATCATTCCTCTGTTCTTATCACAAATTATTCTGCTACTGCCAACCAATTCCTCCAATGCCATTTTGGCCTCTTAAATATCAAAGCCAGGAATCTGGAAGTTTCATTGCTTTGCCCTCCCACTTGTGCAGACCTCCGATTGTGCAGCAAACCCATTAAATACAGAGATGTGCCACACAATTCAGTACAATAACTGGATGCAGATGAGTTTATTTCCCTTGGATATGTAAATTTTCTTTTCTGGTTTCTCTGTGCACAGGCATGTTTCAGTGCTGCGTTCCCACATAATCTGGATATGGAAAATTACTTTTTCTCACACTGACTCTGATGAATAGAACAACTCGGCTATTATGTCACTTTCATTTCCACACACCAACGCTTAAAGGCAATCTTACGTTAGCTGTGAAATGCCAGAGCTTGGTTTATGAAAGGGATATCGCATGTCGTCAAGAGGAAATGTATTGTCCAAAACAAACAAACGGAACATAGCATCTGATCACAGTCACGGCAGATTGCAGTCTTCTTCTGACTCAGTACCATACTCTGCAATCAGCAGGG
Source organism: Chiloscyllium plagiosum (assembly GCF_037043375.1). NCBI lineage: Eukaryota > Metazoa > Chordata > Chondrichthyes > Orectolobiformes > Hemiscylliidae > Chiloscyllium > Chiloscyllium plagiosum. Next base: position 60,210,420 of record NW_028270153.1, read on the forward strand.
ACCATGAGCAGTATCTTTTTTTTTGTGAGATAAAAATAAGATCCAACTTGTGAAGCACAACCAATATATTCTATTCAGTATGAAGACGACACATTTTATCTCAAATGATAAAACTAACCTTCTTCTTGTAAAAATTAATTGAAACTTGAACAAGGAAATGTCATTCTTTCCTCTGGGACATTGTTACAAACCAAGTGAGTTCACAGACCTTAAGATCTCTCTCTCTCTCTCTCTCTCTCCCCCTCTCTCTCTCTCTCTCCCCCTCTCTCTCTCTCTCTCGATATATGAAATATGTTTAGTCACTAATGGAGAGAGGCTGTAGCACCAAACTGTGCAGCGGAACTGAGCAGTTGGATGAATAGCAGAAATGCCATCAGAAGGTTTGAAATAAGCAAGCAGGAAAAAGGAGAAAAATAATGTGGTAGACCCAGATGCAGTGGGGAAGGGTGAGTGGGGGGCATGGGGAGAATGATCATGTGGAACATAAAGACTCTGTTCAATCACTTGGATTGAAGTTCCTATTCCTGTGTCGCAATGTCTGTGTGTCATTCTATCTAATGTGCTTCAGTATTTGAATTAACGTTAGAAATGTATCCAAACAAGCACTGGTGCAGTACCACCCCTTTCTACAAAGCCCCAGAACAGCAGAAGCAACCCAAGCAATGATGGAAGATGATTAAGATTGAAGGCCTCTCAGATCCCACCAAGGTGGTCAGTCTCAAGGAATACTTTACTGACAACCTCCAGCCACCAGGAGCTAGAGTGTGTCCATAGTCTTGGTCAAACCCTGGTATCTCCCTGAAGAAGCATCATGACCGATTGGACAAAAATGACCACGTGATACCAAACTTATTCGAAGTTCAGCACAAACTTTTCATTGATTGGTAAATTCACCACAGCCCAAGAGAAAAGTCATGATGAGGAGGTGTCAGTGTTGGACTGGGATGGGCAAAGTTAAAAATCACGCAATACAAGATTATAGTCCAACAGGTTTATTTGGAAGTACTAGCTTTCAAAGTGCAGCTCCTACGTCAAGTAGCTACCTGATGAAAGAACCAGGTTCTGAAAGTTTGTACTTCCAAATGAACCTGTTGGACTATAACTTGGAAGAGAAAAGCAGCAGTTCTACAGCTGGCTGAAGGTAGTGGTACAATATAAAAAGAGTGCAAGAGAACCAACAACTCAGACTCCAAAGAGATCCGGGGCTTTTTCAGCTCTGTCAGGCTGATCTATGGCTCAAGCTCTCAAGAGTTCACCATAGTCCCAACCCAGGTCCTCAGACACTGCCATAATGCAGACCCCATCAAGCTGCGATGCCATCACCACTGCTGCCCCCATGAATGAGCTTTCTCCAGAAGGTAAGTGAAAAAGAAACAAACTGAAAAACTAAAAATGAATGAAAAATGAGACAAGGAGAAGAAAAAGAAAAATGGACAGAAAGGAGAGTGAACTCTGCTGCCACCATTTTATGCATAACCTCAGAACTCAGCAAACCAAATGGAAGCAAGCCATTCCAATCTCCGGAGAAAGTGGAAGAAGCTGATATGGGATTACTGAGAAGGTACAACATGGGAAACCGATTAGTCCAAGTCAGCATTTCCTTCCCATGCATGCATTGTCATTATCACATTTATCTGTCATGTTCTTGTATTCTTTCCTCTTCAAAGTTTTTTACTTCATCCACTTATCTGTATGAAGCTTGAATGTTGATGTGGTTCCTTGATATGTGGTCTGTGATCCGGACCCACAAGTCATGTGTTCAAAGATAAACAGCAAATCTACTTATTAATCATTATTAATGTTTCATAATAAGTCACATCAAGCTGGGGGAGGTGATGGTTTTTTTTTTAGATTAGATTACTTACAGAGTGGAAACAGGCCCTTCGGCCCAACAAGTCCACACCGACCCGCCGAAGCGCAACCCACCCATACCCTTACATTTACCCCTTTAACCTAACACTACGGGCAATTTAGCATGGCCAATTCACCTGACCTGCACATCTTTGGACTGTGGGAGGAAACCGGAGCACCCGGAGGAAACCCACGCAGACACGGGGAGAATGTGCAAACTCCACACAGTCAGTCGCTTGAGTCGGGAATTGAACCCGGGTCTCTGGCGCTGTGAGGCAGCAGTGCTAACCACTGTGCCACCGTGCCGCCCAATGGTGGCACAGTGGTCTTGTGGTATTATTGCTAGAGTGTTAATCTGGAGACCCTGGTAAGGGTCTGGAGACCCAGGTTCAAATCCTGCCACGGTGCCACATTTGAGGCACTGGGAGGGTCCAATATCTGAATGGAGCCCCATTTAACTTCAGCAGAAAAACCTTAAACAATTGTATTTCCCCATTGTCCCAAGCTTTAAAATAAAATTTGAATTAAGGATCTGATGATGACCAAGAATCCACTGTCAATTTTTGGGAAAATCCATTTGATTCACTAATGTCCCTTAGAGAAGGAAACTACCTCACCTATTCTGGACTACATGTGACTCCAGACCCACAGCAATGTGGTTGAAATTTTACTGCCCTCTGGGCAATAAATATTGACCTAGCCAGCAGTGCCCACATCCTGTATATCAATAAAAAACATAATTTTGAAATCCCTTATAGAGGAAGCTGCCCACAAACTACTGAAAGAAAAATCTTGCAAGCCTCCTCCGACATTGTTTAAAAAAAATTGCTTTGGCCGAGCAAGGCAGCTGATTGAAATGTTATTTTTTTTCTCAGGGAAAGGCAAGAGAAACAGGAAGACCTAACTTTACATTTTTTAAAATTTCAAAAATATACTTTATTCATAAAAGTATCTTTATATACTTACATAGTCCCTAAAGCAGTTCGGTTCTGTGCAGTGGCATGTGGGAAACAAACATTGAAGTTTGACTCTATCCAACATCAGACTCAAAGCATTTCCTACTGATACCAGACTATATTTACATACATTTGAGGCACCAGGAGGGTCTGATAACTGAATGGAGCCCCATTTAACTTCAGCAGAAAGACCTTAAACAATTGTATTTCCCCACTGTCCCACGCTTTAATGAATCCCTCGGTACATACTCCTAGATCTTGCAATGTATCAGTCTGCAGTTCTGCAATATCACATGTCTTTGCATTATCTAAAAATACTTCGTTTACAAAGAATTGCTTTCAAATACAGACGATGAAAGTAAACAAATACAGCAAGCGTTTTTCAAATGATAGTGTTTCATGTAAAGCAAGTATTCCATATTATTGTCTAGAAAACACGTCAAGTAATTTCTGAGCTAAAACCATAAAATGAACTTGAAGGCTGCTAGATTGTTGTGAAAAAAAGGTTCATAAATGCCTGTCAGAGAATTTAAATCGCAATCCCTGCTACCTCTGGCCTATGTGTGACTCTCATTCTGCAATGCATAGTCACCTCCCTTGTCCTCAGAAAAACAAGGTGTGTATGTGTAACAAATAACCAGGATCTCAGAACAAGTATTTTTCAGTGTTTCTTTCATGGCATTGGTTGCAGGACATCGTGATAAAGCACTTTATCTTTCCAGAAGCTACAAGAGACACTTTGACAGCTACCTGCTTCACCAGAGCAGATAGACTGAATCTTGCTTTAACGTAGGAACAAATTACTGCAGATGCTGGAATCTCTACCGAAAACAATACATGCTGGAGATCACAGCAGGTCAGACAGCATCCGTGGAGGAGAGCAAGCTAATATTTTAGATTTTAGATTAGATTACAGTGTGGAAACAAGCCCTTCGGCCCAACAAGTCCACACCGACCCGCCGAAGCGCAACCCGCCCATACACCTATATTTACCCCTTACCTAACACTACGGACAATTTAGCATGGCCAATTCACCTGACCTGCACATCTTTGGACTGTGGGAGGAAACCGGAGCACCCGGAGGAAATTTGAGTCTAGATGACTCTTCATCAGAGCTCAGAATCTTGCTTTAATGCTTGATACAAACAAATCCCCTGGAAAAGAAAAAGGTAATGTTCCAAGATTGCTGCTTCGCAACTCAAATTAGTACAATGACCTTATCCTTCAGAATTTAAAGAGAAAGAAATAAGACATACAATTTAAATGAATTGAGTAAATGAGCAAATCATTTCCTTTTGTCCACTCAGGTGTGACTAAAACAGATTTGCCGAGGTGATCCCTGCAACATTTTTGTAAATCTTTTCTGAGCCCTTTCAAGTTTAACATGTTTCCTATAGCTGGAGACCAGAGTTGAATGTAGTATTCTAAAAGTGGCCTAACCCAAGTCCTGTACAATCGCAACATGACATCCCAACTCCTATACTCAATGCACTGAACAATAAAGGCAAGCCTACAAAACACCGTCTTCAGCATTTTATAAGCATTGTTTTTTAGCTTCGCCAAAGAAAATATTTTGAAGCCTCTATCACAAACTCTAAAAATCCTGCATTGAAACAATAAGCTTGTGTGCTTCACATTATTTAATCGCAACAACAAAATGACATTAGGTCCATGGAGCTGTACTGAAACCAGTATCCCTCTGAATTTGTCCTTTGCAATATAGCTATTTTTGTTTCCACATTGGATGCAGACAATCCTTCTAATGTTTGTTGTGATGCTGGAGTCATTATGCATGCAGAGGACAATGTTATTATTCATTGCCCTGTCCATATCTGTCATATTTGATGTCTCTTCAAGCAAAACATCTTCCATTTCTCATGCTGTCTCCATAGCAGCTTGTCTTAACCTTGAAGAAAATATGTTTCTTTTCAGCTTCTTCAAAACACAATCTTTTTCTTTGCTATTGTGTGATCTATGTTAGTTGATTCCAGTATTGATTGTGAATTTTGAATACAGATACAATGCAAACTTAAATGATGTGAGTTTGACCATGTCATGGGAGAAAAAAATGTATTTGCAGAAATCTCACAGAAATGTACGACTCCATTTTAAAAGAGGTGGAGAGAAGGGGTCATGGGGACCCTGAAAAGACCAGTCTTAATAAAATAACATTTCCCGGAGTCCTGCCTGACATTTTGTCAGATCTGTCTGTGGTGGGAGCATGAACTTTGTGGAAGGAGTGTATAGATGTGTATGGGATTGTGTGTTCACAATACCTGTGTATATTATTGTCTGTGGAATTAGCGCGCACTGAATTAAAACTGCTGGCAGCGATGCATTCTGAAGCAGATCTAAGACAAGGATGAGGATCAGAAGGAACCCTTGAATGTATACATTCATATCTTCATGGTTTAGGAGATGATATTCTGGTCAGTGTGTTTCCTGTCACACAATAATTAGAAGATATACCGTGAACCATATAACCATGGTAACAGGATGTTAAGAAAGGCTGATATTGGTTGAGTGCATATTGATGATTCCATGTTTATATATTCTATATCCCATTATGTATCGGTTGTGAAATAGTGGTAGCATACATGAACTACAGGGTTCAGAGAATGATGTGGTCTAAGACTGAAACATTGTATGCTGTGGTCACGTGGCTGGCAGTGACTAGTGGGGTACCACAGGGATCAGTGCTCGGACCCCAGATATTAATTATTTGGATGGCAGAACTAAGTGTAATCTCTCCACATTTGCAGATGACTCAAAGCTAGGTGGGAGGGTCAGCTGTGGGGAGAATGCAGAGATGCTTCAGTGTGACTGGAGAGGCTGAGGGAGTGAGTAAATGAATAGGAGATGCAGTGTAATGTGGATAAATGTGAGATTATCCACTTTGGTAACAAAATCAGGAAGGCCTAATATTATCTGAATGGCGATAACTTGAGTTCGGGGAAGGTGGAATGACACCTGGCTGTACAGGTACACCAGTCGCTGATGGTAAGCATGCAGGGGGAACAGGCAGTAAAGAAAGATTCCAATTTTGGAATGGGGATGTCTTGCTGCAATTACACAGGGCCTTGGTGAGACCGCATCTGGAATATTGTATACAGTTTTGGTTTCTTTATCCAAGGAAGGATATTCTTGTTATAGAGGGAGTGATGCAAAAGTTTATCAAATTGCTTCCTGGGTTGGCAGGACTGATACATGAGGAGCGGTTGAATCAGTTAGGATTACGATCACAGTAAGATGGGGAAAGAAGGATGGGGAGGAATTTCATAGAAACCTATAACTTTCTAACAGGACTAGATAGGGCAGAATGTTCTCCCATGCTGGGGAGTCCAGAACCAGGCGCCACAGTGTATGGATATGAGGCAAAGCACTTAGGACTGTGATAGGGACAAATTTCTTCACCCAGAGAGTGGCATGCCTGTGGGATTTGCCACCACAAAAAGTAATCAAGGCTAAAACATTGTATAATATCAAGAAGGAGTTGGATTTAATGCTGGGGCTAAAGGGAGCTGGGGGGGAGTAGGAACAGGCTATTGAATTGGATGATCCGCCATGATCATATTGAATGGTGAAGCAGGCTGCAAGGCCTGAATAGCCTGGGTCTAGCTTGTCTGCAGCTAAACCACATCTCTCTACTTGAACAAACAGCAGTGTTGAAAATATTTACAATGAGTGACTGCAACCTGCTTTTAAAAAGGCAGTCATCCTTTCCACAATTCTTAGATTTTGAAGCAGTTGATTTTCCATTGCAATCCACAACTAAAAATACTGAGGAATAAAAAGATACGATCTTTATAACTGAGGAGTGTGATGCACCTGAGTTGTTTGAGTGAATAGTAAAGGTAATAATAAAAACTTTTATATTCATATTGGAATTATTTATTTACCAAAGAATTCATGTTGAGTTGTGGAATATGAGGTCAATAAAAACCTGATTCTGTGCTTGTTAAATTGATGCGTATGTACTCTAGCGTTTAAAATAACAAAATAAAATTGAAGAGGGAAGCAGCCCCAGAAACTAGGAATTCTACAAAAGACCTTTGGCCATTAGTGGGAAGAGGTGTTTCTGACTAATTCAGGAGCTTCCTTCAAGTTGGGGGTGGACTGCCTGTGGCTGGTGTAACCTAAAGATTTGTTGCAGGGTCTTCATACCCCTGGCTTAAACAATGCTTAAACAATACAGTTTTTGAAATTTCATCTTGCTTCTCCTTTGTCAGTCGGCGTTTCCTGCTGTATTTCTAATGCCGACCTGAATGTTCCTCTCCCTCCAGATCCTGTGTCCTTACTCCCTCACCATCACCATCACCTTGCTGACATCAAATGCAGTGCCAAAGGTCTCACTGCATCATGGCTTCTGAGTGTTAGGTTAAGTGCCTGCCTGCCTTTAGTGGGAAATCCATGATTTGTGCTTATAAAAATGACAAAATGCCAGGAACAAGAAGCGTAAGAGCCAGGAGACAGACCCTTCACATCTCAATTCCCTCTCAAGCATCAATCTTCTTGGATGAGAGAAGTTAGCATGATGAATGTTGTGTCAGCTTCATTCGGTTTGCAAGACTCTGAGTCAGACAGTGATGGTTCAGATTCTATGCTTGGACATGAGAATATAATCTCGCTGAGCAGGTGTTGCTGCATTGTCCAGAGCCTTGTTTCAGAGGAATGAGTATGCTTTTCAATAAGTCGGCAACATCTTTCCTTCAGCTATCACTTTCATCTGACATCAACCTATTTAATGTGTGAGGAAGATATAAATCAATGCCAACCGATGTGAATTTTACTAAGTTGTTTTACTTTATGTAACAGTGCTTATCTTATCCCTCATAACATGAGAAATTGGATGTGAATAACCTGTTATTGATAAATCCATCAGATGTTTCTGACAGCTGGTGATTACATACAATTTTTGCATTCATAGACGCATCTGTGTCTTGGCTAGTATTTGGCTGTGCAATTACAGTGGAAGAGCATGCCTTATGTAGCATGTCATGTTTCAAGTGGTCCCATGCTAATATGGAGTCTGGAACACTTATGCCCTCAAGGCATGTACAGTGATCAAGTGGTACTGTCATGTACGTGATCTTAAATGTATATTGACGGAGCGCAATACACCACCTTTGCTACAAAGTGTTGGGTACTGTGGGTTTATTAGGCCACAAAATATGGCATGAGTGATGGTGAAGCACAGCCTTGCCCCACAGAAACAGGTTATATTTTGTATATCACATGCAGTTCCTACTCCTACAAAGGGAGTTGGATAAGCAGAGAAATTGAATTAAAGTAGACAGTTCCCATGGAGTTCAAGGAATTCAATAGCCTTTGTCATTTTTGTGATTTGTGTTGTGATGATACTATGACTTTAAGAGGTGTATTTTGTTCTTTTGTTTTGAAGAGAGGTTTTAAGGCAGAGATGGTGAGCAGTCTGTGCAAAGGTACTGGAGTAATCAGCTTGTGAGGCCTTGGGTTTTTCTTTAAAGTTGGAACAATAGAAGCAACCTGAATGGGTGGTGTTAAGAGAACCAGGATTTTTAGTTTTCATTTTCAGCAGTTGCTGCTGGGTTCTTGAATCTGGATGTGCAACCTATTTTATCTACTCTCAGTTACAGCTAAAAGTTAGAATTCTAAGCCTGCTGCTGGAGTTACATGTGAGATAATCAGATTTTCTGAATTTGTGTTTGTCAAGGGGGTGTTTACAGGATGTTAATGTATTGGAACCATTAATTAATAATATTAGTTATTGTATCGATTATGTGATTAAGCATTTCAATAGAGCTACAGTTAGGCTAATTCTTTTCTCTATTTTTTCTTTTGTATTTTAACTGTAGGGTATGAATACAGTGTTTTTTTCCTTAAATCTAGCATTTTGACTGGTCAAATTACATCTGGAACACAACACCTCACATTTACCTTTAAAATAAGAAAATGTTTGGGACTAGTTCATCTTCTTAATATATTGTGAGGGGTTTTAGTCTGGTGCATAACACTATTACAGGAAAAACAATGATTTATATTTCTATAACACCTTTAAGATAATGAAATGTTCCAAAGTGCTATATCAGAACATTTAAAGGGTATGACACTGAGCCACAAAGGAATTTATGAGGTCAGATGACAAAAAGACTAGAGGTGTGCCTTAAAGGAAAAAATGAAATGGAGAGGTGTTAGTTGGGAATTTTAGAGAGTGGAGCCAACACATAGTCAACAATGGCAGATCATTTATGATTGGGTATACACAAGAAACGCAAAGTAGAAGAGTCAGATGTCTCAAAGGGTTATGGAGTTGGAGGACATTACAGAGATGGGGAGGGGCAAAACTATGGAAAGGTATGAAACTAAAGGTGAGAATTTTAAAAACAATATGTTGCTTGAAGGGAGATTGTTTCCACTAAATAAAGACCGAAAGAACTGCAGATGCTGTAAATCAGAGGCAAAAAATAGAAAACGCTGGAAAAGCTCAGCAGATCTGGCAGTATCTGTGGAGAGAAATCAGAGTTGATGAGTCAGGACCAGTAACCGCTCCTCAGAATGTCCTCAGAACAACCTCAGATTCTTTCTACTGGTGGGTGAAACTGGAACCAGAAGGCATACCCTCAACCTAAGGGGGAACAGATTTAGAACTAGGTTGAGGAGGAACAACAACGCCCACATGGTTATCAATCTGTGGAATTACCTGCCCAGTGAAGCAGTTCTGACTCCCTCGTTGAATGTTTTTAAAGCAAATATAGATAGATTTTTGAACAGTGAAGGAATTAAGGCTTATGGTGAGCGGGCAGGTAAGTGGAGCTGAGTCCATTGAAAGATCAGCCATGATCTCATTAATGCAGAGCCAGATGCCCTACTCCTGCTCCTACTTCTTATGTTATAAGAAGCCAATATAAGACAACATGTACAGGGGCAATATGGAATTGAGGCCTACCTGTAAGAGGACATGCACCAGATTATTAAATGATCTAAAATTTACAGAGTATACTTGTACACAGATTATATGCTATCAGCATAGATCATGTTGTAACTAGTTTATGCTCCACTTCAGCCTCCTCTCACACTAATCGATTAAAACACACCAACAGAACCATTTATTAGTTTACCACCTTTTGAGGCTCGGTCTATTCTTTCATTATTTTTGGAATGTTTTTGTTTAAAATGATGAGTAAGGTTGACATAACAGAGAAAAGGTTTTCAGCCCACAATCTATCACTAATTGAGCAATCTTACAGAGGCGGTTCAGACAAATGGACAGTCAGAAATGGGGGAGTGGTGTACTTGTTGAAAAATTGGCATTTTGCACTTGAAGAATTAACGTGAAAACCTGCTGGGATGAAGCACAGAAGCCAAAAGAACAAGGTGACTGAAGACTTCATGTGCTGAAGTAAAATGAGGTCCATCATACGATAGAGATCAGAATGGTCCCACAACTGACTCCAATAAAAATGCCATCAAATCAAAACAAATCTCAGCAGAACATCAGGAAAGAAAACACTACAAAGCTGAAATAAAGGCAACATTCAGATTTCTGGTAGCCACTGTAAAGACTAAAGAGAATTTAATATTAATATTTCACCAGCTGAAACATCAGCCAATCATTTGTCCTTCTCAGATGCCAATACAGGCATGTATGTCCAAACCTTTTGTTGTCAACACTGTACACTTTTACATATAGTTGCTGATGCACGTATTGGAACTTTTTTCTCGTAATAAGTTTAACTTCCACATTGACATTTGCAGGACATTGCATGCAGTGAAAATGTCACTGTAGTAAAGTTAAAGGCTATAGGTTATAGCTCCAGTTGAGAAATTTCCCAACTTGCAGATCTGCCTTGAGTTTAAAGAGGCCTGTTGGGGCTGATTCTCACTCCAGGGAAATGGGTTTGGGATCGGATTGGATTGATTGATCAAATCATGGGCAGACCTCAGGTGACCTATGTAGAGAGAAAGAAAAAGAAGTGCATAGTATTCCCGTCACTGATTGGGAAAATTGGGAAAATGAAAACATTAGACCCTCATCACCAATAAAATCTTTTCCTATTTTTGCCTTCAATTTTAAATGGCGACTTCAAATTTTCACCATTTATTGATGACTATCTTATTTTCATGCATTTACATCTCATTAAGACTGACTTGAGTTATTTATTAACTACCTTCAATTCTCTTCTTCTTCCTCCTCTTTTCTCTTCCTTGGAGAAATTAGATGGCACAAATTTCTGCTATGAATATCAGAGCAGAAACTTGGTGGCTGTTGCCTGTCCCAGCCATTATCCAACAGTGTACAGCACAACGTCCCTGCATGCTCCCTGGCCAATCACAGAATCTCTACAGTGTGGAAGCAGGCCATTCGGCCCATCAGGTGCACACTGAACTTCCAAAGAACATCACAACCAGACCTAACCTCCTGCCCTCTTCCTTTAACCCAGCATTTACAATGCCAATCAATACATCTTTGGACAGTGGGAGGAAACTGGAGCACTCGGAGGAAACCCATGCAGACACAAGGAGAACGTGCAAACTCCACACAGACAGAACCCAAGGGTGAAATTGAACCCAGGTCCCTGCACTGTGACGCAGTAGGGCTAACCACCGAACCACTGTGCTCTTCTCCTTAACCATTCATCTGTGCAGATTGGCAGGGGCAAATAACTGGCCTCACCACATCATTATGCCCTCTACTCCCAGACCAACTCCTGCATCACTGCAGCCAGCACTTCACTTCAGAGCTCAGAGACATCTATGTCCTGCATGCTTCTTCCAGGTAATGTTGTGTGCAGGACACAAACTCATCTCACCCATCTGCATCGCATGCTCATTTCATAATAACTCACTTTTTCGTTACCTCTGGGCTTCCAGCTTCTGTACCTTGCATTTGGTTTTAGGACATGGGGTGTTCAGTTATAGGCTGCCAGCATCTGTGGCTTGTGCATTGTTTCTTAGCAAAAAGGGAGAAGGAGGCAGTTTGTCATGGGGTGGGGGGAAGCTCTGAACGGTCAAAAGAGTGGGTGTGTTGCTGTACAGCACTAGGGTACATCAGTGTCACACTGGCAGCATGTGCCAACGGCTTACAGGGCAGAAATGCAACATGTGGATCAAGCAAATGGTCTTGTTGGAAAGTCAAAGGGGAACAGTTTCCATTTATTCAGGTCCTGCTGCCACAGTCAACCAAGGGGTTCATCTAATTCCAGTCCAGGAATTTGGCCACATCAGTCCAGCATGTGATCCTTCCAGAGTCTGAGAATTCATGCGTATGCAATCCAAAGGCTGGTCCTGGTAAGCACTTACTTGCAGTCTGACTGGGGATTGCAAGCAAATTAGTTGGGGTGCTGTGGAGGCATCAGTCGGAGGTGGGACCCATTCTTCCTTCAACGAGACAAAGGGAGGGATTGAGTACATTGGAAGTGTAAGGAAGGGTGTTTAGTGGTAATACAGAGCAGCAGAGATGATGAGATCCTCAGTGAGTGACTTGGAAGTACAGAGGGTAGTGATCAGTAGATTGGGAACATGAGAACTTTGAGTGGAATGATGCCAGCAATCATGAGAGCTATAATCCTTAAGCATCAATGTATGTGCAGAATTAATGAGTAGTGACCGTGTGAGACTGAGAAAGCAGATGGTAGCCTTTACCTTTGTGTAGTGCAGAAGATCATTAACTTTCCTTCCCCTTCCCCAGTATTCCTTGTACGTAGGTCCAGGCTGAAATAATTATGGCAATTCAGAACAAAGTCTTGTGTGCATCAAGTCACAATAATAGTCCTTGGGAAATGCCAGGGAACTTTACTGAAGCAGCATGAACAGATGTTCATGCTTCTTTGAAGCTACACCAGATGGCCTGTTAAGCAAAACAGTCCAAAGAAGGTTGCTCTTATTTAAACTCTCAATGATAGCTTTAATTTGTTTTTTTTTTCTCATGCTTAAGGAGGTAGAATTTAGAGTTACACAAACTATGATAATTAAGTAGATCTTGTCTATCTGTCAGGAATATTTATGCCTGCCCTATCTGTTCATAACTGTTACACTGCAGTTTGTGGCTCCAGCAATAACCAAAATGAGGTCTGTTTGAACTCAGCAATATGTTCAAATTGTCCTGCTGTATCAAGACTTCCCAGTCATGTGATTCGAGTGCTGCTCCCTCTCTCCACTTGTGGGAATATCTGCATTCAGAGCAGGCTCCTCCACTTAATGTCCACAGAATCTTTGAAAATATATTGCCATCAAAAGATTGTTTCCTCCCTAGTTGTTTTGCTGGGACAAACTGGCTCGGTCATTGATAAAAGGTCTTCACATAAGGAAGATCACTTAAACTCTTAAGAGTGAGATAACAATGAGTGACTGCTGGCAAATTACAGGATGAGAGAAATGTAAGCTCTAGTGTAAACAATAAGTACATTTTGACAAAGATATTACAACAGTCAAATGCAGTCAAATCAAAGAACAATGAATATCAATAAAGTCTGTGCATTTGTCAGAGTAAGTGGCTAGAAACATTGTGTAAACAAATGAGGATTGATGAATGCCAATGGGCTACATGTTTAATAAGATGAAACCAGAAGAAATGTGGACCTGGGTATAATCAGTAAATAGAAGTATTGTAGCTAATGAGGATGATCTACCTCTGCTATATACTCATGAATATCATGAATGAAGTAAGATTTTCTCTGGTGTAAAGATGTTGAAAAAAATGATGATGATAGACAGAGATCATTCCTAAACATTCTGTAAGTACTTTTTTTCCTCTTTCTCTGATAGTTGTTGGGGTACAATGTTATCAGCGCCAAAAGTCATGTGCCAATTTTTCATCCATGTGCAAGCATGATGGTGAACCAAGCTGTACATCCATTGATAGATCAAAGGTTATTCACACTGGTTGTCTACTTATATGCATTCTTCAGCAGAAACTTGCCAGCATCTGTCCAAATCCACTGTCAGTAGCATTAAAACATTTTCAGATTTGAACTATGAGTCAAAGAGTTATAAATGGCACAGAAGAAGTCACAGAGTTTATGCCAGCTCTCCAATAGTAGTTCCATTTCCTGTTGTATTTTCATAGGTTTTCTGATGTATTAGTATAATAGGCAATAAAGACTGATAGCCAGCAGCACCCATATCCAATGAGTGAATAAAATATAATTTATTCAAGTGCCCTACCACTTTCCTACTGAAATTAATAACCATCTCTGCTTCTGCCAACTTCATGAGCAGTAAATTCAAATTATTACCATTCAACATTTTGTTGCAACTATCTAGTTCAAGTTAATATTTTAAAGGGAATGTTTAATATTGAGAAAAGTATTGCTGTAAATGTAAGTGAATTAAAATGCGTGACTATATTGGTTGACAAAATGTCTAATAGAAAGCAATTCAGCAGGTTTGTTTCAGACAGAATAGAAGAGAAAGAATTACTGAAGGGAAAGTAGACTAAGTTAAAGAAATTACAAATGAGGCATAATTGGATTGAGGTTGAAAGTGTGGTGCTGGAAAAGCACAGCAGGTCGGGCAGCTTCCGAGGAGCAGGAGAATCGATGTTTTGGGCATAAGCCCTTCATCAGGAATGAGGCTTGTGGGCTGGTGGAGGCTGAGACATAAATGGGACGGGTATGGGGCTGGGGGGGTGGGGGTGGTGGCTGGTAGCTGAGAATGCAATAGGTAGATGAAGGTGGGGGTGATAGGTCGGACAGGAGGGTGGAGCAGATAGATGGGAAAGACGATGGATAGATCAAGAGGGTGGTGCTGAGTTAGAGGCTTGGGACTGGGATACGGTGGGGGGAGGGGGAGGGGAAATGAGGAAACTGGTGAAGTGCACATTACTCCCATGTGGTTTGAGGGTCCCAAGGTGGAAGATGAGGCGTTCTTCCTCCAGGCATTGGGTGGTTAGGATTTGACGATGGAGGAGCCCCAGGACCTGCATGTCCTTGGTGGAGTGGGAGAGGCAGTTGAAGTGTTCAACCACAGGGCGGTGGAGTTGTTTGGTGTGTGTGTCCCAGAGATGTTCTCTGAAATGATCCGCAAGTTGATGTGCTGTCTCACCAATGTAGAGGAGACCACATCAGGTGCAAAGATTACAGTATGTCATCTACTGTATCTGAGAGAACCACTGACTTTATCATTGCCAGTGTGGAAGTTGAGTGAGGTTTAATCTCAATTTGAATCTTATTAAGACTGCCAATGACTGGAGCTGAGTAGAATTCTCCAGAGGACTTTGACACACTTGGTCCCATGTGTCTTATCAGATAATTCTTAGGGAAATTTTGAAGTGAACCTGAGTGCATAACATACGTAGTTATAAACCATATTGTTAAATTTAATAGTTCTTGTTTTAACTCTTTTATATTCAACGAAGTTTGTGCTTTGAAAAAAATGTAATTTTGTGGCATAGTTCTATTGATTGAAATGAGGTATTCTGATTTCTTGTTAAATGTTAAATGGTCCCGAGTTGGACCGTAACTGCATAAAGATCTTCTCATACTCCCTCCCATCCTACTGCATCGCTTTCTTAAAACCTTACATGTATCTCCACAAGTTATTGGACTGTTAAATGAGAACAGTTGTTCCCTGTCTACCTGAACCAAATCGATCTTAAGCTTGTATGCCTCTATCAAATTCCCCTGCAATCTTCCAGTGAGAACAACCCCAGCTTCTCCAATACAACCTTATAACTACAACACCTCATATCTGCGACTATTCTCATAAATCTCCAGTGCATCATTCAAGGACACTCCTAATTCTCTTTTTTATTGCTGTATGCTGATGTCTACCATTCTGCTAGTTGAGTTTTAATGACTTCAAACACAACAGTAAACTTTACCACATTGGCCCCAGTCCTGTTGAACTGTAACCTGCATTTTTTGAATATGTGCCTGCCCCAGAACTGGCTCTGATGCTTCAGGACTCTAAAGGCCTCCCTTCCTCACCAGGCCACTGGCTGCATGTTTATCCTCAAGTCTTCTTATTGGTATTTTCATGAAGGAATGGCACGAGGAGTGATACAGACAGTATTACCTTCAAATTCCTACTTTTTAATATCTTCCCTAGTTCCTGAAAATGTGACTATACTAACATATTAATGACTGTGGTCTTTTAATCAATCACTTGGAAAGGATTGATTAACTGTGTGGGTTAGTTTACTAAACACAGTAAAACATGAAGTCATGAAGCAGACATACTGATTTGTTTGTGTGCAGATCCACAACAGACTAACATCACAACATTGTGTATGCATAACCTACAGAGTCCTTCAAGGTGAACTCTCTTCATGTGACAAAAACAGAAATTTCAAGGGAAACTCAGCAGGATTCACAGCATCTGGGGGAGAAAGCAAAGTCAATATATCAAGTCCAGTGATTCTTTATCAGGATTGATAACAACTGGGAAAAAGTGGTGTTTATACTGAAAACAAGGTTGGAAAAAGGGATGAGCAGATATGAAGAGATGGAGCCCATGGACAGAGAGAGATATGAAAGGAATAGACAGATGAAGGGATTGCTGATAGTAATCCAGGACAAAAGAGAAGCTGAATGTGTGATAATGAGAGATAAGAAGAGCAGAAAATGTGTAAACTATGCTGAAAGCTACCGATGTCATGACAGAATCAGGGTGTGGGTGGGTTAAAAAACAAGGAAGGATATAAACAGTTATTGAACTCAATGTTGAGTTCGAGAGGCTGCCCGGTCCCCAAGTGGAAAATAAGATGATGTTCTTTGAGCTTGTGATGGAGAGTCAGTAGGCGTCAGTCTGAGCTCATTCAAAATAAAAAAGATCAGAAAAACTCTAGATGTAATGTCGAAGGAAAGTGAACCAGAGATTGGTTGAGGAATACTTATTTCTATTTTTTTTCTGAGCTAGAACATTCATTTCAAATCAGAGCTGAAAGATTAAAACTTTCAATCGCATGTAAATTAATATAAGTACTAGCACAGAACAGGTCTAGGGCATGAATTAAAATAACTCATTTAAACAAGAAATTGACTAGATTTGCAATTTTTGCATTTTGTGAGAGGCACTGCTTGTGTCTTAGAGACCACAAAGGTCAGAGGTGCCTTGAAATGTTTGATTTCAAATCCAAGATTTCCAAATGTGTGATAGACCTGGATTCACTGAGCAGCATCAGGGAGGCTGATTTTCCTGGATTGTATGTCTCAGGCAGTGATCACCTCAGGGGCAGTACCAGTTCAGGACATTAGATGGGTGACCATCAGGAAGAGGCCGGGGAAGTAGGTCCATGGCACTGTTGCCTAACAGTGTTGCTTGCTGTGACAGAGGCAATGTGCTGGTTGACCGGTTGGACCTGCCAATGCAGGGTTGGGGGTGAGCCGGGGAGGGCACGAGTTGAGGGATATCGGGTAATCCTGGTGTAGAGTGAGCTCCATCCAGCAATATTCTGCCAAGAAAACAGGAACATACCTTAAAGATTTAGAACCATTAATAAAACCAGTCATGAGATGGCCCTTTAATGACCACTAGCCCACGTAAAATCCACGTTCTGCAATGCAATGAGTTTGGCTTATCAAACACAGATCTACAATCAATGTAAAGATTTTATCACCATCAAATTTGTTCCAATTCCAACAATAATATTTTGTACATATAGGGACCATCACTTGAGCTCGCTGCTTAAAATGTCTGCAGTTCAACTTTCCCATGTTCTGTTGCAAGTCAATGAAGAAAATCATTCAAAGTGGCCCTTTGACAGAAGCTAATGGCAATTTGGTTGCAGACTGCAATATACAGTGATCACATTAATCTCTACAGTGTGGAAGCAGGCTATGTAGTTCATAGAGTCCACACTGATCATCTAAAGAGCATCCCACCCAGACCCACCCCACCACCCCTTCCCTGTGACCTGGTATTTCCCAGGCTAATCCAACTAACCTGCACATCCCTGAACACTCTGGGCAGTTTAGCTTGGCCAATCCACCTAACTGGTACATCTTTAGACTGTGGAAGGAAACCCACGCATACATGGGGAGAATGTGCAAACTCCACACAGACAGTCATCTGAGACTGGAATCGAACTCTGGTCCATTGCACAGTGAGGCAGCACTGCTAACTACTGAGCCACCGTGATGGTTGGATCAATTTATACAGAGCCCAAGGTTAAGAGTAAGGAACTGTATTAAGAGTCTAAAAAGAAAATTTGAAGAGAAATTGAGTTTCTTTAAAAAAATCTCTGTTGAATACCATATATTCCAACACCTTCCAAATAGAGATCTATATATTCCTATAGGAACCTCTCTAATCTCACCCATTTCTGCCTTTAATGCTTTTGAGAGAAGCTGTATCCTTAATGTGACATCACAATAGGCGATGTGACTGGGAGAGCTTTGTTCAGCTATCTATTTCTGAGTGAATTCTATTCCTTGTAACACAGCTTGGAAAATGTGAAGTACAGACCATTATAAGTCCCTGTTGAGCCAAATTAGTATAGCAATTGTGTTTGAAGTTTATTTTGAGCAATTATTGATGGTGATCATTCATTATGGCTAAGTCAGAGTGTTCTGATTGGCTATAAGTCATTGTCAATACCATGATAGAAGGTAATTTTATGCTGCCTCAGTCTATCTGAAAGATAATAATGTGCAGGCAAAGGGAAACCACAGTATTCCAAACCCAGTGTAAAAGCATGAAGACAGAAAGCAGTTATAACCTGATAAATATATGGTTACTTTGCTGAGGGATTTTACACTTGAATTTGAATTCCACGTTAAATGGATTATAAAGAGCAGCAGACAAAAAAAGAATGATGGTTTTCAAATCTTTATTACACAGACAACATATTTTCAGCAATTTAATTGGCACAGGCTTCACAGAAAACATTTTAATTTCAGATCTTACCAAAACTGATGAGACTTCTAAAGCCATCTTCAGCTGCTTCGTCAGTGACTTTCTCCCTCCATCATAAGGTCAGAAGTGGGGATGTTTGCCAATGATTTCACAATATTCAGCACCATTCATTACTCCTCAGATACCGAAGCAGTCCATGCCAAAATGCTGCAAGACTTTGACAATAGCCAGGCTTGGGCAGATAGGTGACAAAATAACAGTGATATGACATAACTGCCAGGTAATGACAATTTTTAAAAGAGAGAATATAAGAACTACCCCTTGACATTCAATGACAATAGCATCACTGAATCCCTCATTGATAACGTCCTGGGGAAAGCACTGACCAGATCTGAACTGGACCAGCCACAAAAATAGTATGAATATAAGAACTGGTCAGAGAATAGGAATCATGAATAATTTGCCTATTCAAAATCAGTCCACCACCTACAAGGAACATTTCAAGATTGTGATGGAGTACTCTGAACTTGCCTGAATGTGTTCAGCTCCAACAATATTTCAGAATCTTGATACCATCCAGGACAAAGCAGCCTGCTTAATTATCACCACATCCCCACACAATTATTCCCTCTATTACTGATAGTGGTGGCATTGAGTACGTCTCCAGGAGGCACTGCAGAAATTTAACAATGTACCTTAGGCAGAATCTTCCAACCTTATGACCATCAGCCTGTAGAAGGATAAGGAGAGGGTTATATGGATGAAAGTCACTGTACACAATTCCCTGATCAAGTCACTCACCATTCTGACCTGGAAATATATTGCCATTCTTTCACTGTCCCTGGGTCAAAATCCAGAAATTCCCTCCCTAACATCATTGTGGGCATACCAACAGCACATGAACTGCAGTGGTTCAAGAAGGCAGCTCACCACCACTTTCTCAAGTGCAATGATGATGGGCAATAAATGATGATTCAGCCAGAAAAGCTCCCCACCCCCACCATTCCGCATCAGCAGTGTCAACAGCATGAAACCTGAGGTTTCCTTGAGAGTGAGCCCTTTGAAGGCAGTGGGAGAAAGTGAGGACTGCAGATACTGGAGAGTCAGAGCTGATGTGGTGCTGGAAAAGCACAGCCAGTCAGGCAGCGTCCGAGGAGCTGGCAAGTCAATGTTTTGAGCATAAGCTCTTCATCAGGAATGACGGGAATGCACTTGAAGGGACTGTTCATGAACCACTGCAGTTCATGTGCTGTTGTTATGCCCACAATGTTGTTAGGGAGGGAATTTCTGGATTTTGACCCAGGGACAGTGAAAGAATGGCAATATATTTCCAGGTCAGAATGGTGAGTGACTTGTTCAGGGAATTGTGTACAGTGACTGTTGAACTTTGACCTTTATTCCTTATTTTCAACTTAATAATAGGAAAGACTAAAGTTTACTTTTCTACTGATACTGAAAAAATGCTTTACTTTTAACTTTATTTCTCTATGTTATTACTTATGTGTAAGTTTTGTACTTTTTACTGTACTCCTGTACTTGAGTAAACACGACAATAATGCTTACACCAAAACAAATCAAACATCCTCTGAATAAATAAATGAAAATTTCACTTTTTTGAATAGACTAGAATATATAAAATATATACTGGGCTGAAAAATACAAAACAAAATGGATATTTGCAAGATATATATACTTGAATTTGCGTACATTGAAGAAAGGTTTAAAGCATATAGCCGCTTTCACAATTCTTCTCGGAGAATATGCATCTAAATGTCCATCCATTGAGAAGATGATGGTGAAGTACTTTGCTGATTCACTGTGTTCTGTGCAGAGAATGTACCCTTACAGCAATACCCTAAACAAAGATCTGCGGGTGTTGAAGATCTGAAACAAAATCAGAAAATGTTGGAGACACCCAGCAGGTCTGGCAGCATCTGTAGAAGGAAAGCAGCGTCAATGTTCATAACACTGCTAGTTGGAGAGATTCAAGATTGTGACAATGGGCAATGAACAAGAATATTTCCTCTATCTGGGCTGGTACAACATTGGAGCCCACTGGTGTTCTCCCACAAATGTCATGCTGGTTTTTCTAGGTGGTGCTGGGGCAAAGTTATGATGTTTATTTGTATTTCTGAGAACAAACTCATGTCCTACCACCATGATACCTAAAGACCATCTGCTCAAGTGCTGGTTTCTGATGATCCATGGACTGCATCAAGCAATTGTACTGGGTTCAGCTTTCTGACTGCAGAAAATGTAAAACCATGCAGTAGTGTTGGAGCTGTTTGGGTAATTAACATTTTATATCAGGTGCATGAATAGAAGAGTTCAGTATCTTGGACTGTCACAGTCAGAGGCTGAGGGGTAACTTTGTAGGGGTTTATGAAATCATGAGGGGCATGGTTAGGGTAAATAATCAAATCTTTTCCCTTGGGTAGGGGAATCCAATGCTAGAAGGCATGGGCTTATGTTGAGAGGGGAAATATTTAAAAGGGACCTAAAGGGCAACTTTTCCATGCAGGGGGTGGTGCGTGCATAGAATGAACTTCCAGACGAGGCTGGTACAATTACAAAGCAAGGATTTAGAGGGATATTGACCAAATGCTGGCAAATGGGCATAGATTAATTTAGGATATCTGGTCGGCATGGATGAGTTAGACTGAATGATCTGTTTCTATGCTGTACATCTCTGTGATTCTATGACTGTATCTGTGGGCGTAAATGAAAACAATATTGTGTCATAGTGTTTCCAGATATCTTCTCAAATCATTGCTTTTCAGACCTCACATTTAAGTGTCAGCCTAACTTGTTCAAGTATGTCAGCTGGGACCTAAGTCCCTCATTTTTTGACTCAGAGATAAAGTATTAATTTGACACATAAGAATATCATAGAGTTAACATAATCATTACAGTTTCAAACTTGGGGCATTTTGGTAAGATGAAAAGCTGTGGTGAGTTGTGGCATTAACAAGACATTTTAACAAGCATTAATTGCTGTCAATTAGCATCTCACCTGGCAAATATCTTGCCACATTGCTTGTGAAAAGCAATAAAGATGGAGCAAGATGATCTCAATGTTGAGATAGGCCTTGCTGAAGTTGCTGTCTGATTCTCTGACATCTCAACAAAGCTCACATTGCTCAGTCCTTTACAAGATTCCACTTTGTGATTTTAACAACTTGTGGTGAGACAATAAAATTATTAGGTAATACAAATAAAAGTACTCACTACCTGGACTGATAAATCCAGATCATCACGATAGTTGCCTGAGTGAAATCTCACAGAACATAATCGCTGCATTTCACCTCACTCTTCCAAGGTCACCACAGTGAGTTGCCTTACTCGCTACTGACTATCACTGGCCCATTATCACAAATACCCCAACAACTCCATACAGAACATGTGCAGCAAATTCTGCCTTGAAAAGGACATGGTGGGTACAGCTTTTAAAGAAAGCTCCAAACCAGAATGTTTTGTGACCACCCACAATCAATTTTACTGATTCCCTGAGGGATAGGGTAGGGCAGAAGAATTTGTCAATGTTTACAGGGATTTCATTAGCGTGTTCTTTATGCATATACTTATATATTTACTCAGTTAGAGTTAGGTTTATTGTCACATGTCCTCAAGTTGCAAAAGAACAGAAGTCCAGTAAGAAGTGTAAAACATCACCAACACACAGCATCTACAAATCATAGATACAAAAAATAGAGAAAATAAAGAAAAGTTAAACTGCATGACGAATGTACATAGTCTAAGTTAGGAAAATAAGAACAAAAACTAAAAAGGTAGACATTACAGTCTTTCTATAAGGGCTTCCACATGGTCAGACTAGGTGCCATTAGTTCCCAACCAGTAGCCATCTTTGCTTCTGCCCAGCTGGCTGCTGTCCCTGTTCTGCTCTGAGCTATTGGCAGAAAAAGAAAAAGACAGAAGAGAAAAAAAACACAAAAGAGGGAAAGAAAAAGAGAAAAAAAGCAAAGGAACAGAGAGCAGACAAGCTCTGGCTGGAGCGTCCTACTCTGCCGTCATCCAATTAAAGGGGATTTATTGCTTGTTCAATGCCTTGTTGACAGCCCAACTTACCTCATTAGTTTTTAATTTCATCGTACTCACCAAATAAGCCAGACATTGAGAAAGCTTGATATGAGAAGCAGATCCAGTTCAGCGCTTATCTAGGAAAAAGTGAGAACTGCAGATGCTGGAGATCAGAGTCAGAGTGTGGTGCTGGAAAAGCACAGCAGGTCAGGCAGCATCCGAGGAGCAGGAGAGTTGACGTTACGGGCAAGAGCCCTTCATCAGGAATTCCTAACGAAGAACTTATGCCCGAAACATTGATTTTCCTGCTCCTCAGATGCTGCCTGACCGGCTGTGCTTTTCCAGCACCACACTCTCCAATTCAGCTAGTTATTTGGTTCAAAGGACATCCAGTTCAACAGTGGGCACCAATATCTCAAGGGTACGTACCACAGACACCAACCATATGTACCCACTCCAAGTCCATGGATATTGGCATCCAATATGTGGCGGCCTCTTTACAACCCTCACGGCACATTTCCAATCCACATGCAGATGACTTATGTACTTCCGTGCTGCACCCTGGGTTGCATTGTAATGCTGCAGCAAGCACACCGTGCACTCAGGGATACACACGCATGGACTGGACTGAGCTGTATCTCTGGACTATTTACTTGCTGTAAGAGCACTCACTCTCTCTTAGCCTATCTAGATGTTCACAGCATTCCTGCCTTGACTGCACCATTGGCTGGGTCCGGTGCTGGCAATGGGAGGAGGGCACCATGGCAACATCGAATGTGGTGATAGTCTCCAAAGTTGGTGTGCCCGGAGCGAGTGGTGGTGATGATAAATTGGTTCGGCGGTAAAAAGTGGTGTCAAAGGACTGGTGACTTCAATGTTAGTTGGGTCTGATACCCATACATAGATAGACTTCTCTGTAAGCTATATCTTTTCATTTCTCTTATTCTTAAACTATCAAAATGGCACTAAATTATGGCAACAAGGGAAGGCTTTTCACTGTATTTATAGTATTTCACTGTAAAATGGATGTGACAATAAATAATTAATTTCATTGCTTGTCTGCTCTTCACCCTCTCTACCTGAGATATCAGACTCACATTACTTATATTTTGCATTACCATTTAGTGCAGATACAAAATAAGGAAGCTTGTTATGGTTGTCAGCATTCCTCAGTCATCAACTGGGATATCTTTTAGACAGGAGTCCTGGCATACTAAATCAAGAATAGCCTCCAATACCAGTCCAGATGTTTGGACATGATCAGTCAGCCACTTGGGCTAGTCACAGTCATGATGTTGTCCACAGAAAGTGTGAGGAAATGCACCCATCTTGACTTTTACTGCCTTGCTTTGTGCTGCTTCCCTCCTGGCATGGGAGAGAGGAGCAGATTATTAAAGAGAGATGAAAATGGGTGACATCGCTCTTACTTTTGGTGAATGTAGAGCAGTGTACCAAGTGAGTGTGTAGGCAGCGCAGAGGGTTAATGCTGCCAGGGGAGGTGGGGGGGGGGGGGGGTGGGATGCTGAGAGTGAATGGGGAAAGTGCTGCATGCAATCATGAGCATTGTGGTCAGGTGAAGTAGCAGAGAAAGTGAGTTTAAATTGTCAGTGAAAAGATAGGGATGCTTATGCTGACAGAGTAGAGAAGGGCATTGATTTATCAAGACACCTTAAGTGACATGCTAATGATATCACAACTACATCAGAGCAAGTGACCTGAGAGTATAAAGATCTCAGCCACCATCTTAACTTGAATTACTTGAAGCTATTGTTACTGAATAGCCTAAGACTAGCCCATTCTCTTTTATGGCTGTGGATATAGTATTAGTATAGTATAACCAACTGTAGTAAACATCTATTGAGTCCTTCTATACCACGTCACCACACCTAGTTTCTTATGTTATAAAGGATAATATAAGTATTGCCACATCAGGTAAAGATACCCTTTTGAAGGCAACTGCAATCCCGTCAAATCCTCCCTTTCTATTGGGCAGGAGTGAGAATTGACGAGGTGATCAATAATTGGTGAACGAGGCTGTAGTGTCCTTCCAACATCCAAACTGAAGAATCGAATTTTCTTCAATTAAGCTCAAATTGTAGTAACTTGCAGGATGAGGAGTTTCAAATTAAACATAAAATGTATTAACTGTGGGAATTGTGACTTTGACTACAACTCTGTAAATATTGCACCAACTGCTTCAATGCAGCTGACTTAGTGAGACTCCTCAATTAGTGCCAAATTAAGAGCTGTTTTTGCTGCAGGCTTAGATCCATCAGGAATAGCATAATATACATAGAAAAGAAAGCTCATTTTAAATCATTAGCAAGTATCAATGAGAAGGTTTTCCTATCACTTTTCAAGGTAAAGATCATAGAAAGAGGCCATTCAGCCCATTAAGTCTTTACCAGCTCTTTAAATTAGCTAATTAGTTCAACTCCCCTGCTTGCCCTTAGAGTCCTGGTAATGTTTTTCCTTCAGATATTTATCTAACTCCCTGCTAACTGATGCTTCTATTATATTTTTCTCAATGTGTTTGCAGTAAAGGTTCATTGAATCTCTACAATGTGCACACCCAGATAAATAGTGCGGTGAAGAAGGCATATGGCGTACTAGCTTTTATTGGTAGAGGAATTGAGTTCCGGAGTCCTGAGGTCATGTTGCAGTTGTATAAGACTCTGGTGCGGCTGCATCTGGAGTATTGTGTGCAGTTTTGGTCGCCATACAGTAGGAAGGATGTGGAGGCACTGGAACGGGTGCAGAGGAGGTTTACCAGGATGTTGCCTGGTATGGTAGGAAGATTGTATGAGGAAAGGCTGAGGCACTTGGGGCTGTTTTCATTGGAGAAAAGAAGGTTTAGGGGTGACTTGATAGAGGTGTACAAGATGATTAGGGGTATAGATAGGGTTGACCATGAGAACCTTTTTCCACGTATGGAGTCAGCTATTATGAGGGGGCATAGCTATAAATTAAGGGGTGGTAGGTATAGGACAGATGTTAGGGGTAGATTCTTTACTCAGCAAGTCGTGAGTTCATGGAATGCCCTGCCAGTAGCAGTGGTGGACTCTCCCTCTTTATGGGCATTTAAACGGGCATTGGATAGGCATATGGTGGATAGTGGGCTAGTGTAGGTTAGGTGGGCTTGGATCGGCGCAACATCGAGGGCCAAAGGGCCTGTACTGCGCTGTATTTTTCTATGTTCTATGTACTATTGTCCTTTGTACTCAGAAAGTATGAGGAAAGAAAACATTTTCTGGACAAGAAAAGAAAGTCACTTTGAATGTGCATTCTTCTATATTCATCTGAGAGTCCCTTTCCAGAAATTGAAAATTCATCCATGTAATAGCATAAAGAGCCCTAGCTATCCCAAAGCACTTCACAGTCAACTCATTAATTTCCAACTGTAAGCAAATATTTTGTCCATTCATGTTCCCATGAATAACAATAATTTGGGTGGCTGAAGAACAGGTGCTGGGAATGGTAACAGGAAAATGCTGTGCCATTCCTTTACCAGATTCCTGGGATTTCACTCCAACTTGAAAGGACAAAATGAGACCTCAAATGAACATCTTGCAGCACTTGCTCAATTTTCAATGCAGAATTTGCACAACACTACACTGAATTATTCATGATTGATTCCTACCACTGGGCTCGAACCCATAGCCCTCGGACTCAGGGGCATGTTTGCTATTACAGGAATAATAGAAATTGCCTCCTAGTACTTCACCATTGTTCCTGCTTGATTCCAGATGCAGTGAGCCATTCATGCATCAGGGCATTGCACTGAAGTCTAACACTATTGTCAGCTAAACTCTCTACATGGAATGTGCGGTCACTTTACTGATGAACACCACAAACACAGGGTGTTTTCTCATCATCCCACTATCCTCCAGTTATTGCCTGCCTTCAGCTGATGAAAGGCAAGGGTTTTACAGGAAAGCATCTGACCTCATTAGCATTTCTTTTAATACTTTCAACTTGGTGTAGCCAACTTCATGGGGGCAAATGAAATAAGAGACTCCAATTATGAAAAATCATGTAATGGAATGGATTGAACAAATCGAAAAGACCAAAATCTTGTAAAAACAAATTGTGTGTCAAAATGTATTAAACTAACTTCTATTACCATAATTTGAAGGAAGGAAAATATGCTTCAAAAAACATTTATGCAATGATATTAGCCAAAGAAGTGAAAGCCCTCTAAAGGAGCTTCAGCCAAAAAAGCATTCCCAATCACTACCTGTAAATGCGCATATATTTAGTCACTCAAAATTACTTCAAAAAATTACAAAAGATTTTAAAATGTGTACATCCCTGACCCTTCTGCCCTAAAATGCAGCCTGTCATTTGGAACCTCTTTAAAAAGCAGATTAGTTAAAATTCGCCATGGCGATCCATTTGATCTGGGGCTGTAGTCAGTTCTGAGTGGGTCCAAC
This sequence comes from Chiloscyllium plagiosum, assembly GCF_037043375.1. Lineage (NCBI taxonomy): Eukaryota > Metazoa > Chordata > Chondrichthyes > Orectolobiformes > Hemiscylliidae > Chiloscyllium > Chiloscyllium plagiosum. The sequence continues at coordinate 60,237,472 of NW_028270153.1, forward strand.
ATCTAGTGTGATTTTTTTTTAATAATAGAAAATATTGCAGATACTCACTTGCAATGAATACAATTTGTGTGAAAAGTTCGACAATCTTTTGTATTGGTGTGGTCAATTTCAGGCAACTTGAGTTGAAAAATATCATCGTATACCAACGAACTCTACTACCCAGAGTGAACATAGTGGAGAAGCATCCTTTATAACCAGTCCAAACAGAGTTGGAGGGTCTCTCCCATCTGATTCAGATGGTCAGGGGTTCAGGTTCCTCTCCAGAGAATAAGCACGAAACTGCATGATTGACAGAGTGCTGAAGGTACTGACAATTAGGTAAGGTATTATATTAAAGCCTTATCTGCACATAAGATGCAGAGCTGGGCTGAGAGGTGGCAAATGGAGTTTAATGCGGACAAGTGTGAGGTGATTCACTTTGGTCGGAGTAACCGGAATGCAAAGTACTGGGATAAATGGTAAGATTCTTGGTAGTGTAGATGAGCAGAGAGATCTTGGTGTCCAGGTACACAGATCCTTGAAAGTTGCCACCCAGGTTGACAGGGTTGTTAAGAAGGCAAACAGTGTTTTAGCTTTTATTAATAGAGGGATCGCGTTCCGGAACCATGAGGTTATGCTACAGCTGTACAAAACTCTGGTGCAGCTGCACTTGGAGTATTGTGTACAGTTCTGGTCACCGCATTATAAGAAGGATGTGGAAGCTTTGGAAAGGGTGCAGAGAAGATTTACTAGGATGTTGCCTGATATGGAGGGAAGGTCTTACACGGAAAGGCTGAGGGACTTGAGGCTGTTTTCGTTAGAGAGAAGAAGGTTGAGAGGTGACTTAATAGAGACATATAAGATAATCAGAGGGTTAGATGGGGTGGACAGGGAGAGGCTTTTTCCAAGTATGGTGACGGAGAGTACGAGGGGGCATAGCTATAAATTGAGAGGTGATAGATATAGGACAGATGTCAGAGGTAATTTCTTTACTCAGGGAGTAGTAAGGGTATGGAATGCTTTGCCTGCAATAGTAGTAGATTCGCCAACTTTAAGTACATTTAAGTCGTCATTGGACAAGCATATGGACGTACATGGAATAGTGTAGGTTAGATGGGCTTCAGATTGGTGTGGAGAAAGTGAGGTCTGCAGATGCTGGAGATCAGAGATGGAAATGTGTTGCTGGAAAAGCGCAGCAGGTCAGGCAGCATCTAGGGAACAGGAGAATCGACGTTTCGGGCATTAGCCCTTCTTCATTCCTGAAGAAGGGCTAATGCCCGAAACGTCGATTCTCCTGTTCCCTAGATGCTGCCTGACCTGCTGCGCTTTTCCAGCAACACATTTCCATTTCAGATTGGTGTGACAGGTCAGCGCAACATTGAGGGCCGAAGGGCCTGTACTGCGCTGAAATGTTCTATGTTATATGTTCTTATCTGTCCTGTTAAGTGAATATAGAAAATCATGTGGCAGTACTCATATAGGACCAGAGGAATTCATTACTGTGTCTATGCCAATACCTTTTCCTCAACAATCATCTAAACCAAACCTGGTAATCCAGTTATGATAATATAGGAACATAAAAACACACAATTTCAAAGTTAATTCACGGCATATGGACTTTAATGGCTGAACCAGCATTTCTTGCCCATGTCTCAAAGGTGGTAGTGAGCTGTCCTTTTGAATCTGCACAGTTGTTTGAAGCAAATATCCCTGGAGGACTGTTGGGAGGGGGTTCCAGCATTTGTTCCAGTAAGACTGAAGGAATGACAATATACTTCCAAGTCAGATGGTCAGTGGCCTGGAGGTGTATTTGCAGGCATAGTTTAAAATTAGGGTTACCTACAGGTCCTGTCCTTTGAATTGAATGAATTGAATTTATTGTCACATGTACCGAGGCACAGTGAAAAGCTTTGCCTTGTGAGCAATACAGGCAGATCACAGAGTTAAATAGCATAGAAAGTGAATAATAAGTAAACAGTGGAAAAACAAAAACATAGGTACAGGCAAATGCTAAGAGTCTGTGAGTCCATTCAGTATTCTAACAACAGTAGGGTAGAAACTGCATCAAAACAGACTGGTGCGTGTGTTTCGGCTTCTGTACCTTCTCCCCAATGGTAGAGGTTGTAGAGAAACATTGCCAGGGTGGGATGGATCTTTGAGAATGCTGGCGGCCTTTCCTTGACAGCGGGCCTGGTAGATGGATTCTATAAATGGGAGGTTCACTTTTGTGATTGTCTGGTCCGAGTTCACCACTCTCTGTAACCGTCTCCGATATTGAATGGTACAGTTGCCATACCAATTGATTGTAATGGTTGTGAATTTAGAAGGTGCTAAGCAACCTTGATGAATTTCTGCAGCAAATCTTGTAAATGGTACTCAGCTGCTGTTGCTGTGTTTCTGTGGTGGATAGAGTGAGTGCTTTGTGGATGTTTTGGCAATCAAGCCTATCTTTGTCATGGATGGTTTCAAGCCTCTTAAGTGTTGTTGGAGCTGCATTCATCCAGGCAAGTAGGGCATATTCCATCTCAGTTCTGACTTGTGCCTTGAAGACATTGTACAGGCCTTGGGGAGTCAGGAAGTGAGTTACTCACTGCTGGAGTTCCAGCATTTGATGGGCTGTTGTAGCCACAGTATTTATGTGGCTTGTCCAGTTCAGTTTCTATTCAAAAGTGACCCCCAACATGTTAATAGTGATAGCATGGTGATGGAATGGCATTGAATTTTCATTTGATCACCTCATTCTCTAGAATCTCTGTGGCATGTATGTTAGTCATCAACCTAAACCTGGTTATTGTCCAAGTCTTATTGCATTTGGAGATGGACTGCTTCACTATCTGAGGAATTGCAAATGCTGCTGAACATTGTGCAGTCCTTAATGAACATTCCCACTTTTGACGTAATATTGGGGGCAGGTTATTGCTAGGCCAAGGACATTATGTTGAGGAATTTCTCTCGAGATACCTCGGAGCAATGTTTCCTTTAAGCCATACAGCTGCTCCAGAATTCCTTGGAGGCTCCACTCATGCCAATCAATGTGCTAATGCTTTGACTTCCATGTTTAGAAATTGCTGACATCCACGCACTGGGACAAAAAGGTGGGGTTACTGCATTGAAGGTGAGAGGACTGACCTACAACAACCCCACCATCTTGCTTCATGTCAGCTATGATTCCAACAAGTGCACAGATTTCCTCTGATTCTCATTTAGTTAAACTTTGCTTGGACCCCTTGATGCCACACTCCACCAAATGTGTCTTGGGTCGCAAGGACTGTCATTCTCCTCTCACTTTTGGAATTCAGCTCTTTTGTCTATGTCTGAATCAAGTCTGTAATGAGGTCTGGAGCTGAGTGGCCCTGGCAGAACCCAAACTGGGCATCACTGAGCAGGTTATCACTCTGCAAATGCCATTGGATAACACTGTTGCTGACATGTTCCTCATTTTACTGATGATTGAGAGTAGACTGTTGGGTGGTAATTGGCTGGATTGGATTTGTCCTGTATTTGTGTACAGAACGTACCAGGGCAATTTTGTACATTGTCGCGTAGATGCCAGTGATGTAGCTCTAATGGAACAGTTTGGCAATGCATTTTGAAAATTTCTGGAGTGTGAAGCTTTAGTACTACTGTCAGAATATTATCAGAGATCATAACCTTTGCATATCTAATGCCTATCTGCCATTTCTTGATATCATGTGAAGTGAATCAAAGACTGTAATCTGTGATATGGAGACCTCCAGAGGAGGAATGGGAGGAGGTTTTTGGATCCTTGAGCGTGCTTTTCCATTGATAATATCATGACTTACTAGATTGTGGCTTCAACTCAACTTTCTTGTCTACCCCCATATGCTTTGACATCCTTGTCAATCAAGAATCTACATTATTCACCTTAAAAAATTCAGTGACCCTGCCTTCAATGATTTGATGTTATGTGAGATAATGTACTACAACTGGGTGGCAACATGGCTCAGTGGTTAGCACTGTTGCCTCACTCTGCCAGGGACCAGGATTCAATTCCAGCCTTGGATATCTGCCTGTGGGGCGTTTGCACATTCTCCCCATATCTACATTTCCTCCCACGGTCCATAGATGTGCAGATTAGGTGGACTGGCCATGCTAAATTGCCCCATAGTGATCTAGAGTGTTCAAGCTAGATGGATTAGCCAAGGTAAATGTGGGGTTATGGGATGGGGTGGATCTGGATGGGATACTCTTTAGAGGGTCAGTGGAGACTCAATGGGCTGAATTGCGTCTTTCTGCATTGTAGGGATTCTATGACATTTTGCACATTACAATAGTGCCAACACTGCAAATGTACTTCATTGGCTATACATGCTTTCTGAAATCCTGAGGTCACAACTGACACTATATAAATGCAAATCTTTCTCTTTATTTCGCTACATGCGATGCATTCTTTTCAGCAATTTGATTATATTCTTTTTTCTCCATTAGCTTTTGAGAGCATGAAGGTCCCTTCTTGCTTATTCTGAATTATTATTTCTAACATGGATGATGTGAACTACGTGATCCAGAAAGCTTGAGGGAAATCATCTTTATTCCAACCATTCTATTACTTCTCCTTCTCAGTAACCAACTCCTGTGTGATAATGTTCTGGCTGCTAATGCAAAAATGAAAAGATACGTCAGCTCACTAACCCTCAACCATCTGCAATCAAATCCACAAGGGTGAAAAGAATGCTAGCTGTGTCCCGGTATGGGTGTTTTATTAACAAGTCCTTCCAAAGTTAGTCATGCTGCATTCAAGCATGTTATCTTGTCTGTCCTAACTATAGCAAAACTCCAAGGGAGTTAAAATTTGTATTCATGCATCTAGTCATGAATCATTAAAAGGCACTCAGACATTCCAGCCTGGTGCAGGAAGTGTCTGCTCAAAAATACACAAGAAATCAACAGTATAGAATAGAATAGCCTTTATTGCCACATATAATCAATAAGTACAGTGAAAAATGTATACATCACCAACCACAGCACTGACTTAGATACAAAAGTATCTAAGAACAGCTTCTTTAGTTACAAGGCAATAGAGAAATATAATGTCCACCATTACAGAAACAGAAGTTCAGTACAACAGACCACGCTGCCACTTATCTTCCAGTCCGCTCTGGACCCTGGCTTCAAGCTGTGCTGGTGACATGCCATGCAGGGAGGCTGCTGCAGGAGCACTTGAAGTTGCCACACTGCACTGAGAGACCCCTGGGGAAGAGGCATCACCGAGCAGGGAGGTTACAACGCCAGTAGGTTGCCATCCCAACACTGGGAGGTCACTGCACCAGCTCGGGAGGTCACCATGCCTACACCGCGAGGTCATTGTCCATTGTTTGGGATCATGCATCAACTAAGAAAGTGGAAATTATAACCACGTCTATCTCTAAGGCATTCCAGCCATTTGCATTTAACATTTTAAGCAATACTGACATATATAAATCACCTGATGAGTGGGCACGATATTGTTCTGCCCTGCAGTTGCCCCAAATTTGTGAAATCATGGCCTTCACCTTCTTGAAAGGCAAAATAACAGATAGGTGGAAACATCACCATCTCCATTTTTCCCACTGGCCAAGTGGCCAAATCATTCAATGTGGACCAGTCAACTGACCATTGAAAGGTTAGTCAATGATCAGACATTAGCGTCTTTTTCCCGATCCCCAAGCCAAAACCAGTGCTCCATGTTGCTCCTGGCAGCTACCACTTATATTGCTGTTGGGGTAGGAAAGACCATCGCCGTTCTCAGGGATGATAAGCAGTCCTCCCATCCAATCTCATTCCACTGACACTTGACCTTATTTTTGCTCAGTTCTCCAATTGATGTTTATCCTCTGTCGGACATTGTATGTGGTCAAATGACAAACCCTCTCTATGGGAATATTTTGTGGTTTCATTTGTGTGTAGCATGCCGCCAGCACATCTCGGAGCCAGGGTCCAGTGCGGACTGGAAGATAAGTGGCAGCGTGGTCTGTTGTACTGAACTTCTATTTCTGTAATGGTGGACATTATATTTCTCTATTGCCTTGTAACTAAAGAAGCTGCGCCTAGGTACTTTTGTATCTAAATCAGTCACTCGCTGTGTTTACCTCCTTCCTTATTCCTATTTTTCAGTATTATTCCATGGCATTTTATTACAATGCTCATCTTAACCTCTTATCTAATTTCCACACTTGTTGTGTTTTGCTCTCAGTTTCTCCTATTATTGCTTCCTCTTTACATGCTGTGTCCTCGGCTCTTTGATGGATAGCTTCCATTTATATATAGAGTAATGGAAATTTGTGCTTCCCATTTCATGCTGCTCCTGTGTTTTTCATTGTTTATTTCCATTTTATACTTTCCAGGTTGCTTTGCTATAATTTCTTTCTTGAAATTTTCGATAGTCATACAGCGCACAGCTGCCTCGCAAAGCGAATGTTTCCATATTTGAACTCCAAAGGGATGATACACTTTCAATTTTCAGTTCAGACATCATGATGCTGAACAAAAGTAAAGCCCAATTTTTATGTTCATAAAACCACTTAAATCAGACTGACACTAAAATACCAAAACTGGCACATGAGTGTATCTGCATTGTTAACTGGTAATGATTACCTTGGAGATATATATACAAACATAAGTGTAGTGATCACAATCAGAAGCCCTTTTATCAATGGGCTATGTTAAAGGAACCATGCAGTTATAGACAAAATAGTTCATAAAAAATGGCAGATCCACCAAACATAAAATTATTATCCTCTCTAGCCTGGGCTAACCATGGTAAGATTTTGTTGCAGATAGTAGGAAGATATATTCCATATCAGTTCATTTTCAGTAGTAATCTTAAAATTCCATCAGTAATAAGTCTTTGGTCCCCAACTTAGGAAGGAGCTACAGTAAGTTCTACTGCACAGCATCGTGGCTCAGTGATTAGCACTGCAGCCTAACAGTGCCAGGAACCTGGGTTTGATTCCAGCGTTGGGTGGCTGACCATGTGGAGTTTAGAAATGCTCCCCATGTCTATGTGGGTTTCCTCTGGGTGCTTCGGTTTCTTTCCACAGTCCAAAGATGTGTTGGTTTAGTGGATTTGCCATGCTGAATTGCACATAGTATCCAGGCATGTGCAGGCTAGGTGGGTCAGCCATAGGAAATGCAGAGTTACTGGAATAGGGTGGACGGGTTGAGTCTGGGTGGGAATGCTGCTTGGAAGGTTGGCGTGGACTCAATGGGCTGAATGGCCTGCTTCCACCCTGTTGGGATTCTATGACTTTCTTAGAGCATTTGAATGTGCTATGCGCAGGCAGAAAGGCTTACATTTAAAACCAAAGTGTCCAAAAGCATATTGCATGCCTTAAGATATTAGGTAAGGTCAATGGAACCCAGTTTCATTCTGGGAGAGATGTTTTTTTATAAGGAGAAGGGCTTAGAGGTTGGAGGAGGCCTAGGAAATACTTTGGTAAAGGCAGGAAAATAATAATTAACAAAATAGGAATCAGACTGATGTTAGGGTCTGAAAACTTCAAGACGACTTGGAGTACAAATGGACAAATTCTGAGGGGGGTTGAGAAATAACAAGGAGCCAAGGTAATTCTCAGCAAAATGTGGTTTATTTGTTCAGGATGTGGAAGTCACTTGCAAAGAGTGGCATCCAATCCCTAATTGCTCTTGAGAAAGGCGGGTGGCATGGTGGCACAGTGGTTAGCACTGCTGCCTCACCGCGCCAGGGACCCAGATTCAATTCCAGCCTCAGGAAAGTGTCTGTGTGGAGCTTGTACATCCTCCCCGTGTCTGCGTGGGTTTCCTCCGGGTGCTCTGGTTTCCCCCCACAGTCCAAAAATGTGCAGGTCAGGTGAATTGGCCATGCTAAATTGCCCGTAGTGTTAGGTGTAGGGGAATGGGTCTGGGTGGGTGCGCTTCGGCGGGTCAGTGTGGACTTGTTGGGCCGAAGGACCTGTTTCCACACTGTAAGTAATCTAATCTAATCTAATCTAATCTAATCTAAAGTGGTGGTGAGTTAGCTTTTTCAATTGTTGCAGTCTGTGGTGGTTAAATACATCCACCTGTGCTGTTAGGAAGAAATTCCTGGGTTTTGACTTATTGGGAGTGAAGGAATAGTGGTATTATTCCCAGTCAAAATGGTGTGTGGCCCGGAAATGAAATTGCAGATGGTAGTAGTGGTGCTCCCATGCATTTGCTGTCCGCCTTCTAGGTGTTTAAGGTTATGCGTTTAGGAGGTGTTGTTAAAGGGGACTTAGAGAGATGTTGCAGGGCATCCTGTACATAGTATACATTGTGGCCACTGCACGTCATTGTTGGTGGAGGTGAATCTTGAATGTAGTGGACAGGATGCCAATCAAGTGTGCTATTTTGGCCTGGATGGTGTCAAGCTTCTTGAATATTCTTGGAGTTGCACTCACCCAGACAATTGAAGAGTATACCATCGCACTCCTGAATTGTGTCTTGTGGATTTTAGAATTTAGAATTTGAAACTTTGGAATTTGGAAGGTGAATTACTCACCACAGAATTCCGATCTTCCGACTTCCATAGTATTAATATTGCTGGCTCAGTTCAGTTTACCCTGAGAAAGTTGATGATTGGGAATAAGTGAAGGTAATGCTATTAAAGGTCAAGGGGAGATGATTAGATTCTCACTCCTTGGAGGTAATCTTTGTGTGGTAATTGTAGAATGCAAATGTTATTTGCCACCTAAAATTTCATGTCTTGCTGCATGTGTACGTGGACTGCTCCAGTATGGGTGGAACCACAAATGATTTGCAATATTGGACAAAGAGTCAGTTAGACTCGAAACGTCAGCTCTTTTCCCTCCTTACAGATGCTGCCAGACCTGCTGAGATTTTCCAGCATTTTCTCTTTCGGTTGCAATATTGTTTTATCATCAGGGAACAAGCCCACTTCCACCCTTAAGTATGCCAGGGAGATCATGTAGGAAGATGACTTTTAAAGATGGTTGGGGCTAGGTTAGTTTCTGAAGAACTCCTTAACCATTGTCCTGAAGCTGAGATGATTGACCTCCAACAACTATCTTTCTTCACTCTGATATGACTCTGACCAGTGGAGATTGTTCACTGTGGTTCCCAATGACCCCAGTTTTGCTAGGTCTCTTCAATATTGTGCTTGGACACATGACACCTTGATGTTGGGGTCCATAACCTTCACATACCATTTTATGTCTAGCTCTTCTTCTGTCCACATTTTCACGAAGGCTGTAACGAGGTCAGGAACTGAGTGATTCTGGCACAAACCTCAAATTGAGTAGCTTATTGTAGTTTAAGTGTCACTTCATAGCAGTGTCTCTAACACTTTTCAGATATTTTTAATCAAACTGCTCAGAGCTGTCATGATACATCTCTGGAGCAGGTAGGACTTGAACCCAGACCTCTTGGCCCCTGGTATCACTGCACCACAAGAGCCTTAATAACACTTTTCATTATTTTGCTAATGATCGAGGCTAGACTGATAGGGTAGTAATTGGCCTGGTCAGATTTGTCTACTGTCGATCCCTTACAACAGGTTGTTATAAAGTAGTTTCAATACAGTGTCCATGACATTTGTTTTGGCTGACTGAATGCCTCCACTGGAGCAAAGGCAATGTTACCTGAAGTTAAGTAACTGCCTTGAGAGGGTTGGGAGAGGAGGGGATACAATTGAGCAACAATGGATCGTTTCCATGTGCTTATTCCAAATTCATATGACTGTGAGCAAGGGTTTGTTATAAGGTGCATTACATGATGAAGGAACTAACTTGGGCATTTGCATGTAACATGCTAACCAATCAGCAACCTGCTTTACTCTCTGCCTGATATATTCAATTTTACAGGTAATTACTCATTTCACCCTGTCACCCAAGGCATATTGCACCCTATTTATTCAGTTCCCTACACATCTAACAGTAATGGGGGAGAACAAGTGGTATTGATATTGAGTGGCGAATTTACTCATCATCCTCTGTTGTTTGCATAGGGTTTCTTTTTGGTTAACATTTTCTGCTGGACAGGGGTTTGATGTGTACCCTTTATATTTGCTCCATTTTATTCTCACAGATTGATATTTCTGACTGGCTTAGCCGATGGCTTTTGCTCAGAAAGGAGCAAAGGAAAGAATTTTTTTTTCTGAGCTGTCCTTATTCAGCAATTCAGATCAGCTTCCATATATTTGGGGAGTTTGTCAGAGATGCTGGGAAATGTTTTCTTTAATAGACTCTGATGGAAAATGACATTAAAAACTGACTGAACCCACAGAGAAGAAAGATTTTGTGTTCCTGTAATTACTGTGCATATTTCTTATGCAATAAACTCATATTTGCTGTCATTGGAAATTCAGCTTGCGAGAGGACTAAACCTTTCTTAGAAAAAGGCATGTATTGTGTAGGATTATCTATATGACTGTGGGTGGCAGTCAGGTTAAGAATATACCCTCTATTTCGGGAACATAATTTTGTCTTCTCAAAGGCAGACAAAAATACTTTTTCAATATCCTTACCATTTCCTGATTTCCCTTGATAATTTCTCCTGTATTTTTCTCAAAGTGACAAACACTTCCTTCAGCTACCTTTCTCAATTTTAACTACTTGTAAAAACCTTGGCTACTTCATCCTCATTTCCTAATTTTCCCTCTTTACTAATCTTCAGGCTGCCCTGTTGTTGGTTTCCAAATCTGTATCAAACTCTGGGTTTATTGCTGTTCTGCATAACATGATAAGTTTCTTCTTTCAATCTTGTCTTCAGCTCCCTAGTTGGATGTCGCTATCTCATTAATTTTTTTGCTTTTCAAAGGAGGATATTTTGTATAAAATTTTGAATCATTTCTAAAAATATTTCCACTATTTACTTCCCACCACACATTTACTCTGTTCATTGCTCATGCCTACGTAATCGACTTTGTTTCAGCTTAAGGTTCTTGTGAACCTGACTATGTTACTCTGTGACTATGTTACTGCAAATCCTCTTACAAGGATGCATACCTTGAAGAGGTACTCCTCCTCTCTCCACAAGAATCTCAGTGAGTCTCTCTCTCTCACACTGCAACCCCCAGGTCAACTCCTCTGCTGCCTGACCTGCTGTGCTTTTCCAGCACCACTCTAATCTAAATTCTGCTTTACAGCACCTGCAGTCCTCACTGCTGCCTATGTTACTCTAAAGCTAATTTGATCTTCAACTGCATTAAGCTCATCCTTTCTCAAACAGTATTTTACAGAGAGATTATAGATTAACACATTATTTGATTAAGTAACGAAGTGGGTAGTACAACTGATGCTGTGTACATAGACTTTCAAAAGATATTTCATAAAGTTTAGCATGCTTGCCTTCATTTCTCAGATCTTTTGAGTTATAGGAGCTGGGACACCATTTTGAGCTTATACAGGACATTGGTGAGGCCTCTTCTGGAATATTGTATGCAGTTCTGGTCACCCTGTTATAGGAAGGATACTATTAAACAGGAGAGGATTCAGGACAGATTTACCAGGATGTTGGATTTGAGAATTTGGGAATGGAGGATTTGAGTTATGGGGAGAGGCTGGATAGGCTGGGACTCTTTTCACTGGAGCTTAGGAGGTAGAGAGGTGACCTTGTAGAGGTTTATAAAATCATGAGGGGTATAGATAAGGTGAATAGCATGTGTCTTTACCCTAGGGTAGGGGCATCTAAAACTGGCATATTTCTAAGATGAGAGGAGAAACATTTGAAAAAGACATGAGGGGCAACTTTTTTAACAGGGAGTGACCCATGTGTAGAATGAACTGCAAGAGGAAATGGTGGATGCAGGGAAAGTTACAACATTTAAAAGACATTGGATAAGTTAATGAATAGGAAACGCTTTTGAGGGATATGTGTCAAGTGCAGGCAAGTGGGACTAGTTTGAGATTATGGTCAGCATGGACTGGTTGGACAGATGGGTCTGTTTCTGTGTTGTATGACTCTATGACTCTATAACTACCATATAATAGATTTGTTTAGAAAATTGCTGATTAGAAGAGCAGTAGGAGGTTCTGCAAGAGATATTAAATTGGTTAAGAGCCAGAGGGCAGAGATACTCTTTCTGAGTGGAGGGCGATGTGCAATTGATTTCCCTAGTGATCAGTGTTGGGACTACTGTCATTTTTGACAATATGAAAATAGCCTGGAATTTGGTGGAGAAAATCTAACCAGCTCTCCTTGATATTCAATGGCATTGCCTTTCCAGCATCTGCCACCATCAGCATGCTGAGAGTTTTCATTGACCAGAAACTGAACTGGACTAGCACATAAATACTATGACTACAAATGCAGGTCAGAGGCTACGAGCTGACCTCCCATCTCCCCATTACCTGGTCCACCGTTGAGAAGGCAGAAGTCAGGAGTGAGATGGAGTACACACCACTTGCCTGAAAGGATGAACATCCAATAACACTCAAAAAGCTTGTTTGGCACCTCCTTCACCATCTTCAACATTCACGCCACTCAGCATCAATGCAAAGTTTGCCATCTACAAGTTACACTGCAGTTACACACCGTCAACAGCACTTTCCAAACCTGCGATCTCGACTACATTGCGGGAGAGGTGTGGCAGATGCAACCACCTGCATACCGTGCTGATTTTGAACTATGTCATTGTTCCTTTATCGCTGCTGGGTAAAAATGCTGGAACTCCCTTTCTAAAAGTACTGCGAGTGCCCCTACATCCAAGGAACTGCAGCACTATTTCAAGGCGAATTATGGTTCAGCGGTAAATGCTCACACAGCCTATGACACTCACGTCTCATGAACAAATGAAAGTAAAAAACAAATTCAAGTCTGTGAGTAGATTTTAGCCTGGGTCTTTCTTCTGTTTGGGCTGGATTTCTTCCCTCAGCCGCCTTTTCTATCAAAAGGACTGCTGTCAAAAATTGATAATTCCTTATAGCAAGTTGGTTTCTTACAGGCAACTATCGTCTCTTTTTTTCCCAATTTTATGCCATTTGCAGCTTCTTGGAAATGATTGAGTTTCTTTATGCCAGCATCAATTAAAATAGCCATTTTCAGGCAATAGATTTTGCAGGTGCTTAGGCAATAATAGCAATAAAATCCACAAGGACCTGCTGAATTTTACTTTAAAAAAAATGACCCAAAAGTGTATATTTTATTGTCTTATCCAAAGAATCAAACTAACTTTCAGTCTTGTGCATTTCCATGCATACCCGCAAACAAAGAGAGGGGTCATGTGACTGCTCAACCCCAACTTGTTTGCAAGCAGATTGTAAATTCTCCATTTGTTTTGAAAAATTAAAAGTGTCCATTCACCATCAAACCACAGGGATAACTTTGTTGGTGTGACAGCTATAAGGGCATTGAGTCATAATATCATAGAATCTCTTCAGTGTGGGAGCAGGCCATTCAGACTATCAAGTCTACACCAACCCTCCGAAGAGCATTCCGCACAGACCAACACCCTCTACCCCCATAACCTTGCATTTCCCATGGCCAATCCACCTAACCTGCACATCTTTGGACTGTGGGAGGAAACAGGAGCAAAGCTGCACAGGCATGGAGAGAATATGTAAACTCCACACAGACAGTTGCCTGCCAGAGGTTGGAATCAAGCCAAGGTCCCTAGCACTGTGAAGCAGCAGTGCTAACCATTGAGCTACCGTGCTGCCCAGGAATATGTTTGTCTAATTGTCCTCCATTCCTTTTTGGCTGCACTGTATTTAATGAATCAAAGATTAGTTTTCTCCAATCTGTGTATGATAGATTAGATTAGATTAGATTACTTACAGTGTGGAAACAGGCCCTTCGGCCCAACAAGTCCACACCGCCCCGCCGAAGCGCAACCCACCCATACTCCTACATTTACCCTTTACCTAACACTACGGGCAATTTAGCATGGCCAATTCACCTGACCTGCACATCTTTGGACTGTGGGAGGAAACCGGAGCACCCGGAGGAAACCCACGCAGACACGGTGAGAACGTGCAAACTCCACACAGTCAGTCGCCTGAGGCAGGAATTGAACCCGGGTCTCTAGCGCTGTGAGGCAGCAGTGCTAACCACTGTGCCACCGTGCCGCCCACTAATAGTAGCAGTGGAAAGTAAGGACTGCAGATGCTGGGGATCAGAGCTTAAGAATGTGTTGCTGGAAAAGCGCAGCAGGTCAGGCAGCATGAAAGGAGAAGGAGAATCGACGTTTTGGGCATAAGCCCTTCTTCAGGAATTAGCAGTGATATCAACAGTGTTGAGTTAGTGAGCCAGTCCTACAGCCTATATATCAGGCAGTCAGAACTCTCCCAGTTCTGGCTTTATCCATCAGCAGTGTACATTTCTGCCACTGATTTATGTGGTGTGTAATTGTCACTCAGCACCCAAAAGCCTTGTCAATGTTCTCCTGAGAAACAAAACAGTGTGCTAACCTGGTCCAGCCTGAATGTGACTGCAGCCCCAGACCAACAGGGCTGACTCTGAAGTGGTCTGGTAATCTGAGTTGTAGTAAGCCAATGACATTGGTGTAAGAAGACAGTCTGTCATCAGTTTCTCAAGGCAACTAGGGACAGGCAAAAAATGCCAGGATTGGCATTGGTGCTCACATGCTGCAAGTGAATAAATAAAACAATCAATGGCTTTGTAAAATGATATGTTAACACCTGAAGAACCAGCATTGCGTGTAAATGTCTTTTGATTAAATAGATAAGCAAAGAAAATACTGTAGATTAGATGAACTGAGGTGGGAGCGGGCATGTGTGAAGTATTGATGCTACTAATATTAGCAAATAGATTCCAAGGCAGTCATGCAAGACATCAAATTGCTAAGTGATGCTGAAAAAACCTCAGTGCATCCTTATACCTGGAAGTGGACATCACCAATCTCCCTGTATTTAATCATTTAGTTCTCAAGTCCTGACACAGCTTCTCAGCAGATGGTAGAGCCTGAAAAAAACACCATGCCACCTTCATTATCTAATCCGTTCATTGATCACTGACTCTGGAATAACTACCCATCGAATTTCAGCCCTGATGTACACTTCTGCAAAGCTTGTCAAAGGTTAACAACTCTAGAATGCTTATGCGACACCATACCAAACATAGATCTTCTTTGATTAGCTGACTACGTTGCCAGACACTCACAAGTTGCCTATTGATCAACAAGCAACATGTTCTACAAAGTATTTGATCCTCCAAGCATATACATTTCCTGTGCTCTATATGTCTTCCCTGAAGCTGATGTTTATTTGCAACTTTACCATCTTGAGGATAGGGATCAAACACAAGAAAGTCAATTGAAACTACCTATTTGAAAATAGCCCTCAAGAGATGGAGATAGGATGTAGAGACAGTACTGTTTCTGCATTTAATATGTTGTTGACATGATCCTCACATTGTCAAACTGCTTCTATTATCTCTCTCATGCATCTCAACTTAAGGGGTATTACACTTGCATTAATTCCCTACTAAGCCCATCTGTTGTTCAAAATAAAAACTGGAAATGCTAAACAGTATCTTGACCTCAGCTGGTCTTCAAGCTGAAATATTAACTAGGTTTCTCTCTCTAACTGCTACTGCCTGACATGTTAACTTGCAACATTTTCTGTCCCTGTATTAGAATGTGGTTCTCCTCCGTTTTCCAGTTTAACTGTTTCAATAAGATGAACACTTAATGGCATACAAATGATCAGAATAATTCATTTACTGTTGCGATGTGGGTAAGAGTGATAAGGTAACATTTATTGTATGCAAACAGTAAATTGCACGAAATGGGACTAGAATGACTTTAGGTATCAGATTAGCAGATAGAAGGATCTTCATGAAGTATTGGGAGTCTTTATAACAATACAGCAAGTTTTGTGATCCATTTTGGCAGGTTGCAATGCTGAAAATGAGCCTGAGCTGAAAACAACAAATGCTGGGAATCATAGCAGACAACATCCATGGAGAGAGAGCAAGCTAACATTTTGAAAATGAGCCTTCTTGGTGCTTAGAGTTGCTGCAATCTCAGTTCTGGACTGGACCCCTTATTTTTTGAATGGTTTGACTGGTAAAAGAAAATTAAAGAGGTAAACTAGGCAGAAAACCTCTATCATTTCAACACAAGAGCAGATTTTCTCACCAACCCTCATCCTACATTGTTCTTCACCTCACAATATGATACTGGTTAATTATTTGAGATAATTACTGTTATAGATGTATGTACTTTTCTGTCAAATTCATAGAGTTATACAGCGTGGAAACAGACCCTACAGTCCACCTTGTCCATGCTGACCAGATATCCTAAGTTATTCTGGTCCCATTTGCCAGCATTTGGCTCATATCTCTCCAAACCCTTCCTATTCATACACCTGTCCAGATGCCTTTTAAATATTGGTAATTGTACCAGCCTCTACCACCTCCTCTGGCAGCTCATTCTATACAGGTACCACCCTCTGCATGAAAACCTGTCCCTTAAGGCCCTTTTAAATCTTCCCTCTTACTTCAAATCCATGCCATCTAGTTTGGGACTCCCCAACCCTATGGAAAAGGCCTTGGCTATTCAGCTTATCCATGCCCCTCCTTTAGTGTTGCCTTAATTTCCCTTTCATTTTAGCAAAGATTGAAACAAACCTCCTTGCAGGATCAACACTCTGCCTCTGACACTGCTGAGTGAACAGTGGATTCATAGACAACTATAATCACATGAAGTACAACTCAACAACAGCAACAATCACAGGAAGTGAGGCTACTGCTCTCTTTATTACTGCAGTTTTCTCAGTTCTGGTAAGAGCCGATTTGAATTAATGAGATAAGAGGGGTACTACCACCTAAGTGCAAAATTCAAACACATGTTGCCATTATAGTACATAGTTTTTACTCACACTGAGATATTTTAATCTCTCCTCCCAGCATGTGTTGTTTGGCAATTATGATCTTTTGTGCAGACTGGCAATTTTCCTGCTCGTTGCTGTGGCAGTGAATTGAGATTCAGGTTTTGACGTCCTTTTGTAAGAAAATTCATGGGAAGTGGTATCACAAAGGAACAGTAGGCTGGGCCGTCGCTTATAGCCGCATGTGTAGCAAAGGATTGAGCTGTCACGCTGTTCTGCAATTACAGGTAAGTTGCAGTCTGCTCAGTAAGTATGGAGCTAAGGGTGACATTAAGAGTAAAGTTGACGCAATTATTGTCACTCTATACATGAGGCTATATTGTATAGAATTAGATAGAATGCACAGCACTGTTCAAAAGGTCTCTACTGGCATTTCCAATCCTCCTAGTCATTTAAAAAAATAGAACAAATATTTATCTTAATTTAGGAAAAGGGTGAAAGAAGATCATAAGTAAACTTTCTTGAATGATTTGGAACTTCAGCAAAGATGTCGCCATCAGTATGCGGCACAGAGGTGTTACTGATCCAGATGATGTGTTAGAACTGAATTATTCTGAGAATGCAGACAAAAAGGTCATAAATGCAAGGTGTTCAGCTGCAACTATCCTGCTGCCCTACATTAGCATCCGTTACTTTCAATTTCTGGAACTCTTGCTCCTAGGTATTGATAGAAGGAGAAATGGAATGGTGAGGTGATTGCAACGTGTGTGCACAATGCTTATGTTTATAGTGTCACTACACAGATCAGTTCATCCCTCTCTGCGCTTGTCATTTATTACTTAAACAAAATATTCAATTAATCAACAGGTGAGAAAGCACAACAATAAAGTATGAGCATTTTTAGACTTTATTTTATTTGAGGCTGGAGGTTGATTGAAGTATGCAAGCCAAATATCACCTAAGCAACTACCAGGCTGCTTTTCTACCCTCTCCTCTGCCAGAAAAGAGAAACAGTTTGTCTAAAACAAATATGCAAAGGTGAATATACAGTGGCTTAAATTACAGGCATTAGAAGACATTGAAAGGATTGAATGGACTTTTGTGTTGCCCAAAGATGGTTTCTCTAACAAATAAATGGACACTATCAGTATTTCAAGGTGATCCAACAACATTTAAAGCTTGAACCATGGGCTAGCAGTAAGATTGATTTGTTTTGATGTTGCTGTGCAATTTAGAGACATTCCCTTAACTATCAGGAGCGTCAAATGCGATCCACTGATCCCCAGTTGTTGTGAGGTTGTATTGAGATTGTACAGAGAGACACAAGTCAACCTTCACCTGGCGGACAGGAACCTTTAATCACTATATAACGTAAGCAGAGTTGCTGGCTCAGTTCTAGTTCCAGAAATGTCTAGGTGCCAGAAGGTATCATTGAAGATGTATTCCATTCATTAGCATACTAGGACTTAGCCATTATCCTATACCACCTCTCAAGCCTCTAAATCATTTACTACTATAATTTCCAATAACATTTAGCGACTTATATTTCTCTTACTTCCACAAATCACTGCTAACAACACCCACCCCATTCAACACACACCAAGTCTCTTTTCGACCTTACTTTCAGCACATCTTGGAGAAGGATGGGATATAAAGGAATCACTTCACAGGGAAAGTCTGAAAAGCAGTTGGAGTAACCTGTCAGAACATGGATGATGTTCCATTGTAGGTTGTGGAGGATCAGTGCATGTCTGTTTGAGGCCTTGAGTGTTTTCAGCCCTTGTCTCAGTTATTTTCAGCTGTGTTATTACTCTTGAGGGTCCAAAGTATGAAGACAATCCAGCTATTCATTTGTCCTTTAACAAAGTGTTTCTTTCCTATAAATGATGCCATTTGGTGCATGAACAAGTTGTGATCTTTGAAACCTTGCTAATATGCCTTCCTTGTTCTGAAGCCAGTCCTGGGATCTTGTTTTCAGCATTGGCTGATTGTGATCACTGTGTTGCTGGTGGAAAGTCTACTTGTTGATCCTGTAATGTTCCTTCCTCTGTTGTACTAGCTCATGGCCCTTCATTGTAATGCTCAACATTATGCCTAAGGAAAGGAAGTTGAGTTTGAAACCTTCAATCCACCAACAGTTAGTGAGGGGAAAGCTTCTCTGGAGCAGTGTGGTAAGGAAAGTCATGGCTAGGGCTAAAGGAAAGTCATCACTCTTTCACAGAGGGTTCTTCATCGTTCATACCTTACTCTCTTCCTCATCATCCCCTTGAGGCTATCTCAGTGCACTAGTAAAGTGGAAAAATCAATATGAGGCTACAAAGAATTGGAAAAGACCAGAAGTAAATTCTTGCACATTATCAGAGAGAACTCCATCTGGATTTGAAAAAGATTATCACGGTCTCTGAGTTGAGTTGGTTTTATGTCTGTGTTCAATCTATTAGTACCCACCATTGATAGCTAAGACTCTAAATGTCCAGGTGCTAACATCTGTTAATGTTTCAACTGAAACATTTATTTCAATTGAAGTCAATGTTTGAAGTCAGCAGGGAGGCTGAACAATATGTGCATGAAGTAGAAGAATTGAAGATGTTATTCCTTTTCATTCGATCTTGAACAATAAAGGATCTGAAAACAAGTTCAAGATAAGAGCATTACTTGGTGTTGAAATGCTTGTGTCTCCTCAATTCTGGCAAGTGTTACTGAGACTATCATTAAATACAAAACACGACAGGAAACCAAGTCATTTTTACTTTTTTTATTCCCCAAATCGCTGCAACTGTAATGCAATGTGAAGTTCTAAGATTCTTTTGTTGGTTGATGGGCTATTTACAGTCTCTAAACCTGGAATGCAACCTGCCAGCTGACAGGAACGTATTACTTTCCTGAAAAATGACACTTCTGTTAAACTGATACATCCCTGTGCATACATTCCAGTTTGATAACAGAACAAAACATTCATTCTTCACTTTCCTTGTTTCCGAATCTTTGAAAACGTTCATGTTTTCTGTGAGAGAACTTTTGCAATCACAGCTGAATTTATTTCTAAGTTTGTGGCAGAATCATTAAATCAAGTGTTAGCTTGGCTCAGTGTCACACTGAGAGTGGGAAAGATTATGGGTTCCACACTGCAAACTGACACACAGCTGAGAATTACATTGTTGGAGAGCCCACCTTTCAGATATTAAACAGAGGTTGTCTCCTTCCATTCAGATGGATTTGGTGGATCTCGTGACTCTAGTTGAATAGGAGCAGGATGTTCTATTTGCAATCTTGTAATCCTACAGTCAACAACATTAAAAATCACACAACACCAGATGATAGTCCAACAAGTCTATTTGGAATCATTAGCTTTCAGAGCACGACACCCTCATCAGGTGGTTGTCAGGTGTAATTATTGACATACAGTCAATAATTACACCTAACCAACACCAGCAAAACAGATCAACTGATGTTCATCGAATTTTGTTATCTGTGGGATTTTCTATGTTCAAGTCAGCAATTGTAATGCCTATAAAACAGTGACTGCCTTTCAGAGGTAAATCACTGCTGTGTACTCTATGAGGACACAGGTAGCAAAGCAGGAAGTGTGAATTCCTTTGTATAGTAAATTTTGTGCTTGCTATTCATCGCACTAACTTTGTACAAACATTGTGGGTTGGAGGAGATAGTAAAGATTGGGAGATTTCTATGGATTGAGTAGTTACAGAGAAAGGGAGAAATAAGTGATGGCATGGTAGCTTAGTGATTAGCACTACTGCCTCATAGCGTCAGAGATCTGGATTTGATTCTAGCCTTGGGCGACTGTGTGGAATTTGCACATCCTGCCCTTGTCTGCATGGATTTCCTCCAGGTTCATCGGTTTCCTCCCACAATGCAAAGATGTGCAGGTTAGGTAAATTGCCCTTGGTGTTCAGGGATGTTTAGGTTAGCTGCATTAGTCAGTGGTAAATGTAGATTCATAGGGGAATGGGTCTGGGTGGAATACTTTTAGGACAGTTGGTGTGGACTTGCAAGGCTGAAGGGCCTGTTTCCACACTATAGGGATTCTATGATTTTATGGGAAGCGAGGAAAGAGATTACTGCAACTTTGGTGGTTATCTTTGCGTCCTCACTGCCCACTGGATTAGTACAGATGATTGTTGGGTGGCAAATTTTATTCCCTTGTTCAATAAAGGGAATAGGATAACCCTAGGAACTATAGACCAGCTAGTTTTATGTCAGTGGCAGGCAAATTATTGGAGAGGATTCTGAGAGACAGGATTTATGATTATTTGAAAAAGTATAGCTTGATTAGAGTTAGTCAGCATGGCTTTGTGAGGGGCAGGTCATGCCTCATAAGCCTTATTGAATTCATTGAGGATGTGACAAAACACATTGATGCAGGCAGAGCAGTGGATGTGGTGTATTTGGATTTTAGCAAGGTGTTTGATAAGGTTCCTCATGGTAGACTTATTCAGAAAGGAAGTATGCATGGGGTACAGGGAAATCTGGCTGTCTGGATTCAGAACTGGCTGTCCCTTAGAAGACAGAGGGTAGTAGTAGATGGAAAATATTCAGCCTGGAGCTCGATGACCAGTGGTGTTCCACAGGGATCTGTTCTGGGACCTCTGTTCTTTGTGATTTTATAAATGACTTGGATGAGGAAGTAGAAGGGTGGGTTAGTAATTTGCCAATGACACGAAAGTTGGTGGAGTTGTGGATATTGTGAAGGCCTGTTGTAGGTTGCAATGAGACATTGACAAGATGCAGAGCTGGGCTGAGAAGTGGCAAATGGAGTTCAACCTGGAAAAATGTGAAGTGATTCATTTTGTAAAGTTGAATATGAATGCAGATTACAGGGTTAAAGGCAGGATTCTTGGCAGCATGGAAGAACAGAGGGATCTTGGGGTCCATGTCCATTGATCCCTCACAGTTACCACCTAGGTTGATAGGGTTGTTAAGAAGGCATATGGTGTGTTAGCTTTCATTAGCAAGGGGATTGAGTTTAAGAGCCGTGAGGTTATGCTGTAGCTCTATAAAGCCCCTAGTTATACCACACTTGGCATGTTGTGTTCAGTTCTGGTCACCTCATTGTAGGAAGGATGTGGAAGCTTTAGAGATGGTGCAGGGGAGATTTACCAGAATGCTGCCTCGACTGGAGGGCATGTCTTATGAAGAAATGTTGAAGGTGCTAGGGCTTTTCTCAGTGGAGTGAAGATGGATGATAGGTGACTTGATAGGGGTATACAAGATGATGACAGGCATAGATAGAGTGGATAGTCAGAGACTTTTTCCCAGGGTGGAAATGGCTATTAAGACGTGCCATAATTTTAAGGTGATTGGAGGAAGGTTTAGTGGAAATGCTAGAGGTAGGTTCTTTACACAGAAAGTGATGGGTGCATGGAAAGCACTACCAGCAGTGGTAGTAGAGTCAAATACTTTAGGGACATTTAAGTGATTCCTGGATAGGCACATGGATGATAGTAAAATTTAGGGTACGTAGATTAGTTTGACCTGAGAGCAGGATAAAAGGTTGGCTCAACATCAAGGGCCGAAGGGCCTAAACTGTGCTGTACTGTTCTATCTTCTATGAATAAGTGAGTGGGTGAATGGAGGAATGAATGTGTAACACAATGGGTGAGTGAGTGGGTGTAGTCAGATTGAATCAACTGGGTAATTGGCTGAAGTGCATTCTCTGGATGGATCGGGTCAGGTCATTGGGGAATTTTCATGTTGAGTTGTGGGGCAGTCAGATCTGTGTGTTTGTTGGATCTTGTGAGTGGGTAGTCATGTTGATCAGGGAGGTAATCAGTGTAAGGGAGTAATCAGGTCAGGGGTTATAGGCAGGTAAGGTTGAGGGGGTACTGACTTCGAGTCGGGAGTTGGTTGATTTGGTGGATAGTCAGTTCCATTTGGGATGGCTAATTGATGATTACTTATGGTCCCTAGAGCAGAATTGCTTGTTAATCACTGAGCTGTACCAGACATTAACCAGCCCAATTTTTCCAGAATAAAAATGGGTAAGACCTGTTTACATGCCCATTTCCTTCAGTATTGGAGACATTCATGGTGGATTCCAAATAGCGCGAATAGGTCCATTGGAAATTTACATTTCCTGGCAATTACAGTGCAACTGCATGTGCTGGACTGCCTCAAGATCCTGATGGACACAAGCAAACCTTGAATTCAGATTTAAGATCCATATAATAATATTCTTGTGATATCTCAAAAACAAATGAAGTACGTGTAATTCATTTACTTGAAAATCTGTGATGGGCTCATTTACAGCTAAACTCAAATATAAAATACAGATATAGCTTCAGTCTCAAGGATTCATGTTGAGAAAGCATGTGGCTCGCAGCCATATGATAGCATTTGGTATTGGGACAGTTGGCATGTTGAAGTCTTAAAGGGATATCTCGCCAAAGGTGGTAGGCCAGCATAACCTTTTTCTTCTCAATGATAG
Organism: Chiloscyllium plagiosum; assembly: GCF_037043375.1. Classification (NCBI taxonomy): domain Eukaryota; kingdom Metazoa; phylum Chordata; class Chondrichthyes; order Orectolobiformes; family Hemiscylliidae; genus Chiloscyllium; species Chiloscyllium plagiosum. The sequence goes on from NW_028270153.1 coordinate 60,260,641, forward strand.
CTCTTGTATACTTCAAGTAAAAGCACATAAACATGATCTAACTTTTGTCTTGCTACTCCCCAGTGAGAGGGATTGTAAAATGTACAAGCAGAGAAGTCTAAGAGGCCACATATTTCAGCAACTCTTCCAGATCTTGTTATGGTGTAACATTCTGGAGATATGCATTTCATCCTTCATGGTTCTTGGTTTGCGGATGTGCTGTCGGTGCATTAATTACTGCCCTGATGTTCGAACACTCTATCATCATCTGAGTGTATACAATTGACAGGTTATACGTGTCCCTTAAGTGGCTTTTGTTCCTGCCTAGTGCTGCCCTGTAAGGTATTGTGACTCCATAAATGCTGGGTTCACTGCACGTATAGTAGACTCTGCAGGTAATTATGTTCCCGTTATGAGGTGTGTTACTCTGTCCTATATGTAGCTGAGGTTATCCTGTGTCTGCATGGTGGTCATACACCAATTTCATCTTCCCTGTTTTGTCAAGGATTGCTCCTGCATCTCAGAGAATTCAGATGGTTAGAGGCCTGACAAGATCATTCTCTGCTAATATCTCGAGATGCAACTCTGAGGTGTAACACAGTTACACAACAATTTAGTTCTGTTCTTTTACACTTTGGAATGAGTGATTTAATGGTTCAAACCATTTCATAGAATCCCTACAGAGTGGATGCAGGCTATTTTGTCTCTTGAGTCCACACCGACCCTTCGAAGAGCATCACACCCAGACCAACACCCTACCCTGTAAGATTGCATTTCCCATGGCTAGTTCACTCAGCCTGCATACTATGGGCAATTTTGCACGACCAATTGACCTAATCTGCACATCGTTGGACTGTGGGAGGAAACCAGAGCATCTGGGGATAACCCACACAAACTCAAGGAGAATGTGCAAACTCCACATAGATAGTTGTCAAAGGCTGGAATCAAACCCAGAACCCTTGCACTCTGAGACAGCAGTGCTAACCACTGAGCCACCATGTCATCCCAAGCTGCTCAGCAAAAGGTTTAATCTGGTGTAAGAAGATGAGAACCTCAGTTGGTTCATGCCTAATTGGCACACATATCCGTGAACGTTTTGCACAAACACTGCGGTCCATTGTCAGAACTGATTTCTTAACCCTACAGACTGAGTGCCATATTCAATGTGTCTGCCATTGATGAGTTGAAGTGCTTCTTACTTGTCAGATCATTGGAAATAAAGAGCAAAATCAAGTTATCTCTGTTCACAGAAAATAGATCAGTGGCAATTTTGGACTAAGAGACACTCTGTATTCCTGCTGGTGTAGAAAGTCTCCATGTAGCTGTGGCTTGTGGTTCGGTCATGACTCATACATTCTCATTAACCTTTTAATACCTGGCCAATAGACTGTATCTCATGTTTTCTGTCTCCTCTGCTTTGTACCCAAATGTCACTCGTGTACTAATGAGGCTGTGTCCTTGCAGAGAGCTTCAGGCACAAGTACTTACTTTCCTTTGACAATAATGCTTCCTGAGGTACTGAGCTCATCTCTCTCTAAGGTTAAGAGCACTTGAGCGTGTCTGGCATCTCTTGTGTTGTGTCAGATCACCCTTCGACAATAACATTCTGCATTGCCTTCAGTTATGGTTTGTTTGATCAAAGCTGGTCACGTTTTATGCAATAGGTCAAGTTTGAGTTCATCTTCCAGATCGATGTCTGTTCTGTTGGTTTTTAGATCCAGCGGAACATGTGTGTCCTTGCTCGAGTTTGGAAAGTTGCTTAGTATACCGGAGTTGACTAATGTGGTACCTGTTTTGAAGCAGGCATCAAGGTCTTATCATATTTTTATCATTGTAATCCAGAAGGAACAATTGGAAGGCATTTGTGGCAAATCATTTCCAATGGTTTGTGAACAGTTTCTGGAGTGAATTATATGATACCAAATTCCAGTGCAAATGTTTCAGATTCTGTGTTAAAATAATTGGAAATGCACTTACAACAGTTTTGAATCATAATTCATGAAGTCCCAATTTACAGGAATCATTTCTTCCTTGGATCCTGGGACTGCAGGGTGCACTTCTTTCAAATGTGTTGATGGTATTATACTACATCTTTTCTGAGGAGCATAAGTGAAACTAGGGCAACACAATTCTGCCACATTGTTCCTTGAAAGTTAAGTCATAGATAGACAGGATGGTGAAGATGGTGTTTAACACACTTGCCTTCATTGCTCAGACCATTGAGATTAGGAATTGGGACATCATTGTTGAGGTTGTACAGGACGATTGCGAAGGCACTTTTGTAGTACTGTATATAGTTCTGGTCACCCTGCTATAGAAAGGCTATTATTAAATTGGAGAGGGTTCAGAAAACATTTACAAGGGACTGGAGGGTTTAATTTAATAAGGAGAGGCTGGATAGGCTGGGACTTTTTTCACTGGCACGTAGGAAGTTGAGGAGTAACCTTACAGAGGTGTATAAAATCATGAAGGGCACATTTTTAAGGTGAATAGAGTATGGAGTTCAAACTTTGAGGGCATATTTTTAAGGTGAGAAGAATAAGATTTAAAAGGGACCTGAGGGGCAACTTATTCACAGAGGTAGATACAAGAAACATTTGGACAGCTTCATGAACAGGAAGTGTTTGGGGGGATATGAGCCAAATGCAAGCAAGTGGGGCTAGTTTAAGTAGGGAAACTTGGTCAGCATGGATGAGTTGGGCCAAAGGTTATATTTCTGTGCTGTATGACTCTATGACTTCATAACTCTATAACTCTCTCAATGATGATGCTTTGACAGAAAAGTTCAGAATGTTTGTTGGATGTAAGTTGAAGAAACCAAGGCATTGCCGTAGGTCATCTTTATCTTGTGAGGCAAGTATTTATCTTACACCTAGACTTAACTTGGACCAGGGTACATGTCGCAATCTGAACATGGAGAGCCAAAACTGACCTGACTTAGATGCACCTGGTACTTCTTGCTGTTAAAGGTGAGCCCTTTATGGTGAGTTGCCACCATCGGTGAATGAAAGTTCTGATCATCCTCTTCTTAGGTTTGCCTGTTACCACCATATCATCCACACACCCAGGTACATTTTCTGTGAAACTGTCCATTTGTTGCTGCAATAGACATTAACTGACAGTAACCCAAAATGTACAATGAAAGAACAAAGAAAATTTACCGCCTAGGAACAAGCCCTTTGGCCCTCCAAGCCTGAGCCGATCCAAATGCACTGTCTAAAAATGTCGGTCAATTCCTAAGCATCTGTATCCCTCTGCTCCCCACCTACTCATGCATTTGTCCAGAAGCATCTTAAATGAATCTACCGTGCCTGCCTCTACCATCTCTGCTGGTAACCCATTCCAAACGCGCACACCCTCTGTGTGAATTACTTGCCGCGTGTATCCCGCTTAAACTTTCCACCTCTCACCTTGACTTCTCGTTATTGAATCATTCACCCTGGGAAAAAGCTTGTCACTATCCACCCTGTCTATACTATGTAATTTCAGGAAGCAATATTTTCCAAATGCTGTTTTTGAAGGTAATGATTTCACTAGATCTCAGAATTGTTACAGTACAAAAGGAGATCATGTAAGTTGTGTTTTGGCTCTATCCATTCAGGTTGCGAAATGTACTCTGGCCCAAATTAAGTCAAAGGTGTAAGACAAATGCCTGCCCCATTGCACCTACACTGGTCCTCTTGCCTGGTGCCAATTTCCAGCCTATTCCCTGTATCCTTGTCAAATATTTTATTCCAATTCAGGGCTTTTTGAGATTTCTTGGCTTATGTATCAACCAATATCCATGTTAGACATCTAGCTTGGGGAAGAATTTGTTTCCTGTCAACTTGGAATTTCATTCCTGTCATGATAAAATGTGGACATCTCTTTAAGCAGAGAATTATAAATCTGTACCTTGCAATGCTGGAATTGCACTGTCTTTCATTAGTACACATATGACTGTGTACACATAGTACACAGACGGCACCAGTCTGTGGGGTGATCTGCATTGTTCCATTGGATCCTAGTCATCCAGCTCACACATAAATCTTTCTTTCGATGCAAGCATTACATTTTCTGGAGAGGGCATTAATCCCAGAATTTCATCTGTTCTGAAGTTCGATACAGCATTGCCTTTGAAACTTCCATTCATGTTTAATCCACGAGCATGCGTAGGCTATTCAGCTGTTCGAGCCTGCTCCACCATTCAATATGATCATGGTTCATCATCCAACTCAGTACGGTCTTTCAGCTTTCTCCCCATATCCTTTATTCCCTTTAGTCCAAAGAACTACATGTACATCTTCCTTGAATGCATTCAATGTTTTGGCCTCAACTACGTTCTGTGGCAATAAATTCTATAGGCTCACCACTCTCTGGGTGGAGAAATTCCTCCTTATCTCAGTCCTAAAAGACCTATCCTCAGATGTGACTCCTGGTTCTGGTCTCCACGGCCATTGAGAACATCATGTCTGCATTTACTCTATCTAATTCTGTGAAAATTGTATAGATTTCTGAGATTCTATCCTCATTCTTCTAAATTCCAGTGAATATAGTGCTCACTGATCCTGTCTCTCTGCATGCATCCGTCCTACCATCCCAGGAATCAGTCTCGTAAACCTTCTATACACTCTCTCAGTTGCCAGAAAATTCTTTCTCAGATAAGGAGATTGCACAGGTTTGGTCTCACCAAGACCATATTCAATTCAGAAAAGCCTCCCTGTTCCTGTGCTTGAATCCTCTCATACACCATTTGTTATGAAGTTGAATGCACATACTGTACCTTTAAGAGAGAGTGAATGCTGTTCTGAACTAAGAGATGCCAAGCACCTATGTATATGACTAGGTGGCAGTCTCAGAGTGTACTGGAAAATTGAAAATATGTAACATTTGCCTGTGAAATGGGTACCCGAGTTGGTTGTTGTTTTGGCAAACATTCGAATTTAACCAATAAGTTTGAATTATGCCCCAGGATACCAAAACCCAATCACATTTGAACTTATTGTTTCACCAACATTGAGCCAATGAGATGATCCGATGTTGGGGATATAAAATTGTTCACATTTTGAAAATCAGAGAGAGAGGAACTGCCAAAAGAGACTTAAGAAATTAGGAAATCCTTTCTATCAAGTGTATCGTCTTGTATGAAACATATTCGCAGTAAAAAGAAAGAAGACGATCCAAGGAGATCTCCAGCCAGAAGAAGACAGACACTGAAGACAACAGCCACTGTGTAGTTTTGAAATTAAGTTGATGCAATTTTAATAAGTGTCTCATTATTTTGTTATCGAGTTGGAGGTAGATAAACAGTTAAGAGAAAGAGGGGCTTAGAGTTGTGAAATTATTGTTTAATGTTCACTTTTCGAGTTAAAAAATAAATTGATGTTATTTTCTTTAAATAGTGGAATTTGGGAGTTCTCTGTCACTCATACTTTAACACATTATGAAGCAAGGTGAGCTTTTCTGGGTGTTTGGTTTAATTAACAGAAAGGTTCACCTCTATGTCATAGTGCATTTGCCTTCTTCAACACCTCTTGCTTACTTTCAGCGACTGGTGTACAAGGATACCCAGGTTTTATTGCACTACCACCTTTCCCAATCTGCTGCCATTCAGGTAACAATACAATTGCTCTAAATCCTGGACTCACTCCATGATAGTTTTCTGGCTTTCTTCTGCTATCATGGCCATCATGGTGCTCTCATAATATTAAGATCTGTACATGCCCGTGATCCTGCTGCTGCTGTTTCAATTATGCCAATGAGGCAGAGTATTTGTGGTATCTATGTTGAATTGCCATAGCTGCATTGTATTGTTAAAGTAACAATATAAAAAATTAGTGACACATTGTATGCAGGTGAAAGTGAGGACTGCAGATGCTGAAAATTAGAGTCAAGGTTGGAGTGGTGCTGGAAAAGCACAGCAGATCAGGCAGCATCTGAGGAGCAGGAAAACCAACGTTTTGGGCAGGAGCCTTTCATCAGGAATCCTGGTGGTCATCAGTTGTATTATTGAGTTCCAATGATCCTGGTGCATTTGCTTTAGAATTTAGACCTGTTGGATATTTGTTCTAGCTATCATCTCCACCTTGGTTTTGAGTGTGTCAGTATTCTTTGGGCAAATAAAATCAAATGTGGCAAAAATGTTTGAGGTGGTTAACTGCTCCCACACAGTGTGTTATATTCATAATGTGGAGAGCCTATTGTACCTCTGCTTGAAGGTTGCTCCACTCTGGGTCTTCATTTGCATCTGTCATGCTGTGAACTTGGTGTATCAGTTTATATTTATACAGACCTCTGGTCCCACCTTGCCAAATGCTGTCACTCTGCTAGGTCTGTCTTCGTTTTGGTTATTCCTTGTTGTAGCCGCTGGCTCCATCTTTCAAGCCAAATTTCTTGAATAAGTGGACTCATTGTCCTTTTGCACCACACACCTTGCACGGACCTTGGAATGTAGGACAGCTTCACAATGCAGTTGACTGTACTTGCCACACAATTTGCTTACTTTTTGTGTCCTGGCTAGTGTCAAGATTATTTATTTGTGGGTGCCATTGTCTGTCACCAGTGGCTGTGTGTTTTCTGCCATCTGCTAGGATTAAATCACTATTGTGACTGCTCTTTTTCTCAAAGAGCATTTTTTACAATGTTTCAATAGGTATTGAGGTAATCACCAATTCCATTCTCTGCTCTGAAATGTCACGTTGGTTGTAAAACCTTTTACTAACAAATTGATCTAATGATTCCCATGGCTTTTTCTATAGGACATCAACTTATGATTAGATTTGAAGTTGACTCTTGCACGCAATTGGTCTTCTCACAGTTCCATATCTTTGCAGGAGCTTTCTGGTCCTCTTCAGATAAGCCCCAAGTATTGACTCTATGGCAACCCCATTATCAATTGCTGTGAGCATTTTCACATGCTTGCCTGAAGTGTTGCCAAACAAAGAAACCTTGGAGTGCAGGTTCATAGTTCCTTGAAAGTGGAGTTGCAGGTAGACAGGATAGTGAAGAAGGTGTTTGATATGTTTGCCTTTATTGGTTAGTGCATTGAATATAGGAGTTGGGATATCATATTGTGACTGTACAGGTCATTGGTGAGGCCACTTTTAGAACACTGCTTGCAATTCTGGTCTTCCTGCTAAAGGAATAATGTTGTTAAACTTGAAAGAGCTGAGAAAGAATTTATGAGATATTGCTGAGATTAGACCTATAGGGAGATGCTGAATAGGCTGGTGCTAGTTTTCCTGGAACATCGGAGACTGAGGGAAGGCTTTATAGGGGTTTATAAAATCATGAGGGGCATTAATAGAGTGAATAGCCAAGGTCATTTTTCCAGGTTAAGGGAGTCCAAAACTAGAGGGCCTAGGTTTAGGCTGAGAGGGGAAAGATTTAAAAGGGAGCTGAGGTGCAAATTTTTCATGCAAAGTGTGGTGCATGTATGGAATGAGCTGCCAGAGGAAGTTGTGGAGGCTGGTACAATTACAACATTTAAAAGGCATCTGGATGGGTACTCAAACAACAAAAAAGCTGTCTACATTCAGGAACAGTGCAGAGGATGGATATATGAATAGGAAGGGTTCAGAGGGATTTGGGATAAATACTGGAAAATGGGACTAAATTAATTTAGCATATTTGGTCAGCATGGACGTGTTGGACAAAAGGGTCTGTTTCCATGCGATACATCTCTATGACTCTATAACTGATTTTGTAACTGCCTGATTTATGAAGCGTAGTTGCGTTCTTTGTTTAAAATGTCTGAATTCAGACAGGGAATCCATGGCTTTCCAGTTCGTTAGGTGTTATAGCATTTGATATCCATCTCCCTGCTGTTCTGATATTTGTCCATTTAATATTCAACTTTATGCATTTATTATGTGTTTTCAACCTTGTACTTAGTGTTCCACTTATTTCTTTTCTTGGCTTGATTTTAAGACTTGTTCTATTAGCTCTGCACTGTTCCTGAATATTGACAGCTTTTTTGTTGTTTGAAAGGTTTCCATTAGCTTAACATGGGGCTGACTCCTGATGACTATACAAATTGCAAATGTCAGTGAAGACCATCACAGTGAATTGCATCTGTGAGCACTATTAGCCTGTTATTCATAATGCAAAGGTGAAGTCAAACTTTATCTACACTCTTTATATTAATTGCTCCAGAAATGTTGTTTGGGTCCTAAGGAGATTGAATGAAACAGAACACAGCCAGTAGCAATCATCTACTTCCATCTCCATATCCTTTATGCAATGCAGAGCTTTAGCCTAGAAACTGGATTTATGCATGGCTCACCCCAAAGATTTCAACCTTTCCAAAAAAGAGCATATTTTAGTTTCTTTGCCATGTTAGCAGAATACAATTAGAGACCTGCCAGAACTTGACAAAATGTGTGTTACTTACCTCAGGTGACAGATTATGCTTATGCTTCTTTTGCATTGACCTTTACAAGTGAAAAGGATCCGGTATCTGTTTTACAACTCTAAAACTAAAAAAAGTACATGAAACTCAGTATCTTATAGAAATAGTAGTGCAGTTTGTATTTTGAATACATGAAATATGAGCAGCATTGGACCCTTCAGCCCTTGAGCCTGGTTCACCATTCAGTAAGATCATGGTTGATCTGTGTGTGTTTTGAGTTGCAGATTCTCAACTCTGCTTGATAACCTTCAGATCCCTTGCCAACAGATGTTGGAAGGTGAGCTTGGCAGAGATGATGACTAACCTGTACAACTTGTAATCACAGACTGTCAACATGTCATTGTGTCAGACAATAATCACACTGAGACATGAAATTGTAACAAGGGTTACATGGCATTGTTCACTCACCATGTATCAGCAGTTAGCAGTAACTGATTTTGGGGACGTAGGAATATCTAGGATCCACTAAGCAACCCCTTCGACTAGATCATGAACACCGCATCCTGCTTGTTATTTCCAATCTGATTAAGTTCCATATACAGAATCTTTGATTGCTGAAAGCCCCATCATGAAAACCTTCAAGATCTTAACCTGTCTATGAATATTTTTCATATGTGTGAATATTTGATTGATAATTAATATTAGGTAACTTCAAATAAGTGTATCCGGATTCAGAATGATGAAGAAAAGAGCTGAGTTAAGAATATTAAATAGGGTCAATAAAGATTTTCTCAGCTTGACTTAACTCAGTTCAGAACTGACACACTTTGTATGATCTAATGGCAAAATTAAGAAACTATATGGAAGCTTAAGTTTGGACTCTTCAATGTTTTATTGATTTTTGACCAGAAATACTACTTCTGACTCATTTTTCTTCAATCCATTTTCTGAAAGGCAGAATCTGATTTCCTGCTTTGGCTCAAGTTTGCAAAATGCAGCCACTCCCATGGCCAGTTCCAAAGATCTGATCCCAAAGGTTGATGGACGTATTTCCTGAAACCTAACAGAAAGCATAGATTGTGCCCATAAGCACACTGCTGCTGCAATGGGAAAACAGCAAATAAAGCATGTTCCATTTGTACCAACACACGAAGATGTAAAACCTCTCCTCAAGACTGTACAAAATGGACATATATTCAACAAGGAAACATCAAAGATATGACAAGATGATAGCCAACTTGACTGAAAGATCATGAGATAGGAGAGGAGTAGGCCATTCAGTCCATCGAATCTTCTCCATCATTCAGTGTGATCATGGCTGAATCATTGAATCCCTACAGTGTGGAAACAGGCCATTTGACCCAACAGGTCCACACTGACCCTCGGAAGAGTAACCCACCCAGACCCATTCCCCTACCCTATTACCCTACATTTACCCCTGACTAATGCATGTAACCTATACATCGCTGAACACTAATGACAATTTAGCATGGCCAACCTACCTGACCTGCACATCCTTGGACTGTGGGAGGAAACTGGAGTACTGGAGGAAACCCATGCAGACACGGGGAGAATGTGCAAACTCCACACAGACAGCCGCCTGAGGCTGGGATTGAGGCCGCATCCCTGGCGCAGTGAGGCAGCAGCACTAACCACTGAGCCACCGTGCCACCTACGATGCACTAATGATCTTCAACTCCACTTTTTTGCCTTTCCCCATTACTCTTACTGATTAAAAATCTGTCTATCTCAGCCTTAAATATACTTAATGGCTCAACCTCAACAGCCTTCTCCGGTAAAGACTTCCACAGTTTCACTACACTTTGAGAGAAGATTTCTCCATGTCCCTGTCTTGAATATGCAACTCCTTATTGTGGGATTATATCCTCTGGTCCTCGACTGTCTCACAAGGGGAAACAACCTTTCCAGATCTACCTTGCCAAGTCTGGTGAAAGAAACTTTATAGTTTGGCACAGAATTGAATGCAGCATTAGTGAATTGAGAGAGATAGAACCCCTAGAGTGCAAAGTAGGCCATTCAGCCCATTGAGTGCACACTGACCTTCCGAAGAGCATCCCAACCAGACTCGTCCTCCTACCCTATCCACGTAATCATGCATTAGGCCAATCCACCTAATCTACACATATTTGGATTGTAGTAGGAAACCAGAGCACCCAGAGAACCACACAGACATGGGGAGAATGTGCAAACTCCACACAATTGACTTAGTCTGGAATCGAACCCGAGTCCCTGGTGATGCAGCAGTGCTAAACAATGAGCTACCATGGGTTTGGCTTCTCTATTACACCATTGATGGTAAGCTACTCACTGTTGATGAATCTCCCATGACACAGTGCTCAGCTTCTTTATATCAACTTTTACTCCCTCCTCAGAGATTAGATTCCCAGACCAAGGTTAATGAGTTAACTCACATTAATGAGACCTAAAAATAATCAATAATCTACCTCCAAATTCTCACACTGATAATGAAACACAGCTGACTCCAAGGAGACAGGATTAAAGCCTCAACCCTCACATCAAATCAACAATTTAACTGGTTATTCAGCTGACATGCTGTTGGTGGGGGCTGTGGACAGATTACCTGTCATAATATGTACTTCCTAAGCAGTGCCATCAGTTCAGAAATATAATAATTTGGTTTGAATAACTTTGGGAAGTCATTGAGATGTGTCAGGTGCAGCTCCCTCAGATGCCCCTCATGGGCAGCATGGTAGCTCAGTGGTTAGCACTGCTGCCTCGCAATGTCAAGGAACTGGGTTCAATTCCTGCCTATGGGTAACTGTGTGGTGTTGGCACATTCTCCCAGTGTCTGTGTAGGTTTTCTCTGGATGCTCCAGTTTCCTCCCACAGTCCAAAGATGTGCAGGCCAAGTCAATTGGCCATGCTAAATTGTCCATAGTGTTAGGTTCATTAGTCAGAGGGAAATGGTTCTGGGTGGGTTACTCTTCCGAGGGTCAGTGTGGACGTGTGTGGCCAAATGACCTGTGGGAATCTAATCTAAACTTATGCTGTTTTTCAATTGGAATGTATTTTTTATTTGGCTTTTCGGATGCAGTTGACTCTTCTGGGACCCATCCCTAGTTAAACAATGGTTTTAAGATTCAGCCAGATGATGTGGGACTGGGATCACAAAAGAAGAGAACAAGAAATGAAAACAGACAGACCATCCAGCATTGATGAAGGCAAACACAACTGTGTCGACACCATGAAGTCCAACTTGCTAACATATGGGGGCTGTCAGAGCTGACAGAGCTGTCTCACAGATGAGTCAAGCAAACAGCCTCATATCGTCATACTCATGGAATCATAACTTACCGGCAATGTCTCAGACCCTACCATCACCATCCCTGGATATGTCTTGTCTCAGCGACAGGACAGACTCAGCAGAGATGGAGGCACGGTGGCATACAGTTGTGAGGAAATGCTCTGGGACTCCTCAACATTGACTCTGGATGCAATGATGTTTCAGAGCATCAGATCAAACTTGGGAAAGGGAAATGTCTGTTGATTATCATGTACCGTCCACCCTCAGCTGATGCACCATGCCCACAAGCAACTATTCCTTTCATCACTGACACTCAGTATCAGCAGCATGTACTACCTACTAGATGCATTACAGAAATTTACCAAAGATCCTCAGACAGCACCTTCCAAACCCATTTAGCACTTCCCTTTTGAAGGACAAATACAGATACGTGGGAACACCACCCCTTTGAAGTTCCCTTCCAAGCCAGTCACCATGCTGACTTGGAAATATATCAGCATTCCATCACTATCACTGGGTCAAAATCTTGGAATTCCCTCTCTAAGGGCATTATGGATCAACCAACAACACAAGGACTGTAGTGGTTCAAGATGGCAGCTCACCATCATTTTCCAAAGGCAACTATGGTAGGCAATAAATGCCAATGGTGCCCACATCATATATCTGAATTAAAAAAACTCCTCCATGTTGAAAGCACTTGCAGGAAGCACTAAAGGTGGCAAGGACACAGAATGTACTCTGCATGAGTGAGTTCAATAGCTACTATCAAGAGTGGCTGAGCAGCAGTATTACTGATTGAGCTGGTCAGGTCTGACAGGACATATCTGCTAGACTGCATCTGTGGCAGGTGGTGAGGGAAAAAATATACTTTACCTCATCCTCACCAATCTGCTGGCTGCAAATGCAACTGTCCATGACATGATCGGTAAAAGTTACTACCATGCATTCCTTGTGTAGACAAAGTCTCATCTTAGAATAATCTCCATTGTGTTGTGTGGCATGATCATCATATTAAATAGAATAGACTTTGAACAGGTCTAGCAACTCAAGAATAGGCATCCATAACAGCTGCAGAACTCTACTCCAATCAGGGATGGATATGACTGCAGCTTAATGTTTCATGATACAAATGCTACAGGAAGGACAGAAAGGAAGGCAAGAGAGGAGGGAGAGTGATGTTTTTGATAAGGGATAGCATTACAGCTGTGCTGAGGGTGAATATTCCTGGAAATACATCCAGGGAAGTTATTTGGGTGGAACTGAGAAATAAGAAAGGGATTATCACCTTATTGGGATTGTATTATAGACCCCCTAGTAGTCAGAGGGAAATTGAGAAACCAATTTATAAGGAAATCTCAGCTATCTGTAAGAATACTAGGGTGGTTATGGTATGGGATTTTAACTTTCCAAACATAGACTGGGACTGCTAAAGTGTTGAGGGTTTAGATGGAGAGGAATTTCTTAAGTGTGTACAAGACAATTTTCTGATTCAGTATGTGGATGTACCTACCAGAGAAGGTGCAAAACTTGACCTACTCTTGGGAAATAAGGCAGGGCAGGTGACTGAGATGTCAGTGGGGGAGCACTCTGGGGCCAGTGACCATAATTCTATTTGTTTTAAAATAGTGATGGAAAAGGATAGACCAGATCTAAAAGTTGAAATTCTAAATTGGAGGAAGACTAATTTTGATGGGATTAGGCAAGAACTTTCAAGCTAATTGGGGGCAAATGTTCGCAGGTAAAGGGACGGCTAGAAAATGGAAAGTCTTTAGAAATGAGGTAACAACAGTCCAGAGAAAGTATATTCCTGTTAGGGTGAATGGAAAGGCTGGTAGGTGTAGGAAATGCTGGATGACTAAAGAAATTGAGGGTTTGGTTAAGAAAAAGAAAGAAGCATATGTCAGTTACAGACAGGATAGATCAAATGAATCCTTCTAAGAGTATAAAGGCAGTAGGAGTATACTTAAGAGGGAAATCAGGACGGCAAAAAGGGGACATGAGATAGCTTTGGCAAACAGAATTAAGGACAATCCAAAGAGCTTTTACAAATACATTAAGGAAAAAAAGGGTAACTCGGGAGAGAATAGGGCCCCTCACAAATCAGCAAGGCAGCCTTTGTATGGAGCCGCAAGAGACGGGAGAGATTTTGCATCATTATTTACTGTGGAAAAAGACATGAACGATATGGAATGCAGAAATGGATGGTGACATCTTGAAAAATGTCCATATTACAGAGAAGGAAGTGCTAGATGTCTTGAAACATATAAAAGTGGATAAATCCCCAGGACCTGATCAGGTGTACCCTAGAGCTCTGTGGGAAGCTAGAGAAGTGATGGCAGGACTTCTTACTGAGATATTTGTATCATCGATAGTCACAGGTGCGGTGGCGGAAGACTGGAGGTTGGCTAACGTGGTGCCACTGTTTAAGAAGGGCGGTAAAGACAAGCCAGGGAACTATAGACCAGTGAGCCTGACCTCGGTGGAGGGCAAGTTTTTGGAGGGAATCCTGAGGGACTGGGCTTACATGTATTTTATTAGGGATAGGAGAAAGTGAGGACTGCAGATGCTGGAGATCAGAGCTGAAAATGCGTTGCTGGAAAAGCGCAGCAGGTCAAGGAGCAGGAAAATCGACATTTCGGGCATGAAGATTGTCATGGTTTTTGCAATCAGTCATCTCAGCTCCAGGACATCTCTGCATGAGTTCCTCATAGTAGTGTCCAAGGGCCAACCATTTTCAGCTGCTTAATCAATGACTTTCCGTCCATCATAAGGTTAGAAGTGGGGATGTTCACTGATAATTACACAATGTTCCTGCCATTCATGACTCCTCAGAGACTGAAGCATTCCATGCCTAAATGTAACAAGGTCTGCACAATACCCAGAGTGGCAAGTAACATTCACATCACACAAATGCCAGGCAATGATTACTTCCAACAAAAGAGAATCTAACCATCAGTCCTTGCCATTCAATGGTATCAGGGTACTGTTATAAGAGCCTTGGTGAATTTCTGCAATTCACCTTGTCAATGGTGCATACTGCTGGTACTGAGTGTTGGTGATGGAGAGAGTGGATGTGGCCCCAGTCAAGTGGCTTGCTTTGTTCTAAATATCCTCAAGCTTGTTGAGTATTATTGGAGTTGTACTCATCCAAATAAATCAGAATATTCCACTAAACTATTAATTTGTTCCTTGTAGATGGTGGACAACTTTGGAGAGTCAGGAGGTAGATTACTGGCTGTAAGATTGATTAGATTAGATTCCCTACAGTGTGGAAACAGGCCCTTTGGCCCAATCAGTCCACATCAACCCTCCGAAGAGTAACCCACTCAGACCCATTTCCCCCTGACTAATACACCTAACACTATGGGCAATTTAGCATGGCCAATTCACCTAACCTGCACATCTTTGGACTGTGGGAGGAAATCAGAGCATGTGAAGGAAACCCACACAGACACAGAATGTGCAAACTCCACACAGACAGTCACCCCCGAGGCTGGAATCGAACCTGGGAACCTGGTGCTATGAGGCAGCAGTGCTAACCATTGAGCCACCATGCCACCTTTAGCCTCTGACCTGCTTTTGTAGCCACAGTATTTATATGGCTAGCCCAATTCAGCTTCTGGTCACTACCTTCGAAATTGTAAAGGGCTGCAGATACATGGAGAACCAACATCTGCAAGTTCCCTCCAAGCCACTTACCATCCTGACTTGGAAATATATCACTGCTCTTTCACTGTTAATAGGTCAAAATACTGCCTTGATCAGCATTCTGGGATCATCTTACATAATTTCATACTGCAAGAAATTACAGAGAGTTCGGAAAGCAGCCATCATAAGCCCAGACCCCTCCCACCCTGTATATATTCTCTTCCGCTCTCTTCTGTCAGGTTGAACATACAAAACTTTGAAAACACATACCAACAGATTCAAGAACAGCTTCTTCCATGCAAGCAGTCCCACATTGTTGCATCACCAGGTCGACAGCTCATTATCGGCATCCGATCTTTGAATGGACCTCTTATATATTAAAGTTACGATGCACCGCACCTTCTCTGTATCTGTAACATTGTATTCTGCATTCTGTTCTATTATCATAATGTCCTTATGTCAGGCATGACTTGACTTGATAACACACAAAATAATCACGTACGTGTGACAATAATAAATCAAATCAAATAAAAAAGGCAGCTCTTTGCCACCTTCCAGATGGCAACTAAGGATGGACTATAGAGATGGACTGTCTGCTGACCCACACAGTGATGCCCATATCCTATGAGCAAATAAGTAAAAAGAGACATACATCCCCTTAGCTGTCGGGCCTTAGAAAACAGGTTAGGTTTAATCACAACAAATCCGTTCTTTTGATGGTTATTTTTCGTATGTGAACACACAAATGACCAAATTTATTGAAAATTCAATTCATAACCCATGGTCACTGAGGTCAGGTACACATTGTGAGATTAGCTTGAATAGAGACAGCATGGTGTTCCACCTTCTCATTTTAATTTGAAAATTTGTCAACCAAGAAAGATCAGACCGTATCTGACTTGGTCCTAAGAATTGGCAGATGATCTAAGAGTGACATGCAATTGTTAAGCACTGTGAGCTAGAGTTTATTACACATCCCAAATTCACTTTGAGAAGATGGGTGGGTGAGCCATTTTCACTGCAGTCCACCCAGTGAAGATATGCCTTTCGAGGGCATACTCTAGGACTTTGATCTAAAAACAATGAAGGAATGGATCTGTAGTTTCAAGTATGATGTATAGCTTGGAGGAGAATTTGCATGTGGGTTCTCCACACTTGTTGCTTTTATTTTTCTAAGTGACGGCAGCCAAATATTTAGAAGATGCTGTTGAAGGAGCCTGGGTGAATCGTAATGAGGCCAATAATGTATATTCATAACTCTCTTTCTCCCATTATAATAAATCCTCAGCTCACTGTGGATGAATTTTGATCTCAACACTTGACAGGAACCTTGAAGAAGTGTAAGGATGTAATTGTTTCATACGTGAGTCATCGCTCTGTTTAAATTGAGTAACGTGATTTAGGTTGCATTTATATCTAAACTAAAGTAACAAAGGAAATGAAAGTGTGTTTCATCTCTTTGACAAACATCAGTAATACTGGCAATTTGGAGTTGTGTGCTACCAAGCTGCTAATTATACTATTTCAATATCATTTAGTGTCTAATAACTGAATATGTCTGTAGTGTGATTGAAATTGATTATTAATTTACTATTCACACCTGTAATATTAAAGTTATAGACTGCAGAATTCACTTTCAGAGTCAAACCAAAGCAGTAACAATGCCCTAAATTTTCAAGTTGGGATAATTCAGAGCTCCACAAACACACCTTGCACTGGCTGGTGTCTAATTTCTCTGCGGGGGGGGGGGGGGGGGGGTTAGTGAGTGGGGTGCAGGTAAAAATTGGAGCGATGAACACCAGTCCTGGAAAGAGTTTGGATGCAGCTACAAGTGGACAGTATTCCATCATTCTTCTGTACTGTACCTTATAGATGGTGGACAGGCTTTGGGGAGTCAGGAGGTGAGTTACTTGCCACAGTAGTCCTAGCCTCTGACCTGCTCTTGTAGCCACTGTGTTTACATGGCAAGTCCAGTTGTAACACCATTGAATATCTTTGGGTGATGGTTAGATTGTCTTTTATTGGAGATGGTCATAGCCTCAATGTCTCACTGTCCAATTCACACCTCCTTGGGAGCTGAAACTCCAATCCTTTATTTCCCTCCAGTTCATTTTGAGTTATGCCAAGATACTGAGAGAACAATATCAGAAAGCTTACATTGCTACTTCACAAAATCCCAAACTTGTCTTCCTTTTCTTATGGAAATGAGACATCAAGTCAATTTCTTGAACTGAGAGTCCATTAGTGAAAACAATCTCCCATCCACTCAACAATTTGATGCTGATGGTATTGTTACATCACCTTATCATTATGTCCTCTCCTGCTTTCTTGGCTTTGCACAAAATGAGCCTGTACATCAATCTAATTTTAGATTTAATAACTCTGATCATGGCTGCTTATTCAACTCTGGTGACCTTTAGAAACCTTAAATTTGATCTCTTTGAACAAGCTTTCAATTATTGCATCTGCTCGTTTCCCTACTCCTGATGCAGTTTTCTTACACCTGTCCAAGTGCCTTGGGGCATTTTTACATTGAAGTGTTTTATAATTACAAGGCTCTTCCACTCAGATTTGATCCTTACATTTCCCAGCAGGAACTTCCACCCACCCTAATTCAAAATTATGCAGCAGCAAACTGTGTCTCTTGCCCAGGAAAGTGAAGTTGCTGGGTGGTTCATGTAGAGCTTACTTAGGGCTCCAACCCTAGGACTTCTGCTTGAACTCCTTAACATAGTCAATGTTCCCCTTAGGTTGGGGGAGTATAGATCCAGGGGATTCAAGTTAAAAATAAGGGGCATGCCACTTAGGACACAGATAAGAAATTGTTTGACTCAGAGGGTTGCAAATCTTTGGAATTCTCTAGTCCAGAGAGCTGTGGAAGTTCAATCTTTCAGGTAGAGATTGGTAGATTTCTGATTATCAGTATATACAGGGTCATATGATAGCATGGGTGAAAGTGAAATGTTCAAACAGCCATGATCACATCAAATGACAGAGTAATTTTACAGGCTGAATTGTCTACTTCTGTTCATATGTTCCCATGCTCCTTTGTTTCCTTTAGGGTGGCATGGTGGCTCAATGGTTAGCACTGCAGCCTCACACAGCCAGGGACCTGGGTTCAATTCCTGCCTTGGGCGACTGTCTGTGTGGAGTTTATATACATTCTCCCTATGTCTGCATGGGTTAGCTCTGGCTTCCTCCCACAATGCAAAGATGTGCAGGTCGGGAGGATTGGCTATATTAAATTTGCTCATAGTGTTAGGTGCATTAGTAAATGTAGGGTAGGGGAATGGGTCTGGGTGGGCTCCTCTTCGGAGGGTTGGTGTGGACTTGTTGGGCTGAAGGGCCTGTTTCCACACTGTAGGGAATCTAATCTAACAGCAATGATGGGCCACAAATGGAATATTTCCAAGACTGGGTGCGGTGTGACTCGGACCTTTCTTCCTCTCTTGGTTATTCCTTCAGATTGTTCATCTGTTATTAAATCAGGATTTGAAGCCTTTGTACCTCATTGACAGGGGTATTAGTATTGCTCCCCCTCAGCTGTTCATCACAGGCCTGGACATAAATTCCGGCCAGCGACAATCATCATCTTCGAGAATTCTGAGAGTCCACAAAAATGATGCCAGACATTTGAGGCTGGTTTCTTTCCCCAACAAAGCATCCATGGCGAACCAAAGTATGATGGTCACTGCAACTCAATTAGAATGATCATCTCTGACTCTTTTGTATTTACTTGGGCATGGGACTTTATTTAGCATTCTCACCTCTCAGACAGAAGGTTGCAGACTTCAGACAGTTCAGCACATAACCTAGCCTGATATTTGGATGTGGTACTAAGAAGGAGCTGTCTTTCAGGGATTTTTATTAATCCAACACCATGTCTGCCCTCTCAGTTGGATATAAAACATTCCATACCAATCTTGTGAAGTAAAGCAGGGTATTTCTTGCCAATGTTTTCTCCAATACTTGTTCCTCAGCTAAAACCATTAAAACAAATTTTGTAGTTATTATCATGTTACTGTTTATTACTAAGGCCCCTTGCTGTGCATATATTGGCTACCATGTTTTCTCTCTTGCACTGACTACATTTCTAAAGTACTAGTCCTTTTGAGATTCAGACATTGTGAAATATGTGGCAGAAATGAGTTCTTTTTTCTGTAATACTGTTACATCTATTATTCATTCATTGTTTCCCACTTCATTTCATTTTGAATGTTCAATCGTCACAAATGTCTTGACAAATGCATTGGTTAACACCTTCAAAAGTTGAGTTGTATAACACCCATCGCAGTGCCCTGTTTTAATAATGATATCCACGTATTATAGAATGGATAACGATAGCAACTGCACAATTCTTAAATCAGGCAATTGATAATTATCTACTGAGCTGATTAGTCTGTTTTGCAGGTAGCTGCACTCCCACTAGCCTTGGACTGTATTTCAAGCTCTAGCTTGAGATACTCATTAACCTCATTCACCAACTTGTTTGCACAATCAAGGAATGTGTTAATCACAAAAAAATTGAAATGTGTTAATTTGTTCAATGATGTTGCCAGCCTTGGATTATTTGGCAGAACTCACCCCTCTGAGTCACAAGGTATTAGGTTCAAGTCCCACACCAGAGCTTGAGCACAAGAATCAAAGCTGACATCCTAGTGCAGTAGAACTATACAATCATAGAGTACGAAAACAGACTCTTCGGTCCAACCAGTCCATGCCATCCATAATCCCAAACTAAATTTGTCCCACCTACCTGCGCTTGGCTTATATCCCTCCAAATTGTTCATGTACTTATCAATGTATTTTCAACATTGTCGCTGTATCCACATCCACCACTTCCTCAGGAATTGCATTCCACACATGAATCCCTCTCTGTGTAAAAACAAGTTGCCCCATTTGTCTTTTTAAAATCTTTCCCCGCTCACCTTGAAAATATGTCCCGTAAACTTCAAAAAGCATAAGCCATACACTTTATCAATATCCCTCATGATTTTATAAACCTCTATAAGGTCACACCTCAACCTCCTATGCTCTAATGATAAAAGTCCCAGCCTATCCAGCCTCTCCCCCTACTCAAACCCTCAAACATCCTGATAAATGTTTTCTGAACAGTACTGAAGGACTGGTTCACTTACTGCACTGTTAGAGGGTCCATCTGAATAGAATTAAGCTTATCATCACATGTGCTCACCTGAGTACAGTGGGAAGTTTACAAATCACCACTTACAGTGCCACCTTCGATACAAAGGTACCTAGCTACAGATTCTTGAGTATAAATTCTTAGGGAAAAATTCAAAAAATTAAGAAATAATAGGTCCAGCATCACAGACCATCATAAATACAGAATCATTGTAATAAATTAGAAAAATAAAGAAATATAAAAGAAGAAGTTCCATTTGCTGGCTCATGTAGATGAGGAAGATCCCATGACATGACTGTGAAGAATACAAGGGGAGCAATATCCAATGTCTGAGCCAATACTTATCCCTCAAAACAAAAATCACAAAGATAACAGAAATGCTGGTTGGGGAATTTGCTGTGTGTTTCTTTCATGTTTTGTACATCACAACAACGACAGTGATTCCAAAGCACTTTGTGGTTGATGAAAAGCATTACATAAATGTAAGTCTTTCATTCTTTTTTCAACTTGTCTTTCAGTCACTCGATACGGCACTGAATCCTGTCTTGTCTGATACTAAACTAACAGCATTCGTAATTTCTGGAACATTAGGATTGTCTTTTATTTTGTAAAAGATGAAAAGTATCTATTTTCCAGTCTCCCTGTGGTTCATTTGTCTGTAATAAACAATGGAAAATGTGTCCCTCACTATCCACCCTCATTTTCCTGAAGTCGTATGGGATTTTTCACACGAGTTCTGTGCCCCAGCTGCTCTGTGATCTACTTTGACACGGAGTGAAGTGTTGTAAGGAAAGTGAGAAGCTCACACGTAGTTACTGAATGTGAATCGGGGCCTCAAAAGGTCGTGCCAGAGAGCAGCAATAAGCCCAGCATGGCTTTTCCTGAACATGGTGAGAATTAAGTGGTTCATAGGATCATCAGGTTCAAAGGGGAGAGGGGGTGGGGGGGCGGAGAAGAAGCAATCATGTCCTTCATCTTTGATGTTTCATCTCCTGTGGTAAGAAATTCCCTGCAGACTGGATTCAAAGCTGCAAATAAAAATGCAGGGGAAAATAACATAGACGGAAATAGCAGCAAAGCTGTTTAGAGAAGTTTACGTACTTTTGAAGGGAAGTGAAGTAAGTGACTGATATTTTAACACTTGGCTTTCTCTGACTGTGCTTCTCAGTCCATGATTGTGCAGGAGATCAAAAGCTCCTCAGACATAGAAATCGACTGTCTCTCTGCGAAAACACTTCATTCCCATTGGGTGAGTGTGTGTGAATGTGTGTAGAGATGCGTGTGAAAGTGTGGATTGGGGAGGTGTGTGTGTATGGAGGAGGTGTTAGTGTGTGTGTGTGTATGGAGGAGGTGTGTGAGTGTATGGGAAACTGTGGGAGTGTGTGGGAAGGTGTGTGTATGTGTGGATGGGGAGGTGTGTGAGTGTGTGCCTGTGTGTGCATGAGGGTGTTTGAGAGAGTGTGTATGTGTGTATGGGAGTGTGAGAGTATGTGTGTATGTGCATATGAATAGTGGAGGCCTGTGTGTATACGAGGGTGTTTGAGAGAATACGTGTGTGTGTATGGGTGTGTGGGAGTGTGTGTATGTGCGTGTGAGAGTGTGTGTATGTGCATGTGAGAGAATGTGTATGAGGGAGGTCTGTGTATCTATGAGGATGTTTGAGAGAGTGTCTATGGGGTGTGTGAGAGTGTGTGTATGGGTGTGTGTGTGTGGGAGGTGTGCAAGATTCAGTGAGTGCACATGAGTGTGGTTAGTCAGAGTCATACAGCACAAAAACAAACCCTTTGGTCCAACCAGTCCATGTTGAACATAATCAGAAACTAAACTAGTCCAACCTGCCTGCTCCTGTCCATAGTTCTCCAAATCTTTGCCATTCATGTGCTTATCCAAATGTCTTTTAAACATAGTAAATTTACCCAAATCCACCACTTCCTCAGGATGTTCATTTCACACCTAAATCACCCTCTGTGTAAAACATATGCCCCTTAATCTTGAAATCCACCATCCTAGGGAAAAGACACCTGCCATTAACCCTCTCTATAACCTTTATGATTTTGTAAACCTCTATGAGGTCACCTCTCAATCTCCTGTACTCCAGTCAAAAAAGTCCCAGCCTATTGAGTCTGTCTTTATAACTCAAACCATTGAGAACTTCAAGAACAAAGAGGAACATCTTCAGCTGTTATCCCATGGGTTGATTGTGCAAGCTGACTGCTTTTGTGAATGAAATTTTAAAGGAAGCTAAGTTCTCCTTCATTTGACTTTCATAACAAGTGAACATAATTATAATCCTGTGTAAATAAACTGCAGCTTGCTCTCCTGTGAGTGAGAAAGCTCTTTCCAAAGCCAGGTTTGGTTTTGGCTACAGGTTTAATCCATTCCCTCTACCTCAGTGTGACACTGAGAGAAAGAGTCAGCCATGGTTGTATTAACTAGCAGAACAGGCTTGAAGGGCTGAATGGCCTACTCCTGCTCCTAGCTTCTGTCTCTCTGGCTTCAAAAATATATTGGAATTCTCAACACAATCAACCAAGATACCTCTGACTGTGATTAAAATGCACCCTTGAATATTTTAGATTAGATTAGATTACTGACAGTGTGGAAACAGGCCCTTCGGCCCAACAAGTCCACACCGACCCGCCGAAGCGTAACCCACCCAGACCCATTCCCCTACATTTACCCCTTCACCTAACACTACGGGCAATTTAGCATGGCCAATTCACCTAACCTGCACATTTTTTGGATTGTGGGAGGAAACCGGAGCACCCGGAGGAAACCTACGCAGACACGGGCAGAATGTGCAAACTCCACACAGTCAGCCGCTGAGGCGGGAATTGAACCCGGGTCTCTGGCGCTGTGAGGCAACAGTGCTAACCACTGTGCCACCGTGCTGCCCACTTCAGTTAAATACGCTACAAAGAAAATGTTTTTGGAGAAATGAAAAATACCTGAGTTTGTAAATGCCTTTTGCCAGGCCCTTATGAGTTGTACATGCCTGCCTCAGTTAATAGAGTCCTGACAGGTAGTGGATGTACTGGGTGCATTCAGAACACGTACACCATACTGGGACAACCTTTACTCAGGCAATTTGCAAAAGAGAGAAAAAAAAGTATAAGCCTTATGAATGTTTTCCCTCATAAAACCACTAGCAGTCTCTTCATTTCCCTCCTGGATCTAATGAGGTGATAACAAATTTACAATCATTTCACCTCTGCGAGAGATTAATGGAATTGCTATTAACACTCTTTCCTCTGCACTTTTCTGACACTTGGCAGACTACCTCAGGTTGTTCTCTCTGGGTTTCATCACCTTTTTATCCTGTGATGCATTACTTTAGACCGCATGCTATCCTTTTATGGGGGAAAGTGGGTGGAGTGGTTGCAAAGAAAAGCTTTGTGTTATAATCAGAAGAAGTGGCCACAAATTAACCATAACCAATTACTAGACAATTCCTTTATCTGACAGTATCACAAGTAACTCAATTTGCTGGATCAATACTGACAATGTCTGTTCTGTTTGGCACAAACAATTATAACCTGGTTTGATTTAAAGCATTTGTTTTCCTTTGTAAAGCAGCACTATTGCTGAATGAAGTACTTGGGCTAATACCATGGATGCTGTTAATCAGTAGTCCACAATCTACGAACTAAAAATAATACTATCGCAGATGTTAGCAATCTGAAATAAAAACAGAAAGTGCTGGAAATGTTCAGGTTTGGCAGCTGCTATGTGGAGACGGCAACAGGTTAACCTTTCAAGTCTAATATGACTCATCTACAGGACTTCTAAAGAATGAATTGGAAACATTAAATCTATTTTTCTCTCTCCACAGGTGTCGCCAGACCTGCTAAATTTCTCCAAGTTAAAAAGCACACAACACCAGGTTATGGTCCAACCGATTTATTTAAAAGCACTCGCTTTCGGAGCGCTGCTCGTTCAGCAGGTGGTTAGCACAACCACCTGATGAAGGAGCGGCGTTCCAAAAGCTAATGCTTCTAAATAAATCGGTTGGACTATACCCTGGTGTTGTGTGATTTTTATCTTTGTCCACCCCAGTCCAACCCTGGCTCCTCCACATCATAAATTTCTCCAGCACTTTCAGTTTTATTTATCTTTGAAAACTTAGGCTTGCAATTGAAAACAATGCTGAAAATGTGTTGCTGGAAAAGCGCAACAGGTCAGGCAGCATCGAAGGAACAGGAGAATCGACGTTTCAGGCATAAGCCCTTCTTCAGGATTCCTGAAGAAGGGCTTATGCCCGAAACGTCGATTCTCCTGTTCCTTGGATGCTGCCTGACCTGCTGCGCTTTTCCAGCACTACATTTTCAGCTCTGATCTCCAGCATCTGCAGTCCTCACTTTCTCCAATTGAAAACAATGGACCTATTTGAAGCCCAGAGTCACCCCTGCTACCTTACCAGAATAAGCTCTCGAGACTGCAAATGGTGATGCTCATGGGAGGTCTATGTGGCAGTGGGACAACATATGAACCTGGTTCCATCATCAAGATGGTGGCGGAGCAGGGCCCCTGAACCAGGGTCTGTCCACTCCAACCACTTTTCTTTCCTTTGTTTTCATTTTTCTCTTGAATTTTACTTACCTCTTGTTGTGAGCTTGGACGGCGGCAAGGAACCCCAGCGCAGACCTTGTTGCAGCGCCAAGGGAGCCCCATCTTACTTTGTTGGGGCGAGCACAGGGTCTGGCATCGGGATCAGCGGCTGCTACCTTGCCAGAGGCGACTTTGATGAAGTGGGTCCAGCTGTGAAAGATAGTGCCAGAGGATCAGCGACTTCCTCCTTGGTTGGGTTTGGCACAGGCAGCGGCAAAGGGATGGCAGAAGGGTACCACAGTCACATTGAGTCGGTGAGCCCAGCAGTGAGAGATGCGGCTATCATGTTGGTGTGTCCGGCGCCATTGACAGCAGGTCATTGGAGGAAGAGAATCAGCCTGGAAACAGAAGGTGACAACTGGAGAGTGGGTGACTTGGTTGAGTCCAATGTAGATGGCAGCGGAGAGCTTTCTATTTTTTCTCTTATTCTTAAAACTATTCAAAATGGTGTGAGATCGTGGCAACAGTGGAAATACGTTTGCTGTGTTTTAATGTTTTTCTCACTGTAAAATACATGTGACAATAAACGATTCAAATAAGCTCTGCCTTCATTTGTACATTTTGCAAATATTTCACGTTCATATTATCAGAAAAATCCAGCAGGAATCATGATTGAACCAAGCTAATATGAACAATAGAAAGAAATCAAAATGTAGGGTTGGCAGGTCGGAAATTCTTGCATTCATACAGCAGCGGTCATATCCGGGGATATCCTGTGTCCCACTCGAACTGGCTCAAGGGTAGAAGGTGGTGGTGGAGGGTTGTTTTTCAGACTGGAGGCCTGTGACCAGTGGAGTGCCACAAGGATCGGTGCTGGGTCCTCTACTTTTTGTTATTTACATAAATGATTTGGATGCGAGCATAAGAGGTACAGTTAGTACGTTTGCAGATGACACCAAAATTGGAGGTGTAGTGGACAGTGAAGAGGGTTACCTCAGATTACAACAGGATCTGGACCAGATGGGCCAATGGGCTGAGAAGTGGCAGATGGAGTTTAATTCAGATAAATGCGAGGTGCTGCATTTTGGGAAAGCAAATCTTAGCAGGACTTATACACTTAATGGTAAGGTCCTAGGGAGTGTTGCTGAACAAAGAGACCTTGGAATGCAGGTTCATAGCTCCTTGAAAGTGGAGTCGCAGGATAGTGAAGAAGGCGTTTGGTATGCATTCCGTTATTGGTCAGAGTATTGAGTACAGGAGTTGGGATGTCATGTTGCGACTGTACAGACATTGGTTAGGCCACTTTTGGAATATTGCGTGCATTTCTGGTCTCTTTCCTATTGAAAACATGTTGTGAAACTTGAAAGGGTTCAGAAAAGATTTACAAGGATGTTGCCAGGGTTGGGGGAATTGAGCTATAGGGAGAGGCTGAACAGGCTAGGACTGTTTTCCCTGGAGCATTGGAGGCTGAGGGGTGATGTTATAGAGGTTTACAAAATTATAAGGGGCATGGATAGGGTAAATAGGTAAAGTCTTTCCCCTGGGTTCGGGGAATCCAGAACTAGAGGGCATAGGTTTAAGGTGAGAAGGGAAAGATATAAAAGAGACCTACAGGGCAATCTTTTCACACAGAGGGTGGGACGTGTATGGAATGAACTGCCAGAGGAAGTGGTGGAGGCTGGTACAATTGCAACATTTGGATGGAAATATGAATAGGAAGAGTTTGGAGGGATATGGGCTGGATGCTGGCAGGTGGGACTAGATTGGGTTGAGATATCTGTTCGGCATGGATGGGTTGGACTGAAGGGTCTGTTTCCATGCTATATATCTCCATGACTCTATGACTCTATGACTCAGGTCCATTTGAATTATAGTCAGCACGATAATGAAAAAAATGCAGCAGCCAATTTATGCACAGCAGTCTCCTACAAACAATGACATAAGAATGAGCAAATCATCATTTTTTTTGATGATGTTGATTGAGGGATAAGTGTAAGGACATGAAGGAAAATTCACCCCCTTCTTTGAGATAGCACTGTGGAGATTTTAATAACTACTTGAAAATGCAGGCAGCTTCAGGCTGATTGATCAAGTTAAAGTCAAAAAGCACATGGCACCCGGGTTATAGTCCATTCAATTTATTTGAAACAGCAAGCTTTCGGAGCCTCCTCTCCTTCCTCCGGCAGCTAGTGAGAGAGGCAAAAAGTGTGGTGCTGGAAAAGCACAGCAGTTCAGGCAGCATCTGAGGAGCAGGAAAGTCAATGTTTCAGGCATAAGCCCTTCATCAGGAATGTGGGGTGGCAGGAGGGGGAGCTCATTGGGGCTGAGAGATAAATGGGAAGGGTGTGGGGCTGGGGGGAAGGTAACTGGGAATGCGATAGGTAGATGAAGGTGGGGGGGTGATAGTGATAGGTCCAAGAAGAGGGGGGAGCTGATAGGTGGGAAGGAAGATGGACAGGTAGAATGGTTCAAGAGGGTGGCGCCAAGTTGAAGGGTAGGATCTAGGATAAGGTGGGGGGAGGGGAGTTTGGGAAACTGGTGAAATCCACAATAATGCCGTGTGGTTTAAGGGTTCCAAGGTGGAAGATGAGGTATTCCTCCTTCAGACGATAGGTGGCGCTCCAACCATCAGCATCACTTCCACCCTCATCTTCGTATTGCCATCCAAGCTAACTTTCCCCCAGTCCCACCCTCCTCCCATTTATCTCTCAGCCCCCTTGAGCCACCCCCACATTCCGGATGAATGGCTTGAGCCTGAAATGTTGACTCTCCTGCTCCTCGGATGCTGCCTGACCTGTTGTGCTTTTCCAGTGCCACACTTTTTGACTTTGATCTGCAGCATCTGCATTCCTCATTTTCTCCTCACTAATGAGAGAGAATACATCGGACACGGAATTTATATGTAAGAGATCAAAGGGTCATACAACTTTTGCAAATACATTGAACAATTCTAGATGGCTATTAAGTCTTTAATCAGTTCGAATGGAGGTGCAGTTTTTGATCGATTAGTACGTCAATCCAGAATTTCTTTTCAAGTCATTTTCCTGATTAACTTCAGGTTTTGTCAGAATAAAGGTGACACTAAATGATTTGGATGTGAACATAAGAGGTATCGTTAGTAAGTTTGCAGATGACACCAAAATTGGAGGTGTAGTGGACACGTCATCAGAGTAAAATAGGATCGTGATCAGGTTGTCCAATGGGCTGAGGAGTGGCAGATGGAGTTTAATTTAGATTAAATGTGAGATGTTGTGATTTGGAAAGGCAAATCAGAGCAGGACTTATACACTTAATGGTAAGGTCCTCGGGAGTGTTGCTGAACAAAGAGACCTTGGAGTGCAGGTTCATAGTTCCTTGAAAGTGGAGTCACATGTAGATAGGATAATGAAAAAGGTATTTGGTATGCTTGCTTTTATTGGTCAGTACATTGAGTATAGGAGTTCTGAGGTCATATTGCGGCTGTACAGGACATTGGTTAGACCACTTTTGGAATATTGCATGCCATTCTCGTCTCCCTCCTATTGGAAGGATGATGCAAAACTTGCAAGGATTCAGAAAAGATTTACAAGGGTGTTGCCAGGGTTGGAGGATTTGAGCTATAGGGAGAGTATGAAGAGGCTGGGGATTTTTTCCCTGGAGCATGGGAAGCTGACAGGTGACCTTATAGAGGTTTAAATAATCATGAAGGGTATGGAGAAAATAAATAGACAAGGTCTTTTCCCTGGGTTGGGGGAGTCTAGAACTAAAGGTGTAGGATTAGGGTGAGAAGGGAAAAATTTAAAAGGGACCCGAGGGACAACGTTTTCAGAGGGTGATGCTTGTTTGGAATGAGCTGCCAGAGGAAGTGGTGAAGGCTGGTACAATTACAACATTTAAAATATATCTGGATGGGTTTATGAATAGGAAGGGTTTAGAGGGATATGGGCTAAGTGCTGGCAAATGGAACTAGATTAAATTAGGATATCTGGTCGGCATGAATGAGTGGACCAAAGTGTCTATTTCCGTGCTAATTTTAGTCCGATGAAAAGTCTCTGATTTTATCAGAAATGTGTGAAAATCAAAGTACTGGAACTATTAAAGGAACGGACAGAGGACATGTCACTTTTACCAACATTCATTCATTCTGATAACTTTCTACTGTCTCCTTACTGCAAGTGTGCTCGTAATTCTGTTCACTCAGTTCACCGTAGGTGCAGGATGAAGACAGGCTAAATGACTCTGGTGCATTAACGTCTCTATGATTCTTTGACCTCAGGTCACACAATGCATTTTAGGCGTGAGGCCATGTTTCAAATCTGCTTATATGTCAACCTGGAGTCAGACTGGTTTTATTTCCAAAGTAGGAATTGATGAAATGCTACATTGACTGACTGTCTACAGATTCTCATTGAACAAAATGGAATGTATCTGCAAATACAAATCTACAAATGCAAATTCACCCATTGAATTGTGTGTGTGTGAGAGAGAGAGCATATGAGAGAGGGTCTGTGGGTGTGAGAGGGAGAGAGAGAGAGTGTGTGTGTGTGAGGGAGTATATATATGTATGTGAGAGTGTGCGTGTGAGTGTTGCAAGAGTATGTGTGTGTGTGAAGGAGTATATGTCTGTGAGAGAGTGTGATTGCGAGTGTGTGTATATGTGAGAGGGTCTGTGTGAGTGTGTGCATTTGTGTGAGAGAGAGTGTGTGTGTGTGAGAGTGTATAGTGTGGTGGGGTCACTTATAGTGTGACATTAACCCAAGATCCCAGTTGAGGCCATCCTCATGGGTACCAAGCATGGCTATCAGCTTCTGCTCGGTCACTCTGCATTGTTGCATGTCCTAAAGTCTGCCTTGCAGGATGTTTACCCAGAGATCCAAGGCCAAATGTACCACTTTGGAATTAAAATTAGTCTGGCTCCAGGTTGAGATACAAACAGACTTGAAACATGACCTCACATCTAAAAGGCGTTGTCTGACCCGAGGTGTCACCTTTATTCTGATAAAACCTTAAATTATCTTGGGGCAGTGACTTGAAAGAAATTCTGGGATTTCGATATTAATCGAAACCTGCTCCTCCATTCTAAATGATTAAAGAGTTAATAGCCATCTAAGTTTGTTCAATACATTTGCATAAGTTGTATGACTCTTTGATCTTTTATTTATAAATTAAGTGCCTGATGTATTCTCTCTCACTAACTGCCTGAGGAAGGAGCAGGTGCTCTGAAAGTTTACATTTTCAAGTAAACCTGTTGGACTATAACATAGTGTCATGTGATTTTTGACTTTAGCCATCCCAGTCCAACACCAGTACCTCCACATCATGGCTCACGTTAAAGTCAGCACCTTTGCTAGTATAGCACAGTGTCACTAATACACAAGAAACGTCATACGCTGGGAGTGTCTACCTACATTTTTGTTTTATTGGCAGGGGGTAGGACTTGAAGCTCCAGTATTCCAGCATCAGAGGCAAAAGTGCAACAACAGCTCCATAAAGATCAGTTTTAGCTTATTCCCTTCAGCTAACTTGTGTCTGATGAAAAGTCTCTGATACTCAAACCGTTTTATCAGAAATGTGTGAAAATCAAACTAGTGGAACTATTAAAGGAACGGACAGAGGACATGTCACTTTTACCAACATTCATTCATTCTGGTGAACTTTCTACTGTCTCCTTACTGCAAGCATGCTAATTTTGATCACTCAGTTCACTGTAGGTGCAGGATGAAGACAGCCTAAATGACTCTGGTGCATTAACATAAATCATCCTGGTTTTAGAGACTACATCAAGATAATTTAACTGGTAAAGATGGCATTTAAATTGCATCCAGTCATTCTGTAGACATCAATTTTATAGTAAAACGCAGTCTGGGTGTATGTGACTATTTACATTTGTGATTTCTTATAATTTATTAGTGGGTCTCCGGTGTCTTGGCTCATGATGCTTCAGAGGCTAATGTGTATTTAAGCAACAGTTACAATGTATGTCCACCTGTGGGAGTGGGCATGAGTACTCAGTAGGTTAAAGCAAGAGGTGCAACTGGATATGGTTCGTACGTTTAAAAAAAAGCCCTTACTGTTTGAAAATTCATCAATTACATTTCATGACACTCAGACTGAGATACTCATATAGGAACTCAGACTGAGATACAATACTTCATGTACAAAGAGTTCGGAAGGGTTTGGACATAGTAGAGGTGACTAGCTCCCCATCCTGCACGATGAGGAATCTTGCCTGATCAAGCTCCAATAAAGTATTAAAGAGCTAGCCAGTGAGTTTCCTTCTAAATCACAAGCCTAGGTATGGAAGTACCACCTCACCAGAAGCTGTCAGCCAATCAGAGACCAGTGGCTTTTAGATCCTTGAAACCATTGCTGGAGGCTCAGGCTTTGGGGGAGCCAGACCAAGATGGTGGATTGTTGTCTTTTGGGATTTGTGAGGTGGAAGTTACAGGAAAGAGAAATGGTGTCAGACCATGGCCCAACTGGCAACCAGATGAGGTCAAATATATGTTCCTCCCCACCTTGTTCAAACCCAGCAGGCACTTCACATTGGTTTCCTAGTCCAGCCACTTTTCTTGACTACAGAGAAGGCAGGTAATCAGACGGGAGATGAACTGAACCTCTCAAATAGTAGGCTATTAGTTGGTGACAGTTTAAGGAGGCTTCCAAAGTAGCTTGTCACCCAGCACATAATTGCTGAGGTAGCAAGTAGAGATCACTTATCTCACCAGGGCTAATTCACCCAATTATTGGTCCTTCTTGCCAGTTCCAGGGAGGGGATAGTCTGTACTTTAGAGTTTGCCCCTGCTTATGAAGAACATTTCATCAAGTGTAGCTGCATTACAAGTCATGAAATAACTCAGTACAACAATAAAGCTCAATCTGTATTGATAGCTTTATCATTTTTATTCAACTTGCTCTGGCTCAAAATATTCTCCTGGCCATTGCAGAAGTTAATGAAAACTCAACGTTTTAAATTCAATTACAAACCTGACTGGACATTGAGCACAACTCACAGACACAAGGATAGTTCGTTAAAATTACCTCCATACCAAAATATTAGAAGTCTTTAGGATAAAACATTATTATCGACACCTATTATGAATATTCCAGATTCAAAATGCATCGCATACTTATAAATGTGCACTCTTAGTGTTGTGAAACATTACTGAGAAGGAAACAACTATTCTCTGCCGCAACCCCAGATGGAGGTGAGGGAAGTACCTTCTGTCAGAATATCCATTACCACAACAGGTCATGAAAAATGGGTGCATGAGTGAATCAAATGGCCCATTGAGACTTGTCCATCATTCAATATAATCTTGCCTTGCAACTATGTTGAGATTCCTGACCAGTACAGATGTATGGACAGGATCCAAAGATAGGATCAGGACAGAATGTGAAATCTTGATCAATGAATTGGCAGTTGAAAATCATTTTTTTGATCATACTTGAAGCATAGGCACTAGACTGAGCTATGGAATCTTTATTGAAGTATACAGATTTTAAAAAGTTGCTCAGGTTCAGAATTACAATTGTAAAACAAACAAAGAGAACATCAAATGTAACTGAAAAGAATAATCTATTGAATGGCTTGTTTCAGTCAAAGTTAGTTTCCTAACTTTTTGTCATTTAATTTTACCTGGGTTTTCTGTGTTTTGGGATTTTTGACCAATTCATATGCGGATGATTAGATTGGATTCCCTACAGTGTGGAAACAGGCTCTTCAGCCCAACGAGTCCACACCGACCCTCTGAAGAGCAACCCACCCAGACCCATTCCCCCCCCATTTACCCCTGAATAATGCACCTAACACACGGGCAATTTAGCACGGCCAATTCACCTAACCTGCACATCTTTGGACTGTGCGAGGAAACCCACGCAGACATGGGGAGAATGTATAAACCCCACACAGACAGTTGCCTGATGTGGGAATTGAACCCAGGTCCCTGGCACTGTGAGGCAGCAGTGCTAACCACTGTGCCGCCCCTGAAAGCAGCTTGAATTCAGCTCTGTGGACAAGATGGTGACTGTGGTACTGTCATTGGACTAGGATATAGGCTACATGCCCTGAGCACGTGTTCAAATCATACCAGGGCAGCTGGTGAAATTTCAAATGCCATGAACAGAATTGAAAGGTTGTGTTAGCAATGGTAAACAAGAAATTGCAGTTGGCTGTTGTAAAAAGGTTTTCAGTTCACTAATATCTCCTTGAGTGAAGGGTCCTTGTTGACCTTACATAATCTGGCCTGCATGTGACTCTAGACACACAGCAATTTGGTGAACTCTTAATTGCCCTGGCAAACAACTCACCTCAAGGGTAATTAGGAACTGATATCAAATTCAGGCTGTGCCACAATGTTCACATCCCATGAGAGGAGTCTTTAAAAAATACTTTAGAAAGCATAAGGTGTTAGAAAGTATTCTGAGGGATAGGATTTATGACCATCTGAAAGAGCATGGCTTGATTAAATGCAGTCAACACGGCTTTGAGAGGGGCAGGTCATGCCTCACAGACCTTATCGAGTTCTTTGAGGATGTGACTAGAAAAGTTGATGAGGGTCGAGCTGTGGATGTGGTGTATATGGACTTCAGCAAGGCATTTGATAAGGTTCCCCATGGTAGGCTCATTCAGAAGGTTAGGAGGAATGGGATACAGGGGAACTTAGCTGTCTGGATACAGAATTGGCTGGCCAACAGAAGACAGTGAGTGGTAGTAGAAGGAAAATATTCTGCCTGGAAGTCAGTGGTGAGTGGTGTTCCACAGGGCTCTGTCCTTGGGCCTCTACTGTTTGTAATTTTTATTAATAACTTGGACGAGGGGATTGAAGGTTGGGTCAGCAAGTTTGCAGATGACACAAAGGGTGGAGGTGTCGTTGAGTATAGAGGGCTGTTGTAGGCTGCAGCGGGACATTGACAGGATGCAGAGATGGGCTGAGAGATGGCAGATGAAGTTCAACCTGGATAAATGCGAGATGATGCATTTTGGAAGGTCGAATTTGAAAGCTGAGTACAGGATTAAGGATAGGATTCTTGGCAGTGTGGAGGAACAGAGGGATCTTGGTGTACAGGTACATAGATCCCTTAAAATGGCCACCAAAGTGGACAGGGTTGTTAAGAAAGTATATGGTGTTTTGGCTTTCATTAACAGGGGGATTGAGTTTAAGAGTCTTGAGATCTTGTTGCAGCTCTATAAAACTTTGGTTAGACCGCACTTGGAATACTGTGTCCAGTTCTGGTCGCCCTATTATAGGAAAGATGTGGATGCTTTGGAGCGGGTTCAGAGGAGGTTTACCAGGATGCTGCCTGGACTGGAGTGCTTATCTTATGAAGAGAGGTTGACTGAGCTCGGACTTTTTTCATTGGAGAAAAGGAGGAGGAGAGGGGACCTAATTGAGGTATACAAGATAATGATGGCATAGATAGAGTCGATAGCCAGAGACTATTTCCCAGGGCAGAGATGGCTAACATGAGGGGTCATAGTTTTAAGCTGGTTGGAGGAAAGTATAGAGGGGATGTCAGAGGCGGGTTCTTTACACAGAGAGTTGTGAGAGCATGGAATGCGTTGCCAGCAACAGTTATGGAAGCAAGGTCATTGGGGACATTTAAGAGACTGCTGGACATGCATATGGTCACAGAAATTTGAGGGTGCATACATGAGGATCAATAGTCGGCACAACATCGTGGGCTGAAGGGCCTGTTCTGTGCTGTACTGTTCTATGTTCTATGTTCTATAACTTCTGGTCATGCCACTCTTACATTCAGATGTTACACAGATATTGCTCAGTATGATGCTCCCTGGAAATTGACCATATTTTTCATTTTCAAGGAATGTGCATGTTGCCATCAAGGTCAGTATTTTCTATCATGTTGAAGGTGGTGGTGAGCAGCCCTATTGACAACTGAAAGGCTTGTTAGGCTATGTCAGAGACTCACCTACAGGGCTGGAGATCTGGAGTCACATGTGGACAGAATAGGGAAGGATGATGTGATTCCGTCCCCTAAAGAACATGTCTAAACCAGATGGACTTTTACAGCAACACAGTACTTGCACAGTCAACATTACTGGTTTTTAAATCCAAATGTACTCAATGAATTGAATTTGGTCTATCGAGCTGTTATGTTGAGATGCAAAATCATGTTTTCTGGTATCAAACCAGGTTCCTGAGTTATTGGTACAGTGACTATCTGCGTGGCCATTCGTCTGATCCAATAGAATAAGATCAGGGTTTTCTTTAGCTGGCCTGTACACTGCCTGTATCAGATGAGCTGATGTCCAATAGTTTTCTTTTGGATTTGCTCACAATGTAATGGTCACACCATTGCTGATCTGTACCTTGACCCTATACCTTACACTTCTCTGTCACACTGTCTCTCTCTAGGAGCATTTTTTTGAATTCAAATTCCACTCTCTTCTGTGTTGGAATTTGAACCCAAGCCCCCAGAACATTCTGAGGAAGGGTCATTCGAACCGAAACATTAACTCTGATTTCTCTTCAAGATGCTGCCAGACTTGCAATTTCCAGCAATTTCAGTTTTTGTCTCACAGAACATTACCTAGGTCTGTGGATTAACAGTACAGTGACAATATCATTAGGTCATCACCTCCCATGCTTGATTGTTGCCATATTGTTTGACATGTTTATTGCTCTCCAGTGGATACCACATACGTGTGGATGCAAGACCTTGTATCATATTATTTCTGTAGTTTGCTGGCAATGTATTAGATATTAGATAACCTATAGTGTGAAAATAGGCCCTTTGGCCCAACAAGTCCACACCAACCCTCCGAAGAGTAACTCACACAGACCCATTTCCCCCTGACTAATGCACCTAACACTATGGGCAATTTAGCATGGCCAATTCACCTGGCCTGCGGAAGGATACCGGAGCACCGAGAAGTAAACCCACACAAACACAGGGAGAATGTGCAAACTCCACACAGACAATTGCCTGAGGCTAGAATCGAACCTGGGACCTTGGTGTTGCAAGGCAGCAGTGCTAACCACTGAGCCACTGTGCCACCCTATCTTTCTTCCACCCTCCAGCACTGAAGTGTTAACGGTCTGGCATTGTTGGTGTTCGACAAATGCCATCCTAGACCCATAATTAGCATGTTTGTCTACGCCTTTAGTATGGCTCATGAAAACCCATTCTTTTGTTTCCAACTGAGACATGCCAGACAGAAAATGAGGTAAACTATGTTGGAAAGGTTTTAAGTCAGCAATTAGATGAAGGTTGTGTTATTATCACTGGGCCAGTATTCTAGAAACTCAGGTAGTTTTCTGGGGGCTCAGTTTATATCCCACCACAGCAGATGGAGGAATTTAAATTCAGTACTGGAATATAAAATCTAATAATGGCCATGAAACCATCGTCAATTGTTGTAAAACCCCATCTGGTTCACTAATGTCCTTCAGAGAGAAAAACTGCCATCCCTACCTGGTTTGGCCTAGAACCACAGCAAACTATCCTTTGAAAAGGACTAGCACTTGTATCAATCACTACAGAGTCTCAACCAAGAAATGAAACATGAAGGACCACCCAACGTTGACCTAGGCAGCAGAAATGACAATGGCAAAAGCAACTGTGTTGATCCTGAGAATCCCTCCTTTCTGGTAACAAGTCATTTGGTTATATCATAAAAGGAATGGAACCATATGGACGACTAGGCATTGACTTAACTGGCCAAATAGCAACCCTGCAAAGACCCCCCCGCCAACATTTGGGGACAAGTGGCAAAACTGAGAGAGCTATCTCACAGGCTCATCTGATGATAACCTGATATAAATAAAATCGAAATACTGCAGATGATGGAGATCAGAAATAAAATCAGAAAATATTGGAGAAACTCGGCAGGTCTGGTCACATCTGTGGAGACAAAAACTCATTTCAAGACCAATCTGACTTTTCCTCAGAATGCCTAGAAGATTATACTCAAAGTGTTAACTCTGTTTCAGTCTTCCCAGATGCTATCAGACCTGCAGAGTTTCTCCAGCACCTTCTGATTTTAAACATGGCCAAATTCACGGAAAATGCCTTGTGGATAATGACCCAGACAACACAATCAACATCCCAGAGTAAATCTTGTCCCACCAGCAGGACAGACCCAGCAAAGGTGGTGGCATAGTGGTATAAAGATGGGAAGGAGTCACCCTAGGGTACTCGACATTGACTTGGAACACCGTGAAGCC
Organism: Chiloscyllium plagiosum; assembly: GCF_037043375.1. NCBI lineage: Eukaryota > Metazoa > Chordata > Chondrichthyes > Orectolobiformes > Hemiscylliidae > Chiloscyllium > Chiloscyllium plagiosum. The sequence goes on from NW_028270153.1 coordinate 60,297,744, forward strand.
TCGATATCAGATTGAACACAGGCAAGGATACCTCCTGCTGACTAACAGCTGGACAGCCAATTAACCAACTCGCTGGAAGTGGAGCTCAACAAATATCCAAGTCCTCAATAATAGAGAAACCCAGCACATCGGTGCAAGGAGGCTGGTACAATTACAACATTTAAAAGACATCTTGATGGGTATATGAATAGGAAGGGTTTAGTGGGATATGGGTCAAGTGCTGGCAAATGGGACGAGATTAATTTAGGATATCTGGTCAGCATGAATGAGTTAGACCGAAGGATCTGTTTTGATATTATACACCTCTATGATTCTATGACTCTAAAAAATAGGACTGAAGCATTTGCAACTGTCTTTAGTCAAAAGTGCCGAGTGGGTGTGTTATGGATGAGGCCAGACCACTCAAAACATTCTTAACCAGGCAGCCCAGACGATAACTTTACAATGTGTTTTGTAAGTGTACAGTGAAAATTGCCTGGATTAACTTAGCTAGGTTGACTACTAGATTTTAAAACAGACAAAAATGGATTCACAAAGTTAGACAGTGAAACACAAAGAACAGAATAAAGAACCCCTTTAGAACTTAGTCTATCCAAACTAGACTTAATTATGCTGTTCCAAATATACACAACAGTCCCAATAAGCAAACCCAGTATAAATGGAACACATGCTTACAGGTTGAAGTTGAACACTGTTGGACAGCTCACTGTTGAACTCCTCACCAGGTCAAGACTGAACCAAACTGCTCAGCTAGAAAGCTGACCACTCCCCTTTCATTATGCAGGTCACTTCTAAAACATGACCGCTTCGGCCTGAAGTCTTATCTGTTTACATATGAACAAAAGGCCTTTCAAAAATCCTTTTCATCTCTGTACCAAACCAGACTGGTCGGAGCCCGGCCCGGTTTATTACCCCTCTGAAAAAAAATCAAGGACAGTGTATTCTTGAGCCAAGGAACAGCTTTTAGAAAAAAAGGGACTAGCTTTGCGACATCTCTCCGACTTAAAAAAAAATGAACATCAATACCAAAATATGGCTTCATTTTTAGCCCCTCAAAACCCAGTTAACCACACATATACACTATACTGTACGAACAATCAACATGCAAAATGCACAACTACATGCAAATTCAGGCTGCGGTCCACCCACCACCAAATGTCTCCATACCTCATTCGAGTCTCGATAACGCATCAGCTATCACGGTTACGTGATCTGCCACATGCACAGTTGTCAAATGGAATGGCTGCAACAACAAGCTCCATCTAAACAGTCTGGAATTTTTGTCCTTAAATTTTTCCACACCTGTTAATGGATTGTGATCAGTGCACGCAATTGTCTCAGATGCAGTGCTGGTAATACAGACACTGAAATGTTGTAATGCCAACACCAAGATTAAAGTCTCTTTCTCCACCGTTGAATATTTCTATTGATGAATGTTCAACCTCCTGGAAAAATACTGGATGGGTCTTTTCTCTTATCATTCTCCTGCAGGAGCACCACACTGACACCCACATCAATGGCATCGATAGCCACCTCGAAAGGCTTTGTGTAATAGGGTGTGGCTAATACAGGGGCAGTGGTTAACACAGGTTTTAGGCTGTCACATGCCTTTTGACATGCTGTCCACTGAAACTTCTTGCCCTTTTTTAACAATTCAGTGAGTGGAGCAGTCAAAATGCTAAAGTTCGGCACAAACTTTCAGGAAAATCCGCTAAACCCTAGGAATCGTAGTACTGCTTTTTTTTCAACAGTGTGGAAAATTCTCCAATTACATTTATTTTTGCATCTCGTGTGGCCATTTGACCATGTCTAATAACATGGCCCAGGAAGGTGACTTGGGCTTTGGCAAATTCACTTCTAGCTAGGTTTACCACCAAGCCTGCCTTCTGAAGCCGATCGAACAAGTCCGATAAATGTTGTAAATGCTCCTTCCATGAGTGACTAAAAATCACCAGGTCATCAATATACACCATACTGTTGGGTAATCCGTCAATTATGTTATTAGTCAGTCTCTGAAATGTGTCTGGAGAGTTTTTCAAAAACTGAAATTGCTGTTGCTCTCTCTATCAGTAGCCTCTGAGCAAGTCCAACTTAGAAATGTAAGTTGCTTGTCCCACTTTTTCGACACAGTTCTCCAACCATGGAATTGGATATGCATCAGTCTTTGTAACGGTGTTGACTTTGTGATAGTCCACACATAATCGTTGGGTACCATCTGGCTTTGGCACCATAACTATGGTGAGCTCCAGTCACTGTAACTAACTTTGATTATGCCATCTTGGAGCGTGCGCTCTATCTCCTTCTGAACCTGTGCCAACTTTAGAGGGTTATGCCTATAAGGATGTTGCTTAATTAGAACAGCATCTTCTATATTTACATCATGTACAATTAGGTTAGTACTTCCCAGTTTACTAGCACATATCTCCCTATGTGATAGTAATAACTTTCAGGTCATTTCGATTTTCCTCTGGAAGGTAACTCAATAATTTATCCCAATATTTGACAACTTCCTCATTGTCCAATATGTTTTGAGGAATGTCCAAGTCAGAATCCACTGAACTTGAATCTTCCTTCTGTGCTGTAATCATTAACACCTTCTCCTCTTGCTTTCCTTCCCTATCAAAATACCTTTTGAGCATATTCATATGACACACTCTGTGAGATTTCTTCCTGTCTGGAGTCCTTGTCAAGTAGTTCACCTCACTCAATTTCATCTCAATTTGGTAAGGTCCGCTAAACCTTGCTTTTAAAGGCTCACCTGTCACTGGAAGTAACACCAATACTTGATCCCCATTTGCAAAATTGTGGATTTGTGATTTCTAATCTGTTTCCTGTTTCATTGTATGCTGTGATATTTTTAAATATTGTCCAGCCAAGTCTCCAGCTCTATTTAATTGTTCTCAAAAATTTGACATATCGTCCAAATGGATGGTCTCTGAATTCTGACTTATTAATTTCTTCATAATCAATGTTAATGGTTCTCTTACTTCATGCCCAAAAATTAATTCAAATGGACTGAATTTGGTTGATTCATTTAGTGTATCTCTGATCACAAAAAGTACAAATGGAACTCCCTTATCCCAATCATCTGGATAATCCTGACCATAAGTCCTCAACAATGTCTTCAGTGTTTGACAACATCTCTAGCACTCCCTGCGATTCTGGATGGTACGCAATAGATTTGAATTGCTTTAATCCCAAGTTATCCATAACCTCCTTGAATAGTTTGGATGTGAAGTTTGATCCTTGATCTGACGGGATCTCTATTGGTAGTCCATATCAAGTAAAAAATGTAAATAATTCTTCTACAGCCCTTTTAGCTGTGATGTTGCGCAATGGGTTTACCTCTGGAAATCTAGTCGACACATCCATTATTGTTAATAAATACCTGCTCCCACTTTTTGTTTGAGGCAGGGGACATATAAATCAATCAAGACTCTTGTAAAAGGTTCCTCAAATGCTGGAATAGGTATGAAAGGTGCATGTTTTATTACTGCCTATGGTTTACTGATTAGCTGACATGTATGACATATTTGTCAAATTCAACTACATCCTTGTGTAGTCCATGCCAGTAAAAGTGCCTTTGTATTTTAGCCTGAGTTTACCTCACCCCTAAATGACCTCCAAGTGATAGCTCATGCGCCACTCGCAGCACCTCCTTTCTACATCCTATTGGCAAAGCAATTTGATGAATCTCTGCCAATTTCTCATCTGCTTGAATGTGTGATGGTCTCCATTTCCTCATTAAGACATCATTTGTTAAATAATAACACACAAGGATGCATTTACTTTCTTTCTCTGTAAATGCTTTTTGATATAACTGTTTTAAGTTCTCATCTTTCTGCTGTAATTCAATCAGCTTAGCAGAGCTAAAGATACTTGCATGTTTACCTATTTGTTCTTTCTCTGTTCCACTTATCTAATTAAAAAAGGTATTGGATAATGCTATGTCAGCTTCCTTATCTGTGCCTTTTGATATCTCCTGCGTCAAATTGTGCCTCTATGATCTTGTGATCACACAATCAGGGAAAATTCCTGGATAAACATTCTTTATGTCTCCAGTTGCCAGCATCTCCACTGGCTTTTCAACTAGAGTAGGCAGCACGCCTACCAGTGAATCAGCGATATCATTTGCAAGGACAAATTGTATTCCTGGAGCTGAGAGTTTGTCCAGTACTCCTACCAAAAATTCTCTACTCTTCACAGAGGGAAATTGAGAAACAAACTTGTAAGGAGATCTCAGCTATCTGTAAGAATAATAGGGTAGTTATGGTAGGAGATTTTAACTTTCCAAACATAGACTGGGACTGCCACAGTGTTAAAGGTTTAGATGGAGAGGAATTTCTTAAGTGTGTACAAGACAATTTTCTGATTCAGTATGTGGATGTACCTACCAGAGAAGGTGCAAAACTTGACCTACTCTTGAGAAATAAGGCAGGGCAGGTGACTGAGATGTCAGTGGGGGAGCACTTTGGGGCCAGCGACCATAATTCTATTCTTTTTAAAATAGTGATGGAAAAGGATAGACCAGATCTAAAAGTTGAAATTCTAAATTGGAGAAAGGCCAATTTTGATGGTGTTAGGCAAGAACTTGCTAGAACAAAGCTGAATGGAGGCAGATGTTCGCAGGTAAAGGTACAGCTGGAAAATGGGAAGCGTTCAGAACTGAGATAACAAGAATCCAGAGTAAGTATATTCCTGTTAGGGTGAAAGGAAAGGCTGGTAGGTATAGGGAATGCTGGATGACTAAAGAAATTGAGGGTTTGGCTAAGAAAAAGAAGGAAGCATATGTCAGGTATAGACAAGATAGATCGAGTGAATCCTTAGAAGAGTATAAAGAAAGTAGGGGTATTCTTAAGAGGGAAATCAGGAGGGCAAAACGGGGACATGAGATAGCTTTGGCAAATAGAATTAAGGAGAATCCAAAGGGTTTTTACAAATATATTAAGGACAAAAGGGTAACTAGGGAGAGAATAGGGCCCCTCACAAATCAGCAAGGCGGCCTTTGTGTGGAGCCACAGAAAATGGGGGAGATGCTAAATGAATATTCTGCATCAGTATTTACTGTGGAAAAGGATATGGAAGATATAGACTGTAGGGAAATAGATGGTGACATCTTGCAAAATGTCCAGATTACAGAGGAGGAAGTGCTAGATGTCTTGAAACATATAAAAGTGGATAAATCCCCAGGACCTGATCAGGTGTACCCGAGAACTCTGTGGGAAGCCAGAACAGTGATTGCTGGGCCTCTTGCTGAGATATTTGTATCATCGAAAGTCGCAGGTGAGGTGCCAGAAGACTAGAGGTTGGCAAACGTGATGCCACTGTTTAAGCAGGGTGGTAAAGACAAGCCAGGGAACTATAAACTGGTGAGCCTGACCTCGGTGGTGGGCAAGTTGTTGGAGTAAATCCTGAGGGACAGAATGTACATGTATTTGGAAAGGCAAGGACTGATTCAGGATAGTCAACAAGGCTTTGTGCTTGGGAAATCATGTCTCACAAACTTGATTGAGTTTTTTGAAGAAGTGAAAAAGAAGATTGATGAGGGCAGAGCAGTAGATCTGATCTATATGGACTTCAGTAAGGCATTCAAAAGGTTCCCCATGGGACACTGATTAGATCTCATGGAATACAGGGAGAACTAGCCATCTGGATACAGAACTGGCTCAAAGGTAGAAGACAGAGGATGGTGGTAGAGGGTGTTTTTTGAGACTGGAGGCCTGTGACCAGTGGAGTGCCACAAGGATCGGTGCTGGGTCCTCTACTTATTGTCATTTACATAAATGATTTGGATGCGAGCATAAGAGGTACAGTTTGCAGATGACACCAAAATGGGAGGTGTAGTGGACAACCTCAGAGTACAACAGGATCTAGACCAGATGGGCCAATGGGCTGAGAAGTGGCAGATGGAGTTTAATTTAGATAAATGCGAGGTGCTGCATTTTGGGAAAGCAAATCTTAGCACGACTTATACACTTAATGGTAAGGTCCTAGGGAGTGTTGCTGAACAAAGAGACCTTGGAGTGCAGGTTCATAGCTCCTTGAAAGTGGAGTCGCAGGTAGATAGGATAGTGAAGAAGGTGTTTGGTATGCTTTCCTTTATTGGTCAGAGTATTGAGTACAGGAGTAGGGAGGTCATGTTGCGGCTGTACAGGACATTGGTTCGGCCACTTTTGGAATAATGCATGCAATTCTGGTCTCCTTCCTATCGGAAAGATATTGTGAGACTTGAAAGGGTTCAGAAAAGATTTACAAGGATGTTGCCAGGGTTGGAGGATCTGAGCTACAGGGAGAGGCTGAACAGGCTGGGGCTGTTTTCCCTGGAGTGTTGGAGGCTGAGGGGTGACCTTATAGAAGTTTACAAAATTATGAGGGGCATGGATAGGATAAATGAACAAAGTCTTTTCCCTGGGTCGGGGAGTGCAGAACTAGAGGGCATATGTTTAGGGTGAGAGGGGAAAGATATAAAAGAGACCTAAGGGGCAACTTTTTCACGCAGAGAGTGGTATGTTTATGGAATGAGCTGCCAAAGGATGTAGTGGAGGCTGGTACAATTGCAACATTTAAGAGGCATTTGGATGGGTATATGAATAGGAAGAGGTTGGAGTGATATGGGTCAGGTGCTGGCAGGTGGGACAAGATTGGGTTGGGATGTCTGGTCGGCATGGATGGGTTGGACCGAAGGGTCTGATTCCATGCTGTACATCTCTATGACTCTATGACTCTATGACTCTCTTGCCTTACTTTACATAACTGTACACCTTTTGTCTCACTATGAATTCCTGTTACTGGTACCTTTTCTGGCAATAGTCCCTCAGGAGTACATACTGACTGAGAGGATCCTTGGTCCCTTAATATTGTAACCTCCTTACCTACTGCTCCTGGCTATGTGAATAAACTTTACCCTTGCATGTATATTTTTTAAGCAGATCTGGCACTTCCTCCTTAATCAACCTCTGATTACTTTGTATACTCTGAGGAAGCTGCCTAAGTTTCCTTGTGCTATTTTATTACTAGTCCAACAAAACTTCCAGGTTTGTCTGGTTTTCCTACATCTGGCTTTCTGCTAGCCCATCAGCAGTGTGATTTCACCAGAACCATTTAACTTCTTTGTCCCCCTCAAGGGTTTCTTTTTTACCCTGTGTTAAGTTCTCCTTATGATCTTCACTGAGATCTACCTTTCTCTTTCCACGTGAGGATTTCTCTTTGCCCTAATTTCTCACCCTTGTGGACTGAAATTTATTCTGGAAGCCAAACCATGTTTTATGGACCAGCTCATAGTCATCATCCATTTTGCTGTTTTAACTCTCTGCTCTTCCCCATGAGTTTGCACTCCTTCTTCACTTCGCCTACCCTCAGCCTTTATCTCTAGCCTTTTAAGCTGACTTTCCTTTTTAAATGTCAGTTTTTGAAGTTCAAAAGCTGCTGTTCAAAAGTTCAAAAGTTCTTCTGCTGCTCTGTCTTTTTATCTCTGTTCTGCTACACTCTCCTTTTCCCTCTCTTCTGCTTTTAATCGTAACTCAAACCATTTCATTTCTGCTGCCCTTTCCTTATCTCTTGCCTCTCACTCAAGCTGCTTCATTTGCAATTGAATTCTTGCCATCTCTATAGATTCTGATGGTTTCGCCAGCAAGTTTAAATGCTGAGCTACTACTGTAATTATCTCTCCTTTTCTCACAGAAGCAGGAAGTTCTAATTCCAGCTTCTCTGCTAATTCCTGTATCTTGGTCGTATTCACTTTTTGTAAAACTTTCAAAGTCACCGCATCCTCTTCCAGAAAACTTTTGGTGACTGAAAGAGACATTCCTACTTCAGGCTTTGTCTACCCAACCATATCAACACTCGAAATAAAGACACTAGCACCTACCGCTCACTCTTGAAAATCCCGGACGAGCCCCCCATCTGTTATGGACTTGGCTAGACCACTCAAAACATTCTTAAGCAGGCAGCCCAGACCATAACTTTGCAATTTGTTTCAGCAAGTGTACATGAAAGTTACCCAGATTAAGTTAGCTAAATTGACTAATGGATTTTAAAACAGACAAAAAAATTATTCACAAAATTACACAATGAAATACAGAAAAGAAGAACCCATACAGAATTCAGTCTATCCAAACTAGACTTAATTAAGCTGTTCTGAATATACACAACAGTCCCAATAAGCAAACTCATTTTAAAAAACAGTATAAATGGAACACATGCTTACAGGTTGAAGTTGAAGGGCAGAAAGAGAGAGAGAGTTTCCATACAGCTCACTATTGAACTCCTCAACAGTTCAAGACTGAACCAAACTGCTCAGCTACAGAGCTGACCACTCCATTTTCATTATGTAGGTCACTTCTGAAACATGACCACTTTGGCCTGAAATCTCATTTATCTACATATAAACAAAAGGCCTCTCAAAATCATTTTCATCCCTGTACTAAACCAGACTGATCTGACCCCAGCCGGTTTATTGCCCCTCTGAAACAAAATCAAGGACAGAGTATACTTGAGCCAAGGAACAGCTTTTAGAATAAAAAGGGACTAGCTTTGTGACAAGTGATCCATCTCGATATCTTCCAGAGATCCCCAGCATCACAGGCGCCAGTCTTCAGCCAATTCGATTTGCTCCACACACAATATTTTGAAACTGAAGAGGTTTATGGACTCAGACAATGTTCTGGTGTTAGTAATGAAGAAATACTCTAGATTCTGTTGTGCCTCTTGTTAATCTGTTTCAGTACTGCAACACCATTGGCATCTACTCGACCATGTGGAAGCTTGTGCAAGTATGTCCCCAACACAAAAAGCAGCAATCTAGCCAATTACCATCACATCACTCGACTCTCAGTCATCAATAAAGTGATGGAAGATGTCATGGTCAATGCTGGCATGCATACCTGATTAACAATAATCTGCTCACTGGAGCCACTCATCTCCTGACCACACACAGTCATTATTCAAACATGGACAAAAGAGCTGAATTCCAACAGCGTGGAGAGAGTGACAGTTCCAGGCATCAAGACTGCACTTGACTGGAGCATTAAGCTTCCCTGCAAAACAGAGTCAATGGAAATTGAGTGGTGGGGGAGAGGTTCACTGCTGGTTGGACTCATAACTATCATCAAATAAGATAATTGTGCTTGCTGGAGGTTAGTCATCTCAGCTCCAAGACATCTCTGCAGGAATCTCTCACTGTAGTGTCCTCGGCACAACCATCTTCAGCTGCTTCATCAGTGACCTTCCCCTCATTGTAAGGTCAGAAGTTCACCGATGATTGCACAATTTTCAGCACCTTTCACGACTCCTCAGATACTGAAGCAGTCCATGTCCAAATGCAGCAAGACCCGGGACAATATCCAGGTTTAGGCTAACAAGTGGCAGTATTGTTTGCATGATATGAATGCAAGGCAATGACCATCTTCAACAAGAGAGAATGTAACATTCACTCCTTGACATTCAATAGTATTGCCATCACAAAATTCCCCTGTATCAACATCCTGGGAGTTACAATGAGCAGAAACTGAACTGGACACACCACATACACCCAGTGGCTATAATAGCAGGTCAGAGGTGAGGAAACCTGCAACAAGAAGGTGCACTAAGGAAACATTCAACTCTTAACTCCCCAAAGCCTGTCCACCAACTACAAGGCATATATTGTGAGTGTGATGGAAAACTCCACACTTGCCTGTATGGGTGCAGCTCCAGTTCAAGAAGCTTGATACAATCCAGGAGAAATCAGCTGCTTAATTGATCTACATTCCTTCCATCATTGACGCTCAGTAGCAGCTGGATGTACCATTTACAACATGCACTTCAGAAATTCACCAAGACTTCCTCAACAGCAGTTTTCAAACCCACAATTACTACCATCTAAAAGGACAAGGACAGCAGATACATGGGAATACCACCACCTTTAAGTTTCCTTCCAAGCAATTCACCATCCCGACTTGAAAATATATCCCCATTATTTTGGTGTTGCTCACTCAAAGTCTTGGTGCTTCCTTTTCAACAGCATTATGGGTACTCCTCCACCAAATGGACTGCAGCAGTTCAAAACGGCAGCATATCACCACTTTCCCTCGGGGAACTATCAATAGGTATTAAATGCTGGCTTAGCCAGAAACAGTCAGAAAAAGAGAGATGGGCTTTGAGGGAAACATTTTCTAAGGAATGTAATGGCAAAATTGATGGTCAGCACAATCATTCAACTGTTTTGCATTCCTGAGCCATTCATATCGTACTTAAGATTTGGTCTCTCGTAGCTTGCTCATGCATTGCTTCTCAAAGAACTTCGAAAAAAAATTTTCTGCTTACTGCCAGAAGGAAGACTGCTATCTTTGTGGTCAGTTTTGCTTGCATCTCCTCATATGAATTCTGCACCTACTGTTTCTATACTAACATGGTTGACCTTGTGTGGTGATGACCCTTCGTCAGAATTGAAGAAAGGGAACATTAATTTTCCTTTACAGATGCTGCCAGACCTGTTGACTCTGCCCAGCATTTTCTGTTTTGATCTCAATTTCTCTAGATATTGCCTGATTACTGTGCATATCACATAGTGACTACACTTCACATCTACTTCAGTGGCTTTAAAGGACTTTGGACTGTCTTGTACATGAAAGGTGATGTATAACAATAGCCTTTCTGTTTCTCAGTTAGTACAAGAGCACTTTTACCTCAAATAGCCACTCAACCTCTCATTTTCCTCTTTCAAATAACTCATAATAAATTCATTGCTGATCCATATTCTTAAACCAGTGAAGAAATTTACTCATGTGCCACAGGAATTATATGTAGCAGTCAGTGTATTGTAAATTATTGAAAACAGCACAAAAATGAAAGAGACCCCAGAGAAGCCTTATTGCAAACGATGTTTGTCTATATCGACAAGACAATATGAACCAACTGTGAAAAAAAAAGTTTTAAAACCTGCAGTGTAAAATTTGTGTCAGTAATTACAAGGTCAGTTCTTTTGTAATAGAATTGATTTAGCTTAATCATATGAAGTAACCAGAACAGTGTTAAATCATCCAAATGAAAGGGCTGAGATATTTCCATTTTCTCCTGAATGTTCATGTATCAGTGGCAGCTATCCATTAGCATGATGGTGATAGAATAGCTCTCTGATGCTGCATTTCTTTCTCTTGGAGAACAAGATGTTTCCAGGTTTATTCTGTTTATTTGCTGAGTGAACATCAGGTGAAACTGAGCATGCATCTTATGATCAGAACTATGGTGATGTTGGGAATTCTTTCTTTACTCATAGCGTGGGTGGAAATCTATTTTGGCTGCATCTCAGTACGTGATTATAACAAATCAACTTGTAACCTCTTTAATATGATGCTCAGTTTGAGTTTCAGCCAGGGACACCCGGCTCTAGATCACATTGCAGTCTTAGTCTAAACATGGAAAATAGAGCTCAAATACAGAGGTGAGCGAAATGTGTGTGACTGAGCTTATCATGAAGACAACATTTGACTGAATGCATCAAGTAACCTTGGTAAAACTGGAGTCTCAAATGGAAACTCCCCACTGATGAGAGTCATACCTGGCACAAGTGAAGGTGATTGTGGCTCTTAGAGGCCAATCATTTCAGGCCTCGTATATTACAACAGGAGTTCCTCAGGGTAGCTTCCTGGGCACAACCATCTTCAGCTGCTTCATTAATGACTTGCCCTCCATCATGAGGCCAAATGAGGGGATGTTCACTGATGATTCCACAATTAGAACCATACAGAACAAAAAAAGTTATGGCACAGAGAATGTTCAGCAATCCCATCTGTGCCAGCTGAATAAAGTCATCTCATCCTACCCACACTTAGAGTCCGTCACTTTGCTGGTGACAGAGTTCCAGATGCACGTCCAGGCTCCTTTTAAACATGTCGAATGTTTTCTGCTTCAAACACCAAACTGGACATTAAATTGCAGAAAACCACCACCTTCTGGGTGAAAAAGATCTTCTTCATCTCCCTCTAATTGTTCTACTGATTACTTTAACTCTCTGCAGGCTGATAAGTGACGTCTCTACTGTATATCCTATCTAAGCCCCTCACTGATGTGTACACCTCATTCCTGCCATCCGCTCAGAGATTCTGAGAAAAGCAACCCTGGTGAATCCAATCTGATGTCATAGCTAAAGTAAAGTGACTGCAAGAGCAGGTCAGAGGCTGTGAGTTCTGCGGTGATTCATTTTTCTTTCATGTCTCCAAAGCCTGTACACGTTCCACAAGACACAATTAGAAATAGAGCTGAAAATGTGTTGCTGGAAAAGCGCAGCAGGTCAGGCAGCATCCAAGGAACAGGAGAATCGACGTTTCGGGCATAAGCCCTTCTTCAGGAAGGGCTACACATTTTCAGCTCTGATCTCCAGCATCTGCAGCCCTCATTTTCTCCACAAGTTAGAAATACAATGGAATAGTCTCCAATTGCCTGGATGAATGCTACTTCAAAAACACTCAAGGTACGTCACATCATCCAGAAAAAGCAACCAATTAAGAGTCATGTAGCACGGAAACAGACCCTTCATCCAACCAGTCCATGTTGACCATAATCCCAAACTAAACTAGTCCCACCTACCAGTGCTTGGCTCATATCCCTCCACACATTTCTTATACATATACATAAATAAACGACTTCCACATGTTGTAACTGTACCCACATTCACCACTTCCTCTGGAAGTTCATTTCACACACAAATCACTCTCTGTGTGAAAAATTACCCCTCATGTTTTTTTTATCTTTCTCCTCTCATCATAAAAATATGCCCCCTAGATTTAAAATCCCCCACCCCCAGGAAAAGATCTTGGTTATTCATCTTATTTATATCCCTCATGATTTTATAAACTTCTATAAGGTCACCCCTCAACCTTGCACATGTCAGTAAAAAAAATCCCAGCCTATCCAACGTCTGTCCATAACTCAAATCCTCCTGTCCTGGCAACACCCTGGTAAATGTCTTCTGAATTCTTTTGAATTTGATTAATACCTCATCCACCATCTTAAGCATTCACTCTCTCCACCTCTGCCTCACAGTGGCAGTAGTGTGTATTATTTCCAATTTATCCTTTGGCAGCAGTCTCCAAATTGGCACTGTCTACCACCTCAAAAAGCAAGGGCAGGAGATACAAGGAAACAAGTTCCCCTTCAATAATGGTCCCTTCTGACTTGGAACTAAAGGCTTTCCTTCACTATCAAAATTGTCTACCTAGCAACACTAGGTGAACCTATACCACATGACTACAGAGGTTCAAGGAGGCAGCTCACTACCACATTGTCCATCATAATTAGGAGTGGGTGATACATGCTAGTCTTGTCATCAAAACCCACATGCAAGATTTAAAACAGAAAGAATTTTGAATCTGCTTCTGTAGAGTTTATAACAATTGAAAACCTTTTGTCGAATATTTGTATTAATATTGTTTGGGAACAATCCTATAAGGGGTATATTAAAGGAGTTACTGAGGGAGGAAAAGACAGGAGGTAGGGGGTTGTGGGGGGGGGGGGGGTGCGGGGGGGAGTTGCGGGTGTGGGGGGGGGGAGTGGGGGAATGGTGCCGTGACGTACTACTGTGACTGAAGACCTGCTGGTGCATTGAAACGGGACTTCCTTCTGAGTGAGGGACTAACATACCACCACTGACCCACTCAAAATTCTTGAAACATTAAATTGCTGTGGAGCAGCTGATATCAGCAGGGTTGTGTTCCCCACTGACTGTTTCAGGTAATGGAGCAGAAAATCCAATCATCCAAAATGTCCCAGCCAGAATGTAGGAATAATGGGCAAAGATTCAGTGGACTGGATGACTAGGAATGCTCCATAATGGTTTGGATTCTATCATCACTATTCACTGTACCCATTAGTGATTTTGATCGAAAGCCATAGATCAAAATGTGCCTACCCCTTGAAGGTAGGTAGTATTGTAAGTTGTGTAGGTTCAAGTATCAAATTGTTGCAGTCTGTGTGATACAGGCACAGTGCAGTTAGGAAGGGAAAGCAACCTCAAGTGTCTGCTGGCTGGAGCTGATAACTGGACGGTGCCGAAAGCTGACCTCTAGGAACATCAGTTCATGAACTTTGCCGAATATTTCTCTCAGACACTCATTATAACATGTTTCACAGCAGCTAAGTGCCCTCAGGTTGTGAAATCATACTGTAATGAATTTCCAATTACAATACATATGATATAAATGTAACAAGGTTGACAGCCAAGTTAAAGCAATCTCAGAACACAGCTCTGAGTAACTCTGATATTTGACAAGAAGGGGGAGGATGAGTAATTGGAATCCTATTGAGTAAAACTGAACAGGTCTGTAAGCATTACATTTAAGATATGAAGATATGAAAATGTTCAGGATATTGCTGTTGCAAGAGCATTCAACAACAGAAATTGCCAAGACCATGAACTATTTTAGAACATGAGTCTACATAACGTGGCATTATAATTTATTTCTGAGAAATTCAACATTTTGAAATGATGAAAGGAATTAATAATACTTGCACCAAACATACTGGACATTGTGGAAAGGGTTAAATACCAAAGTCAAAAATTAGCAGCTAGTAAGTTGAAAAGAAATTTAGGCAGATTTTTTTTACACTCTAAAGACAATGGAAAAGTGGGTTAATGAATACATTGTCATTGAATAAAAAGCAGAATCTCATGAAGGTACTTAAGAGGTCACTGGCAGGCCTTTCTTGAGAGCAAAGATTATAGACACAGTAGTGTCACCTGCCAAGAAACATTGTATTAAAAAGCAATTCCAGTGGGGAGACAATGGCTGTTGTTGGTACCACACTCACTCATGGCCTGGGATTGTTCCTGGACCTCTGGCCAGAATGGTTTGATGGTTAGAGGAGAGTCGTGAGGTGGGGGTCATGTAGGAGGGCCATTAGCAGTTAGGACAGGGAGTGGTACTCAGGGGTCTCAGCCCATGCCCTGCAAAGCCTAGTCTCTCGATCAGATATAGAGTCCCTTTGAAAAAGATGCTCCTCCAGCAGCACTGCAAGAGACAACAAGCAAATGTGTCAGGATCTGCGAGTCGTAAGCCTGACGTGGCATACCTGTCTACACCCATCACCCTACCACTGGGTTCATGCCAATTAATGAGGTGAAAAGACCATCCTTGGGGCTTCCTGTCAGAGACCTCTTAGGAATGGAAGCAGGATGGCACAGGGGTCTCCATTCCCAACCCTCCCACCTTCCTAAATACCCCCAGCTTGTCACAGAAGAAGGTGGCTTTGAGCGACAATTGTTTGAAAGATGGGAGCTAGGAACAAGTACGAATGCTGATTGGGACTGATCTTAATGGATGCATTTTTCAGACTTTGTTGACTGATTCCATGTTTTAAAATTGCTCAATTCTTATCAGCATTATCTAAAATGGTACCTGTCACATAGGAAGATGGTCATGGTTGTTGGAAATCATTTATCTCTACTCCAGTTCATCTCTGCAGGAGTTCCTCAGGGTAATGTCCTGGGAGTTCAGCTACTACCTTCAGCTGCATTATCAATGACCTTTCCTCCATCATAAGGTCAGAAATAGGGATGTTCACGAACAATTACACAATGTTCAGCACTGTTCATCACCCCTCAGTTACTGAAGTAGTCCATGTTTAAATGCAGCAAGATCTGGACAATATCCAGGCTTGGGCTGACAAGTGGCAAGTAATATTCATGCCATACACATACCAAGCATTGGCCACATCCAATAAGCCAGAATCTAACCAGCGACCCTTGCTGTTCAACGGCATCACCATTTCCCTCCATCTACATCCTTGAGGTTGCCATTGACAAGAAACTGGACTGGACTAGCCATTTAAACACAGTGGCTACAAGAGCAGGTCAGAGCCTAGGAAAGCCTGCAGCAAACAACTCATCTCCAAAATCTGTCCACCCTCAACAAGGCATAAGCTAGTAGTATGATGGAATATTCCCCACTTGCCTAGATAGGTACAACCCCATCAACACTGGAAAAAGCTTGACAACATTCAGGACAAAGCAGCCCGCTTGATTGGCACCACATCCATAAGCATCCATTCCCTCCACCACTGATGCTCAGTAGCAGCAGTGTATACTATGTGCAAGATGCACTATAGAAATTCACCAAAGATCCTCATACTGTGTCTTCCAAACCCACAACCACTTCCTTCCAAAAAGACAAGGCCAGCAGATATATGGAAACACTACTACTTGCAAGTTCCCCTCGAAGCCACTCATTATCCTGACTTGGAAATATATCACTGTTCCTTCAGTATCGCTGGGTGAAAATCCTGGAATTCCCTCCCTAATGGCATTGTGGGTCAACCTATAGCATGGGAACTGCAGTGGTTTGAGAAGGCAGTTCACCACAACCTTCTCAAGGGTAACAAGGGACAGGCAATAAATACTGGCCCAGCCAATTGATAGCCGCATCTCATGAATGAATAAGAAATTAAACTCGTAAAAGTCTTACAGTTTATAAGCATCAGTCAAAACATTGGGACACTACTTAGCTTCATTGCCAATTAAGTACTTTTGTCATTACTGTATTATAGATATGGATTGACTATTATTAGTGAACTGTAGTTCAGTTATTCCATCTTATGGTGTCTATTGTTATTTTTTCAGGTTCCCTGTTAAGCCGAAGGACAAGCAGCTTGAGAAGTGAAAGCTATCACTCAGAAATTCAGAGTCTGATTTTCAATTTGCACCAGCGATTAATGAGACTTTTAAGGATCCACTTTCTGATGGGCACAGTGTGCAGCTATCGACTTACCTGAACACTTATAGGTTGACACACGACTGGGTAAAATGGTCAATCACGCTTCTCTGTGGCTCACGTCAGTGGTTTTGTGTGTTCTGTGTTACTGTGGAACCAACTCCACCCAGAAGAGTTTGCAACATCGAAAATGGAAGATGGAACAATCAAAAGCAAGCTTAGTAACCCATCGGCGTGTAAAACGTGGCTGGGTGTGGAACCAGTTCTTCATTGTGGAGGAGTACACTGGAACAGAGCCACTCTATGTTGGAAAGGTGAGGTTAACCTGTAAGACTTTCTTTTGTTTTTCAAGAGATTGGTGCCAGTTGACATGAAGCTGCTGAATTTTACTTAAAAGCAGATACCTACCGATTTTTCTGCCATCTTTGAACCTTTTTGTAAAACTGTAGAACTGCACAAGTCAGAATAATCTCAACACGTGCTGCAAAATGAATAGTATTAGCTATTAATATTTACTGAAACTAATCATTTTCTTCACCTGTTTTAATTGCAAGTTCTGGATTGCTTGTCCAGTGACACTGATTACAAATTGCGCCCCCCCCCCCAATGTAAAACTGAGTTATTTTCAATATTTTCTTCTGTCCAGTCCAGTTGAAAAATGACAAGACTGGGTCCAAACTCTTCAATTTCACCTCTGAATGGAGAGGATGATTACTGAGTTAGGTGTAAAATTGACATTTTACCCAATCACTCGGGTTTCCCACAGAGTGAGAAATGACTCCTGAGCCATGTTACAAAGGGATAGTTGGGTCCACTAATTGCTCAGGATGGTGGAGAAAATGAAACACTTCTCTTGTTACCATAAGTGCAGTGAGCTCTACATAGATCGGAGTTTGATCTAAGGTACAATATCACATCTGATATTCTTCAACCAGGGACAAGGGGAATCAATGAAAATCTCCATATAGAATATCATTTCAGACCAACATCATTGACCTTTCAAACAAAGGTCAGGAGTGCTTCTTTCTCAATAAACAAAACTTAATTTGATATTGGAGCTTGAAGCTCTGCTGTGAGATTATCGTAATTACAGACAAGGATGAAGAATTTAACATACAACAGCTCGCAAGAGAAAATTGTTTTAGTTAGCAGAAAGAACAGAAGGTGGTGGCAAAATTAAACAGTATGTCTATGATTAAGAAAGCCAGAAGATGCATGTAGACACAACTTGATATATCACATATCAGGCAGAACACTGAAGGAGATCATTTGTTGTGTTAGATTTTCCAAACATGACCTTTCAGCAATAGAACTCAGAAACTACAATAGTGAGGAATCAACACTATATGATGTCCTGGCTCTACACTGAGAATATGTCAGTGATTTACATAACACCAAACTGTAAGCCTGCTTCAGCTCATCTACTGCTGAAACCCTTTTGTTAGCTCCTACGCAACTATTCCAATGTATTTCCAGCTGATCTTCCCACCCTCTGTCAAGCTGCTGCCATCCAGTACTCAGCTGCCTTTTGTTATGACAGGTCCCTGGGCAAAGTTCCCCGATTTGTTACTGTTTCAAATGAATTACCCCAACTTGTTAAGCTTCTGGAGGAGGACGAATGAACTGTCCTTCTTTAGTCATCTTCTCCCTCAGCTGGCTTTAGCAACATTAATTTAAGATAGATCCTCTGTGGATACATTTCTCTGACCCAAATGAACTTGGAGCCAATTGAACCAGGCTTCCTTGAATCAACATAAATAGTAAGTTTATCAATTGCTTAAATTGAAAAGAATTAGTGGTGCAATACACATGCATAAAGATTAAAAATAAGAGGAAAGTATATAAAGATAAAACTGAAAAGAAAGCAGATATACCAATTAGACTTTGAATTGTTTGGAAAGAGCGAATCATTGAATAATTGCAGGAATCATACCAGTGGCTTTAAGCTTGGGAGTTGATTTGTTTTTTTTTGAGATTCCAGGTTTTGTAGTTTGATTGAAGTACCTTTCTCCAGAATTCTTTCTGAACTGGCTTCCAGCTTCAGAGTGAGAGAAGGTCTTCCTTCACCTACAAAACCGAGGGAACAGGAAATAGTTCCTTGACTGTGACCTTCACTGCATGCTAATGCTGAAACCCAGGTAGGTACACACAAGAGGTCCTACTTGCCTACTCCAGTAGAGTTGAAACTGACTTTTTAACTTTTTCTATATATACTGGAGGGTAAAATTACAAGAGGTTTTTTTTCTGCAGAGGAGGGTGAGATAGTCAGGCTTCACACACCTCTTCTTGTTCAGCATCTCTCTGTTTGAAGCTGCCCTGACATTTTGGGAGCAATAACATTACTGAAAACAAAAACAATGCTAGCTTGTTCTCTGCCCACAGTTGCTGCCTGACCCATTATGATTTCTAGCACTTTTTCTTCCCTGACAATGTAGATGTGTGATACTCCATGGGCTTCACCCATAACTTTACAAGCAGTCATGAATTTAAATATGCATTTTTCCCATTGCAGCCTTCCTTTAAAAGCAACACAGTTTGGAATTTTAAGTGAAAAAATGTCGATAAATTATTTGGGGTTTTGATATCATATCATGACATCCATATTCTTACTCACACAAAGTCCTGTTCACTGAATCACACCAGGACTTGCTGACACACATTAGCTCCCAGATGAACAATGCCACAAGTTTTGAAATGCTCATTCCTGTAGGGCCTAGCCATTATCTCTGTGATCCCCTCCATCATGACAACCCTAAATAATACCTGCAGTCCTTTTATTCTGGCCTTTTGATCATCTCAGATTTCAATCATTCCACAATTGATGACAGTCTTCAACTGATTCGAGCACCAAAATATCCTTTTCTAAACTTTTTTTCACATCTTTATCTCATGCTGCTTAAAATCTACATCTTCAACAAAGCTGTAGATCACCCAGCTACTCAGGGTCATATTGAGTTTTGCAATGCTCCTGTGAAACATCCTGCAAAGTTTAATGACATTTGTGGGCGGCACGGTGGCACAGTGGTGTCTCACAGCGCCTGAGACCCGGGTTCAATTCCCGCCTCAGGCGACTGACTGTGTGGAGTTTGCACGTTCTCCCCGTGTCTGCGTGGGTTTCCTCCGGGTGCTCCGGTTTCCTCCCACAGTCCAAAGATGTGCAGGTCAGGTGAAATGGCCATGCTAAATTGACCGTAGTGTTAGGTAAGGAGTAAATGTAGGGGTATGGGTGGGTTGCGCTTTGACAGGTCGGTGTGGACTTGTTGGGCCAAAGGGCCTGTTTCCACACTGTAAGCAATCTAATCTAAGAAACATATTGAGTCCAGATTGCTGCATTATCATTATGATAACATTATGAATTATTTATCTGTTGTGGTTAACCACATATGGGAGGAGGACATTGCTAGGGTCTTTACCTGAGCATAAATAACTTGTCGACATTGAGGGAGGCTTGAGTTAGGTCATAATGTTTCACTGTGTGAATAGGCTGCAGCTTCATTCGCAACAGGAGTTTAACAAATATTGCCTTGTTGCTAACGCAGCATCACATTCATCAAAACTAATTGAAAGTGAACCTCAATGATGTAGAATGCTTGGGGCAAGAGAAGATACCAAAGGATGTTTGGACATCTTACATTGATTCAGCCCTTAGTGATTATGGTGAAAGTTTCCTGGCTGTGATGAATACTGAGCTTTGAAAATGGAAATTAGTTCTGGAAATGTTAGTACAACTCCCAGTAGCACACAGCCTGGAGCCTGATACACTTTGATCATAATAGATTTCTTCTACAGCCTGTAGTTGGAGAGTGTCGTGATTTGAAAACCACACTGTTTCAAAGCTCTTTCCACAGTGCCTTCAGCCTGCACCACTTCTTTCAAGCTAATATTAAATTTTGCAATTTCTTTGGTTCTGAATCTGTCGGGTTCTTAACCAGTCAGATGACCTCTGACTGAGGTTTCCCATCATCTCACCATTCCTGAGGCCAGACCTGAAGACATGTTGCACTCTCTTGGCGAGGGTAAGGGAAAAGAGGGGATCTGTGGAAAGTCGCATCTGTTTTAGCTGTGGCCATGACACTCTGGAGTAATGTGCTGGAAATCAAACGCTACTATTCCTGGAGTCACAGAGGAGAGTCATACAGCACAGAAACAGACCCTTTGGTCCAACTCGTCCGCACTGATCAAACATCCCAATCTGACCTAGTCCCATTTGCCAGCATTTGACCCATATCCACCTAAACCCTTCTTAGTCATATACCCATCCAGATGCCTTTTAGATGTTGTAATTGTAAGAAATCTGCCTACATTGCTTCCTCTAGCAGCTCATTCCATGTACAAAACACTCTGCAGTCATCCTTGAGGTCCTTTTCATATCTTTCCCCTCTCATTTTAAACTTGGGGCCTCAAGTTCTGGACACTCCCAACCTAGAAAAAAAGATCTTGTCTATTTACACTATCCATACTCTTCATGATTTTATAAACTTCCATGAAGTCACTCCTCAGTCTTCGACGCCCGACGTAGAAAAGCCCCAACCTATTCAACCTCGCCCTGTATCTCAAAGCCTGTACTCCTGGCAATATTTTTGTAAATCTTTTCTGCTTCCTTTCAAGTTTGACAATATCTTTCCTTTCATAGGCAGATCAGACTTGAAGGCTGTATCCTAAAAGTGGCCTCACCAATGTCCTGTACAGCCAAAACATGATGCCCCAAATCCTATGCTCGATGTTATGATCAATGAAAGCAAACATACCAAATGCTTTCTTCATTTCCCTGTTTACCTCTGATGCCACTTTCAAGGAAGTATGTCTCTGCGCCCCTGGGTCTCTTTGTCTGGCAACACTCCCCAGAGCCCTACCATTGACTGTATAAGTCCTGCCCTGGTTTGCCTTACCAAAATGCAACACCTCACATTTATCTAATTAAATTTCACCATGGTGGCTCAGTGGTTTGCACTGCTGCCTCACAATTCCAGGGACCCAGCTTTGATTCCAGCCTCAGGTGACTGTCTGTGTGGAGTTTACACGTTCTCCCCGTGTCGGCACGGGTTTCCTCCGGGTGCTCCGGTTTCCTCCTACGGTCCAAAGATGTGCAGCTTAGGTGAATTTGCTATGCTAAATTCCTTATAGTGTTCAGGAATGTGCAGGTACGTGCATTAGTTAGGGGTAAATGTAGAGTAAGAGGGTAGGGGATTGGGTCTGGGTGGCTACTCTTCAGAGGATTGGTATGGACTTGTTGAGTGAAATGACCAGTTTCCACACTGTAAGGATTCTATGATTAAAACTCTGTCTGCTACTCCTTGGCCCATTGGCCCATCTGATCAAGGTCCCGTTGTATCTGAGATAATCTTCTCCACTATCCACTTCAACACATATTTTGGTGTCATCTGCAAACTTACTAATCATGCCTCCTGTATTCACATTCAAATCATTCATATAAATCATGAGAAGCAGTGGACTCAGTATTGATTCTCTGGGCACACTGCTGGTCATAGGTCTTCAGCCCAAAAAGCAACCCTCTACCATCATCTTTTGTCTCCTACCTTCAAGCCAATTTTGTATCCATTGTGCTGGCTCCCCCAGATTCCATGTGATCTAACCTTATTAATCATTCTACTATGCGGAATCTTTCTTTGTTGAAGTCCATATAGACAATTTCCCACATACAAAACCATGTTGACTATCCTAAATAACTCCTTTTCCTCTCAAATACATGTAAATCCTGTCCCTCAGAATCCCCTCCAACAACTTACCAATCATTGACGTAAGGCTCACCAGTCTATAGTTCCCTGCCTTTTCCTTACAGCCTTTCTTAAATAATGGCATCTCATTAGCCAACCTCCAGTCTTCCAGCACCTAACCCGTGGCTGTCAATGATACAAATATCTCAGCAAGGGGCCCAGCAATCTCTTCACTTGCTTCCCACAAAGTTCTAGGAAACACCTGATCAGGTTCCAAGATTTATCTACCTTTGTGCATGACAAGACCTCCAGCACCTCATTTTCTGTAACATTGACTGTTTTCAAGACATCACTATTTATTTAAGGAGAAAGTGAGGACTGCAGATGCTGGAGATCAGAGCTGAAACATGCGTTGCTGGAAAAGTGCAGCAGGTCAGGCAACATCCAAGGAGCAAAGCAAGGAGCATCCTGAAGAAGGGCTTATGCCCGAAATGTCGATTCTCCTGCTCCTTGGATGCTGCCTGACTGGCTGCGCTTTTCCAGCAACACATTTTTCATCACTATTTATTTCCCCAAGTTCCTGATCTTCCATGTTCTTCTGCAATGCAAATAGTTACACAAAATACTTATTGGTATCTCACCTATCTCCTGTGGTTCCACACATGGACAGCCATATTGATTTTTATGGGGCCCTATTCTCTCCCTAGTTACTCCTTTGCCCTTAATGTACTTCTAGAATCTCTTTGGATTCTCCTATCCCTATTTGTCAAAGAAATCTTGTGTCCTCTTTTAGCCCTCCTTATTTCCCTCTTAAATATAGTCCTACTACCCAACGTTTGTGAGAAGATTTGTAGCTCAGATGCTCGTTGTTGTGGTTCTGTTCGCCGAGCTGGGAATTTGTGTTGCAGACGTTTCGTCCCCTGTCTAGGTGGCATCCTCAGTGCTTGGGAGCCTCCTGTGAAGCGCTTCTGTGATCTTTTCTCCGGCATTTGTCGTGGTTTGAATGTGTCGCTTCCGGTTGTCAGTTCCAGCTGTCGTTGCAGTGGCCGGTATATTGGGTCCAGGTCGATGTGCTTATTGATTGAATCTGTGGATGAGTGCCATGCCTCTAGGAATTCCCTGGCTGTTCTCTGTTTGGCTTGTCCTATAATAGTAGTGTTGTCCCAGTCGAATTCATGTTGCTTGTCATCTGCGTGTGTGGCTACTAAGGATAGCTGGTCGTGTCATTTTGTGGCTAGTTGGTGTTCATGGATGCGGATCGTTAGCTGTCTTCCTGTTTGTCCTATATAGTGTTTTGTGCAGTCCTTGCATGGGATTTTGTACACTACATTGGTTTTGTTCATGCTGGGTATCGGTCCTTCGTTCTGGTGAGTTGTCTGAGAGTGGCTGTTGGGTTGTGTGCTGTTATGAGTCCTAATGGTCGCAGTAGTCTGGCTGTCAGTTCGGAAATGCTCTTGATGTATGGTCTTGTGGCTAGTCCTTTGGGTTGTGGCATGTCCTCCTTCCGTTGTCTTTCCCTTAGGCATCTGTTGATGAAATTGCATGGGTATCCGTTTTTGGCGAATACATATAGGTGTTCTTCTTCCTCTTTTTGCAGTTCTGGTATACTGCAGTGTGTTGTGGCCCTTTTGAATAGTGTCTTGATGCAACTTCTTTTGTGTGTGTTGGGGTGGTTGCTTTCGTAGTTCAGGACTTGGTCTGTGTGAGTTTCAGTACACCAGAACTGCAAAAAGAGGAAGAAGAACACCTATACAATGTATTTGCCAAAAATGGATACCGGCACAATTTCATCAACAGATGCCTGAGGGAAAGACAACGGAACAAGGACATGCCACAACCCAAAGGACTAGCCACACTACAATACATCAAGAGCATTTCCGAACTGACAGCCAGACTACTGCGACCATTGGACTCATAACAGCACACAAACCAACAGCCACTCTCAGACAACAACTCACCAGAACGAAGGACCCGATACCCAGCATGAGCAAAACCAATGTAGTGTACAAAATCCCATGCAAGGGCTGCACAAAACACTACATAGGACAAACAGGAAGACAGCTAACGATCCGCATCCATGAACACCAACTAGCCACAAAACGACACGACCAGCTATCCTTAGTAGCCACACACACAGATGACAAGCAACATGAATTCGACTGGGACAACACTACTATTATAGGACAAGCCAAACAGAGAACAGCCAGGGAATTCCTAGAGACATGGCACTTATCCACAGATTCAATCAATAAGCACATCGACCTGGACCCAATATACCGGCCACTGCAACGGACAGCTGGAACTGACAACTGGAAGCGACAGATTCAAACCACTACAAATGCCGGAGGAAAGATCACAGAAGCGCTTCACAGGAGGCTCCCAAGCACTGAGGATGTCACCTAGACAGGGGACGAAACATCTGCAACACAAATTCCCAGCTCGGCGAACAGAACCACAAGAGTCCTACTACCCTTATACTTCTTTAGGGGCTCCACTCAATCCCAGCTATAATGAGCAAATGTCTCCTTTTTCTTGACCAGAGCCTTAATTTCTCTTGTCATCAGCAGTCCCTAAACCTAACAACTTTGCCATTCACGCTGACAGGAACATATTGTTTCTGAACTTTCATTATCTCATTTTTAAAGGCCTCCTACTTACCATTCATCCCTTTACCTGCAAATAGGCTTCCCCAATCAACTTTTGAAAGTTCTTGTCTAATACCATCAAAACTGGCCTTACTCCAATTTAGAACTTTAGCTTTTTGAACAGTTCTATCCTTTTCCATAACTATTTTAAAACTGATAGAATTATGATCACTTGCCCTGAAGTGCTCCTCAATGACACGTCAGTCACTTATTTAAGTTCTCAACAGACGGTCAAATATTGCTCCTTCTCAAGCAGGTACACTTACATAGTTAATGAGAAGCTTTTCTGATACACATTTAACAAGTTCATCCCCATCCAAGCCCTTCATACCATGACAGTCCCAGTCACTTGTGTGAAGGTTCGATGAATCTGCCACAAATCCCAATTGCCTCTAAGAGAGAGCTATCCACAATAAAATCAAAGCCGACAAGTTTGCTTGAATAACAAAATAAAATAACTATGACACT
Source organism: Chiloscyllium plagiosum (assembly GCF_037043375.1). Lineage (NCBI taxonomy): Eukaryota > Metazoa > Chordata > Chondrichthyes > Orectolobiformes > Hemiscylliidae > Chiloscyllium > Chiloscyllium plagiosum. The sequence goes on from NW_028270153.1 coordinate 60,323,214, forward strand.
CTTAATGTTAACCAAATTTTCTAGTTCATGTACACACACACACACACACACACACCCCTGCTCAAATGAACACATTATTAGATTAGATTAGATTACTTACAGTGTGGAAACAGGCCCTTCGGCCCAAAAAGTCCACACCGACCCACCAAAGCGCAACCTACCCATACCCTTACGTTTACCCCTTACCTAACACTACAGGCAATTTAGCATGGCCAATTCACCTAACCTGCACATCTTTGGACTGTGGGAGGAAACCTGAGCACCTGGAGGAAACCCACGCAGACATGGGGAGAACGTGCAAACTCCACACAGTCAGTCGCCTGAGGTGGGAAATGAACCCGGGTCTCTGGCGCTGTGAGGCAGCAGTGCTAACCACTGTGCCACTGTGCCGCCCACATAGTTAATGAGAAGCTTAACTATGTGGGCGGAATGGAGGGAAAAAAAAGTTGAACGACTCACTGCTCTGCATCAGATGTGTTAGCTCCACAATGCTTTTCCATTCTTCAATGACCAGTCTGTAGTTTATTGGCTTATTTGGACTCTGACAATGCTGTCACTTTAAAAGGTTATTTTGTCCTTTTTTTTATGAAGACAGGTTTTAAGGCAGAGGTGCCGAACCGGTAACTGCAGATGACTTGTGTAAAAGACTTGTGAGCCCTTGAGGTTTTGTTTAACAGCCTGAGTAGGGGTGCGGCCAGCTCTCACAGATCTAGATGTCTGGGATTTGCTTTTTTTCCAGTAACATCAGAAGCTCTTGAGGTGTCAAAAGAGATGAAAGCTTCAGTGACTGTATCCTGGCTGCGACACTCTCTGAATATTCTCGATGTTTTTTTCCTCCTGGATTGGAGAACTGAATGTGAGAATCTGTGTCTGAATTTGCCTTTTTGCTCAGCATGGGATGTTACTGTATTGGAACAGTTAATTAGTAATAGTTACTGTATCTGTTTTTCTGCCAAGTTTTCTAATAGATAAGTTATTCCAAATTCCTCTTTTGTTTGCATTTTAACTGTAGTGATTAAATAAATTTGCATGGTTTAATGCCAAATAGTTTGGCCAGTTGCTTTGCATCTGGAACACAACATCTCATATCTACCTTTAATATAAGAAAAAGTTAGGGTCTAGGTTACCTTCTTAAAATATTTTGAGAAGGTCTGTTCTAATCCAAAACAGGGTCATTTTTGTTGACTTTGAGTATTAGTGTTATTTCTTTCAGCATTTCAAAACATGCTTTTTCTGTATACAGAAAGAGATTTTCAGAACATTAAAGAAGCAACTTTACATAGAAGGGAAGAGAAAAAGATTAATTTTGGAAGTCTCCTTGCTTCGCTATCTGTGTCCTTCTCCTGCCATGATTAAACTGACCAATTAAAAACTTGATCCTATGCTGAGCTCTCCAGAACCTACAAGGAATAGTGCCAATATGCTTGGACATCTCCAGGCCTACAACATCTCCAAAACATAACAGTGTTTCCTAGCCAGCATTTAGCTCCATCTGCTTTTCCAAGAAGTAGATAATTCATTGTATCTTTTTCCCCTTGTAAGTCGTAACCATTTTTCTCATTTTCAATTTGCTGTCCAAAAAAAGGGCATCTTTTATATAACTCAATCCTGTAAATAAATGAAAAGCCATTATAAACTTGTTTTATTACAAGTTATATGGCACATAGACAACATGGAGGTGATGGCCTCATGATATTATCAGTAGACTATTAATTCAGAGACCAAAATAATGTTCTGAGTTCAAATCTCACCGTGGGAGATGACAAAATCTGAACTGAATGTTTAAAAATCTGGAAAAAGGAAACTTTGCTGTGGGTCTGCAGTCAGACCCACAGCAAAGTGGTTGACTCTTAAGTGCCCTCTGAAATGGCCTAGCAAGTTGTTTACCTGTATCAGGGAAAAAAGGAACAAAACTAGGTGGCTCACTGGGTATTGACCTAGGTGCCAGAAATGACAATGGCCAAAAAAATCCCCATCAATCTTGCAAAGTCCACCTTACTAACATCTGGAGCAAGGGCCAAAATTATCACCCATTGTTGTGTGGGTGTGGTCTGTTGGAATAACAGCTTCACATACTTTCCTCACTGCCTCAGCGACATTTGGGAAATATGTTTGGATCCAATTTGCCCTGTTTTGCGGGGTCAGTGCAGTCTGATCCAGGTTATCAAAGACTACCATGAACTGTGACCAATGAAGTTGGATGCTTTCCATTTTGTTGACTACACCTATTTAGTCCCTCCCACAATATTTATTCTCTACAAAGCCCTATCCATATGAGAAAGGATAATACCCACAATGATCCATGTGTTTGAGCCAGGACATTGGAATCTCATCCCTCCCTGGTGTAGGGCTGGCTTTCTTCCTCAAAGGTCGGTGTCGTAGGTCAGGGTGGATCTTCTTCTGGATCTCCTTGAGTTGCTGGACGGTCTCCTTCCATGGGTCTTCACCGAAGGGATGACTTCCAAGTTTATGATTTTATTCCCCTCACCTGGACCTTCCCAAATGTTCTGTGGCCTTTGGCCCGAACCTCTGTGACATCTTTGACCTTGCTGTTCTCTATAGGTTATCACTATTCGATGCTGTTTAATTTTGTTTGGTCAATTTTCTGTTTGGCTTGATTTCTCCGGACGTGAATAATTTAGGATGTCCAATATTGGACCTGTGGTGGCTTGACCACAGCAGTCTCACTATTGATCGAGCTGGTCGGGCCCCAAAGAAAATAACTGCTGGACTGGGTTTGCCGCAGATGGGATACCACAAGGTTCAGTGCTGGGACCGCAGCTGTTTACAATATACATTAATGATATAGATGAAGGTATTAAAAGTAATATTAGCAAATTTGCTGATGACACAAAGCTGGGTGGCAGGGTGAAATATGAGGACGATGTTATGAGAATTCAGGGTGACTTGGACAGGCTAAGTGAGTGGACAGATACCTGGCAGATACAGTTTAATGTGGATAAATGCGTGGTTATCCACTTTGGTGGCAAGAATAGGAAGGCAGATTACTATCTAAATAGCGTCAAGTTAGGTAAAGGGGAAGTATAACGAGATCTAGATGTTCTTGTGCATCAGTCAATGAAAGCCAGCATGCAGGTACAGCAGGCAGTGAAGAAAGCTAATGGCATGCTGGCATTCATAACAAGACGAAAGGAACAAAGAGGTCCTTCTGCAGCTGTACAGGGCCCTGGTGAGACCGCACCTGGAATATTGTGTGCAGTTCTGTTCTCCAAATTTGAGGAAGGACATGCTGGCTATTGAGGGAGTGCAGCGTAGGTTCATGAGATCAATTCCCGGAATGGCGGGTCTATCATATGTAGAAAGATTGGAGCAACTGAGCTTATATACACTTAACTTTCAAAGGATGAGAGGCAATCTGATTGAGACGTATAAGATTGTTAAAGGATTGGACATTCTGGAGCAGGAAGCATGTTCCCGCTGATGGGTGAGTCCCGAACCAGAGGACATAGTTTAAAAATAAGGGGTAGGCCATTTAGAATAGAGTTGAGGAGAATCTTCTTCACCCAGAGAGTGGTGGATATATGGAATGCTCTGCCCCAGAAGGCAGTGGAGGCCAAGTCTCTGGATACTTTCAAAAAAGAGATGGATAGCGCTCTTAAAGATAGTGGAATCAAGGGTTATCGGGATAAGGCAGGAACAGAATACTGATTGTGGATGATCAGCCATGATCGTAATGAAAGGTGCTGCAGGGTGGATGGGCCGAATAGCCTACTCCTGCAGCTATTGTCTATTGTCTATTGTAAAGGAACCAACAAGAGAGAAAGACATACTTGATAACATCCTTAGCAATTTACCTGCTACAGATGCGTCTGTCCATGACGTTAAGAGTATCCACCACACAGTCCTTGTGGCGATAAAGTTCCACCTTCATATTGAGAATACTCTCCATTATGTTGTGTGGTACTATCACTGTACTAAATGGGACAGACTACAAACAGATTGAGCAACTCAAAACTGGGCATCCATCAGCCGCAGCAAAATTGCACTCCAACACAAGCTATGACCTCAGAATCTGTTATACCTCCAGTTCTATCACTACCATCAACTCTGGTGCTGCACCCTTAGTCATAATGTTCCAGTTCTACCAAAACTCTGGCATCCACCCAACAATGTGGAAAATGAGCTGGACACAAAAGCAAGACAAATCCAACCTGATCAATTACCGCCCCATCAGTCTACACTCGATCATCAGTAAAGTGAAAGAAACGGTCATTAGCAGTGCTATCATGCAGTACCTGCTCAGTGATTAACTGCTCAGTGATGCTCTGTCTGGGTTCTGCCAGGGCAACACAGCTATGATCTCATTTTGTTCAAATATGGACAAAACAGCTAAATTCCAGAGATAAACAAAGGCTGATATCAAGACTACATTTGACCAAGTGTGGCATCAAGGAGCCCGAGCAAAACTGGACTCGATGGGAATTGGGAGAAAGATCTCCACTGGTTGGAATCATGCCTGACACATAGGAAGATGGTCATGGTTGTTGCAAGTCAGTCATCTCAGCTGCAGGACATCTCTGCAAGGGTTCCTCCGGGTAGTGTCTTCAGCCTAACTGTCTTCAGCTACTTCATCAATGACTTTCCCTCCATCATAATGTCAGAAGTGGGGATATTCACTGATGTTTGCCCAATGTTCAGTACCATTCACAACTCCTCAGATATTGAAGCAGGCCATGTCCAAATGCAGCTAGATTTAGACAATATCCAGGCTACAAGCTGACAAGTGGAAAATAACATTCGCGTCACAGAAATGCCAGGCTATGACCATTTCCTGTAAAACACAATTGAACTATCGCATCTTAACATTCAGTGGTGTTACCTTCAATGAATTCCCCACTGTAAAAATCATGTAGGTTATCATTGGCCATAAACTGAACTAGATTAGCCGTATAAACACAATGGCTACAAGATCAGATGCTAGGAAATCTGTAGCGAGTAACTTGCCTTCTGACTCCCCATACCAGTCCACCACCAACAAGGCTTAAAATTAAAAATCAGGTTATGATTAGATTAGATTCCCTACAGTGTGGAAACAGGCCCTTTGGCCCAACAGGTCCACACTGACCCTCTGAAGAGTAACCCACCCAGACCTATTTCCCTCTGACTAATGCACCTAACACTATAGGCAATTTAGCATGACCAATTCACCTGACCTGCATATCTTTGGACTGTGGGAGGAAACCGGAGCAAACCCACACAGACACAGGGAGAATGTGCAAACTCCACACAGACAGTTGCCTGAGGCAGAGATCGAACCCGGGTCCCTGGTGCTGTGAGGCAACAGTGCTAACCACTGAGCCACCATGCCACCCCGATTATAGTCCAACCTGTTATAGGCCAGCACGTTTACTTGGAAGCACTAGCTTTCGAAGCACTGATTCTTCATCAGGTGGTTGTAAAGCAGGATCATAAGACACTGAATTTATAGCAAAAGATTACAGTGATACAATGGTACATTGAACAAACCTAGACTGTAAAGTCTTTCAACTTTTAGAATGGGTTTGCAGAAGACACAAGTCAAGATGATGTACTTCCCACTTGTCTGGATGATTGTAGTTCCAACAACACTCAAGAAGCTTGACATTTTCCAGGCCTGAGCAACTGGCTTGATTGGCACCACATCTACAAACATCTGCTCCCTCCACTGCTGATGCTCAGTAGCAGCAGAGTACGATCTACAAGGTGCACTGCAGGTATTCACCAAATATCTTTAGATAGCACATTCTAAACACACGGCCACTATCACCTAGACAAACGAGAGCAGCAGATACATGGGAACACCACCACCTTTAACTTGGCCTCCAAGCCATTTACCACCCTGATTGGAAATATATTACCATTCGTTCAATGTCACTGGGTCAAAATCCTGGAATTCCCTCCCTAAGGGCATTGTGGGTCAACCTACAGCAGACCAACTGCAGCTACTTAGAAGGCAGCTCATGTCCTACTTTACAAAGGCAACTGGGGCAAGCAATAAATACTGGGCCAGCCAGCAACACCCATGTCCCACGAGAAATTAAAAATACACAAAACCGTTAGCTATTCATCTCCATTCATTTCCTCTACAGTATTTGAACATTTTCTTTTCATTTTTCTCTCAAATTCTCAACTTGTATCATATTCAATGTATCTGCTATAACATTATCTCTTCCAGGAATGTGCATAGTTTTTACACTGAATCGTTGAATCAATAAGTTCCATCTGAACAATTTTGCATTTTGAGATCAAAATTTTCAACAAAAGCTAGTGGATTATAGTCAGTTCATTTTAATGTTCTTGGCAACAATGTCTGATTTAGACTTTGAAATGTTGAAGAGCCAATAATAATCCCAGAGAATGTTTTGTAACAAGATACATGGTGAAGAGCCAATAATAATCCCAGAGAATGTTTTGTAACAATCAATAGTCAAATCAAATGCTCCTCTATCTGATGTATGTCATGCTGTTAAACATTTAGTTGTTCACAAATTTTCCTTTAGGTAAGGAAACCTGTGACCCCCTGGAGAGAACATGATTCCAGTTTCTCACTCTTGGTTGATTTATAATGATGGGGCGTTGTTAAATCCAACCCTGTCCTTACACCAGAAGCTGTAAGTAAACAGCTGCAAGCAGGGATCGCAGGAGGAATGGGAGCTTTGGCTGATTATCATTGTATTAGTTCAGACTGTCCAGGACCATTGTAGCATCACTCTCCATGCAGATTAGACCAGGGTCTGAATGTCACAGTACAAGATCAAGTGATGCTCATTGAATCTTTGGAGAATCTTAAGCATGTGAAAATGCAGGAAATTGAACTGTTGACTTGATAATGTTAATCTTTGTCTCGAATTCTGCTGTCTCTGATCCCAAGAGTCACTTTCAAAGAAAGTGTAAGAAATGTATACAGTTCTGGTTATCCTGATATGGGAGGGGTATTACTAAATTGGAAAGGGTTCGGAAAGGATTTGCAAAGTTTTTTGCTAGGAATGGAGGGTTTGAGTTATAAAGATAGATTGGGCCGTTTTTCACTGGAGCATACGCTGTTGAAGGGTGATCTTACAGAAGTTTATAAAATCATGAAAGGCATAGATAAAATGAATAGCAAGGGGTGACACTGTGGTTCAGTGGTTATTGTTGCTGCCTCACAGCACCAGGGACCTGGATTTCATTCCAGCCTTGGGTGACTGTCTGAGTGGAGTTTGCACATGCTCCCTGTGTCTGCGTGGGTTTCCTCTGGGTGCCATGGTTTCCTCCCACAGTCCAAAGGTGTGTGGGTCAGGTGAATTAGCCATGCAAAATTGCCTATAGTGTTAGGCGCGTTAGTCAGGATGAAATGGGTTTGGGTGGATTACTGTTTGGAGGGTCAGTGTGGAGTTGTTGGGCCAAATGGCCTGTTTCCACACAGTAGGCAATTTAATCTTTCTCCTAGGGTGGGGGAGTTCAAAACACAGGGGCATATTTTTAAGGAGAGGAGAGAAAGATTTAAAAAGGACACGAGCGGCAAATTTTTGTTTTACACAGAATGTAGTTCATATGTGGAACTGATGCATGCAGGTACAGTCACAACATTTAAAAGACATTTGGCTAAGATCATGAACTGGAAAGATTCGGAGGGATATAGGCCAAGAGTTGGATATTGGTTAGACCACTTTTGGAATATTGCATTTAATTCTGGGGTCCCTGTTATAGGAAAGATGTTATCAAACTTGAAAGAATTCAGAAAAGATTTACTAGTATGTTGCCAGGGATGGAAGGTTTGAGCTATAGGGAGATGCTGAATAAGGTGGGGATATTTTTCCTGGAGCATTGGAAGCTGAGGGGTGACTTTCTATAAGTTGATAAAATCATGAGGAGCAGAGCTAAGGCATTTTCCCCAAATTAGAGGAGTCCAAAAATAGAGGGCATAGGTTTAAGGTGAGAGGGGAAAGATTTAAAAGGAACCTAAGGGGCAACTTTTTCATGTAGAGGGTGGGGGTGCATGTACAGAATGCATTGCCAGAGGAAGTGGTGGGGCTGGTATAAATCCAGCATTTAACAGGCATCTAGATGGGTATGTGAATAGGAGGGCTTAGAGGGATCTGGGCCAAATGCTTACAAATGGAACTAGATTAATTTAGGATCTCTGGTTAGCATGGACGGGTTGGACTGAAGGGTCTACTTCCATGCTGTATAACTCTGTTTTTCTGTACCTTCATTTTCACTATGGAATACTTCCATCGACATGGTTTGGAATTCTTAGAAAAGTACCACACTGGCTTGTCTATTCCCAACTCATCATCTTGCAAGAAGACTGCACCTGTCCCCAAGTAACTAGCATTAGTTAGAGTCATAGAGTCAAACAGCATGGAAACAGATCCTTTGGTCCAACCAGTCTATGCCGACCATAATCCTACTGGGTAACTATTAAACTGATCCCTGCAACCCCTCCCCACCACACACCTCCTACCCCACTCCAGCTCCCCCATCCCCATACCAACCTCTGACACCTCTCACTTGAACTTGCAGTACTAAATGGAGGTGCCAGCAGTCCCATCTGCCTGCACTTGGTCCATATCCCTCCAAACATTTCCTATTCCGGTACTTATTTAAATGTCTTTTAAACATTGTAATTGTGCCAGCATCCACCACATCCTCAGGAAGTTGATTCCACACCTGAAGCACTCTCTGTGTAAAACAATTGCCTCTCAACACTTTTTAAAATCTTTCTCGACTCACTTTTAAAACATATCCCTTACTCTTGAAATTGCCCACCTTGGGGAAAAGGACATCTATACCTCTCATAATTTTGTAAACCTTGAAAAGGTCATCTCTCAACCTCCTATGCTCCAGCCTCTCCCCATAACTCAAATACTCTCTATGACTCTATTTTGTCAAGTCGGGGCAGCCAACAGTTTTCACCCGAGGTCTTTTCCACTGTTTTAGGGACACCAACAGACGTGTAAGGAGTTCAGCCACCTTAACACACTCAACATCCTGTTCTAGAATGTTCCATTTCAGACCTCGCACAAATTGCAACACTGACCTATACCATATTCGACATAATAGAATATTATAAGAACAAGTATTTAAGAAATACTTATCATCCATTTGTATGTAATTTAGCCAATTTAATTTTAATTTGTTTTTAGCTCATTTATTGTGAGCTTAAAACAAACTGTAATATGAGAGCAATAACTGGATTCAAATATAGATTTATTACTGAGACATTAAGGTTATACAATTTCAATTTATTCATATCTCATTGCTTCAGTTCTCCCATTCTTTAATCTCTACATTCATTTTCTGGTCCATTATTTTGGGCAATATGCATTCTTAATAGTGTATCCTGTTCTTTCTGCTCCCCAGACATTGTCTACTTTTTTTTTAGATTTATTTTATAGATTGCTGGCACCTCCATTTAGTACTGCGAATTCAAGTGAGAGGTGTTAGAGGTTGGTATGGGGATGGGGGAGCTGGAGTGGGATAGGGGGTGTGTGGGGGGAGGGGTTGCAGGGATCAGTTTAATAGTTACCCAGGAGTTAAATTAGATGTTAATCCTGCTAACTTTTCTGGGGCAACTGTTAAATTGTCAACTGGAACCTTTCCCAATCTTTGAGTATAACACAGAGCTAGCCATTTTTTTCAGATGGTTCCTGATCCTGGGTAATTGCCTTCTGGAAGTTTTAAGTTCCAGGGAAATTTTCAGGGAATCAATTGCTCTGGGACTTCCTCATGGCCTCAGTGTACAACCCCTGTCCACACTGCAGAAATGACTCTCCTCCCATTGGAAGATCTGGGCCTAAGTCATGAAAACATAAGACACGGAAGCAGGAGTTGGTCATTCGACCTCTCTCGCCTTCCTTGCCATTCAACAGGTTCATGGTTGATCTCCCTCAGGCCTCAACTCCACTTCCGTGCCAGTTCAGCACAGCCATCAACCCCCTGATAGTTCAAAAATCTATCTACCACCTTATTTTGGTGATTTAGCCTCCACATCTCTCTGGGGTAGAGAATTCCAAACATTCACTGGTCTCTGGCTGTAGAAATTTTTAAATGAGTGTCCCATTAGTTTGTAACAGTTTCCTCTTATTCAAGATTCCTACCACTTTTGGAATCTTGTCATAAAGTCATGCAGATTGGAAACAGACCCTTCAATCCAACTTATCATGCCAACCAGATATCCCAATGTGACCCAGTCTCATTTGCCAGCATTTGGCTCATATCTTTAAACCCTTCCTATCCATATACTCACCCAGATGCCTTTTAAATGGTGTAATTTTATCTACATCCACCACTACCTCTGGCAGCTTGTCCATTTGCACATCACCCTGCGCATGAAAAAGGTACCCCTCAGATCCATTTTAAATTTTCCCCTCACACCTTAAACCTGTGTCCTTTAGTTTTGGAATTGTCAACCCTCCCTCCCCCCAACTAGGAAAAAGACTTTGGCTATTCAGCTTATCCACACCCCTCACAATCTTATAAACCTCTACAAAGTCCCCCCTCAGCCTCTGATACTCCAGGGAAAAATGCCCCAGCCTATTCACCCTCTCCCTATTGCTCAAAACCTCCAGTCCTGGGAATATCTTTGTAAATCTTTTCTGCACCCTCTCAAGTTTAACAACATGCTTCCTATAGGGTGACCAGGCTTGTACACATTATTCCAAAAGTTGTCTCACCACTCAAGGAACTGTGCATCTCTACCCCTAAGTTTCTTTGTTTGGCAACACTCCACAGGGCCTTACCATTAACTGTATGAACCCTTTCCTGGTTGCCTTATCAAAATGCAACACCTCACATTTATCTAAATTAAGCTCCATCTGCTGCTCCTCGGCTCCTTGGCCCATCTGATCAAGGTCCTGTTGTACTCTGAGATCTATGCATTTTTTATGTAGCCATGATGATAATAAATAATTACACAGTCTAGGTGTGTACAGCTCTCACCAAAGGTCATCTCATGTTCAATAGAGTTGCTAATTAACTATGGTATGTTGTTTGCTTGACAGCAAGACAGGGAAATATAATGTATCATCTTTTTGTGATGAGTAGCTAATTAATGATTACATTAAACAATGTGCATGGAATTCAGCAAGGGTTGATAGGTTTTAGGTTTCCACTGTACGGTACTATCTTGTCTACTAACATTAGTGAACAGAACATTTATCTAATGAATATATTACGAAGGGAATTGGTTACTTTATCGTCTTTACATGGTTACACTATAATTTACAATGAATTCCCTCAATTTGTATCCTAGTTTATTTTGTTACAGTTGACTTTATAGTAAACATTGTTCTAGGATCTGGTATTGCACAACTGATCATGGCGAAGTGTTGCTAATGCCTCTGATTGGAACATCATTGTGAACCTGCCATCTTTACTGACCAAGAATCTTCTTTTTGTGTCTTTATACATACAGACTAATCTCTTTGATATCAACTTCTGTAGTGACAACAGACATTGTCAAATTAAGGTTTAGTTAAAGCTTGAAACTTGATCTGTACATGATCTCAAGCACTATTGATGTCTGTAAATCAATTTGTATCTCTGAAGACAATTGAGCTTATTCTTACTAAATACTCAATATGTAATCCATGTGTATGCTAAGTAGGCTAATGCCAGGCATCGTCCAATGTCACTCTGAGCTGGCAACACGGAAGTAGATGAAAGCAATTTCTTTATTCTTCTACGGGACAAGTCTACCATTCGCTATCCATCTCTAATTACTTTTGAATTCATTGGCGATTTGAAAGGGCAGTTAAGAGTTAACCATATTACTATGAGTTTGGAATAACATGCAGGACAAATGAGAATGACAGATTTCCTTCTCTAAAAGTCATTAGTGAACTAAATGGGTTTTAAAATTATCAATGGTAGTTGCTATAGTCACTAACATATTCCTAGAGTAACCTTTCCTCTGATAATCATGTGTGTTATGATTACAATGAATGGTACCACTGGGCACGTCATAGCCTGGAATAGCATCTGGCTTGTAGATCACATGTTGACATTTTTTGTTGAGTTTGTTTAGTGGTTAGTCATGGAAACACTCATTTGAGACTGTAGATATTGTATAACAATAGAATATTACCTTATTACAAATAGAAAGAAAATAGACAAAGCAAGCTGCACTTATATATATTAGGGTAAAAAAGATTTTAATATAAATATCAAAGGGATCTGTTTCCCAGCACTATCCAATAAGGGATTGAATTCCAGATAAACTATACTTTTATCTCAACTCTAGGTTTCTACTTAACTTACTCTTTGAAATTTCTTTTTCTTAAACAGTGTAGACAAATTATGATTCCTTTCTGAGCCTTCATGTCTGATGTCGTGATTCTTTCACAATTCTAATGATTTTTTTTTCATTTCTTACAAGATAAAGATCCTCAGCACACCTGACTTGGATGCTTCATAACTAGAATAATACTGCTGCTTCAGTTCAGTGAACTGAACTAGACTGATGAGAAAAAAAAACTCCTGCTAAGAGAAAATCTGTTCCCTTTTAACTAATTTCAAATTTAAACAAATTAAAGCAAAGATAATGGCTTGGTTTTAGGTAAATCACAAGATGGATCATATTTTAAATAAGTTGTTCTGTTTACTCTGCATATCATAAACACAGTGCAAACATCTTATTCCATTATCACCACAAGGATCTACGGGGCATTTTATTGCATTTAGATTTGTTTTTGGTACTGATACAATTTAGTTGCTGTGCCAGAGTGGCATTTTGACTTTTAAAAAAAAACCCTTTACAGCTCTAACTCACATCCATTTGTCTCACACTCTACTTCTTGTGAGGACAGTATTCCATTTCTTATAGCTACTTCATCTTCATTACATCTGTTCTGTTGATGCTATCTTCCACAGGGGTACCTCTGCCACTGAGTTAGTTTTCCTAAGTTTCCTCACGTTGACATCGACTGTACCCTTATCATCTGGCCTCTACCATATTCGCTGCTGACAATAAGATCTCCTCTATGTTGCAGAGACCAAATACAGACTGGGTGAATGCTATGTGGAACATCTTCGCTCTGTCTATAGGAATGACCTCGACCTTCCAATTGCCTGCAATTTCAATACAGCATACAACTCCACATTGCCATTTTAAATCTGCTGCAATCTTCCAGTGAAGCTCAACTCTAGTTGGAAGAATAATACCTCATTTTCTGCTTAGGAGTTTATAGCCTCTAGGACTTAACATTGAGCTCAACAGCTTCAGGACATGTATTTTGATTATGCCCTTCACCCCAACTCGTCCCATTTAAGTGTCTTGATGGCATTAGTGTGCAATCAGCAGTTTTGACCTATTTTCTACTATTCATACTTGCCATTAACACCAGTTTTACATCTAAATCACTCTTTTACCACCATTCACATTCACTTTGTTTTTTGCTGTGTACATCCACACTAGCTGTTCCATTCACTATCCCTCCCACTTTGTCAAAAATATAACACCCATCATTTACTAGTTTCTTTCAGTTCAGAAGAGGTCTTTGGGCTCAAAACGTTAACTCTACCTCTTTCCCCACAGATGCTGTCAGGCCTACTGAATTTCTCCAGCACTTTAAGTTTTTATTCTGTTTGACTCTAGTTTGAATTTCAAATATAAAACTACAATCAACATTATTAATACATTTCATTGCATGTGAGGAAGGTTCATATGAACATGACCTCCTTTACTAATTCTCTATACCATGTCAGGGAAATGCCTGATAGCTGCTTGCAATGTCATTGATGATTTGATATGATTTTCAGGACAAATCCCCATGATCTAACCTCAGGATTTATGAGATCGTCAGGACAAATCCTTGTATCCCATGGTTGAGACTGTAGGACCGTCAGACAAATCCACCTAATCTCTATTTGAGGCAATGGAATTGTAAAGACAAATCCCTATGATCCATCAAGCCATCATGCAACATATTGGCACTCTAATACGCTCAGGTATTGCTATGCTGTATGCAATAGCTATCTTGAGGCGGTGTGATTTAGAGAGTTTACCAGGTCAGTGACGGCTTCAGTATTTGAAATCACACTATGTCAGCAAAGTCACTGCAATGAGAAATTCCTGTCATTTACTTTTGCGCTGTGCAATATTTGCCAAAGGAAACATGCTCGCACATCAATGAAGAACAGGAACACAGCAACCTGAGTAAAATGAATTTTAAATTGGAACTGATTCAGCTTGCACCTTTTGTGCCACATGTTTATCATCAATGTAACCCAAATTAAACCAAAGACACAAAACTTCAAATGTAAGTGTTCACAGATGTTCAACAGGATGTATTTCAACATATGATTCAATAAGATTAATTCAATGAATCTTGGAGAATTCACAAGACAAACAATATTTTAAACAGTTCTTTGACCCAGGTTCAAACATTATGTTCGACCTTATTGTATGCTAGTAAAATCTAGCGTTGGTATAAGGAGGTTTTGACACCTATTATATGTATGTCATATCCAGAATCTACACAGAAGCTGTAGTTCAGACATATGTTTGCTACTGAACTGTGGGAACTGAATCGAAGTGGATTGCAACATTTTCAAGTCTTTGGATCATTGAGCCCTATCTATTGATCACTCAATTTCTGACTGATTTTCATTCATGGAAGCATTCTGATAGTAATTTGCAATAGGTACAGCCTCATAGGAGAGAGAAAAACTGCAAAATTTGATTCTGGCTCCCATTTTTCTAAATAAGCAACAATGGACTTTTTAACCCATAGCACTCTCATAGAAATCTGTGAATCATAGAGTTGGGGTTGTCCTCACTTCCATCAGTAACGTTCATTCATCCTTTAATTCAAAGCTCTTCTCTGCTTCATGAAGAAGGAGTGACCCACTGATGGAAATTTAAGCAATTTAGTGAATAATACTCCAGAATTGGCTGTACCATTAAGAAATTCCAATTAACATCAAAGTGATCATTTCAATGTTATAATTCCAAGTCCAATCGTTGTGTGACATGCTCAAGTTTTGCCTCATTTCCTGGTGAAAACACTTTCATTCACAAAAGCATTCAGCTTTATCAGAGTTAAATCTCAAAAGAGAAATTATTTTGCCAATTATACACATAAAAGTGTATATATGTGTGTGTGTGTGTGTGTGTGTATGATGCATAAAGCAGATTGTAAATTGTTCAGTATCAGAAGCATATCAGCAATGTTCCTTAAGTAACAATTAAAGAACAAATTCGTTTTGCAAGCAATGTTACTCAAGCAAAGATGTAACGGTTATGAATGAAGTTTTATATTGCATATACATGCAGCTACAACACACAAAACCTACTGGAAAAAATTATGGAGATCTGTAAATGTTGTCTGAAAAATACTTTGGCCGAGCCACAGTCAAATTCAGAAAAAATAACACTTTTTACAGATTATTCCAATTACTGCACTGCAGCCGAAATCACTTTCCTTACAACCTGTTTTGGAGATCGATGTGGAATTCTGTTTAAGGAACTCTCCACTTGTGGTGATGAGGTCTTCCAATGGATTTCCAAGTAATACACTTGGATGAGAGGAAATTTCAGAGAAAGAGAACATAAAAAAAGTTACAGCTCCTGATGCAAACTACCTCAGACTTTCTGTGTTCAAATCTACTATCCTTTCCTCATCCACAAATTCCATTTTGTCTCCATCGAAACAACTTGTCAAAATGCAGCACTGTTGCTGCTCTAGCAGGTATCTTTTTCTGTGCAAAGTGTTCCATTATTAAGTATAGCAAACATTCCAGATCTCTGAAGCATCCAAATGAGTTTATCACCTGTATCCTTTGTTATTGGACAGACTTGGATGATAAGTAGAGGGGGTGGGGGAGGTGTTATGTAGGAAGAGAGGAAGCTGATCCTTTCATACCTGTCCAGTTTAAAAATCGCTATTATCAGTCAAACCTTCCTTAACTTAATTCTTTGGATGTATTTGAAGCTATCAAAGAGCCTAATCCTCATAGGATGATGACACATCTTCTTGAGCCAGTGCAATTTGTTGGATACTTCTGCAAACCGTGTGTGTGTAGGACTGTGGTCACATGTGCCATTAGGCTAACAAAGCACATATTGCAATTTCCTTCTGAAATAGCCATGAATGAACTGTTCTATTATTATTAGGGAGTTTCAGGGATTTTTTTCAATGATTTTAGCATTTTATTCATCTTGTTAATTGAATTCGTATGCTCAAGATGCTATCATGGCACAGTTTCTCTGGATGATTTATCCTAATTTTTGTTCATTAGTTTGATAAACTAACCACAATATATATGTAATATGGCAGATCTGCCGACATTCATAACAAGATTTCACCAAAAGAGCTTTACACCAGCCATAATGGCTTAAAGGTGCTAAAACCTTCTGGAATCATAGAATGGTTGTAGCAGTAGTACATTTGTCCCATCATTTCAGTACTAGCTCTGTGTGAGAGCATCTCCGCTAATACTGCATGCTTTTGGTGCAGACACATCAGTTGTTAGCAATTAAGGAAACCCTTTCAATATTGTAGTTCAGTCAAAAATTAGACTAAGGGCATCAGTCACCATGTCTTTCACCAGTTACAGGCACAGCAACAACAAAGTCAAACACTGGGAAGAGGGCTTGGAATTCCTAATCACTTCATTTCCCTTCAGTTGTTTTCTCAATCAATGGCAATAATTTATTACTTTGCCAGTTTTTAAAATAGGAAGACTTTCCAAATGATTTATTTATTGTTGAGACAAATGAGCCTTCTGTCTGAATGTGCCCTGTAAAAACAGTTTAATACACATTGTAGATGACTTCCACCTTGGGGGAAATGCACAATTGGAATTAATTATGCCCTTGATTTTTAGTGTCCTTAGGTTTACATTGGGGTCCAGCTGCACCAGTACCATGGTTAATGAATTTTGTCAATGCATTGACTATTACATTGAGGTGGATTTTCCACTGGCCAGACAGTTGTTATTCCAGTGTAGATAGGAGATGTTATGGGGACCCTGTGGAATGCCCATTGTAGCAGACCCTGAAGGAATTACCAAGGAAGTTGAATTTTCCACTGGGCAACTCCAAATTTAACTGGAACTCTTCAAAAACCTCCATAATAATTGGAGACACCAAATGGTCCCAATAAAATTAGTTAAAATAGTGACTTGCGAAAAAAATTTGACAACCAAATGTACTGTCTAAGACCTGAGTAATGATTAAACAGACCTCATATTTATCTCACACAGACCAACATCACCACTAGGTCTCCTACACTCCATAGACCATGATGCCACAATATCCTCATCAAGCCTCCCCGACTCCAGGAACCCAATACTCTCATTCCAAGAACTAATATGTTCCATTCAATCCCTGGGAACTAACATCCCAGCCCGGGGACTTGACACATTCACCCATGGTCTCAACAGCAACCCCACCTCCCCACCCCAGGACCCATCAGCCGTCAGGGAGCTTGACCTGCTTGCCCCCAGGACCTGACATTCTCCGGAGACCAG
The DNA here is from genome assembly GCF_037043375.1 of Chiloscyllium plagiosum. NCBI lineage: Eukaryota > Metazoa > Chordata > Chondrichthyes > Orectolobiformes > Hemiscylliidae > Chiloscyllium > Chiloscyllium plagiosum. Next base: position 60,340,671 of record NW_028270153.1, read on the forward strand.
TTCTGTCAGATGGAGTTGCAGCTCCTCATTTTGGACAGTGATATGTGTGGAATCTCCTGTCAGAATTGGGAAGCTCCTTTCTTTCATAGCAAAGAAAGGAAAACTGCAAGTTTTTTTCTGGGTTTTCTTGCCCAATATGGTTTCCAGTAGCGTGAACAATTTTTCATTGAATGTTGAATGCACAAACTCCATCTGAATAATCTTGCATTTCAAATTTTCAATTTCTCTGTGAAAGTTAATAGATTGTGGTCATTATATATTTGTGATTCTTTGCACAGACAATGACTTTGAAACATTGAAGAACCGATAATAATCCCAAAGTCTCCTTTGTCACTGTAGTTCTACCAACCCCAAAGTCACTGGCATTTTCCATTACCATTTTTGGAGATTTCATAAAGTTGGGGTAAGCAACATTGGCTCATTTCTTAGAATTGCTGTTAATTTCTCAAAAACTGCTTGGCACTCTGCTGATCAGATCACCTTTACCTGTTTTTATAACAAATCTATTAAAGGTACAGCTATTGTGCAGATGAAAGCCACAGATTTGTAAATATATTATGATCTCCCATTTAGTTCTGGAAATGGGGAATTTCATTAGAGCCTTCACTTGCACTTGTCATAATTTGATGGTAAGTTACACTCTTTTCTGCAAATTCACTTTTGATGAGATTTATTGCTAAGATAGCTAACGAATTGCTAAAACAAGTCTTTGAGTCACTTTACATATTATTCCCAGGTGTTACTGCATATTATGACGTCCTCTAAATAACCTACACAATTTGGCACATCAGCTGCAACTTCAGTTGTAAGTTTTTCAAACCCAGTAGTATCACTCAATGCTGATTTGACAGCGGCTGATATTTCTTTAACTTTTGATCTTAATGGTGCTTGCCAGGATATTGTCAGTTGGTAAATCTTAGAAAAGTATGAAGTATTGCCAACATTAACAATCTTTTGGCCATGAAATTGGGTAAACATCAATTTTTTTTAACTACATTTACCTTTCTGTAATCCACGCAGAATCTAGTTAACCCATCTGGTTTAAGAACTAACACCATCGATAAACTTCAACTGCCTTGTTTTTGTTCAGTCAGGTGATTTCAAGTCTATATTGAATCTCTGTTTTCACTTGAGTTGTTTGTTTCACGGGCATTATTGATAAAGATGTTTTTCCCCTCCATCCACATCACATCTGGCTAACACTCAGTATGTACCGATATATATTCTTGAATATCTCAAGTAATCCTATTAGATCATCCCATTTACCTCCCTCTAAGTCCAAAAACTGTCCCAATTCTTCAATATTGGCTAGTTAAACTGGGGGAGATTCAGAACACAAATTATTTATCTGTCCTTCTAACTCAATCTTCCATATCCTCTACTCCCCTTACCATCTCACATACTTGCTCTTTCTTCTCTTAAATCTTATGAAGATATCCCCGAACAGGTTTGGATGATATAATTGACTTTTCTTCATGCAAGTTGGCATATCTTGATAAGTTACTCTACTTATCTTTTTAACAACTTTGTATGGCCCATTGAATCTCACTTTCAAAGCTTCACTTTGTAAAGGTAATAACATCAACACTTTGTCTCCTGTTTGATAAGTTCTATTTGTGGGATTTTAACTTATACAACTTAAACAATACCAGTGTAAAAACCTAAAAACACGATCATGATTAAGATGACAAAATACAAACAGTTTAGGACTTTTGTTATGGGTTGAAGAAGAATATTTAACAGGGTAAGCAAATTCTGAAGATCAGAAGTCCAGACCACTAGAGAGATAATTATTTTCTCATAGTTAATTCATTTTAGAAAAATGGCACATTGTTGTTCATGAAAGACTCTCCTTCCCAAACTCTCCCCTTGCCTGAGGGGTGGGGACCCTCAGGTTATACCCCACCAGTTGTCTCTCTCCGACAAGAAAGCAGCCCTATGGTCTAGTAACGCTATGATGACTTTAGTTTTACCATACAGCTGTGTATAGGGTGTTGACCATTCATTGCTTTGATGTTTGATGGCACGAGCCAAGATGTTTCTTGTTTTAGAATTCTTTTTGTTATCTTTTCTTTTCCTTCTGCGGTTTTTTTCACGTGTGGCGGTAGAGAGAGAGAGAGAGAGAGAGGTGAATATCTTTTATTTGCAAGCTCTGTCAGTTTCTCCTCTCCACTGTTACCCTGGCAGATACAGTGTTTGAACATTTTGAACCAATCAGACAGCTGTTGACAGGCAGAATTTCCATAAGTCAGTGCCACTCCAGCAACTTGAAGCACTAGATTTTTTTTTTAAGTTGCAATACTCTTTTTTTCGTATTTCAGTTATAAGGTCCAAATTCCATTTAGGTTTTTTAAAATTAATTTGTGGGATGTGGGCATCGCTGGCTGGCCAACATTCATTGCCCATCTTTGTTGCCTTTGAGAAGGTGGTGATGAGCTGCCTTCTTGTACTGCTGCTGCCCAGGTTCTGTAGTTTGACCCACAATGCCATTAGGGAGAGAATGCTAGGATTTTGTCCAGCGACAGTGAAGGAACAGTGATATGTTTGCAAGTCAAAATGGTGAGTGGTGTGGAGGGGAACTTGCAGGTGGTGATATTCTTTTGTATCTGCTGTCATTCGAGATGGAAAGTGGTCATGGGTTTGGAAGGTGCTGTCTGAGAATCTTTGGTGGATTTCTGCAATGCATCTTATAGATGGTAGACACTGCTGCTAATGAGTATTGGTGGCAGAGGAAGTCAATATTTGTGGAGGTGGTGCCAGTCAAGTGGGCTGCTTTGACATAGCTGGTGTCAAGCTTCTTGAATGTTTGTTGGAGCTGCACCCATTCAAGCAAGTAGGGAGTATTATATCATACTCCTGAAATTGTGTCTTGTAGATGGTGGACAGGCTTTGAGAAATCAGGAAGTGAGTTATTCCTAGCCTCTAACCTGCTTTTGAAACCTGTGTGTTTAAGTTCCGAATCCTGCTGAGTTCCTGATCAATGGTAACTCCCAGGATATTGATAGCGATGGTAGCATCATTGAGTGTCAAGAGGTAGTGGTTAGATTGGCTCTTATTGGAGATGGTCATTGCCTGACATTTGGTGTGGCACAAATATAATTTGCCACTTGTCATCCCAAGCCTCGATATTGTCCAGATCTTATTGCATTTGACCATGGACTGCTTCAGAAGTTCAGAAGCTGTGAATGGTACTGAACATTGGTATGCAATCATTCGTGAATATCCTCATTTCTGACCTTATGATGAAGTAGCTGAAGATGGTTGGGTTTAGCACACGACCATGAAGAGATGTCATGGAGAGCTGAGATGACATCAACAACACAATTATCTTCCCATGTGCCAGGTATGACTCCAGCCAGTAGAAAGTTTGACCTGATTCCCCGTTGATTCCAGTTTTGCTAGGGCTCCTTGATGCTCCACTCTGTAGAATGCAGCCTTGATGTCAAAGATTGTCACACACATCCCACCTCTAGACTGTAATGAGGTCAGGAGGTGAGTGACACTGGTGGAACCCAAACTGGGCGTCATTAAGCAGGTTATTGCTGAGCAGGTGCTGCTTAATAGTACTGTTGATGACACCTTACGTCACTTTACTGATGATTGAGAGGAGAATGATAGGCATGGTTGGATTTGTCCTGATCTTTTTGTCCAGGACATTCCTGGACAATTTTGCACATTGTTGGGAAGATGCCAGCGTTGTATGGTAATGGAAGAGCTTGACGAGTGGAGCTGAAAGTTCTGGAGCACATGTCTTCAGTAGTATTGTTGGAATGCTGTCAGAGCCCATTGCCCTTGCACTATCCACTGCCTCCATTCATTTCTGCTCTCACATGGAGTGAATTGAATTGGCTGAAGGCTGATATCTGTAATGCTGAGACCACTGGAGGAGACCATAATGGATCAGCCACTCGGCATTACTACCTGAAGATTACACTGATGTGTTGGACTCTTGCATCATTAAGGATGGGGATAATTGTGGATCCTCCTCCTCCAGTGAGTTGTTTAATTGTCCACCACCATTCACGACTAGATGTGACAAGACTGCAGAGTTAATATCTGATCCTTTGGTTGTGAGATCACTTAGCTCTGTCTATCACTGCTGTTTTTACTATTCATGAAGTAGAGCTTTTCAGTAGCTTCACCAGGTTCACACTTCATTTTTCGATATGCCTGGTGCTGCTCCAGACATGCCTTTCTGCCCTCTCCATTGAACCAGAATTGATCCCCTGCTTTGATAGTAATAGTTGAGTGGGACATATGCCAGACCATGAGGTTGTAGATCTTGCTGAAGTATAATTCTGCTGCTGTTGATGGCCCACAGTGCCTCATAGATTCCCAATCTTGAATTGCTAGATTTGTTCAAAGTCTGTTCCATTTAGCCCCGTGATAGTGCCACACTGTATTGTATCATACTGATGCTCTCATGGACAGATGTATCTGCAGTAGACACATTGGTAAGGATGAGGTTAACTATGTTTTTTGCCTCTTGTTGGTTCCCTTACCATTTGCTGCAGACCCAGTATAGCAGCTATATGTCTTTTAGGATCCGACCAACTTGACCAGTAATGCTGCTGCAGAGCCACTCTTGGTGGTGGACATTGAAATCCTCCACCCAGAGTACATTTTGCATCCTCAGCCCCCTGAGTGCTTCCTCCAAGTGTTACTCAACATGGTGGAGCACTGATTCATCAACCACATGATAATCAGCAGGAAATGGTAATCAATTTGCCTATGTTTACCCTGAAGCCATGAGACTTCATGAGAGTTCAGAATCAATGTTGAGGACTCTCAGGGCAACTCTCTCCTGACTGTATGCCACAGTGTCGCTATTTCTACTGGCTCTGTCCTGTCTGTGAGACAGGACAAATCTAGGGATGGTGATGGTGGTGTCGGGGACATTGGCTGTAAGATATGATAACATGAGTATGACTATGTCTGGCTCTTGTTTCACTAGTCTGCGAGACAGCTCTCCCAATTTTAGCACTAGCCCCCAAATGTTAGTAAGGAGGACTTTACAGAGTCGATAGGGCAGTTTCTGCCATTATCTATTCTGGTGCCTAGGTCAATGCTAGGTAGTCCATCTGGATTAATTTCTTTGTTGACATCCCAAAAAGAAAACATTTGGTTTCTTACACTGTAAAATAAGAACAAACATTTTTTTAAAAATTGTTAAAGCTTCTATAGCTTTGTAAAAGGGAAGAGGTTAGCAAAAGACAAATATGGCTCCATTCTAGCTAGACTGGAGAGATTGTAACTGGAAATAGAGAAATGGCAGAGAAACTAAACAGTTATTTTAAGACTGTCAGCACAGCAGACAAGTAAAGAAATCTTCCCAAAGATCCAAGGAGGATATTAGAGTGTGGAACTGAAAGAAATTAGTTTTCTGCTTCATTTTTGTCGACAGCACTTCCCACTTGACCAATTTGATTCTCGATAATTTTATTTGACTGATTATAGGCATGTAATGTAATAGATGTAATGGCAGCATTATTAATCTGTTTTGTTTTGTTCAAATGTTCATTCCAATATCTACTAATTCACTTTACAGAAACTTTAACAGCTTTGGCTGGGCGCACTGATAGATGTACCAACAACTAAGCATCACATATCAAGCCACACACAACTTTTTGTAGCGCAATGTCTATTATAAATTGTTGCATTTCATTAGGTGGTTAATGTACGGCAACATTCCGGCACATTGTTTTGCTGACAGAGATGTGATAGCAATATACCTTCTTTGAAAGGTAGCTGAACATTGAAGAACAGTGTGAACAAGTCTGTACCAGCACATGCCTATTTTGTAATCCCCTGTCATCAGGGTGCTGAAGCTTACTCGATGTTCATTTCTCACCGTGGCCCAGTGGGTAGCACTGTTGTCTCACTGCACCAAGGCCTCAGGTTCAATCCCATCCTCAGGTAACTGTGTGCAGGTTGCACGTTCTCACACAGTCCAAGGAAGTGCAGGTTGGATGGATTGACTATGCTGCATTGCTCAGTAGTGTACAGGGAGGTGCAGGCTATTTGAGTTAGCCAGTGGATAAATGCAGAACTACAGGCATAGAATAGGGGTACGGGTCTGGATGGGATGGTCTTCTGAGGGTTGATGTGGACTCGGTGGGCTGAATGGCCTGCTTTCACGCTGTTGAGATTCTATGATCAGCAAAATGTCTTTGGACTTTTCTTTTATATTGAAGATTCTACATATATTTAAAGTTATTATTTGCTATCCATATTCAGGTTACAGGTTACAGCTTCTGTAGTAGATACCTTCTAAGAGGACAATATTAAACAGAAATAGAAACACAAGACACAAAGGGATTCCACAGTTTACTTTGCAGAGTTATGTCTCTGTGCCCACATGATTTATTTAACCTGATTTCTTTATAGAGAAAGGTTGGGTGTGAGCCATGGCTCCATAAAGAGAACAAGCATTCATTGTTATCACATTTATACATCTTCACTAGAATCTGAACAGAATCTTGGGTTTATGCACAACATAAAATGGCTTTCATGGCACCACATTCCAAAGTTCCTCACCTTTAGAAATAGAGTCATAGAGTCAGAGAGATGTACAGCATGGAAACAGACCCTTCGGTCCAACCTATTCCATGCTGACCAGATATCCCAACCCAATCTAGTCCCACCTGCCAGCACCTGGCCCATATCCCTCCAAACCCTTCCTATTCATATACCCATCCAAATGCCTTTAAAATGTCGCAATTGTACCAGCCTCTACCACTTCCTCTGTCAGCTCATTCCATACACGTACCACCCTCTGCGTGAAAAGGTTGCCCCTTAGGACTCTTTTATATCTTTCCCCTCTCACCCTAAATCTATGCCCTCTAGTTATGGACTCCCTGACCCCAGGGGAAAAGACTTTGTCCATTTATCCTATCCATGCCCCTTATAATTTTGTAAACCTCTATAAGGTTACCCCTCAGCCTCTGACAGTCCAGGGAAAACAGCTCCAGCCTGTTCAGCCTCTCTCTATAGCTCAAATCCTCCAACCCTGGCAACATCATTGTAAATCTTTTCTGAACCCTTTCAAGTTTCACAACATCTTTCTGATAGGAAGGAGACCAGAATTGCACGCAATATTCCAACAGTGGCCTAACAATGTCCTGTACAGTCGCAACATGACCTCCCTACTCCTGTACTCAATACTCTGACCAATAACGGAAAGCATACCAATCGCCTTCTTCATTATCCTATCTACCTGCGACTCCACTTTCAAGGAGCTATGAACCTGCACTACAAAGTCTCTTTGTTCAGCAATACTCCCTAGGACCTTACCATTAAGTGTATAAGTCCTGTTAAGATTTGCTTTCCCAAAAATGCAGCACCTTGCATTTATCTAAATTAAACTCCATCTGCCACTTCTCAGCCCATTGGCCCATCTGGTCCAGATCCTGTTGTAATCTGAGGTAACCCTCTTTGCTGTCCACTACAGCTCCAATTTTGGTGTCATCTGCAAACTTACTAACTGTACCTCTTATGCTCCATCCAAATTATTTATGTAAATGACAAAAAGTAGAGGACCCAGCACTGATCCTTGTGGCACTCCACTGGTCACAGGCCTCCAGTCTGAAAAACAACCCTCCACCACCACCCTCTGTCTTCTACCTTTGAGCCAGTTCCAAATCCAAATGGCTAGTTCTCCCTGCATTCCATGAGATCTCACCTTGCTAATCAGTCTCCCATGGGGAACCTTGTCGAATGCCTTACTGAAGTCCATACAGATCACATCTACTACTCTGCCCTCTTCAATCTTCTTTGTTATTTCTTCAAAAAACTCAATCAAGTTTGTGAGACATGATTTCCCACGCACAAAGCCATGTTGACTATCCCTAATCAGTCCTTGCCTTTCCAAATACATGTACATCCTGTCCCTCAGGATTCCCTCCAACAACTTGCCCACCACTGAGTTCAGGCTCACTGGTCTATAGTTCCCTGGCTTGACTTTACCGCCCTTCTTAAAAAGTGGCACCACGTTTGCCAATCTCCAGTCTTCCAGCACTTCACCTGTGACTATCGATGATACAAATACAAGAGGCCCAGCAATCACTTCTCTAGCTTCCCACTGAGTTCTTGGGTACACCTGATCAGGTCCTGGGGATTTATCCACTTTTATATGTTTCAAGACATCCAGCACTTCCTCCTCTGTAATCTGGACATTTTGCAAGATGTCACCATCTATTTCCCTCCAGTCTATATCCTTTTCCACAGTAAATACTGATGCAAAATATTAATTTAGTATCTCCCCCATTTTGTGTGGCTCCACACAAAGACCGCCTTGCTGATCTTTGAGGAGCCCTATTCTCTCCTGAGTTACCCTTTTATCCTTAATATATTTGTAAAAACCCTTTGGATTCTCCTTAATTCTATTTGCCAAAGGTAATTCTTGTCTTTGACTAACATCAGAATGAAAGTTGAATTCGCGGTTTGAGTTTGTCAGGAAGACAGTGGTAAGCAGTGAGGACAGATCAGGACATTTCGCCACTGGAAAACAAAATTATGGCAATGGAGAGCCGACATTAGTGCGCAGCTAAACAACACTTCGATTTGGAAATTTTCATCTTTAATTTCAAATGCCATCATGCCTTCAGATTTCCAATATGATCTTGTCCAACAATGAAAGACATCCTTGCTTCTTCAAACCTGCTCTCTTCAGCATTCCTAATTATTTAATTGACTTTAATTCCTCCACCTTTTGTAGATATGCTTTCAGCGACTTAGGGCATAAGCTCTGAAATTCTCTCCCTCTAATCCTTTCTGCCTCCCTACTTCACATTCCTGCTTAAAGATTCTGATTAAATGCAACCTCTTTGGCTAAGCCTTTGCTCATCTTCTTAATATTACCTTCTGTGGTTCAGCACCAAAGGTAATGTTTGTAAAGAACCATCATGGAATATCTTATTACATTGAAGGTGCTATATCAATCCAAGTTGTTTTTGGCATTGTCTCCTATTCTACACTGAACTGTCTAATTTTCCAATCATGCAACACTGATAAGGCAGCTTGTCAACGGTCGGTTCCTACAAATATTACCCATGACTGAGTGACATACTCGTTTGCTCTCTATCTATGATCTCACGTGTATGGAGGTGTTCAAAATGATTTCCAGGCACCTTGGAGTCAATTTCATTACCATGGTGACCTATCTTCTACTGTGTTGTCTTTTACAAAGTGTCCACAAAATAGGAGAGTTACTGTTCCAAAAAAAATCTTTCAATAATGTTCAGCTGTGTTATTGCAAGGCCCCTGCCACTAAGTAGCTCGACAAAATGTGAACAGGTAAAAGCAAACCTTCTCAAAGTTCAATTTATTCTTTCCTGTATGCCTCTGTCGATCAAATGTTGGAAAAGTAGACAAGTTAAACCATTTTGTGCAGTGTCATCCTTTTTCTGGATTGACCGCGGCGTTGGATCAGTTCCAGACTACACTGTCAGGATAACTCAGAACATTCCCATCAACTGTGAGGATTGATTTAGCTTAGTTGGCTGAAGGATTGGCTTACTAATTGGTGTTTAATGCCCACACCATTTGAGGTTACCATTGAAAGACTGCCCTTCTGAATCCAAGGGGCAGCATGGTGACTCAATGGTTAGTGCTGCTGCCCTACATCAGGGTCCGGGTTCGATTCCACCCTCAGGCGACTGTCTGTGTGGAATTTGAACATTCTCCCATCGGCGTGCACTTGGCCAGGTGCTCCGGTTTCTTCCAACAGTTCAAAGGTGTGCAGCTTAGGTGGATTGGCCATGGAAAATTTAGGGTAGGGGGTGGGTCTAGGTGGGATGCATTTTGGAGGGTTAATGGAAACTCAATGGACCGAATGGCTTGCTTCCACATCGTAAATTCTATGATCTACTCTGGTCTCCAAATAATACAGGGAAATCAATAGAATTGTTAAGAAGGGCAGGATGTGGAGTTTTATACTCTGTATTTACACAGCACAGAGGGATTGATTTTCCGCTTTAAGCACAATCTGGAAATTGTGCTCGAAATTGCATAGAATTATGCTGAAAGTTATTTGCATAATCATGTCAAATCATCAATGAATGTGCAATCAGGCAGTTTAATTGGGAGTAAATGTTTCTTTTTGTTGCAATAGGAATTATTCCATATGTATTTAGAGTATTGACCTAGACAAGCATTTCAATAAAGAAACCAAAAAAGCATCTGGCAAAGACTCTCCAGGCTTCTGTCTGTGAGCAACCTGATTTTAATTCAAGGAAAGTGGCTTTGAACAAGAACTGGACTGAACAATTTGGTAGTTTTATTATTGTACTCTACTCTTATTGGTGTGTCTCACCAGAAGAACGAGAGACATTGGAAATGCCCTCTGCAATATGAGAATGTGGGTACATATGTGGTCAATGGGTGACAGGGAAAGTGTTATATAACTATTACCTTGACTGATATATTGTCAGGACAGATGAAGAGGTGAGATTAAACTACATATCACCTCTTGAAGGGAGATCTTCATTCATTCAGCCTGGACAATTGTGAAAAAAACACATTCTTATTCAGCACTGCCTTCCTCTCAAATGTAGTCTCCTCAGCTGATGGGAAGGCTGCCAAAAATTCATTCATGGTCAACATCAAGACAGATGACTGGGTAAAAGGTCTGCTTTTCCTTTGACCTGATGCTGAGGATCTGCTGAAGCAGAACACCAGCTGACATGCCTGTGTCTCACTATGCATTATTCTGCACTTACACAGTCAATGGGAAGCATATTTTCATTGAATCATGAGGTGAGTCACAACCAAATCATTCCCAGCATTAGGACTTCAAACAGAAATTGAATTTTAAGTCAATGAATGTGAATAATGAATACCTGTGAAAGATTACATCTTAAAGTTACATCATAAAAATCCCATTGAGTTTGGCTGTTATGGAAACTACTAATTATCTTCCATAGACAGTCAGGTTAGATACCAGAGAGTAACTATTGTCTCAGAGACAACTGTTGTCAATCTGAAGTTGGTTAATGGTGGAGGGGTTCATGATAACCCTTTCAGAAATCCATGAAGAGTTCTTGAGAGGGAGGTTTATTCAGATACATTCGGATTGTGAACACTAGATCACCAAGTCACGCGAATAGGTGTTCTCCTTTGCAAAGGAAAAAACCTGTTCAGGCTAAGACAATTGAAAGATTTTAAAACAATTATTTGCCTTTTATGGGACGATGACTTTGCCAGCTACAAAACCAAGGTGTATGGAGGGCTCTGGCCTATATACTAGAACTAATTCAAGGCTGAATGGCCTGCTGATTCCTGTATACAGAGAACCAGCAAAGCTACAACAAGCCATACTTCTTTGCATCTTCTGTGATAAAAAACACCCCCACCCCCGCTACTTTAAACCAGAAACACAGAAAAGATATTCCCCAAAAGTTAAAAAAGTATTTAAAGTAAAAATTAACAACTTTATTTTTCTAAGTCTAACAGAGAATATTAACTAACAACTATTAACAACTCATTTATCTGAGCCTACCTATTACCTTCACCTCTACAATACTAGTTCGATAAAACCCCCAATTAAGATTTACCGAAAAATTCAAATTTCAAAACCAGCCAGCTGTCCATAAGACATAGGACTGGAAGTAAGGTCATTCAGCCATTGAGTCCACTCCGCCATTCAATCATGGCTGATGGGCATTTCAACGCCAATCACCTGCACTCTCCCTGCATCCCTTAATTCCTCGCAAGATTGAGAATTTATCAACTCTGCTTTGAAGACGTTTAAAGTCCCAGCTTCCACTGCACTCCCTGGCAATGAATTCCACAGGCCCACCACTCTCTGGCTGAAGAAATGTCTCCTTATTACCATTTTAAACTGACCCCTTCTAATTCTAAGGCTATGCCCACGGGTCCAAGTATCCCCGCCTGATGGAAACAAATTCCCAGTGTCCACCCTTTCTAAACCATGCATTATCTTATAAGTTTCTATTAGATCTCCCCTCAACCTTCTAAACTCTAATGAATACATTCCCAGGATCCTCAGCCGTTCATTGAATGCTAGACCTACCGTTCCAGGAATCATCCGTGTGAATCTCTGCTGGACATGCTCCAGTGCCAGTATGTCCTTCCTGAAATGTGGGGTCCAAAACTGGACACAGCATTCTAAATGGGGGCCTAAGCAGAGCTTTATAAAGTCTCAGTAGCACATTGTTGCTTTAACATTCCAACGCTCTTGAGATAAATGACAACATTACATTTGCTTTCTTAACCATGAACTCAACCTGCAAATCAACCTTTCGAGAATCCTGGATTAGCACTCCCAGATCCCTTTGTACTTTGGCTTTAGGAATTTTCTCACCATTTAGAAAATAGACTGTCCCTGTATTCTTTTTTTGAAGTGCAAGACCTCACATTTGCTCACATTGAATTTCATCAGCCATTTCTTGGACCATTCTCCTAAACTGTCTGAATCTTTTGCATCCTCCCCACCTCCTCAGAAGTACCTGCCTGTCCATCTAACTTTGTATCATCAGCGAACTTCACCAGAATACTCCCTGTTCCTTCATCCAGATCATTAATATATAAAGTGAACAGCTGTTGCCCCAACACTGAACCCTGCGGAACACCACTTATCATCAAATGCCATTCCAAAAAAGAACCTTTTATCCCAACTCTCTGCCTTCTATCAGACAGCTAATCCTCAATCTATGCCAGTAGCTAACCTTGGATACCATTGACTCTCACCTTACACAACAACCTCCCTTGAGGCAAATTATAAAAGGCCTTTTGGAAGTCTAGGTAGATAACATCCACCAGGTTTCCCTGGTCTAACCTACTTGTTACCCCTTCAAAGGTTTCTAACAGGTTTGTCTGTTGAATCTTTTCTTTGTATCTTCCTCTGTAGATTTGCTCTCCAGGTCGATGTTTTTTTTTCTCTGCGCAAACTTCTTCTCTAGACCAACATCTCAGAGAGTTCTGACTAGCAACCTACATCTGTTGGTCTTTTGGCAGTTCTCTCTCAACAGTTCAATTTTTTCCAGTTTTATACCCCAAAACATTTGATCATTTCATTGGTGTTAGCATTGTCAAAATACCAAATTCAAACTTGATTGGAGTTTGGTATCTTGGGGCATAATTTAAGCTGATTGCCCAAATTTGAATTTGTTTTTGTCTCACAGCAACCCAGCCAGTGCTAGCTGTTCTGACCAAGAGTTACATTGTTACCTTGTTCCAGACTCTCTGTGCCTCTCTCAGTCCTTGCTAGCTTTCAACTCTCTTAAAGGTTCAGGACCCCTTACCTTCAAAACACCTCCCACCTTAAGAAAAAATGAACCATCACAATGAAAAGATGGCTTCATTTTTTTTCTATTCTTTAAACCATTACCATAACGTTCAGATAACTAAGTTCACCTTAACATCTTCCCATGTATAACATTGGATAAATACAAATCTCATCTAAACTTTATCAGTTAAATCCACAATAACACATCCGCAATTACATTCTTATGACCATAACATTTATCATTTTAAAATTAAAAGTCTGTAACATAAGACTCCAATGAAATAGTCTCGTGTTCTTGTCTTTAAAGTGTTCTAAGAATGTAAGGGATTGTGATCCTTGCACACAATCATCTCCGAAACATTGTTCGTGACATACACATTAGTACGTTGTAATGCCAGTACCAAACTTAATAGTTCTTTTTCGATCATGGGGTATTTCCTCTGTTGGACGTTGTGTTTCTTCGAAAAGTAACCAACTGGCAGTTCCATCCTGTCCTCATCTTTCTGTAGCAGTACAGCTCCAACTCCTATGTCACCAGCATCGATGGCAACTTTAAAAAGTGCTGAAAAGTTTGGTGTAGCTAAAATTGGTGTTGTGGTTAATGTTGCTTTCAAATGGTCGAATGCCTCCTGGCATGGTTCTGTCCACCAAAACTTTGAATTCTTCAGCAAATCAGTTAACGGTGCTAATACACTGCTGAAATTTGGAACAAACTTCCGATAGAATCCGTTTAGTCCCAAGAATCGAAGCACCTTTTTCCTCCAGGTTGGTTGTGGAAATTCCTCGATAGCTTTCGTCTTTGTGTTCCGTGGGGTCAACCTTCCATGACTGATGTTATATCCCAAGAACATCACCTCTGCTTTGGCGAATTCAGTTTTGTTTATGTTTATTACCAGTTTTGCTTCTTGTAGTTGTTCAAAGAGCTCTGCCAACTGTACCATTGATCTGTCCAGGACTTACTAAAGATCACTACATTGCCCAAATAGACTGCGGAGTTTGTTAACCCAGCCACAACTCTGTTCATGACTCTTTGGAATGTGGCGGTGCATTCTTCATTCCAAAGGGCAACACTGTAAACTGATATAGCACATTTGGGGTTATGAAATTTCTTTCGCCGTCTCTGATGAAGGTACCTGCCAGTAACCATGCAGCAAGTCCAACTTGATGATGTAACTGGCGTATCTGATTTTCTTGATACAGTCCTCCAATCTAGGAATTGGATGTGAGTCCAATTTTGTAATGGCGTTGACCTTCCGATAATCCATGCAGAAACGATGAGTCCTGTCTGGTTTGGGAACTAAGACAATCAGCTAACTCCATTCACTCTGGCTTGGTTCGATGATATCCTCGTCAAGCATGGCCTCCACTTCCTTCTGGACCTGGATTTGGCTTTGAAAGGATTAAGCCAATAGGGATCAGGGGACCTACACAATCAATTATAATCCGCATGAAAGGTTCTTCAAATGTGGGAATTGGCAACAAAGGTGCTGGTTTTATTACCGCCTGTGGCTTACCTACCATTTGGCATGAATGACACATATGGCAAAAGTTAACCACACCTTTGTGCATTCCACACCAATAAAAGTGTTTTTGTACCTTAGCCTGAGTCTGTCGTACCCCTAGGTGAGCTCCAACAAGTAGGTCATGTGCTACCTGTAACATTTCCAGTCTGTATGCTACTGGCAACACAAACTGGTGCACTTCGGCCTATTTCTTCTCTGCACTAACTTGTCGTCGACTCCAATTCCATCTTAGGTTCCAACTTTCAGATAATAGCCCTCAGGAATATTCTCTTCCACCTGTCAGAGGCAGATTTCGGAGTGCGAATACCCATATATATCTTTTATTGTCTTGTCTTGCTATTGCAAGTCTCTTAGCCTTTCAGGACTAAATACTTCGGTCTGACCCTCTGCCTGTTCAGGTTTCTCCTGCACCTTTACGTCAAACAGGGTATCCGCTAATGAACCTCAACTCCATCATCTTTCTCTTTAGTTTTCGCTGTGTGCTGTGACTTATGGAATCTGATCACGACACAGTCTGGGAAAATACCAGGATATTTCAGTTTTAACACCTCAGTTTCTTGTTTTTCTTTGGGCTTCTCAACATTAAGGTGTGTCATTCCCACCTTGGATCCTGCCAAATCATTCTCAAGAACAAAGTGAATTCCTGGAACTGACACTTGTCAATAACTTTCACTGTAACTTCCCCAGTCTTGAGTTGGCACTCCAACCCGATCTTAAATACGGGTACGTTAAATGTCCGTCCATCTGTCCCACAGATTACCACACTCTCGGGTAACAGATCAGAAAGAGTGCATATTCGCTCATCCCTTACTATCAGTGACTGGTTAGATCCTGTATCTTTCAAAATTATAACTTCTCGTCCTTCTCCCCCTGTTCTTTCTGAGTAAACTTTGCCCACTGAAGTGAATTGTTTGTAGAAATCATGTACTAACTCCATACCCAGTCCCTGCCAAGGCTGTGCTCTCTCCTGCAGCTCCTCAATTCTTCTTGGGGTTTCCTTTACTACCTTCAATAATGCCACTGGCTTAGCTTCTTTTACCACATCTTTTCCTACAGTGCCTTTCTTGAATGACCAGCACTGTGATTTTACTTGTCCCACCTTTTGGCAGAGATAAAACACCTATTCCCAGTGCCCTTCTGAAACCACTGGCTCTGTAATTTTTTGTGTCTCTCGCCATTACAGTGAAAATACCTGAGGCCTATCATTTCCTTTCCATCCTCACAGGCTTCTTTTTAAACCTGTGGTAAGTTCTTAGCAGTGCTCTCTACTCTTGGTTTCATACTGTAGGATCTCCCCTTATACCAACTTCTATCCCTCACAGGACGAAATTCTGGCTGGAAGCTTGTTTTCTGCACCAACTGTATTCATCTGGTAATTCTGCTGCCCTTCTCACTTCCTGAACTTCCTGTTCCTCCACATGAATTGTTATCATCTCTGGAATTGAGTTTTTAAAATCCTCCAGCAGAATAATCTCTCTCAGAGCCTCAAAGATCCTATCTATTTTTAAAGCATGCATCCATCTATCAAAATGACTATGTTTAATTCTTTCAAACTCAAATTAAGTCTGACCTGGTTCCTTCTTTCTGTTTTTGAACCACTGTCTATATGCTTCTGGTACCAATTCGTAAGCACTTAAAATAGCCTCTTTAACCTCTTCATAATCTCTTGACCCCTGATCTGACAGCACAGCAAATACCTCACCAGCTCTGTCTACCAGTTTAGTTTGAACTAGCATTACCCATAAATCCTCAGACCACTCCATCTGCCTAGCCAATTTTTCAAATGAAATAAAGAAGACTTCAAAATATTTCTCTTCAAAATGTGGCAGAGTTTTGACATACCTTCTCTTTTAATCTCCATCCTGTTAACTTGAATTTGCTGATTAAGTCACAACTTCTCAAGTTCAAATTCTTTCTCTTTTTGATCAGCTAAGAACCTTCTCTGTCTTTCTTTTCCCTCTCCCTCTCTTTCTCTTTCTCTTCCCTCTCCCTTTATCTTCTCAGTCCATTTTTCTTCAATTGTAATTTAAGTTTTTCTACCTCGACTGCACTTGTCTGTTTCTCTGATACACCGAAGTGTTTGACTAATTCCGTTAAAATTTCATCTTTACTTTGGTCCTTGGTTAAACCTAAATCTAATTTCTTTGCTAATTCTAAAAGTATGGTCTTTTTCTTTCCTTCTGAACATTCTTGGCAAATTTGAGAATCATCTTCAAACCCCAGAACCTCTTTAGCAATTTTAAGAGCTATTTCTCTCACTTTTCAGTTAATCAGCCACAAGTCACCGAAATTAAACAAATTGCCTCACTTGTGTTTTATTCAAAGATCCAGGACACTTACCTGCAAGTGTTTAAATATGCTGGGCTTTCTCATACCCCAAATCTATTCAACTCTGTCTAAACCTGTTCAACTCATGAATCCGAGACCCAAACTGTTCAAATCCTGGTGATGAACCTCCAAACTGTTACGACACAAGATAAACCCCAGCTAATTCAAACCAGAAACACAGAAAAGATTTACCCCGTGTGGTAATCTGTGAAAGTTCGAGAAGCGAAGAATTATCCTTTAAGTCACTATTTAAAGTAAAAATTAACAACTTTATTCTTTTTAAGTCAAAAAAAGAATATTAATGAGCAACTATTTACAACACATTTATCTAAACCTATCTATTAAATTTTCCTGTACAACACTGTCCCAATTAAGATTTAATGAAAAATTCAAATTTCAAAATCAACCAGATGTCGAATGTTCTCTTTGTGTCTTCCTCTATAGATTTGCTCTCCAGGTCGATGTTGATGTTTTTTTTCTGTGTAAACTCCTTCTCTGGACAGGTACCGCTCAAAGAGTTCTGACTAGCAACCTACATCTGTTGGTCTTTTGGCAGTTCTCTCTCAACTGTTCAATTGTATCAAATTTAATATCCCAAAACATCAGATCGTTTCATTGGTTTTAATATCGTCAGTTTACCAAATTCAAACTTAATTGGAGTTTGGTATCTTGGTGCTTAATTTAAACAGATTGGCTGAATTTGAATTTGAATTTGTTTTTGTCTCATAGCAACTCAGCCCAGTGCTAGCTGTTCTGACCAAGTGTTACATTGTTACCTTGTTCCAGACTCTGTGCCTCTCTCAGTCCTTGCTAACTTTCAACTCTCTTAAAGGTACAGTACACCTTACCTTCATAACAACATTCTGAGTTCCTGATGCTGAGTTCCTGCAATTTGCAGATGTTCATTTGAATATTCTACACATTCTAAAAGAAACAATATATAATGGTCATTTTTCTTTGTCTCCTTAGAAACAAACATCACTAGTGTTTGGAAGAATAATAATAGATGACACACATAGAACAGATAATTGAACTTTATTTTCCTTGACCTTTAATTATGTTTGGAAGACAAGAGGATTCTGATCAAAAAGTTAAACCTCAAATGTGTGTGTGTTGTCCTGTTTATGTGGAATGGATCTCCAGCAGTCCGTGTGCAAATTCACGGAGCACATTTGAAACCCTAGATGACTGTCAAACAAGCTATGTTATCTTTGATTCTAGGTTCTAGAGATAGATTTAGGCCAAACTGATTGAATAGTTTACATAACAGTTTGTTGTCAATTATTCAGCACATGGCAAAAGTTTACTTGGTTGAAAGTAAACCTCTTCTGAGAAATCTGGGAATGGAATGGGTCACAGAATCAGAACCATAGAATGCTTACAGTACAAAAGAGGCCATTCGACCTGTCCTGCCTGTGCTGGCTGACTTCAAGCCCAACTCACCCAAATTCACTTCCCTGCCATTTCTCCTGAGCTTGCAAATGTATTTCTTCAGGTAATTTTAGAATTCACCTCTAAATCCATGATTGAATCCATCATACTGCCAGGTAGTTCGCTCCAGAACCTAACTACTCATTACTGGTATATTCTGGTGCTTGATCTTTGTGAATACTTTGACATTATGATTGTACAATGGGTCAGATGGTCTCAGATGGTTTCAGTCCACACTTCTATGCTTGTCTCTTATTTATGAATGAACTGGAAGAATAGAGTCAGAAGTTACTAAAAGCATTTAATTATTGTTTGAACCTCCTCTTCCATTTGCTTGTCTGCTACCAACGGTCTTTGCAATTCTACAGATGCTCCCATCACCCCAGTATTGCAAACTTAAAATTTTCTGCATCTCAAATAAACCCTCATGGCCTCCGACAAACCCTAACTGCATCACCCTTGTCCATTCTCCTCACTCTGGTAACTTGTGCCTCATTTTCTCTCACCATTGCCAGTCATATCTGTTATAGAAATCTGAAATTTCTATATCCTTCTACATTTTGCCTCCTAATCTTTCTTAAGTGTATAGTTTAAGATCCATTTTTTGGATGCCCTCTTGGCATTTGTTCATTTAACCCAGTGTCCATTTTTTGTTCATACCTTCTGAAATGAATGAACATTTTTGCATTAATGATGCTATATCAATCAAAGTTGACCACTTGAAACTAGGCTTCTCGCAAGAGGTAACAAGTAATAGGGTCGAATTTTACTTTTTCCAGTCACTGACCTGTAAAATGGATGGCTTCCCATCAGCCCCTGCCAGTTGGAATAGCTGACATCTTTGACACAACTGGAATTTGGTTCTATCTGAATTCAACTCATTGCTATTTTGTTTTGGTAACAGAACGTGTCTGGAAGTTGACCTTAGTTTTTTTTAAAAACATAATCCTTTGTGCAGATATGGTTGAGAAATCTTTAATTGTGCTTTGTGTGGAGGGGAGAAAATTCAAATGTTGTAATCCAGTCTCCTCTCATCATAAACTCATAATCATTCCCCATATGGATAATGAACTGGCAACATAAGAGTCTCTGCAGGGTCTCATTGACTTCTGGAGCTGCATTCTGGACATGATAGGAAAGAGTGACAATCCCAGATATTGGAATGTTCTCAGCTCATAGTGGCTTGAACCGGATCAACAGAACTGCTATAATATCAGGACAGATAACTTGGTTCAGTTTCTTCCTTGCAGAAGAAGAATACCTTCTGCTATTTGTTCATTTAACCCAGTGTCCATTTCTTTTATCACAACTTCTGAAACTAATGAACATTTTTGCATTAATGATGCTGAATCAATCAAAGTTTGTAATGCTCAGTTGACCACTTAAAACTGATTTCTCTCAGTAAAGACAGAGATAAGGTCACCATTGTGCCACCCTCTTGTTAGACACTGATATTGAGTCCACTCACTCCTGTTCCTCATCGATAGCAAAATGTTTTAATGACCCACCTAAGCCAGGAACTGAATCCTGCCCTATCTTTAAAGAGGACCTGACTTTCTTGAGCTGGGTAGCCTTGCAATCAGACTGGCAAAAGCAACCCTCCACTCTCATTTAATGCACCCCCAGGTGAGGAAGTTTAAAAGCTGGTCTATCTCAATTCATCAGTGAATTTGAGTGTTTAGCAAAAATGTTAAGCAGGAAACAGAGAAACAAAAAGCCTCAAAATGGATTGTTTGGGCTGAATGGAGTGCTGTGGTGCTGTATCATAGATTCCCTACAGTGTGGAAGCAACCCATTTGGCCCATCCAGCTTACACCGACACTCTGAAAAACATCCCACCCAGACTCACACCCCATGCCCGATCCCTGTAATCCTACAATTTCCCATTCCTAATCCACCAAGTCTGCATATCCCAGGATACTATGGACAATTTAGCATGACCAATCCACCTAACCTGGACTGTGGGAAGAAACTGGAGGACCCAAAGGATAGACACGGGGAGAATGTGCAAACTGCACACAGATCAGTGTCTGAGGGTTAATTTGAAACCAGATCCCTGACGCTGTGAGGCAGCAGTGCTAACTACTGTGCTGCCCGGAATGCATAACTTACATAATCCAATCGCTGTCTCATTTGAAAGAATTTACTGTTCTAGAGTTAGCCCATTCCCAAATGTTGCTACGTTTAAGTACCTCAGGTGTGCCGAGTCCAGCCAGAGATGTAGAAAGTTACCCTTGTGCACTGTTTTCATAGAAATTATTAGCACATGTGCTCATTGTGCTGACTTCCTGGGGAGGGGAGTGACCATGCCTCTGATGCAAGCCCCACTCTAGTTCCTGTTGGTCATGGAAAGAGTGTTCATGTGCAGCCAAGGTAGTTCTAATCAATGCGCTCATCTTTCCTGTACCATTGAAAGGCACTGAGAGTAGGAGAGTTTCCTGGTCAGCCATTGCTAAGAAACTAGGAGAAAGTGAGGACTGCAGATGCTGGAGATCAGAGCTGAAAAATGTGTTGCTGGAAAAGTGCAGCAGGTCAGGCAGCATCCAAGGAGCAGGAGAATCGACGTTTTGGGCATAAGCTGAAGAAGGGCTTATGCTTGAAACGTCAATTCTCCTGCTCCTTGGATGCTGCCTGACCCATTGCTAAGAAACTGCCTTGTCAGGGCATCAGTGCAATGGCACCTCCTCCTGTAAAGTCATCAAAATAACTGTGCCCAAAACTAAATGGACACAGTTGTAGAAGAAGAAGAAAAAAAGTAATTTAAGTTTCCACTCCATGCAATAAAAAGAGGACGTTTGCCACACCCTAGTATCTTGTGTTTTATCCAGCCATAGAATCAGCAGCTAGTCGAGCTAAGACACTTGCTTAGACAGAGTACATTGAGAAATTGTAAAGAAAATGCCAAGCTAATTTCAACCTCAGAGAAGAAAAACTTTGAAATCTAATGTAGGCTTGTGTCAAGTTCAGCATACGCAAGTTCTCCATTTATTAATGTATTTTAAAAGTTCATACTGAGGAGTCATCCTCATGAACAAAGGATACTACATGATCAGACACAGGCTGCACACTGGTAGAACTCAGTAACATCATGTATGTTCATTTCCACATGGAAATCTGACTCATCCTGATTTCTGCCAGTCTTATACTTTAATATATTCCTATGTATTTCTTGATACCCATATGCTAGCTGAAGAACATGAGGAATAAGAATAACCCTCACATCTGTTACAAGGATTCACACAGATTGACATACAATATAGAAACATGCTATTTGGCTAACTCATCTATATTCCACATGAGCCAACTCCCACTCCTCCTTATCTCATCTAATCAGCATATCATCCTATTCTTTTGTTCCTCATATATATATCTAACTTCCTCTTAACTGCATCTCTTCCATTCACCTCAACTACCACTTGAACTGGCAATTCAATGAGACTACAGCTGATTAGAACCTCAATTCCATTTTCCTGCTTTTGCTTCATTTGTCTTGAGTACCTTTGTCCATCAAAAAAGCTTTTCAAGACAAAAGTTTGCAATTCTGAATCTGTCTCTCAGGTCTATCTGAATGGAATGTTTCCTATGCCACAAACTGGCTTCATCCAGTTACAAACAGTTCCCAAATGTCTAACTAACCAGATTAATTAACAATGGTTTCTTACTCTTTTCTAGATTCATTCAGACTCGGACAAGGGAGATGGCTCCATAAAATACACCATATCAGGAGAGGGTGCTGGGACAGTATTCATTATTGATGAAATTACGGGGGATATCCATGCTACTGAGCGATTGGACCGTGAAGAGAAAACCTACTACACACTCCGTGCTCAAGCACGGGACAGGCTGACTGATAGACCTCTGGAGCCTGAATCGGAATTTATTATCAAAGTCCAGGATATTAATGATAGTGAGCCAAAATTCCTAGATGGACCATACGTTGGTAGTGTGCCTGAGTTGTCACCTGTAGGTAAGGAAAGATTATTTTTTTCATGTGTCATTTGTGCATTGATTGCTCTTGAAGTTGAACCATAGATTCACAAAGACCCCAAATGCATTTTCACGGTGCAGCTGGAAGCTCGGAATCCTATTTTTGTTCATGATTATGTCTTTGCACAGTATGACATTTGTCAATAATGGGCATTCACTTGTGCAGTCTAGCACATCAACAGTCAACATGCTTGTCTTAGATAAAAGGAAAATTATTTACCAAACCTTTGAAGGGAAGCTTCGGTCAACCACCCTAATGAAATGTTTATTGGAGTGATGTATTTTCAGAGTTGAACAAACTGAACGAATAATTGGATTTCAATGAGGTTTAAGTTTACATTGCAGTTCAAAATGGCTGACTTTTGGTTTGACTAACATTGCACTGAATTATGTGCAAATCCTTTCCTTTTGAATGGTTTGATCTACAACTTGTGAAGTAAACCATATTGTGGAAAGCAATAAATATGAAGGCACACACTTTCTGCGGCTGGTTTCTGTTTTGGTTAAATTAGTAAACCAGAAAATTTAGATACATTTTGCTGGATTTTCAATAGTTAGCAAGATCAGGAATGTGTGTGATTTGAAAATCAGAGTTGGCATATCTGGACTTCAGTACACACTCTGATTTTCAAACAGAGAGTGAGAGGGGGTAATGGGGAAGCTGTTTGCCTCCATTTAACCATCTGTTAAACTCTTATGGGAGCTGGTTAATGGATAACCAGGATGAGAGGGGAAATTTCAATCGTGAATTCAGCAAACCTGAACAGTGCATGTCAGTGCATAATTGCTGCATACAAAGTGAGCAGAAATGACAGCACTTTTTTTTGTAAGGTGAAATATGTCAGGACCTCAGGAACCTTACTCTGGATCAATCACCTTGCATCTCTTTCAGCAGTATCACCACTGCCATGCATGGTTATGCTACTGCTCTCTTTAGCAAGATAGCACCAGGGTGCATTATGGCTGCTTGTGTGTCTTTGCTACTTGTGCCTTGTAGGCAACTCCTGCCCCCTGGAGTTAGTTGATGCAACTCATTAGATAGTGAGGTCACCTCCTGCCCAAATCAGGCAGTTACATTTTAAAAGTGAATCAGATGGGCAGAGGGTCAGAACCCAGAAGTTACCCAGGAATAGGAGTGACAATTCCAAGTTGAAAATCTGGTGCAATATTGTGTTGCCATTTAACAGTTAGCTCACATAAAAGGCAATGTTCCTTCTCTTAAAGACTGCAAACTTGCTGTTTCCTTCCACTGTTCTGTTCCTCTTGGCTAAGAACCAAGTTTCTCAAATTTCCTGATTACAACATTGCCATTATTAACTCTAAAACATTGATGAATAAAATTAATACAGTTCTCTTCTTATTTGTTTACTGATGCAAGATCAATTGTAAAATTTAAATCTGAAATGCGATTAATATACAAAATATATGTGGGGAGTGGGGAAGCAAAGTGTATTACCTCCCCAGGGTGGGGAATTGAGAATTTGGAGGAAAAAGTCTCAGGATAAGAGTCAGATTTTTCAGGATGGAGATTAGGAGACATTTTTTTCACTCCATTCTCTATCCCAGATGGGAGTGAATGCTCTATCAATTAATTTGTGACTGACTTGATTTGAGTTAGTATACTGGGTTAATAAAGCTGCTGCCATTGACGTCAACTATCATAGATGGTATTTGATAAAGTGCCTCATAATTGGATGGTTAATAAATTTGTAGCTAATGGAATGGGGGCAGTGATAGCATGAGTACAAAATTGGTTACAGAAAGCAGAGAATAGTAGTTAACAGCTGTTTTTAAAAATTGAGGCAAGTTTTATTTTATTAATTTATGGGATACGGGAGTTGCTGGCTGGACCAGAGTATCGATTAGTGTACCCCAGGTTTCAGTATCAAAACTGCTGATCATTTTGGTAGAATATCAATAAACTATATTCCAAGAGGTGGATTTATGTTATGCTACCCTCTTTGTTGGGGATGTGTAAATAAGTTTAGTTTGACAGTGGCTGGCTGCTTTGAGTTAATCGTTTCTCAGTGCGGTTCACAACAGAAAAAAAGCAATGCATTTGGGAATGAATGGCACTCTTACATCTCAAGTACAAAATTAAAGACCGATGAAGATTGCAATAAATTTTGCAGCAACTGTAAATTTGATCTTGGAATATTTGAACAATCTGAAATATTGCTCTTAGTATGCACATTCTGTTCTGTCCACCACAGCAGGTCAGCATAGTAATTTAATTAGAAATAAATTAAGACACATTGGGGACAGTGGGAGAATTCAACCCAGACAAAAGAGAACATTTGTAATTATAGGACAAGGTTATATGAAGATCATAGTCCTAGTCCAGGTATCTGGAAGTCCTCAAATACATAATAGGTATGGAAATAGACATTGATGTAATTGAGCAAGGAGATCAGCAGTTGTACGGGGCCTGATGGAAAAACAAAAGCATATGGAAGTTTAAATTAAAAGAACTGACAATATCATTTCCAGTGCTCTCAGTGGAATTGAAATTCAAAGATTCATAACTTACTTTCCTCAATGATGCAGCTGCAACCATGTCTATTAGCATTAAAGGAGAGGAGTCACATTCCCATAAACAACTCTCTTGTGGACATGATTAAAAATCACACAACACCAGGTTATAGTCCAACAGGTTTAATTGGAAGCACTAGCTTTCGGAGCGACGCTCCTTCATCAGGTGGTTAATCAAGTGATGAAGGAGCAGCACTCCGAAAGCTAGTGCTTCCAAATAAACCTGTTGGACTATAACCTGGTGTTGCGTGATTTTTAACTTTGTCAACCCAGTCCAACACCGGCATCTCCAAATCGTGAACATGATTAGTTATTCTAATCATTGTTTCAGTATCTGTGAAGTTATTGTGAGTAGAAATTACTGTTAAAGTAGAATATGATGGTGCATCCAATTACTTGTCATTCGTAGCAAAATAAAGGAATAAAGGCTACCCAATAAAAAGGAATCGGTTTAATAAGGTGGGTTAAATTGGGGTAAGCTATTTACAGTGGAGAACGGATCAGTAAGAGTATACCTGACATTGAGGAGGGGCTTTGAGAGCACAAAGTAGTCATCAAACAAAGAGACCTAAAATGATAAAAGTCTAAAGTCGAAATTAAGGAGAATGTACAATGTGCAAGAAGCAATATGTAAAGAGTTGAATATATTAAGGAGAAAGAACAGGGCAACTAAGAAGGTGAGGAGCAGTAAATGAACCACAGCCATTGTAATAATTCAACGAGCAGAAGAGCTGAATTGAATTTGTGAAGAATATATGCAAATCGTGATCAGAATGAAAGTTACCCACTGTCTCCCAGTGAAGACTTATTTTCTGACTTACCCACCAGAAGGTTATTTGTGATTGTTTTTCCCTGATATTCACGCTTGGCAAATTATGGTATTTGCCACCTCTTTATTAGTCCGTGATACTGGCTAATCGTTGTTCAATGTTAGCAGTCCTTTTTTTGTTTTTGCTTCATCCTGGGTTTTTCTAGAGATTGGTGATAGAGGGTTTGCCATCGTAGTGTATTTACAGGAGAGGCACTGTTCATAGATAACAAGAAAGAATGTATGTTGCATGATGGTAATAAAGCACATTTGGATGGCATAATTAGTAGGATCCTCATTTAGCTCAGTTGGCTAGACAGCTGATTTGCAATGTAGAGTGATGTTAACAGCATGGGTTTAGTTCCTGAATCAGCTGAAATCAACATGAAGGTCTTGCCTTCTCAACCTCACCCCTCAGGTTTAAACCAGTTATTTCTCTCTCTAGCAAGAGAGCAGCTCTCTGGAATTATGGTAACTTTATCTTTATGGTTATTTGTCTGGTGAACTATTATTGAAAGATTGCTACTCACCCAACACTTTCCATTGTTACTGGCATTGTCTGTTCTGCTGGATTAGTTTATTCACAGAGTGTTCTGTTGCTGAAGTTAAAGACGCCTGAATGAGCTGGAATGGACTGTGCTGTTGTCTCAGTTCTCAGCATGTCTTCCCCCACAAACTTTGCTGAGTTTTATCTTCTGATCAGTCTTCCATCACGTTAGGAGTGCTTTCCAGTCAAGACAACCTCTTAAATAGTCGCAGATTTCACAATGAGTTCTGAGAGTCTCAATCACTTTTGAGATCCCTGGCTATCACACTGTTCTGAGGGATGAGATTTACATGTATTGGAAAGGCGAGGACTGATTGGGGATGGTCAACATGGCTTTTTATGGGGAAATCATGTCTCACCAACTTGATTGAGTTCTTTTAAGAAGTGAAAAGAGGATTGATGAAGGCAGAGAGGTGTACGTTGCCTATTCAGTAAGACTCTCGACAAGAGTTCACATGGTAGACTGATTAACAAGTTTAGGTCATATAGAATACTGGGAGAACTAGCCATTTGGATACAAAATTGGCTCAAAGGTGATGGTGGAAGGTTGCTTTTCAAACTTGATGCCTCTGACCAGCAGGGTTATTCATGTGAATGTTTGGATGTGAATATAGAGGTATGTTTAGTAAATTTACAGATGACACCAAAATTGGAGGTGTAGTGGACAGCACAGAAGGTTGTCTCAGAATAGAACTGGACTTTGATTAGATGGGCCAATGGGCCGAGGAGTGGCAGATGGAGTTTAATTTAGATAAATATGAGGTGCTGTATTTTAGTAAGGCAAATCAGGGCAGGACTTATACTCTTAATGGTAAGGTCCTAGGGAGTGTTGCCAAGAGACCTTGGAGTGCAGGTTCATATTTCCTTGATAGTGGAATCCCAGGTAGACAGAATAGTGAAGAAGGTGATTGGTACGCTTGCCTTTATTGTTCAGTGCATTGAGTATAGGAGTTGGGAAGCCATGTTGTGGCTGTACAGGACATTGGTTAGACCATTTTTGGAATACTATGTTCAATTCTGGTCTCCCTGCTATAGGAAACATATTGTTGAACTTGAAAAGATTCAGGTAAGATTTACAAGGATGTTGCTAGGGTTGAAGGGTTTGAGCTGAATAGGCTGGGATTTTTTTTCCTGGAGTGTTGGACGCTGAGAAAAGTGACCTTACAGAGGTTTATAAAATCACGAGGGACATGGATGGACAGAATAGCCAAGATCTTTCGCCTAGGGAAGGCGAGTCCAAAACTTGAGGGCATAGATTTCAGATGAGAGGGGAAAAATTTAAAAGAGGCCTAAGGGGCAACTTTTTCATGAAGAGGGTCGAGTGTATATGGAATGAGCTGCCAGAGGAAGTGGTGGAGGCTGGTACAATTACAACATATAAATGGCATTTTGATGGGTATATGAATTGGGAGAGTTTAGAGGGTTATGGGCTAAATGCAAATGGGGCTTGATTAGTTTAGGATATTTGGCCAGCATGGATGAGTTAGACAGAAGAGCCTGTTTCTGCGCTGTACATCTCTATGACTCTATGAATGTACACGTGATAATGCCTAAGTTTCTCCAGTGTTCTCTTCCATATATCTTCCCAAAGGAAACTGCAATAACTAAACCTCTGTCTTACTGTAGCCCATGACTGTGAGATGCTGTCAATGCTCAAATTATGCATTCTTTGACTCATCGTTACTATATTTGGCAATTAGCCACTTTTTTGTCTTTACCGAATTTTGAAGGCGTCGTTTGGTGTGTGGTTACTGTTGCTTCTTGGTCACAAAGTAGCATTACTTTTATTCCATTGTAGATAATCTCAATAGCTTCTTGCTTCTTTCTGGGCTCTGTCATGAGGGTGGTAAGCCAAGTGACACCTTCTACTTGTTTCTCTTTGATCAGCAGCTCAGTCATGGCCTGTTACTGGACCAGTTGTTCTCTTGGAACTATTGGGATTCCTTCTGATCTATAAAGAAGTAAGGTCCAAACATGCAGGCTGCCTCAAACATCAGGAATGCTGTTTGTGAAATATATAAACATTTTCAGCACTCACACATTCCTTATGCTGTAGTGTAACTTGTAGCATACTTGTGCACTTGTGGAACAATTGATCCACTTTTGTCACGTGTCCTACCTGTAGACTATAGCTTTGTCTTCTTCAGCCATGCCAACAGATTCATTCGAAGAGTAATCTCAGCATTAACACCAACCTTAAAGTCATCTGGACGGTCATTCATATAAACAATTTCTGTCAGACAGTCTCAGACCACAAACATGTTATTCTACTTAATTTTTAAACATTGACTGCGATCTTTACAAATCTCCCTCTGAAATTGCAACATTATCCCTGACAGATCTGATTCTTTCAAATGTTTAGTGTTTTTCTGACTTGTTGTTTTGATGAAATAATGTTAGATTGCTTTAAATTTACCTTATACACTCGAGCAAATTTTTAGACTATTTTTAAAGGTTCAGTTTATAGGGTCAACTATTTCATGGGCACTAGTCTTGAGGCTATGAAATTCATACTGCAGTTTGAAGTACTGCATTATTAGCAAAAGTTGATTTGATCTCTCAACTAATCCTGGTTAAAGAAGAAAAACACAATGAATTACAGTAAAGGTAATTACCCGATAAAAGC
This sequence comes from Chiloscyllium plagiosum, assembly GCF_037043375.1. NCBI lineage: Eukaryota > Metazoa > Chordata > Chondrichthyes > Orectolobiformes > Hemiscylliidae > Chiloscyllium > Chiloscyllium plagiosum. Next base: position 60,369,699 of record NW_028270153.1, read on the forward strand.
AAAAGAAACAAGAATGAACTACTGGTCGTAAATTTTATTTATAGATAGCGGGACGAAAATTTAACATGTCAAAGTTTCATTGAAATTCTGCAAAATCAGACTGTTCAACATTGTCATGGTCCGGTATAGTGGCACACTTAAAAGGAACCATTTATGTAATTCTGGATGTGTAAGCATCTTGAGCTTGTTGGTAATTGTTGTTCAGCTTCTAACTGTCTGTGTCTTCTTAAAGCTGCAGTGGATCTTAAAGCCATAAATTCACTTGTTTAAAAATTTTCACTTTGTTCTGGACCTTCTTCTCATGGTGGGGTCTGACTCACTCTACTGCAACCATGTGCTACTTGCCACCTTATCCATTAAGTGATACTGGGGAAGGGTTGTTTGTGGTCTTTCATTAATACCAATCCTTCTTTCTCTTCACTTTTTTGGGCCTTGCTAGTGATCGGTATTAGAGAATAGTGACTGTAGAATGTTCACGAAACAGACACTATTCTTCAATTAAAAAGAAAATTGACTGTGTGGTAGCATTAACTACAACCACATCTGATCAGGCATAATCTTTAAGACCATTAACTACAAGATCATAAGACTAAGAGCAAAAGAAGACCATTCAGTCCATCAAGACTGATCCACCATTCGATGAGATCATGGCTTAAAGATCTTACAGAGTTGATGTATGTGTTTCTGCATCTTCCAGTGTAAGTGTAGGCCTCCTTGTCTCCACCACACACATTGTCCTCGGTGATCAGTGGAATGACTGGAGTTAATGTAATATGAATATTAACCACATCAAAACTATTACCTTATGCAACAGTGTCCAGTAAGAAACATTTTTCAAATTTGTATTTACAATCAGAATTGCCTGGCAAGAACAAGGAACTGCTTACCATATTTCCAGTTAAATAAAAGCTTATTATTCTGGAATGTCTACTGTCCCCACATGTTGCAGAGAGTAATAGGTCTGAAGGAAGAGTATTGCTGCTTAGGTTAATTAAGAGTAAGGTTGAACCATTTTAGTTTGACTGCAAAAATATGGCATCAATGTTCAAAAGCACACGTTTTTCTTCAAGATGTCAAGTTTAACATAACTGGGTTGCCAAATAGAAAATGAAAGTATCTTCCCAACACAGAAAATGTTAAGGGAATTTTGGATCTAAAGAGATCAAAGAATAAAAAAGAGTTTTGAACATTTCCAGAGATCATTTTGCATTAATGTGTTCATTCTCAGCTTTGCTGATTCATTCATTCCACGTTTCAAATGCTCAAAGATAAAAAAAATTGAGAGTGGCCTTTGAAATGTCAGGTAGCATTTGAAGAAACAAAGAAAGCCTTGACTGCAGTGATATTGTTTTGACCCACTATGATCCTAAGAAAAATTATTGGGTTTAGTATACAATGCCTCAGCATTAGGGTGGGCAAGATGTTATCTAACGTAATGGAAGTTAGTGTAGAGGGGCCTGGAGTATATGTTTCTTTACTTCAATGAAATGAGAACAGAATTGCACAGATTGATAAAGAGGCATTGATTATCATATATTGTATTTCTAATTTCCCCATAGCCTGTGTGGTAGACAACTTGGGTTCTATTAGGATTCTCAGCCCCTGACATCATGACAGCCTTGGTTCAAACATGACAAAACAGCTGAACTCCAGGGCTGAGGTGAGGTGAGTGTCACTATCCTTGACATCAGGCTGTGTTTGACTGAATGTAGAATCAAGAAGAGTCAAAAGGTCTGGTGCTGGAAAAGCCCAGCAGGTTAGGCACCATCTGAAGAGCAGGCGACTCAACATTTCGGGGATACGAGGGCATTGGATGTTGCCTAACCTGCTGTGCTTTTCCAGCACCACACTTTTCGACTCAGACTCTTCAGCATCTGCAGTCCTCACTTTCCCCTATGGTATCAAGAAGCCTTAAGAAAACTACACTCAGTGGGAATCAGGGGAAAGCTTTCTATTGGTTGTAGTCATAACTGGCACAAATGAAGGTTGTTGTTATTGTTGAAGATTGGTCAACTCAGTTCCAAGACATCTCTGCGGGAGTTCCTCAGGGTAGTGTACTAGGCCTAACCATCTTCAGCTACTCCTAATGACTTCCTACATTGTAAGTGCAGATGTTCTCCAATGATTGCACGATATTTAGCACCACTACAACTGCTCCATCCAGGACAAACCAGCCTGCTCGAATGGCATCACATCTACAAACATTCATTTCCTCTATCACTAACATATGATAACAGCAGTGCATACCATCCACAAGATGCAATGCAGAAATTTTCCAAAGCTCCTCAGATATCATCTTCTAATAACCACTACCATCTAGAATGACAAGGGCAGTAAATACATGGGAACATCACCACCTTCAAGCCATTCACCATCCTAACTTGGAAATACATCATTGATGTTTCAGTGTTGCTGGGTCAAAATCCTAGAATTTCCTCGGCAACAGCATTGTAGGTCTGCCCACACCAAGCAGACTGAAACACTTGAAGAAGGCAGTTCACCACCACCTTTTCAATGACAAAAATTAATGGGTATTAAAGTCTGGCCCAACCAGCAAAGTCCATATTCTGTGAATAAATAAAAAATTCACTTTACGAATTGATCACCAAATCCTTACTATAATATTTGATTCAAAGAAGGGAGTAGCGTCCCTAATGGCACTATGGCTTTAGGGATGTTTGCCTCAATACTCCATCAGTACAATATTAAATATCAGAAGTTAAGTGGAAAATTTGCATGTTTTTCCAAGATTTTGCAAGAAGGCGAATTTGATTTGAGTGACTGGATCACCTTGATTTACTTTACATATACTAACAACAAGCAAGCATCTGCCAGAAAGATCAATGAAGGAAATTGCAAAGAAGTACTGATTAGCAAAGTATTTAATTATGTCATGAAAATTAAAGCAGGAGATACAAGTGGGCAGGTCGTGTGGCCGAGCGGTCTAAGGCGCTGGATTAAGGCTCCAGTCTCGACAGAAGCGTGGGTTCCAATCCCATCGCAACCAACGATGCAGTTGGTAAAAATGCTGCTTCGACCCCTGCTGCATTTCTGTTTATGGGCGGCACAGTGGCACAGTGGTTAGCACTGCTGCCTCACAGCGCCTGAGACCCGGGTTCAATTCCCGCCTCAGGCGACTGACTGTGTGGAGTTTGCACGTTCTCCCCGTGTCTGCGTGGGTTTCCTCCGGGTGCTCCGGTTTCCTCCCACAGTCCAAAAGATGTGCAGGGTCAGGTGAATTGGTCATGCTAAATTGCCCATAGTGTTGGGTAAGGGGTAAATGTAAGGGTATGGGTGGGTTTCGCTTCGGCGGGTCGGTGTGGACTTGTTGGGCCGAAGGGCCTGTTTCCACACTGTAATGTAATCTAATCTAATCTAATCTAATCTAAAGTAACTTTTGGTGTCATAATGTGGATATAGAAATTGAAGAGTTGTTGAAAATTTCGGGAACATTTCAGAATGGGTAATGATCCAGCCAAAGCTCCTCACATTCCATGGTCAAATACATTTAATCCTGGCAATGAATACATGTCATTTATCTGTGGTGCTGTGGAATCCATGGACCATGTTTGTCTGGGGTGTGAGCATTTGCACTCCCTTTTTAGTTTTCTAGAGAACCTTCTCCTCCGCATTTGGCTGCACTTCAGTCCCACACTCCTGATCTTTGGCCACCCTGTGCAGAAGGGGAGAGTAGGTCAGGGGATCTCCTCATGGGTCTGCTCCTGGGCCTGGCCAAACTGGCCATAAACAGGTCCAAGCAACGGTACATGTAGGGGGTCATTAAGGCCGACTGCTTGACTCTCTTCCGCGGCTATGTCCGAGCCTCAGTGTCTCTGGAGAAGGAGCACGCGGTGTCTACCAATTCCCTTTAGCTGTTCAGGGAGAGGTGGGCACCACAGAGATTAAATTGTTTTATTTTCCTCTCCAACTCCATTTTGATTTAAATCCCTGCCTTCCCTTTACTTTTTTTGATCACGAAGCATTGCCTTTTGATGTGAAGGGCACTGCTTGTCACTGGCTACTTGGGTGTTTCCTTTCTTCCTGATGGTGGAAATTGAGTAAAGATTTGTACACCTTATGTCTTTAACTGTGTCTCACACTTGCACACACACATCATGAGTGCTGGGGAAATATAAGCACTACCACAGTTAGGCAATAGTTTGGAGGGTAAAACATTTTTTAAAAAAAGAACCAGGAAATTAGAATCTACTCAGTTGAGGCGACTGATTAAAAAAATACATGTCATTTGTTTGGAGGGGGAAAGAAAGAGAACTTGGTTTTGGTTGAAACTTTTAAAAATTGGACAAATATTGTTATGACATGGTGGTGAACCCTTCTGTTAATTAAACCAAACAGCCAGAAAAGCTCACCTCACCTTGTAATCTGTTAAAGTATGAGTGACAGAGAACTCCCAAATTCCATTATTTAAGAAAATAACATCAATTTAATTTTTAACTCAAAAAAATTAACATCAAACAACTATTCACAACTCTAAGCCCTCCTTTCTCTTAACTGCTTATTATCTACCTCCAACTCTATAACAATGTGTCGTTCCAATAAGACACTTACTAAAAAATACATCAACTGAATTTCAAAACCACACAGCAGCTGTCATTTTTCTTCTTCCGGCCAGGAATCTCCCAGGGTCGTCTTCTGCCTTTTTATTGTGACTATGTTACACATGAAAAAGTACCTTTGATAGAGAGTATTTCCTAATTTCTTTGAGAGCAAGATGTTAGACCTCCAGGCTTTTCTGTCTGGATAGCAGTTGCTGTCTCTCTAATTTTCAAAATGTCCACATTTTTACATCCCCAACATCAGATCGTTTCATTGGTTTAAAACAATAAATTCAAACCTGATTGAGTTTAAGTATCTTGGGGCATAATTTAAACTAGGAGAAAGTGAGGACTGCAGATGCTAGAGATCAAAGTCGAGAACATGGTGCTGGAAAAGCACAGCAGGTCAGACAGCATCCGAGGAGCACAAGAATCAACATTTCCTGATGAAGGGCTCAAGCCCAAAATGCTGATTCTCTTGCTCCTCGGATGCTGCCTGACCTGCTGTGCTTTTCCAGCACCACACTCTAGACACATAATTTAAACTGATTAGTTACATTTGAATTGTATCAAAACACCAACCAAATCAGGTATCCATTTCATAGCCAAATGTTACATACTTTCAATTTTTCATGATTTGGAGATGCCGGTGTTGGACTGGGGTGTACAAAGTTAAAAATCACACAACACCAGATTATACTCCAACAGGTTTAATTAGAAGCACACTTGCTTTCGGAGCGATGCCTCTTCATCAGGTGATAGTGGAGGGCTCGATTGTAACACTGGAGGTGTTACGATCGAGCCCTCCACTATCACCTGATGAAGGAGTGTCGCTCCGAAAGCTCGTGTGCTTCCAATTAAACCTGTTGGACTATAACCTGGTGTTGTGTGATTGTTAACTTCAATTTTTCAGTACACTTTGGGACTGCCAACTAGTCATATGCAGATAGGTGTTCGTAAGCTCTCAGTTCAGAACAACATTCACTCTCTCTTAAAGGTACTGTACACACCTTCAACTTCATAACAATATTTTGACCATCCCTAAGCAAAATAAACAACAAATGTCAGAAGCAAATTATTGCAGATGCTGAAAACCTGAAATAGAAACAGAAAAAGCAGGAGAAACATGGCAGCATTTGTAAAGAGAGAAACAGAGCTTACATTATTTGAGTCCAGTGTGACACTGCTTCAGAACTTTTAATAACCAGGAATTTGGTAAACTGAGCACAAATTAGGGTCATAATCATAGAGATGTACAGCATGAAAACAGACCCTTTGGTCCAGCTCATCCATGCTGACTAGGTATCCTAAATTAATCCAGTCCCATTTGCCAGCACTTGGCCCATATCCCTCTAACCTCTTCCTGTCCACGTATCCATCCAGATGCGTTTTAAATATTGTAATTGTACCATCCTCCATGACTTCCTCTGGCATTGGTTTAGGTGAGAGGGGAAAGATTTAAAAGGGACCTAAGGGGTAACTTTTCCATGCAGAGAGTGGTGCATAATCCAATAGATCAAAACTTCAATGTAATAAGCTGAATTGAAAATCCGAGATTTGAACCCAATGAGTTTGAAGTATTGATAAATCCAATGGTTGTTCTGTTCACCCAGTAACTGCATGCCCACCCCACCTCATGCCAATTTTACCAGTGGCGAGGATAGTGTTGGACAACCCGCTTCCCAATCTTAAGTGGACAACTAAAGCCAGCCAAGTGGCCAGCCTGACAGATTTCTCTGTGTGGGCTGGCAGTGAGTGGGGCTGCTACTCTAATAGGTCACTTTGACCTATCAAAGATGTAAAACCGCTAGGTGCACCTCATTCCACAGTACCATATACCAAACACCCCCAGTCTTCTTTGCCAGGACCTGCCAGCTTGGCACACAGACATACTGCAATACACTTTCTCAAACCCTGATCCAACACCCCACAGCTCTGTCCCAAAGTGCTGGAGTTAAGTTGTCCTCTGGTTGGAAGCTCTGTGAGGAAGGACTTCCTGATGCTGAAATGGTGTCTCCAAGATTGCACCTCCAGCCTACAATAACCAATGAGTAGTTATATAACTGCAGGGTGGTCTGTGAGGACTGTTATGGACTGTTACAGACTTGTCTTGGAGTGGAAGAGAGTCATCTTCATCTGTGAGGGACTGCCAATGAATGAATGAGCTTGTGAGGTTCCAAGGTCTACCCCTTAACAATCTTCTCCAATCTGCCTTTTGCAGCTGGGGTGAGGGGAGAATCCAGTGTCTTGTATAATTCATCCCATTATGTTTCATCTCTTACTGCATGTTAATGGGCCAGATATTGCATTCAGTGACCAGAATTGAGGCATTCACACACAACAGATCAGGAAATGAAAAGCACCTAAAATTGTTTTAACTCAGGCTGTTAGAAAAAGAAACTCAAGATTTTATTAAAGCAGAGCTAAAATAAAGAGACAAGCTTTCAAAAAAACAGAAAATAGTGTTTGATGGAAAGCGTGTGAAATTTGTATGATTATTATGTAACAAGAGTCATTTAGTCATACAGAAGTAGAGTATCACTGAAAATAAAAGACACATTTTGTCAAAGTTGTTTACTTTGCTCTCATTAGAACATTTTGCAAGAATATTAATTTAAGGGGAAAAGCCAACATTTATGCTGAGTGAGTGGATAGTGCTGACTGGCTAACAAGTGACTCGCATGGGAGAAGCATTGTTTGGAGAATGCAGCCATTAATGCCTAGTGACAGTTATATACCTGGCTTATTTTAGGTTTTAAACACGTGGTTAATTCTTTCGATCAAGGGGTTAACTTAATAAATGAAGCAAGGGGACCACTGTCCGTTATTTTGGTGAATTTATACTGGTGCAGTATGTGTACATCTTCTTCCTGTCTGCAATGAACAGGACCCTGTGTATTAATATATGTAGCTTCCAATACATGTAACTGTGCAAGCTTGTTGCTAGCATAATCTTTTGCACACTCTAGAATATTCAACAAATGTTGTCCAATTGCAGAATTACATCTAATATCGAATAATGTGTCACACATTTCTACAAGTATGGGTTTTTGGAGTACTATCAATACCTTGCTTGTTGCAAACAGCTGGAGGAATGAACATAATCAGTTTTTGGGATATAAGGCTGAGATACATGGTATCACACAGCCATTGAAATACTTATCCCACATTGCTCATTTGCAAGGTAGGCTGAACATCTGTTTGGCTCGATGGCAGCATTCTGTTAGTGATGAAGAAAGAACATGTTCACACACTGCCACTTCATCAAAAATAGCTAACCACCATTCACTGGTTCATTTCTCAAGGCAGTGTCCTAACCAATCAGAGTCGACCTGCCATTTTGAAATGTAAATAAGCTTGGCAGTTAATTGTCAATCAATATTAATGAGTGTTTGCTCCATTGCAACAGTTGTACTAATCAGAATCCAATTGCCAATTAATCAGCATTTTCCTTTTTTGCAGTATCAATGTTGGTTTTCCTTTGAATTGGTATTCTTGTGAAATATCTGAATGAAATATGCCTTTTTTTCAGCCAGAAAAATGTGGTATGCCAGAAGTACAATACTTATCAGGGCCACTCAGGAAGGTTAGTAATGATTATGATTAATGATTGCAAATAATGATTCCAAGTAATGATTAATGATTACACATCATTCAATCAGGATTTTTAAGGTTTTAAATGCAGAAATGGAAGTTTTCATTGATTTGTGATTATAATAGCGATAAGAACAAGAGGAGTCTTGCATTATGGATCAAAATTGTCTGACTGACAGCAATTTATGAATTTCCATGCATTCTATTCTCTGGGGCTTGAATTTTCCCAAGTACAGTTAAAGTGTGGTGATGAGTGAGATTTGTAATAGCCCCAGAAGAACTTTCCAAGCAACTGAGCTATTAGATGCATTTCTCCAGATTTGTGTGATTAGTGAAGTGCAAGTGCTCACCACTAGTGAGGTCTTTGGCTTCTGTGCCTCTGGCATCATATTTAAAGACCAGCTACATACCATTTTGGACACTACAAGCCAGCAACTACCTTTCAAAGGTCATTGGAGCATGTAGTGCACAACCATGGCAGTGTCGCAGAGGAAAGGTAATGGACTTCCCCACGCCCTGACAGGGCTCTGGAGGTGCTGGTAGATGGAATGAGAGAGGACAGGGTAGTCCTTTTCTCTGCTGACCACTAATGAGACCCAACCAGGCTGTACAGACTTTACAGCATGGCTAAATGCAGTGTCCAGAGTGAAGTGGAGCTCCCAGCAGAGCCACCAGAACGTTAATCATTTTCGAGATGTAGGTTCACTGCATTCATTCCGGAGATGAAGGAGGCATTGACCAGTTTAGGTCTATCATTAGAAGAATGAGAGGAGATCTAATTGAGACCTACACGATGCCAAAGGGGATTGACAAAGTAGATAGCAAGAATGTTTCCTCATGTGGTACAACCTAAAATGACAGGCCATAATTTTAAGATATGGGGTAGCAGACTTAAAACAGAAATAAGAAGTAGTTTCTTATGTCAAAGGGTCATAAATCTGTGAAATTAAGTACCCTTGAGGACGATGGACACTGGGAGGAGATAGACAGATTTCTAATTCACAATCAGTTTAAGGACTATGGGGAATGAGCAGGAAAGTGGGGTTGAGGCCAAGATGAGGTCAACCATGATGGTTTTAAATGGTGGAGAAGCCCACCCATTTTCTGACTGAAACAGTTCCTCTTCCATGCTCCCAACCTTCAAAAGCTGCCTGCCTCTCCTTCTGCGCAACGTACTAATAATATAAAGGCAGACAGCTTGTATTTGAGCATTCAAAACTTTGTGCACCAAGAAAGCAACGTGATCCACTCAAGGGCTGACAGACCATAGCACAGTGCTGTAGTGAGTCAGCAAGCTCAAAGCCATAAAGTATTGCTGCCCATGTTAATGCAAAAGCATCTTGTGTGCATGTGTACATGAGCAATCTAGCTAAAGCATGCGGGTATAAGCCAGCCCCATGAAGGCATGAAGGGCAGTCTGGGTTAGTCCGAGAGCATGCATGATGATCTAATGAGGCTAGTGGTGCCAAGATGGAGCTGTGTGGATGAAGAATCAAGGAGGACTCTAGCCACGGAGCATGCAAGATTTTTGGATAGAAGAAGCAGTTACATGAACAACAGTCTGATTTAGCTGTCCAGAATTTGTGCCATTTAGCTTCTCGGTGGATGGGCGGAGAATTGTAAGAGGATGTAAACAGAACAAGTTGGGGCTTGGAAGGGATGGAAATGTCTGGAAACAAGGTGGTTGTCATTCAAGGGTGAGACTCTAAAGTTGCCATTTATGGCTTGAAGGAAAAATTGGAAACTTTTTTTTTCTTGAATTCTTCATGCTCACCCTATTTTATCACCATCTTCTTCAGCATTAGTCCTGACAAACCAAAGAGGGAAATGCACCATGCCTGGTGTTGCTGACAGTTCCAGTGCAGTAAAGGTTATGATAATAATAATAATATCACTGTTATTATTGCAGCAAAATCTGGGCCAGTAACCTAAACACACAAGATGCAATTCTTCCATCAAGATTTGCATAATTACAGCTTCACTTAAAGTTCAGGTTTGCTTTGAAATATATATTTATTGAAAACGTGAAAGAGCAGGCAAATTTGACAAATTAACACTGTCCCACACAGTGTTTGATGGGACAGAAATTGATTAATCAGGTCCAAAGGCCATCACATTCCATCACATTTTCCATAGGTTCCAATATAATTTCATTAATTTTTTACTGTTGAAGCTATTCTGCATGATTTACAATTGATAATGAAACAATTCTGTTGCCAAATAATTATTTTACACCAATCATTTCAAATGAAAAACCTCTGATTTGTCATTAGTGGCTGACAATGCAAAGTGACAATAGCTGATGTACATTAGATTCATGATGGTAACTGGGAGTGCACATCTTTCTCATTATCTTCTCATTGATACATACTTATTCAGCAAAAGTTGTCTGTGTGCATTTTATTTAACTGATTTAATTTTGACTCAGTGTATTGGGAAGCTAATGTCAAAAATCACAAAGTAAATTGAAATAAGTTAAAAGTAACAGCGTGTGACAGACACTGAAGTTATAGAACAACACAAAACAGTGCTGACACTTCACTTAAATTTAACATGTTTGTCCCACTGTCTGATTAAATGGGGTTTGAAGCTTCATGCTCCAAAGGTGACAGCAGGTTCAGGAGCTTTGAAATAAACCAACTGACAGTTAGCGAGCAGCAAGGAGTATTCACAACCACACTTCCAACACAACCCACATTCCTTTAGTGGCCGCATTCTTCAGAAAAGAGATAGTTGGCCTTGGAGCAAGCAGATTCACTACAATGACATCAGGGCTTGAAAGGTTATGAAGGCAATTCCTATTGTATATACAGCATTTGCGGTATTTCACCAACGTCTTGTGTACTGTCTTAAATTCAGGAAATTTGTCAAGTGATCTGATCATGGTGTTTAAAAGGATTTGGCCACCTAGATATAGAATTTCATAAGGACCTGAATGGATTTGCACTTTGGTTAGATTGATGCAAAATCTTATGAAAAGTTCAGTGAAACCTATCACAATAATAGGAACAACTTGCTGCATTGGCAGAGCTGAGAGGTGAGTTTCTTATTACGCTGGGACAATTAAGGGGTATTATTGTTAAATGTCTTAATAATGGCTAGACTCATTAATATTCAGCTTCCCCGGGGTTACATTAGAGCCCAGATGTCTCTGGAAAAGGAGCACGCAGTGTTCACCAACACCCTGGTGTTGTTCAGGGAGAGGTGGGCCCCACAGGGAGTGGAGTGCATTATTTCCCCCTCCAACTCTATTTTGATTTGATCCCTGCCCTCACCCTCACCTTTTGATCACACAGCACTGCCCTTTGATGTGAAGGGCACTGTTTGTCACTGACCACTCGGGTGTTCCCTTTCTTTCTGGTGGTGGAAATTTGAATAAGGATTCGTGCACCTTGTGTCTCACACCTGCACACACACACAACATGGGGGCTGGGGAAAAAAAAGAAAACAAAAGAAAGAAAAAAAAAAGAAAAAAAAATCAGCTTCCTATCTTACCAAATGCACAGAACAAGCTAGACATTGAGAGTTCTCAGCATGGAAGTCAGGTGGTGACTTAGTTCGCTGCTGGCTGTAAGGAGCCTCCATGTTGCTCAGCACCAAACACCAACTCAGGGCATGATCCATGGGAATCAACTGCATGCATTCCTTGTCCATGGACATTGGTATCAAACATTTGCCAACCCATGAGGACTCTCATGGCACCTCTCTGACCCACAGCATCAGTGGCACAGAATTGCATCGCAGGGTGCTCTGGCAATTAGCATTATAAAGCTGCTGCAAGGGCTCGCTACACACAGCTCATGGATTGGACTGGATTGCATCTGAATGTTCTCATTTGCTCTCTTAGTACTGACCTGCATGCTCACAGCCTTGCCTTACCACCTTCCTTTGTGACAAGCATACTGCATGTTCATTCAAATGACCATGTTGGAAAGGGGTCCAGGCTGACCTTAATCCATTTGGGCAGTGGGCAGAGGTGGGGATGGTGATGGGTGATGTCTATCAGGATCCCATTACCATGAGTTATGGGCATAGTCCAGGGTCTTAGCCATAATCAGTCATCAGCATAGGTCAGGAGTTATGTTTGACTATAATATAAGGAGTGGGCAACAATAAATCTTGTAGGACCATCATGAACAGTAAGGGAATTGTGTATTGTCAGTCATGGATCTGCAACCAGCTATCAACAATTGAGTCATTCATAGAAGTTGGTCAGAGCCTGCAGCTTTGTCCATTGATTACTGAGAAGGGTGCAAAGTGACTTGTTCTGTTAATGGAGGGATCACTGATGAAAGGTGGGGGAGTAAAAGCTGGAATGGAGGCAGGATGAACATGCTGATTGGAGAGAACCAAAGGTGTATGAGGTGTGTACGTGGAACAGCATTGAAGGGCATGATATGCTTCGCAATGGGTGTTTTTGGCAGTGAGCAAAACTTGTCATCTTCAACAATGTACATTGCATGCAGAGTGAACATGTTGAAGGCTCAAATGCTGGTTAAAGGTAGATTGCACCATGCCATTGCAAATCTAACACTGGCATCTCAGTGATTAGGGGTTCATGGCAGTGACTTAGAAATTAGTTGAATGCTGGCGAAAAAAATATCCCATCACTTGTGAAACTTCCAAGGGTGCTCTTGGATGAGGGGAACATTATTTTATCATCTGTCATGTAAGTATGATAATACTGTCCTGAATAAATGGTAAGTTGAATGATGGTCGGGGGGTTTGGAATGGCAAAGGGTAAGGGTGCAGCAAGCACTCCCTTTTTGATGGAAGGTGGAGGTCACTGAGCTGGGGTGGCACCTTCAACAAGCTGGTGAAAATTCTTGCCAAGGCCGATGATGGAGCAGATGGTAGGGCTGCTGAAGATGTGGTTGCGACCGGTATGGAAGACCGTCCAGTATAGTCCAGTCAGAGTGTGCCACCTCACCCTGGCACTCTGTGCTTTGCACAATTGGGGTAGAAGATGAGACGATATGACAGAGGAACTAGGCAATCAGGAGTAATCTGCCAGAGAGGAGGAGAAGACCACTGAGGAGAAAGGAGGAAGCTGGCAATGTCCATGAAGATCTCAGCTGCATCGGGTGCTACTAATTAGACAAAACTTCATTAATGCTACTAGTTGCAGCTGAGCATCATGGACTGTAGAATAAAAGCAAATTCGTGGAAACCTGAAACAAACACAGAAAATACTGAAGAAACTCAATGGGTCTGGCTGCATCTGTGGAGAAAGAAACCGAGTTAATGCTTTGAATCAAAAATGACTCCCCTTCAGAACACACATTCGACTTGAAATGTTAACTCTGTTTCTCTCTCCAAAAATGCTACCAGACCTGCTGAGTTTCTTCAATATGGACTGTAGAATGAGTGTTGGTCATGAGCTCATGTTTGGAATTATCTTACCTGTAAGTGATGTTCCCTACATTGGGCACTGGGGGCAAAGCAGTGGTGACTCATTGGGATGTAACTCAGGACAGGTTAACCATGTGGCCTGGTGGTTATACAGAGATGAGGGTGAGGGAACAGGGTTGTACATGCGAGGGAGTGTCAACCCTACCTGCTGTGAGCCATGACTTTGTGGTTGCTGTGCCAAGAGATTGCCGATGAGGGACAATGCTAGATTGCCAATGCTAGTCCAGGTGCACAGCAGCCTTTCAAAAATGATGCTTTTATAATGATTTAATGAATCAGTTGCCATCACATTTTCAGATGGCGCATTCTAGATCTGTACAACTCTCACTGAGAAGCTTTTTCTCATCGTCCCACTGAATAAATACCATTGTATTTGTTCTCCAAATTCTGGTTCGTGACTCACTCAAAAGAGGGAATAATTTTGCTTTGTCTGCCTGATCAAACCTCTCATCATCTTGATAGGTTATCTTAGGTCGGCATTTGTTCTTCTGTTTCAAGGGAAATGTTCCTAAATTCACCAACCTTTTCTCACAATTAGATTGCTTAGACCCTGGCAACATCCTGGTAATCCTCATCAGCACCATTTGCAACTCTTCAGATACTGAAATAGCCCATGTCCAAATATAACAAGATCAGGACAATATCCAGGCTCAAGCTGACAAGTGGCAAGTAACATTCACGCCACACAAATGCCAGGCGATGACCATCTCTCCTCAGTAAGACACAATCCAACCTCTGCCCTTGACATTCAATGGTGTTACCATCACTGAACCTTCCACTGTCAACATCCTGTAGGTTACCATTGACCAGAAACTGACTGGACTCACCATTTAAATACAGCAGCTACAGAGCAGGTCAGAGCTAGAAATACTGTGATAAGGAACTCACCTCCTGACTCCCCAAAGCCTGGTCACCATCTACAAAGCACAAGTAAGGAATGTGATGGAATGCTTCCCACTTGCCTGGATGGATACAGCTCCAACAACACTCAAGTAGTTTGACATCTTCCAGGACATAAGAACCCACATGTTTGGCATCACATCCACAAACATACCGTCACTCTGCCAGTGACTCTCAGTAGTAGTGCGAACTATCTACAACATGCTCTAAAGATACTTTCCTAAGATCCTTAGACATTATCTTTAAAACCTATGACCAATTCCATTGAGAAGGGTTGGGGCAGCAGATACATGGGAACACCACCACCTGCACATTCCCCTCAAAGCCACTCACCATCCAGATTTGGAAATATGTCACCATTCCTTCACTGTCACTGGGTCAAAATCCTGAAATTCCCTCCATAGTGGCATTGTGGGTTTACCTAGATCATATGGACTGCAGTGGTATGAGAGGGCAGCTCACCACCACCTTCTCAAGGGCAACAAGGGACAGGCAATGAATGTTGGAACAAACAAAGATACATGATCCATGAGTGAATAAAAACACTTTCTATGACCTTTACATTTTCCCTGAAGTGGGATGGCCAGAATTGTCCACAACCGTTCAGCTGATACCTAACCAATGATTTAGAAATTTCGACTATCTTACAGCCAACTAATCACCTACTAAACCATCTTTTTAACTTGTCTTTTAATCTTTAGGAAATTCTGTAAGCACAGTAAAATCTTTTTATTCATCTTAGTCTTTCAAATCTATAATATTTATAGTTTAGGGTCTTCGCATTTTATTCCTTTCACAGTTCCTCACTTCACACTTGTCTACATTAGATTTTATCTGCCATGTTTTGCCCCTTTCACAGTCCTGTTTATTTTCTGGATATTTACCCTGATTAAACATCATTATCCATTACTTTGACAAGGTTTTATCATTGTAAGTTTTCTAATATTGTTTCCTACACCCAAATCAAAGTCATCCAGTCATAGAGTCATAGAGATGGACAGCACTGAAACAGACCCTTCCGTCCAACTTGGTCAGGCCGGACCAGATATCCCAACTTAATCTAGTCCCCTTTGCCAGCATATCCCTCTAAACCCTTCCTATCCATCTACCCATCCAGATGCCTTTTAAATTCTGTAATTGTACCAGCTTCCACCACTTCCTCTAGTAGCTCATTCCATACATGTACCATCCTCTGCGTGAATAAGTTGCCCCTTAGGTCTCTTTTATATCTATCCCCTCTCACCTTAAACCTATGCCCTCAAGTTCTGGACTCCCCTACCCCAGGGAAAAGAATTTGTCTACATATCCTATCCATCCCCCTCATTTTATAAACCTTGATGAGGTCACCCCTCAGCCTCATGGCCCAGGGAAAACAGCCCCAGCCTATTCAATCTCTCCCTGTAGCTCAAATCCTCCAACCCAGCAACATCCTTGTAAATCTTTTTTGAACCGTTTCAAATTTCACAACATCCCTCTGATAGGAAGGAGACCAGAATATCATGCAATATTCCAAAAATGGCCTAACCAATGTCCTGTACAGTCACAACATGACATCCAAATTCCTACACTCAATGCTCTGACCAATAAAGGAAAGCATACCAAACACCTTCTTTACTATCCTATCTACCCTCAACTCAACTTTCAAGGAACTATGAACCTGCACTCCAAGGTCTCTTTGTTTAGCAATACTCCTCAGAACCTTACCATTAAGTGTATAAGTCCTGTTCTGATTTGCATTTCCAAAATACAGCACCTCACATTTATCTAACTTAAACTCCATCTGCCACTCGTCAGCCCATTGGCCCATCTGATTAAGATCTCGTTGTACTTTGAGGTAACCTTCTTCGCTGTCCACTATACTTCAAGTTTTGGTGTCATCTACAAACTTACTAACTATTCCTCCAATGTTCACATCCAAATCATTTATATAAATTACGAAAAGCAGTGGACCCAGTACCAATCCTTGTGGCACACCACTGGTCACAGGCCTCCAGCCTGAAAAGCAACCCTCTACCATCACTCTCTGTCTTCTACTTTGAGCTTGTTTCATATCCAAATGGCTAGTTCTCCCTATATTCCATGAGATCTAACCTTACTAACCAGTCTACCATGAGGAACTTTGTCAAAGGCCTTACTGATGTCCATATAGATCATGGCCTCCACTCTGCCCTGTTATTTCTTCAGAAAACTCAGTCAAGTTCATGAGACATGTTTTCCCATGCACAAAGCCATGCTGACTATCTCTAATCAGTCCTTGCCTTTCCAAATACATGTGCATCTTGTCCCTCCAACAACTTGCCCACCACTGATGTCAGGCTCACCAGTCTATAGTTCCCTGGGTTGTCCTTACCACTTACTTATATTGTGGCACCATGTTAGCTAACCTCCAGTCTTCTGGCACCTCACCTGTGACTATTGATGATACAAGTATCTCAGCAAGGGATCCAGCAATCTCTTCCCTAGCTTCCTACAGAGTTCTAGGGTACATCTGATCAGGTCCTGGGGATTTATCCACTTTTATGTGTTTTAGGACATCCAGCACCTCCTCCACTGTAATATGGACATTTTTCAAGATGTCACCATCTATGTCCCCACATTCTATATCTTCCATGTCCTTCTCCACAGTAAACACTAATGCAAAATACTTGTTAAGATCTCCTGCAAATCCTTTGGCTCCACACAAACGCTGCCTTGCTGATCTTTGAGGGGCCCTATTCTCTCCCTAGTTACCCTTTTGTCCTTAACTTAATTGCAAAATCCCTTTGCATTTTCCTTAACACTATTTGCCAAAGCTAGCTCATGTCCCCTTTTTGCACTCCTGATTTCCCTCTTAAGTATACTCCTACTACCTTTATACTGTTCTAAGGATTCATCCAATCTCTGCTCTCTGTACCTGACATGCGCTGCTTTCTTTTTCTTAACTAAAATCTCAACTTCTCTAGTCATCCAGCATCCTCTACACCTATCAGCCTTACTTTCACCCTAACAGTAATGTACTGTCTCTGGACTCTCGTTATCTCATTTTTGAAGACTTCCCATTTTCCTACCATTCCTTTACCTGCAAACATCTGCTCCCAGTCAGCTTTTGAAAGTTCTTTGAGGGGTCCTATTCTCTCTTTAGTTACCCTTTTGTCCTTAACATAATTCCTGAAGAAGGGCTTATGCCCGAAACGTCGATTCTCCTGTTCCCTGGATGCTGCCTGACCTGCTGCGCTGTTCCAGCAACACATTTTCAGCTCTGATCTCCAGCATCTGCAGACCTCACTTTCTCCTTTTGAAAGTTCTTGCCTAATACCGTCAAAATTAGCCTTTCTTCAATTTAGAACTTCAACTTTTAGATCTGGTCTATCCTTTTCCCTCATTATTTTAAAACTGATAGCATTATGGTCGCTGGCCTCAAAGTGCTCCCCCACTGATACCTCAGTCACCTGCCCTGCCTTATTTCCCATGAATAGATCAAGTTATGCACTTTCTCCAGTATGTACAGATCACAAGTGAACAAACACTAAAACTGACTTCTGAATAACTGCAAGAGTCAGAATCACTGCAAAACTTGAACCACTCCTCCTTGTCTGAAAAATACCCTTCCACACCACCCGTTGTTTCCTGTCACAGAACCACAAATCCACAACATCACTTTCCCTATAATCCATGGGTTTCCATCTCCTTAATAAGCCTCCTGTGTGCCTGTTTGTGCACACACGTTCTGTCAATATGCTGTATGACTCTCTGACTCTAAAAGCATTCATGGAACTGAGGATCAATGTCCCAGGTAGTGAATTAGAAGTGAATTTGGCGCCCTGGGTATTATACTCTGCAATAATCATTGACCTGAAAATGTTGTATATGTCTCCTAGGTTGCCTGTAGGACTAATGTCATTCTTGACGACTTCAACTATTGTGCTTTTCACCTCAGTCTTGTAGAGAGATGCATCAACAATGTCAGGTCAAATCCTGTGGGCATAATTGGTATTCACAAAGTTAATCAGATGCTTCCTGTCCCTGAGAGTATTACTTTCTATTTGAGATGAACTCTTGTTGTCAACCCCAGGCTGATTGAGAGAATTTCACACGGCTGCTTTCCTCTGTGGAATAATTAAAAGGACGTAACCCAGATCAGAACAGCTGTAATGAAGTCATCCATAAAACAAACACATCTGGCACTCAGTAAACCTGTGCAAGAGCCTGACTTCAGATGCTCTCCACAGTCTGCAGTTAGTGGAGCTGAAAGATCAAAATTAATTAAAACAACAGTCCTTTGTTTAAGAATTAAGTTTATCATTTGACTTAGAAGAAAAAGACAAGGCCTTCCATTTGTTTCACTTCCTGAATACAAAGTGAGAACATTTTATCACTTTTGGTGTATCTATTTCATATTATACAGCAGAAAGACTTTGAATTTTACAGGCTACACAGAATACGCAATATACATGTTAAGAGTCTACCTACGTTCAAGTGCAATTGAGAGCAATTATTTACGATTCAATTCTCACCCCCCCAGAATGGGCAAATCAATATCCAAGGCATTTTAGAATCAGCAAGGTTGTGTCCAGATGGCCTATGGAGTACAAGGTGGTGACTATTTCTGATAGTTCAGGCCATAAACATTCCTTATCATATATCTCCTCAGTATTTCTCAATAATGATTGGCCAAGAGCTCCTTGAGAAATGGAGAGATTAGGCAGTCCTCCATTAATTCCACACACCCTCGATAAGGTTAATCCCAGAGACAGTCATCACTGTTGGGGAAGGCTCCTCCATGGACCAAGGAATATAAGAAAAGGAGGATTGCCCCCACCCACATCACCTGACCCTATCCCTGACATGGAGCAAATTTGGCAGTTTCTTAATGTGGGCAAAGGTTGGCCCAACAGTGGATGAAATTGTGAAATCATTGAAAGGGCAAAGACATGAATAATACCTGCCCAGTCAGTAACGATTCATTGATTTTATAGTCACTTTAGATACACACAACTTCTTCCCTCCCTTTATTTATTGTTCCCATTTTCTAAGATTTTCACAGAGACAGAGCATTTCTGCTTTCCACAAACTCGACCCAAGGAATAGTGCCCCGGATAGGCAGATTTTAATTCTGGGTGGCAAAGTTCCCTAGGAAGTTGTCCAGGTGGCTCCCAGAATGAGAATGCAGACTGTGTGTGAGAGCTGGCCATACCATAATCTCCTCAGCGGTTAAAACTGAGCCGAAGAGTAAGCTTTCACTGAGAGATAAATATGACTATCAGACAATGTACAATAGATCCCTGTGGATCTCCAATTGTCCCATCCCACAGAAAGCTTTTTCCACTTAGAATCAGATAATGATAAGGCACAGAGAAAGACATTGCGCCCATCATGCCTGTGTTATCTGTCTGAGAGAGGTATCTAATTAATTGAACTCTGATAGCTCTGCACAATTATCTTATCAAATATTGATCCAATTCACTTTTCTGAAACTTACTTTTGAGTCTGTCTCCACCAGACGTATAGAGCAGCTTGCAATTACTCACAGAATTTTATAAAAATCCCTCGTGTCACCATTGGATCTTTTATTAATCAATGGAAATTAAATAAAAACAAAATGCTTGCAGGGACAGAAATATTGGTAGCCAAAGGGGGTACTTTTCTGCCAATGGAAGCATTTTTCCTTCCTTACTTTTACCATTCCTGATTTTGAATCATCCCCGAAACCATCTCTGTCCTAAGGAGAGCAATCCCAGCTCTCCTCTATATATGTGGAGCCCTCAATCCATTCTACTGAACATCCTCTGCACCCTCTCCAAGGCCTGGATATCCTTTAGAGAGTGTAGTGCTATGAATTGAACACTGTATGCCAGCTGAGGCCCAACTATAAAAGCTCAGCATAACCTCAGCATTTGTACCCTATTACCTTGAATCTTAGGCCCCAGCAGATCCAGGAATAGAGTCTTTAGTAAAGCTAAAAATAGGTTGCTTTCCCAGACATTGAGAAAATAGGACTGCCTGACTGCAAGTCGTGAGGAGCCAAGTGAAGCAATTTGCAGCTTATTGAGGCCCAGTTAAGGAGGTTGACTTGGATTTTCCAACTGGCCTCCAAATGTTTGCAGGTGCCAGAGGTCGGAATAACTGAGCTGTCTGGAGGTGATTTCCTGGAAGCCGACAGCACTCCAGGCAGGCCAAGACATCCTCTGGGCCTGCTCATATCCAATAGTAGCAGTCACAGAACACCCTGAGGAATGATTCCCACCCACCTTAACCAATGTTGCCACATCCCTCCCAAAATCAACATCCCCATGGTCTCGCGAAATGTCTAATAAATTCTTTTCTTGGTCGACCAGGTTAGTTTTCAGATTTTGATAAAAGCAAATTATTGCAAGTGCTGGAAATCTGAATCAAACATTGAGAATGCTGGAGAAACTCAGCAGGTCTGGCAGCATCTGTGGAAAAAGAAAGAGAGTTAACATTTGAGTCCAATATGACTCCTTCTTCAGAATCCTTTATGTTTGCTTTGGACCTAGATAATTGTCTATGAATTTGACGGAGCTCAAGTTTGACTGATGTAACTTTTTATGTCCAAGTAGATTGCCTTCTCTACCCTGTTTGGTTCCAGGTTTGCAAACTGACTGTGCGGAGGCAGGAAATTACAGTGGGAACATCTTGGCATAGCAGATTGGTATGTTCTATCTGGAGTTTGTGCTTCTCAGTGCTGACTTTCCTTTGCAAGTAGCAATCCTTGAACAGGCAAACTTTCTGAATAATTTTTAATGCACATTTAACAAAACAAATGCCACCCAGTACACATTTAGGCTTTCCCTCTTTTAGAATCCTATACTCCTGAACCTTCCATTTAGCATATGTTAGGTCAGGGAAGTATAATTGTCTGGAAAGGGAGAGTTCTTGGAGGGGTCATTTCCTTGCTGTAGGACCAGACCCTCATTAATCCATTGTTGATGTATCCAAACTGCTGGAACTTACATCATCCTTCTCCTGCCAGACATATCAGCTGACAGATCCTATGAAATGCATTGGAAAGTAATTTGTTCTTTTACTTTGCAGTTCTGTTCAACCTACTTCCAACCTTGCTCTATCTGATAATTGAGCCAAGCAACAATTTTATTCTACTCTCTTCAGGTAGAGTGAAGGCAGTCCAATCAAATATTAAATTACATGTTAGAAAGGAAAAGGACTATTCAGTTTTGCACCAAATAGAACTTTGCTTCTTCTAGAGAGAACCACGAGTGACAAGCAGCAAAAGCTTATATTTCTAAAGCCCTGTAATGTTGTAAAATATCTGGAGACATGCAAATGAATGTCATCATAAAAAAATGTCAAACCAAAGGAGACAGGACAAAGGATGGGCATTGCACTTGTGGAAGGATGTGAGGGCATTGGAGACAATGCAGGAAAGATTCATGAGAATGGTTCCAGGATGAGGAAGTCCAGGATGAGTCTGTTTCAGTGTAAAGGACATGGAAGAAGGTGCTCCCACACTAAACATACTGTACTCGATATTGAGTCCTGAAGGCTGTAGTGTCCCCCAGAGCAAAATGAGATGCTGTTCTTCCGGCTTGAGCTGAATTTAATTGGATCACTGCAGCAAGCCCCAGACAGAGATGTTTACCAGGAAACACAGTGGTGTGTTGAAATGGCAGGCAGGTCCTTGGGAAAGAAAAGGTTAAGAAGAGTTTTTGCAGAGGCAGCCAAAATCACATGGAGCCTGGATAGAATAGATAGGGAGAAACTGTTTCCATTAGCAGAAGGAGAAAGAACCAAAGGGTATCTAATTAAAATGATTAACAAAGCAGGTCAGAGGCTATGAATACTGCTGCAAATGACTCACCTTCTGAATCCCCAAAGCCTTGTCACCATCTATAGGGCACAAGTCAGGAGTGTGATGGAATACTCTCCACCTATTTGGATGGGTGCAGCTCCAACAACACTCAAGAAGCTTGACACCATCCAGGACAAAGCAGCCTGCTTAATTAATACTACATCCACAAGCAACTACTCTCTCCACCACTGATGCTCAATAGCAGCAGTTTGTACTATCTACAAGATGCACTGCAGAAATTCACCAAAGATCCTCAGACAGCACCTTCTAAACCCACAACCACTTCCGTCTCAAAGGACAAGGGCAGCAGATATATGAGAACACCATCTGCAAGTACACCTCCATGCCACTCACCATCCTGACTTAGAATCTTGGCATTTCCTCCTTAAGGGCATTGCAGAATGTGGACTGCAGTGCTACAAGAAGGCAACTCACCATCTCAATGGCAGTTAAGAACAGGCAATAAACGTTGGCCCAACCAGCGACACCCATTTCCCATGATTGAATTAAAAAAAGAGGCAATGTGGCTGATGTTTTTTTAAAGCAGCAAGTGGCTTGCACTGACTAAGATGGTGTTGGAGATTGATTCAATTCAGGCTTTCAAAAGAGAATTAAATGACATATCTGAAAATATTTGAAGGGATCGAGGAAAAAGCAGAAGTGGCAAGAGGTTTGCCACTCATGCAGACAGGATTGCAATGGGTCAAATAGTCTTCTCTGTGCTGTAATCTTTCTATAATTGGATAAAATGCTTGGTGAAAGCAGTCTGTTTGTAAAAGACTCTGAAAGGAGGAGACAGAGGTCGAGAGACAAGAGTTTAAGGGATGCAATTTCAAATGTACAGTCTCGATAGTTACTCATGGCTAAACAGACGTCAATCATTTTGCTGTGGACTCAGCTTTTACCAAACTTGTCTTAGCTATTAGCAGTTCAGTCTTTGCTGACTAGGGGAACTACATGGTGGGGAAAGGGAAACGGAGTAAAGGGAAGCAGTGAGAAATGAATCAGAATCAGATATCACGGTTTCCCAAACAGATCACACATTCAATGTTACATTGAATAAAGAAGCATAGCTGATGTGCTACTTACAATTCCGTGGTTCTACCTGGAAAAATGCTGCTGGCAAATTGAAGCAGATGGTGTTAAGTGGGTGTTCATTTTCCTCCCTAACTAAAGCAGAACAACAAATGATGAAGAATTGACAGCCAAACCTGTGCAAAAACCTCTCTATTGTAGGACCTTCTGTCATTCTGTAGTTAACATGTTGGTTTTGACATTTGATCATTGTGAATTCGTTGCTGGTGTGGACAGGCAGCGAAGGAAGGATTTAATATGGGGGCTGCTGATGTATGCTATTTATGTGCCAGAGATAGATTACTTGCCAGGTTGGTAAAGGCTCCTCTCTAGAAGGGAATAGGTCTGAAAAAGGTATTAAGCATCCTTACGTGAGCAGCATTTGATTGCCCAGGTGACAGTTTCAGCCACTTTGCTGCCAATTTCTTGGCCAAAGGTCTTTCTTTGAGAATTGCCACATCTTGTGATAAATTGGATTGTTGATGTGATTGGAACTACACTCTGCACAGAAACATCAACAGCATTAAGTATGAGCTAAAAAAAGACTTGTGTAAGAAAAATTAGGGACTGAAGTTGAATGCTTCATGATGGAGGCAATGAAAAGAAATGAATGGAAATCTTATTGGAAATAATTTTCCATTCACTACTAATTGGTGTTTTTCTATTGATCATTTAGTGCAGTGGAATCACCTGTATTCAAAAGGGAAGAATTTCATTATCCTTTCACTTCCTATCCATTCCACATCTTTCAATGATGTGTAGGCAAAACTTACAAGTACTCTTTAAGTTGCATCCTACAATCCCCAACGTACAACCTGAGTGTCCAACTGGTATTGTGGATTGGACTTGGTAGCCTTTATTTAGTTAATTTCATAATCTCAGGGTTTCCTAATGATTGTTACAGTGACTGAATTACCTCCGAATTTTAATCAATGTGGGAAACATGGGGATTGGCTTAAGTCATAGAATCACAGAGCACAGAAACAGACAATTTGCCACAAGGCATTGTGTTTGGATAGTCCCAAGGGGTAAGTCCCCAACTTGGAAGGTGTGATTGATTTCCAAGATTGTCTGATCACCTTGATAAAGGAGAGCTGGGAAGAGATGGTTTGTAGTGGAGATGGGAGGAGTTTGTGATCACCTTCTAGTGTCTTTTGCTTTTGGGCATGGCCTCTGCATCACCAATTCTGATCGACAGATCTTCACAGGTATTCGTTATCAATTACATTTCACTTCAGGCTAGTGGGCGTCCCAAAAATTAATTGACTTTAGAGTGAGTTTTGAAATTGTGTCATACGGGAGAGATGGAAAGTGAAGCATTATGAGATCTACGTTTAGAATATGAAATGTTATTTTTCTTTTGAACACCAAGTGCACATGGTTGCCCAGGAGAAAAATACATATTCAAGAAAGAGAAACTTTTTTTTAGATTTTAAAGACACCAAGAGGAGAAAACAGGAATATGGCTCTGAGATAGAGGATCAGCCATGACCATTTTGAATGGTGGGCAGGCTTGAAAAACTGAATGGCCTATTCCTGTTCCTAGATTCTTTGGAATTTAAAGCAAATTGCAAGAGGTTCTCTTTTTATTTAAAGGGTAAATAAAAGAGTAAATTAAATGAGTGCTGTTTCTCTAGAAAGTGATAATGGAGTGGTAACAGTAGATGAAAAGAGAAGTAGACGTGAAATAAATAAACATTTTGAACATTCTTACAGAGAGTGCAAAAAATCACAATAGTAGTTTTAAATTAGAAAGTAGAAGGGAAAAGCAAAGCAAAATTATAATCACAAGGAAAACAATATAAAGCAATTTGATGGATCTGCGGACAGGCAAGTCTCTGAGTTCAGATAGACTTTATCCTGGGGTCTTAAAACATTTTGTTCATGAGGTAATAGATGGTACTCTTTCAAAATTCACTCTATATCAGGAATGGTTCCTTCACACTGGAAAGTAGCAAATCTCATGCCTCTTTTGAAGAAGGAAAGGAGGCAGAGAATAAGAAACAACAGGCCTGTTAGCTTGATGTCTGTCAAGGGAAAGTGATATTATGGAGATTTTAAGTGCATGTTTAGAAAATCTCACAGTAGTTCGGAGGGGTCCGCACAGTTTCATCAACAGGAAATCATGTTTCACCAATTTACTGGAGTTTTTTGAAGGGGTAATACACCGTGTTGATAAAGGGAGCCTGTAAGTATACTGTACTTGGATTTTGAGAAGCTATTGGATAAGGTACTATATCAAAGTTTATTGGAGAAAATAACTGTTTACATTGTAGGGGTAATGTCTGGGCATGGCTGTAAGATTAGTTAGCTGACACAAAATAGTGTGTATAAATTTGTCTGATTGACAGGATATGAGAATTGGAATCCTGCAGGGGTCTATATCAAGTTAACATCAATGACTTAGATGAGGAAGTGAAGACATGGCAACTAAATTTGCACATGACACAAAATGGATATGTTGTGAAGAAGACTTAAGGAAATTTAGATAGACGTAGATAGCTTGGGTGAGTGAGCAGAAATCTGGCAGGTGGAGGATAATGTGGGGAAAATGTGAAGTTGTTCACGCTGGCAGGAAGAATAAAAAAAGTAGAATATGACCTAAACAAAGCATGGCTGCAAAACTCTGAGGTGCAGAACGTTTAGGTGTTCTGGTTCAGTTTAAATCACCCTATTTAAGGAAGCATGCAAGTGCATTGGAGACAGCCAGTGGAGGTTTATTAGATTTGAGCATGTTGGACAGGATGGGTTTAGATTAGATTACATGGAATTAGATTAGATTACATTACAGTGTGGAAACAGGCCCTTCGGCCCAACAAGTCCACACCGACCCGCCGAAGCGCAACCCACCCATACCCCTACATTTACCCCTTACCTAACACTACGGGCAATTTAGCATGGCCAATTCACCTGACCTGCACATCTTTTGTGACTGTGGGAGGAAACCGGAGCACCCGGAGGAAACCCACGCAGACACGGGGAGAACGTGCAAACTCCACACAGTCAGTCGCCTGAGGCGGGAATTGAACCCGGATCTCAGGCGCTGTGAGGCAGCAGTGCTAACCACTGTGCCACCGTGCCGCCCACTGGAGTTTAAAAGAGTAAGGGCTGACTTGACTGAAGTGTGTAAGATCCTGAATGGTCTTGACAAGTTGGATGTGGAAAAAAAACATTAGGGGTAAGTCAGTCAGAAGTAGGACGCTGTTTTAAAATTAGGGGTCAGCCTTTTGGGACAGAGGCGAGGAGAATAATTTGTCTCTCAGAGGATTGTAAGACTTTTGAACTCTGCCTCAGACTGCAGTGGAGGAGGTGTCATTGAATATTTTTAACACAAAGATGAATAGAGTGTTGTTAGGCAAGGGAAAGACCAAATGAAAGTGGAATTCAAAACACAAACAAATCAGCCATGATCCTAATGAATAATGGAGCAGGCTTGAGGAGCTGAAGGGCCTACTTTTTCTCTCATAATCATTTGTTTGTATGACGTAAGGGATGAGATATGTGATGAAACTTCCAGGGATAGATTTATTCACATAGTTGACAACCATATTGTTGATTAAAAACCAGAAGAATTGGGAATGCCAGCATCAGAAACAGAAATTGCTGGAAAAGCTCAGCTGATCAGGCAGCATCTGCGGAGAGAAATCCGAGTTAATATTTCAGTTCCAGTGACTCTTCCTCAGAGCTCTTGTCTTGTTGATTAATTTTGCCCCCCGAATCAGGAACCCTTGGCTTAACAAGTGACCCACCCATTGAAATCAAATCAAACCATAAGGGAAACGGGTGGACAGGGAGGGGCTGTCCCACAGGCCAGTGATCCGAAATCGGTTGTGTCACATTTCTAGGCGTCTCGGCAGACAAAAGCCCATATCCAGAGCTTGGGCAATCCAGTCAGAATGGGCTTGCATGTGTCACTCTCTGCGGAGACAAACACAAAGCGCCCAGCTGGGTTGCAGAGCGAGGTGTCTGATGAGCTCAGAGATGCATGATGAATAGATGTTGTTTGCCAAAAGAAGCTGTCACCCCTTTCAAGTTAAGCTGT
Source organism: Chiloscyllium plagiosum (assembly GCF_037043375.1). Taxonomy (NCBI): domain Eukaryota; kingdom Metazoa; phylum Chordata; class Chondrichthyes; order Orectolobiformes; family Hemiscylliidae; genus Chiloscyllium; species Chiloscyllium plagiosum. Next base: position 60,397,084 of record NW_028270153.1, read on the forward strand.
CACCTCATTGTGAAAGGTCACGTGACCAGTACAGGAGGAGCTGTCAAACTGGCTCCTCAGAAAGGGGAAGTTGGTATGTCAGTGCCGCCTCTGGAACCAGGAATTATATACCCAGGTCGATCAATGGTAACTCTGCATAAGAAAACTGTATTAGTAATCCTGTAGACTGGACCCAATCATCCCCTCTCTGGGTCAACTGACCAGCTGTCTTAAAGGGGCAGGCCCCCCAAGTACATGCATAACAAAAGTACTATCAACATTTTTGGGGAATGGCCATTAGAACAGTGCATGTTCCATGTTTGTTTTTGTCAAACAGACAGAACAGTCTGTTAAGAGGACACTTGCTTTCATAGACAAATGCACCAGGAAGGAATATCAATCCTAAGGAATTCAAATGCTTTTCTCTCTTGTGTGCTTCAATCAAACATTCCCAGTCAGAAATTACATGAGCGAGAAGTATTTTCCCCATCGGCTCAACATGCATCAGTTTTCAACTCAGTCAGATTAACTCTTAAACCAGAATTAATAGTTTTCATCACCCATCAGTCAGTCACCCTTGAGGCTGAATAAATGCTAAATATATTGCTGTCCCATTACTCCACTGTGCTGATGTGGCTCACCCCACTGCCCCAAAACTTCACTGTGCTGATGTGGCTAACCCCACTGTCCCAATACTCCACTGTGCTGATGTGGCTCACCCCACTGTCCCAATGCTCCACTGTGCTGATGTGGCTCACCCCACTGTCCCAATACTCCACTGTGCTGATGTGGCTCACCCCACTGTCCCAATACTCCACTGTGCTGATGTGGCTCACCCCACTGTCCCAATACTCCACTGTGCTGATGTGGCTCACCCCTTTGTCCCAATACCCTACTGTGCTGATGTGGCTAACTCTTTGTCCCAATACTCCACTGTGCTGATGTGGCTCACCTCACTGTCCCAATACTCCACTGTGCTGATGTGGCTCACCCCACTGTCCCAATACACCACTGTGCTGATGTGGCTCACCCCACTGTCCCAATACTCCACTGTGCTGATGTGGCTCACCCCACTGTCCCAATACACCACTGTGCTGATGTGGCTAACTCCTTGTCCCAATACTCCACTGTGCTGATGTGGCTAACCCACTGTCCCAATACTCCACTGTGCTGATGTGGCTAACTCTTTGTCCCAATACCCCACTGTGCTGATGTGGCTCACCCCACTGTCCCAATACACCACTGTGCTGATGTGGCTCACCCCACTGTCCCAATACCCTACTGTGCTGATGTGGCTAACTCTTTGTCCCAATACTCCACTGTGCTGATGTGGCTCACCTCACTGTCCCAATACTCCACTGTGCTGATGTGGCTCACCCCACTGTCCCAATACACCACTGTGCTGATGTGGCTAACTCCTTGTCCCAATACTCCACTGTGCTGATGTGGCTCACCTCACTGTCCCAATACTCCACTGTGCTGATGTGGCTAACTCCTTGTCCCAATACTCCACTGTGCTGATGTGGCTAACCCACTGTCCCAATACTCCACTCTGCTGATGTGGCTCACCCCTTTGTCCCAATACTCCACTGTGCTGATGTGGCTCACCTCACTGTCCCAATACCCCACTGTGCTGATGTGGCTCACCCCACTGTCCCAATACCCCACTGTACTGATGTGGTTAACCCCACTGTCCCAATACTCCACTGTACTGATGTGGCTCACCTCACTGTCCCAATACCCCACTGTGCTGATGTGGCTAACTCTTTGTCCCAATACCCCACTGTGCTGATGTGGCTCACCTCACTGTCCCAATACTCCACTGTGCTGATGTGGCTAACTCTTTGTCCCAATACCCCACTGTGCTGATGTGGCTCACCCCACTGTCCCAATACCCCACTATACTGATGTGGCTCTCCCCACTGTCCCAATACCCCACTGTGCTGATGTGGCTCACCCCTTCGTCCCAATACCCCACTGTGCTGATGTGGCTAACTCTTTGTCCCAATACCCCACTGTGCTGATGTGGCTCACCTCACTGTCCCAATACCCCACTGTGCTGATGTGGCTCTCCCCACTCTCCCAATACCCCACTGTGCTGATGTGGCTCACCCCACTGTCCCAATAGCCCACTGTGCTGATGTGGCTCACCTCACTGTCCCAATACTCCACTGTGCTGATGTGGCTCTCCCCACTCTCCCAATACCCCACTGTGCTGATGTGGCTCACCCCACTGTCCCAATAGCCCACTGTGCTGATGTGGCTCACCTCACTGTCCCAATACCCCACTGTGCTGATGTGGCTCACCCCACTGTCCCAATACCCCACTGTGCTGATGTGGCTCACCCCTTTGTCCCAATACCCCACTGTGCTGATGTGGCTAACTCTTTGTCCCAATACCCCACTGTGCTGATGTGGCTCACCTCACTGTCCCAATACTCCACTGTGCTGATGTGGCTCACCCCACTGTCCCAATACACCACTGTGCTGATGTGGCTAACTCCTTGTCCCAATACTCCACTGTGCTGATGTGGCTAACCCACTGTCCCAATACTCCACTCTGCTGATGTGGCTAACTCTTTGTCCCAATACCCCACTGTGCTGATGTGGCTCACCTCACTGTCCCAATACCCCACTGTGCTGATGTGGCTCACCCCACTGTCCCAATACCCCACTGTACTGATGTGGTTAATCCCACTGTCCCAATACTCCACTGTACTGATGTGGCTAACCCCACTGTCCCAATACTCCACTGTACTGATGTGGCTCACCTCACTGTCCCAATACCCCACTGTGCTGATGTGGCTAACTCTTTGTCCCAATACCCCACTGTGCTGATGTGGCTCACCTCACTGTCCCAATACCCCACTGTGCTAATGTGGCTCACCCCTTTGTCCCAATACCCCACTGTGCTGATGTGGCTAACTCTTTGTCCCAATACCCCACTGTGCTGATGTGGCTCACCTCACTGTCCCAATACCCCACTGTGCTAATGTGGCTCACCCCTTTGTCCCAATACCCCACTGTGCTGACGTGGCTAACTATTTGTCCCAATACCCCACTGTACTGATGTGGCTCACCCCACTGTCCCAATACCCCACTATACTGATGTGGCTCTCCCCACTGTCCCAATACCCCACTGTGCTGATGTGGCTAACTCTTTGTCCCAATACTCCACTGTGCTGATGTGGCTCACCCCACTGTCCCAATACCCCACTATACTGATGTGGCTCTCCCCACTGTCCCAATACCCCACTGTGCTGATGTGGCTCACCCCACTGTCCCAATACCCCACTGTGCTGATGTGGCTCACCCCACTGTCCCAATAGCCCACTGTGCTGATGTGGCTCACCTCACTGTCCCAATACCCCACTGTGCTGATGTGGCTCACCCCACTGTCCCAATAGCCCACTGTGCTGATGTGGCTCACCTCACTGTCCCAATACCCCACTGTGCTGATGTGGCTCACCCCACTGTCCCAATACCCCACTGTGCTGATGTGGCTCACCCCACTGTCCCAATACCCCACTGTGCTGATGTGGCTCACCCCACTGTCCCAATACCCCACTGTGCTGATGTGGCTCACCTCACTGTCCCAATACCCCACTGTACTGATGTGGCTCACCCCATGTCCCAATACCCCACTGTGCTGATGTGGCTCACCCCACTGTGCCACTAAACACCCCAAGCCCCACCTTCAACGGAAATGGTTTTCCTTCCCTGTCCTCCTCCCTGTGCCAAATGTTGTTGCCTCCCCGCAAGTCATTATCTTGGCCTTAGAGTCCTTCCTGTTGCATACCTGAGATTTACATTCCCTTCGGTTTATCCCAGCACAGTGAAGTGCCCATTCCTGCTCATTTGATCCCAGTCGTGAATCTCGGATCAATCACTCTGTTATATCTTCTAGGTTATCTCCAGTACTGAGAGTTAGAGAACTATAAATTGAGCCACAGTGCCTCAGGTATAATGATCCTCAGAATGGTAGGCAGAATTACTTAGTATAGGTAAAAAGAGGTACCCACTCCAGTTACTGGCTCCGACCCCCCTCCCAGCTCTACACCCACACCAGCTCCCTGCTCCCAGCCCTGCCGAGTTTTCACCATCCCCCCAGACCTCCCCCTCACTGAGGACGAACGATCAGTCCTCAGCAAAGGACTCACCTTCGTCCCCCTCCGTCCACACATCAATGAATTTAATACACGCCGTGACATCGAACAATTCTTCCGTCGCCTCCCCCTCCGAGCTTACTTTCACAATCAGGACCCCCGCCCACCTTCCGAGGACCCCTTCGTCCACCTCCAACACACTGCATCCACCTGGACACCCCGCGCTGGCCTATTACCTGCCCTCGACCTCTTCATTTCCAACTGCCGCCGGGACATTAACCGCCTCAACCTGTCGACCCCCCTCCCCCACTCCAACCTCTCACCCTCACAACGCGCAGCCCTCCAATCCCTCTGCTCCAATCCTGACCTCACCATCAAGCCAGCGGACAAAGGGGGCACAGTGGTAGTCTGGCGCACTGACCTCTACATCGCTGAAGCCAAACGCCAACTCGAGGACACCCCTTCCTACCGCCCCCTTGACCATGACCCCACCCCCCATCACCAAACCATCATCTCCCAGACCATACAGAACCTCATCACCTCAGGAGATCTCCCACCCACAGCTTCCAACCTCATAGTCCGGGAACCCCGCACTGCCCGGTTCTACCTCCTTCCCAAGATCCACAAGCCTGACTACCCTGGCCGACCCATTGTCTCAGCATGCTCCTGCCCCACTGAACTCATCTCTAACTACCTCGACACTGTCCTATCCCCCCTAGTCCAGGAACTCCCCACATATGTTCGAGACACCACCCACGCCCTCCACCTCCTCCAAGACTTCAGTTTCCCCGGCCCCCAACGCCTCATCTTCACCATGGATATCCAATCCCTCTACACCTCCATCCGCCATGACCAGGGCCTCCAAGCCCTCCGTTTTTTCCTCTCCAGACGTTCCCAACAGTACCCCTCCACCGACACTCTCATTCGTTTGGCCGAACTGGTCCTCACCCTTAACAATTTCTCCTTTGAATCCTCCCACTTCCTCCAGACCAAAGGGGTAGCCATGGGCACACGTATGGGCCCCAGCTATGCCTGTCTCTTTGTTGGCTACGTAGAGCAGTTGATCTTCCGTAATTACACCGGCACCACTCCCCACCTCTTCCTCCGCTACATTGATGACTGCATTGGCGCCACCTCATGCTCCCGCGAGGAGGTTGAGCAATTCATCAACTTCACCAACACATTCCACCCTGACCTTAAATTTACCTGGGCCATCTCTGACACCTCCCTCCCCTTCCTGGACCTCTCCATCTCCATCAGTGACGACCGACTTGACACTGACATCTTCTACAAACCCACCGACTCCCACAGCTACCTGGATTACACCTCTTCCCACCCTACCTCTTGCAAAAATGCCATCCCGTATTCCCAATTCCTCCGCCTCCGCCGTATCTGCTCCCAGGAGGAGCGGTTCCACCATAGAACACACCAGATGGCCTCCTTCTTTAGAGACCGCAATTTCCCTTCCCACGTGTTAAAGATGCCCTCCAACGCATCTCATCCACATCCCGCACCTCCACCCTCAGACCCAACCCCTCCAACCGTAACAAGGACAGAACGCCCCTGGTGCTCACCTTCCATCCTACCAACCTTCGCATAAACCAAATCATCCGCCGACATTTCCGCCACCTCCAAACAGACCCCACCACCAGGGATATATTTCCCTCCCCACCCCTCTCCGCCTTCCGCAAAGACCGTTCCCTCCGTGACTACCTGGTCAGGTCCACGCCCCCCTACGACCCACCCTCCCATCCTGGCACTTTCCCCTGCCACCGCAGGAACTGTAAAACCTGCGCCCACACCTCCTCCCTCACCTCTATCCAAGGCCCCAAAGGAGCTTTCCACATCCATCAAAGTTTTACCTGCACATCCACTAATATCATCTATTGTATCCGTTGCTCCCGATGCGGTCTCCTCTGCATTGGGGAGACTGGGCGCCTTCTAGCAGAGCGCTTTAGGGAACATCTCCGAGACACCCGCACCAATCAACCAAATCGCCCAGTGGCTCAACATTTCAACTCCCCCTCCCACTCTGCCGAGGATATGGAGGTGCTGGGCCTCCTCCACCGCCGCTCCCTCACCACCAGACGCCTGGAGGAAGAACGCCTCATCTTCCGCCTCAGAACACTTCAACCCCAGGGCATCAATGTGGACTTCAACAGTTTCCTCATTTCCCCTTCCCCCACCTCATCCTAGTTTCAAACTTGCAGCTCCGCACTGTCCCCTTGACCTGTCCGGACTTGTCCGACCTGCCCAGCTCCTTTTCCACCTATCCACTCCACCCCCTCCTCCCTGATCTATCACCTTCATCTCCTCTCCCACTGACCTATTGTACTCCATGCTACTCTATCCCCACCCCCACCCTCCACTAGCTTATCTCTCCACGCTTCAGGCTCTCTGCCTTTATTCCTGAAGAAGGGCTTTTGCCCGAAACGTCGATTTTGCCTGTCCTCGGATGCTGCCTGAATTGCTGTGCTCTTCCAGCACCACTGATCCAGAATTACTTAGTATCCCTACAGTGTGGAAACAGGCCCTTCGGCCCAGCAAGTCCACACCACCCTCCAAAGTGTATCCCACTCAGACCCACTTCCTGATTTCTTTACATTTGCCCTGACTAATGCACCTGACACTACGGGCTTGGCCAATTCACCTAACGTGCACATTCTTAGATTATGAAAGGAAACCAGAGCACCTGGAGGAAACCCACACAGTTACGAGGAGAATGTGCAAACTCCACACAGACAGTCGCCTGAGGGTGGAATCGAACCCGGGTCCCTGGCATTGTAAGGCAGCAGTACTAACCACTGAGCTACTCTGGCGCCCACAGGATCTGTACATTTCCATTTGGAATACATTCCCACATATTGAGAGGAATAAATATGGACATTCTTTACCCAGCAGGTATTAAGTTGCAAGTATTTGAGACTCGATGAGATTGTTCTTGCTCTGAGGCAGTCAACATCATTGAGGGTTGCACTAAAAGATATCAGCTTCAATTGAGTTTGCAATTTAAAAGTTAAGTTTATTCACAATTGTCCACCTGTATATCCTTCCCACAGGAATGCTGGTGTTGCATATCTATTCAACAAGTTTACCTCTCTGACCATCTCTGTTCACAACACCCTGATCCCGCCACCTTCCCCACATTCTCCCAAATTGACATTGCACACTTCTATGGTTTGCTGTTACCAGTCCCAAGCCCCAGTTTCTTCAGAGAGTCTTTATCAGGCCACATTGTGGATTCACAATAAAAGACAAAGAATCCCTGAAGCTGGGAAAGTGCACTGGTACTGGTAACAGCTTATTTGCTCAGATTTAACACAACAGATTGCCACATCTTGTGGAAATCCAACTTCTATACTTGAAAACACCAGCTTGCCCTAAACAAATTCAAAACCAGCCAATATTAAAAAAAATCTGCTTCCAAATCTCGATCCTAAGAGCCAGAACAAGCCCAAGATGTTTCATTAGATGCACACTGCAGCAAAATCTGTTCTTGCTTCTTCTCATTTATTTTTCTGGGTGGATAATCTGCAGCTGAAAAATACAGTGAATCAGTCTATACTTGACAAAATAAACAGTTTTTTTTTTATCCAGTGTAGGACTTTGTACAAGCCTCAGGTGGGTTTAGTGAATACCTTTAAAGCAGAGATATCGATTCTTGTTGGACAGTGTTGTGGCTGTACAGGACATGGGTGAAGCTACTTTTGGAATACTGTGCGCAGTTCTGGTTTCCAGGCTATGGAAATGATGTTGTGAAACCTGAAAGGGTTCAGAAAAGATTTACAAGGAAGTTGCCAGGGTTGGGGGGTTTGAACTACAGGGAGAGGCTGGAGAAGCTGGGGCTGTTTTCCCTGGAGTGTCGGAGGCTGAGAGGTGACCTTACAGAGGTTCATAAAACTATGAGGGGCATGGATAGGGTGAATAGGCAAGGTCTTTTTCCAGGATGGGTGAGTCCAAAACTAGAGGGCATATATTTAAGGTGAGATGGAAAAGGTTTTAAAAGGGACCTAAGGGGCAACCTTTTCACAGAGAGTGTGGTGAGTGCATGGAATGAGCTGCCAGAGGAAGTGGTGGAGGCTGGTACAACTACAACATTTAAAAGACATCTGGATGCGTATATGAATAGGTAGGGTTTAGAAGGAAATGGGCCAAATGCAAGAAAATGGGGTAAGATTTATCTAGGATATCCAGTCAGCATGGACAAGTTGGATTGAAGGGTCTGTTTCACTGCTGTCCATCTCTGTGACTCTAAGAAGAATCAAAGGGACATGGGAGATAGATAGGAATGTGGAATTGCAAACATAAGTAGAGGAGCCAGGATCTTTCTGGAATGGTGAAGTGAGCTTAAGAGTCTGAATGGTTTATTTCTGTTCCTATTTCGCTTGGTGAGGTTGGAACAGTCACTTAACAGAGGGTTAAATGAGGCAGAGATCAAAAGGGGCTATTTGTATAGGTAATAAATACATTCAGTGAGTCAGTCAGAGCTTTGTTCTGGTGTACACAATGGTTGTATTAAAATTGGACCATATTCAGAGATGTAGGAGTAACAGAAATGGGAGTGCACTCAGTAGCTATTACCTATCTTCGGCAACATGGACAATGAGTGAGGGGCATTTTCAAGTCTATCACCTAGGCAATAATTGCTGCCTGCTGAAATTAATGGAATGGAAATGAGACTTATTTTACAGAGGCAGCTGATCACTTTGTTGGTCTCAAAACTGCAAATGGCCCACTGTGTAGTCATTGGAAAGTATTTGGCATACAATTGCAGTAATGTTCACTGCAATGTCAGATGGAAATGTGAACTGTTGAGAGTGCTTATTAGTTTCACTCGTCATATAATCAAGGCAAAAAACAAAATCACTGAACAGAAAGGAACATGCAATATATATTTGTTTTGGCCAAATACCTGCAGAGTGCCATACTGAATTACATTGTGTTAACCACGCACTAACGGCAGCACTTAGTCTCTGAGTTGCAAGTGATTTCAAATCCTAATTGGGAGACATGTACATGTAATCCCAGACAGTCACAAAGTTCCAGTGAAGGACTGGGGGAGTTCTACATAGTCAGAGGCACCATCTTTCAAGTGAGCTGTTAAACTGATGTTCTGTCTCTTTCAAGATATCTTGTACCATTCTTCCAAGAGCAGGGTAATATTCCTGGTCAAAGGCAATATTTATTCCTCAGCTACCATTACTAAACAGATTGGCAATTCAGTAACTCTGAGCTGATAGTGGGATGAAGCTGTGTGAAAACTGGCTACACTTCAAAAGTATTTCACTGTCTGTAAGCATGTTCGAAATCTCCTGAAGTTGTGAAAAAGACTAAATATTTGGAAGTGTTTCTCCTTTCTGATTACCAAGGAGTTCTTCATTAAAGCTCTGGGCAATTGCAAAAAAAAATACACACAAGTCTGACAAGTGTCACTAGACTTGATTTGTTTCTTGATGAGATGAAGGAAGCAAAGTAGAAACTGAGTAGTCCACTTACTTATGCCCTGAACATCTCTACAGGTACAAGCAAGCACCCGATTGCCAGCTAGTAACCAATTTATGGGAAGGAAGCCAATTGGAGCAACAAAGGAAGCTTCCTCTCCATCTCCAAACTCTTCCACTTCCTCCCATCCAATGTTACCATCATTAGGCCTACTACTACATGCCTGATTTCAGGTGTGACAGTAAAACCTGATGATGCAACTTTGAGTTATCATTAAAAGTAACTGTTTTTTTTATTGCAGCTACATTCCTTGTTGAATATCTGTCCTGTAAATATACACCCTGAATGTGAATCATATTCCAGTGTGAATGGACATATTGGGTGTGACTGTGTAACTGGTAGGTTATGGTAACAGGAATGTAAAGAGGTTACCATATCTAATCCAAGCTGTAGATGGAATAATCACAGTCTGGAAGTCTGTCATGACTAGAATTGTAAAGTCACTCCAAATTTAGAATCAGTATTTACTTTTCTTTAAAGCTGCAAAAAAGCTGTGAAGAAAATATCTTTAATAAGTTTACAGACATCACCATCTTTGTGAGCAGAATCTGACAGTAAATTCAACCATGGTCCCTGGGGCAGGCCTTTTCACTCACCCTTGCGCTGCCTTATCGAAGCTGATATTAAGGAGCTTCCTCTCATTCACAATGGAAACATGTCTATGCATAACTTTAATATCCAAACAATCAGCTCGGAGTCGTCTGGAGCTAACCATTTTTCAAACTTGATACAGAAAGGCTGCTTAGGCTGACAGTTGCAATTTCTACATAAACTCTGAAGTATCTCTAATCTCTAGGAAGTTATTATCTGAGTGACCATGGGTGGGATGCCTCCCATTGAATCAACACACCGAGATGGAAACCCTTTGTGGTGTGCACATACAAAAATAGTTCGTAGGTGTTAGCTGGAAGTCAAGTGCAGATTTTATGTTTCAACATTCAAAATGTAACAAATAGAGCTGTGCAGAAACTAATTCATCACAGATAGGTGTGGATAACCCACCCATTTCCCCTTTGTTTAGCAATAGATTGTTTCTTCAAGAGATGAAGGAAGCAAAGTAGAAACTGAGTAGTCCAGTTGGATGGATTTTGGATGGACAGTCAAAGTATGGATTTAGGAGAAGGCTTTTCACCCAGTTGAAACTATCTTCAGCTAACACGTCTTACAATCCAAGGATGAATAAAAAAAACAAATTAGTCAACTGCAGAAACAGTAGCAGAGAGGACAGTAATATCTACTTTTTGAACAATTGGAAACTTGTCATTACTCAAGTTCTCCCAACCTGTTCCTGTTCAAGCGTGCCACTATAAGAAACTGATATCCTAGTAATAAGACTAAGAGCAACCAACTTTGTGACCTGCTGAAAATTCGTCTTTTGAAGTAAACCCTGCAATAAACTTGACGTTAGACTCCAGCTTGTTAAATTCACCTAGGTTACCTTTTAGGAGTGAAAACCCTTCTTCATCAAACCCATAATAGATGTTTTTTCTTCAGATGAGTCAAACATGTGAATTATTCACTTTTTTTTTGTTTAAAATTTACAAAAATGCATGATTCAATTTAAATATATTTTTTCCACTGAGTGGGTGACAATGCATCAGCCTTTCAGGGCAAATGTGTAAACATAATCCTCTTTATTTAAATCCACAACGGCTTGCTGCTGGTTATCAAATTGACCGTCCTCTCACATGTTAAGAAACATGAACACCTTCCTTTTCAAAACAATACTATTTATGGACAGTCAGGTAAGGGAATTGGGTTTTCAGTTCTCCCTTGTCTCCCTTGTCTGTAACACTCCCAAATGTATTCATGCCTGATGCTCAAAAAGTGCAGCGTGTAACAAAAGGTTGAGGATGATTAGATTGCAAACAAAGCTTTATAATTGCTAATGAACAATTTCAAAATGGTGGGTGCACTGTGAATTTCAGTACCTGCATGCCTTGTTGGGTGCTATGGGGAGGTGATGGCTTAATGGTATTATTGCTAGACCATTAATCCAGAGATCCAGGGGACCTAGATTTAAATCCCACCATGGCAGATGGTAGAATTTAAATTCAATTAAAATTTGGAATTAAGTTTGGTGACCATTGCCCATTGTTGCAAAATTCATTTGGTTCACTAATATCGTTGAAGGAAAGAAATCTGCCATCCTTACCTCATCTGGCCTACATGTGACTCCAGGCCCACAGTAATATAGTTGACTCTTGATTGTCCTCTGGATAATTAGGAATGGCAATAAATTCTGACACCCATATCCTGTTAATTAATAGCAGTCAATGCATGAGGTCTTGGGGAATTGGAGCCACATTTGATTTTGAAGAGTGGCAATGGGACAACACTGACATTATTGCTGGACTTATCAACCATAGAGTGAAATATATTTCTTTCATAGGTTGGAAGGAGTTCGGGAAGTCTTCCATTCTAGGATTAAGCTCTCCTCTGCCTTGATTCCTTCTGTCCCTGACGGGGAGGACAGTAGAGGAGTGGAGCAGGGTGCAGTGTTGATGGCAGACTGGATTGGAATAGCTTGGAATAGGTGCCCAAAAATACACAGGTCTTTCTGGACAAAGGCTGTTGCGCAGAGCAGAGGGGAGGGAGGTACAGCACAGTTCAGTGTTCAGTGAAGACCACAGAGCTTAAAAATGTGTTGCTGGAAAAGCGCAGCAGGTCAGGCAGCATTTTCAGGAATGAAGAAGGGCTTATGCCCGAAACGTCGATTCTCCTGTTCCTTTGATGCTGCCTGACCTGCTGCGCTTTTCTAGCAACACATTTTTAAGCTCTGATCTCCAGCATCTACAGTCCTCACTTTCTCCTATTGAAGACCACAGGTCTGGCTGCAGGATAGTTGCTGTGACGAGTGCTACAGCAAAGCAAAACCACATCATGGCATGAAGATTGACAGCTCTTTAAGCATAGTGCCTCCTCAATGCTAACTATAACATACTGATTGGTCAGACATTCATCCTGTTGGCCATTAGTTGGCTGACTGGCACAAGATTGCTACGGGAAAGAGAGTCGTTGCAGGAAGTCTTGGCAGGACCTACTTCCTGTTCTACCTCAACTTTCCCAATGGGTTCCACAGAATCCCAACCATCAATTCTATTTCCTTCTCTGTAGACCTGCAATAGTTTTGGTTTGCATTATCCATTTCCACAAGTAAAATTTGGGTGGACTGTGGATGTAAACAGAAGATTTGGAACCACATCCATTGTAATGACTGAGTGGATTCTTCTGGCCCTGTCACACTGCAGCCTTTGTGTTTATACCACAAGAATGAGAAAAAAAGTTGGAAAACTGAAAAAGCACATCAACTGAGTTATGATATTTGGACAAATAGTCAAGGCCAGCTGCCTGCCAGCTGTCCTATCTGCTATGTGTCAACAGTGAAAATGTACACTCGTTGTATTGTATGTCTCTGTATTGGGCAGCCTCCTTCCCCAGGGTTGTTAGCAATCCAACACCATCCTGCCAGTTTCTGGTAATACAGAATGATCATGGCTACTGAGATTGCAAGGGGGGAATCATAGAATCCCTACAGTGTGTAAACAGGCCCAACTAGTCCACACTGATCCTCCAAAGAGTAACTTACCCAGACCCATTCCCACTAACATACGGGTCCCTGAGCACTATGGGCAATTTAGCATGGCCAATTCACCTAACCTGCACATCTTTGAACTGTGGGAGGAAAATCACGCAGAGGAGAATGTACAATGTCCACACAGACAGTTGCCCGAGGCTGGAATTGAAGCTGGGTCCTTGGTGCTGTGAGGCAGCAATGCTAACCACTGAGCCACCATGTTGTCCTTTAGAGTTCTGGTTACCTATAGAGAATTGAGGAGGTCAGTCTCCTAGTTAGCCAGGACTAACCCCTCTAACCTTTCCTGATTAACTACTCAGATGAGAATGCCAACACACTGTAATGTCCCGACTCTAACTCAGAGTTGAGTGTGCTTTTGGAGGGTTCCAGATGCTAGGTAATTGCCCATTGGAAGTCAACAGCATTGGGATCTTCAAGTGATCTTGACACTCAACTCTAGTCCATGCTTCAGCAACAACTGTCTTCATATCAGAGGATGTGGTCCAGTGTTATAGTACATACATGCTTGCCTTCATTAGTCAGAGCACTGAATATAGAAGTTGGGACATCATGTTGAGGCTGTGCAAGACATTGGTGAGGCTAAGTTTGAAATACTGCATACAATTTTGCTCACCCGGCTATAGGAAGGATATTGTTAAACTAGAAAAGGCACAGAGGAAAAAAAAATCATTGGAGGGCTTCAGCTACAGGGAGAGGCTGAATAGAGTTGGACTATTTTGTCCCTGGAGTGTTGGAAGCTGAGGGGTGGCCTTATAGAGGTTTATAAAATCATGAGGGATACAGAGAAGGTGACTGGCTAAGATATTTTTCCCAGGGTAGGGAAGTCCAAAACGAGAGAGCATAGGTTTAAAGGTGAGAGGGGCAAGATTTAAAAGGGACTTGAGGGGCAACTTATTACACAGAGAGTGATGCAGGTGTGGAGTGAGCTAACAGAAAAGTGGTAGAGGCTGGTACAATTACAACATTTAAGAGACATTTGGACAGGGAGATAAATAGGAAGGTCTAGAGAGATATGGGCCAAACACAGGCAAACGAGACTAGTTCAGTTTAGGATATCTAGTCAGCATAGATGAGTTAAACCAAAGAGTCTATTTCCATACTGTATGACTCTATGACTCTGACCTCAATACAAATTCCACTAACTTACTGAATAAATTTTGAACTTTCCATTTCAAATCTCTAGCATTGACAGGATTTTGTTTTTGTGTCACCAACAAGATGACACATTCTCCCATTTGTAGCTTTACTTTTACTACTTGGTGCATTGTCTGATCTTGGCAGTTGTATCATCAAGCTCCATGAGGTAACTTACGCTATACTGCATATACTATGTTGATTTCTGTCTTACTTTGGCTTTTCAAAATTAAACTAAACAAGTACTTGGCACACTGCCAGACAAGAAAGGGTTTTTGATTTTGGCTAAGGTAAGCATGTGACACAAAACAACTGGGTGGCTCCCAGAGATCCATCAAACAGTTGTTTGAATGTGGCCATTTGGTCAGTCCTTTGAGCAGAATACGTTACAGTTCACTCAGCCCTGAATCTTTCCAAAGAGTGTTCTGTTTGTATCAGGCATTTCCGTTGCCACATACCTCGAATGGAGATTTTGGTCCTGGGTGATTTGTCACAGGTTTAGTCTTTCTCATACAGCTGGAAAGTCACCTTCAGTCAAGCTTCCTTTTTATTTCCTGTGAGTCTGTGCACACATCATTTTCCTAACATTGAGATATATTTTACGCAACAGCTAAGTTTGATGTCAGAGCTCAGCCTCTCTATTTTTTTCCCTGAGAAACTATCAGAGGGCTGCTTCCTCCATTCAACACATCACATCCCACCCAGACTCACCCCCTAACCTATCCCTGTAATCCTGCATTTCCCATGGCTGATCCACCTAGCCTACACATCCCTGGACACTATGGGCAATTTAGCATGGCCAATCCCCCTAACTGGCACATCTTTGGACTGTGGGAGGAAACCGGAGCACCCGGAGGAAGTCCACGCAGACAGGGGGAGAATGCGCAAATTCCACACAGTCTCACGGTGGTGCTGGTGCTGTGAAGCAGCAGTGCTAACCACTGAGCCACCATGCCACCCTGTTCAGGCTTTTAACATTTTCTCAGGTGGCTAGTTTCAGGTTATAGAGTCATACAACTCAGAAAAAGACCCTTCGGTCCAAACAGTCCATGCCGATCATAATCCCAAACTAAGGTAGTCCCATCTGTTTGCATTTGGCCCATATCCCTCCAAACATTTCTTATTCACGAACTTATCCAAATGTCTTTCAAACGTTGTAACTGTACCTGCATCCACCAGTTCCATTGGAAGTTCATTCCACACACGAACCACTCTGAGTGTAAAACAAAATTGTCTTTTTTTAAATCTTAAAATTATTGAACTCCCCCACCCTATGGAAAAGACTCTTGCTACTTATGTTATCTATACCCCTCGTAATTTTAAAAACCTCTACAAGATCACCCCTCAACCTCCAATGCTCCATTTTCAGCCTATCCAGCCTCTTCTTACTACTCAAGCCTTTCATTCCAAGCAATACCCTGGTAAATCTTTCTGAACCCTCTCCAGCTTAATAATATCCTTCCTATAACAGATGTGGAGACCCAATAGTTGTTTAGCCCACCTTTAGTGCAAACCCTCATTTTAATGAAGGAGTGGTTTCAAATGATGTGGAAGATTAGAGAGGACATAAAAGAAATCTTGAAAATGGTTCTAGGCATGAGGGACTTCAGTCACACTGGAGATTTGTTCAAAAATGCCACTGTTAACATTTTAGCATGCTTTATTAGACTGAATACAAGATGTTGTGATGTTGCTGTTGGTGGGTACAATTGTTTGTGATACAGATTCTTGCCTTCACCACTTGGGTCAAATTATTCATTTTGTTCTGACACTGGAGATATCTCTTGGGTGTAGCACTGCTAGCTGGGATCTCACAGGTGAGCTCTTGCACACCTGTTACTTAGTTGCTTCTGTTAGTTCACTTTCCTTATCCAGTGTACTCTGCAGGACATTCCCCAGTCTTCTCCACAAGAATCCCAGATGCCACATTGAAGAAAATGTGAATCCTCCTCCATGGACCCTGAATCATTCTGGTCCAAAATGTTGTTGGCTAGCTAGTGCTCTGCATAACATCAACTGGAATGTGTGCATTCAGACTATGTATCACTGACATAAAAATGGTTCCTAAATATTCGTTCAGTGCTACACATACCCATCTTCAGTTTTGCATCTCTCAACAACTTTGAGTCATGAATCTTATCAGGTTGGCCCCAAAACTGCAGGGTAAATAGTCATAGGAATACTCCCTCAGCAAGTATAATCATAATTTCCCTTAAATGATCTCCCCACTATTTATCTGTAATTTATCAAATCTTTAGTTGAAGAGTCAACCTGTCTTAGAAAGAGTTGTTCAGAGTACTCTGTGTTTCCCCAGGTAGTTCGACATTGTACATTGCGAAAGCAAGCGCATTTAACCTTAGTTTACCATTCCAATAAACATGTTGCAACTCTAACTGCCAAATCCATCTGTCCCAAACTCTCTTACTGCCACTCACAGCAGCAATACAGTCACAAAAGATGTTCATTTTCCTCATCTTGCTTTTTTCTAAATAAAAGATTTGAATAGCATGTATGAAGTGGACTGGATAGCACCTCTTCAAGCTATATCTGCATCTCAAAGGGCACACACTTTGATAAAACATTGTTCTGTCCTTAACTGGAGTATTGCACCCCATTATAGATACCAGACTTTAAGATGGATAAGAAATGTAAGAGAGCAAAAAAATGAGTCAGACAAATGGCTCTAAAGTTGATCAACTTTAGCTTCATGAAAAACATTAAAGCAATACTGCTTACCTCAGGAAAGAAAAGGATGAAGGGTATTTAAGGGTATGGTCAGAGTAGATTGCCGAGATTGTCTAATGGCCAGACGTCGTTATTTCAGCGTTGATGAGAGATGAACATGAGGACCCTGCAAAATCCCCATAATAGCAGACTCTGAATGAATTGCTCAGAAGATTCCACCGGGCCAGTCCCCAAAGCCTGGAACCTTCTGAAAGTCTCCAGTCAAATCAAAGAATCTAGAAGGTTCCGTTCAAGTTGTGTAAGCAATTACTCTGGAAAAGTTAGACTATTATATACATAGGGAGGAAGAAGGGCTTATGCCCGAAACATCAATTCTCCTGTTCCCTGGATGCTGCCTGACCTGCTGCGCTTTTCCAGCAACACATTTTCAGCTATTATATACATAGTCCAGCTTTGAAGCCCAACAAATCTTACACACCTCAAATTACACTTCCCAAAGATGTTTTACACCCCCCCACACCCTGGCATAATATCCTCTTTCCCCAGAATTTGAAACACCCTTGCTACTGGACCCAATCCATTCCATGTTCGTACCCTACACACCTGACACTTAACCCCCGGTACCCTCCTCCTCACCCTTTTAACATCTACTCTCATGGTGGACCTGACATTCCTACTCACCTCACCAGATCTGATATCTCTCATCCCCCCTGATCAGCCCTAAATTCTCTACCAGTTTCTTGGCTTCCTTGTACCCTGGCAACCTGCTTAACTAGCACCTAAATTACCTTACCTTGGCATCCTGACCCCTACCCACTTGGCATATTATCCACCTGACACCCTACTTACCTGGCACCCTAATAGAACACCTACCCTATTTACTTAACCTTTGACAGCAGGAGAGAACTGTCAGAATGGAAGTACGACTCTGTAGTTCTGAAGAAGCCCTGATCAAAATGTTTTAGAAAAGCTATTAGATTATTACCTGAAAAGGAAGAATATGGAGATCTCTGTGGAAAAGGAGACACAAAGTAAATTGCTTTTTCGGACATAAAAATGACTGGCTGAATGGCCTGTTTCTGTGCTGTAATCACTTTATAATTCTGAGATTTTAATACAGTTGTGCTCCCTCCTGGGTCATCTCACACCTTTCATGACAAGTCCTGGCCCTACCCTCCAGCAATGCCATGCCTTCAGCTGCATAAGAACACTTGTGGGTGGCACGGTGGCACAGTGGTTAGCACTGCTGCCTCACAGTGCCTGAGACCCGGGTTCAATACCCGCCTCAGGCGACTGACTGTGTGGAGTTTTCACGTTCTCCCCGTGTCTGCGTGGGTTTCCTCCGGGTGCTCCGGTTTCCTCCCACAGTCCAAAGATGTGCAGGTCAGGTGAATTGGCCATGCTAAATTGTCCGTAGTGTTAGGTAAGGGGTAAATGTAGGGGTATGGGTGGGTTGCGCTTCGGCGGGGCGGTGTGGACATTTTGGGCCGAAGGGCCTGTTTCCACACTGTAAGTAATCTAATCTAATCTAATCTAAAATTTAAGAATATAGGCAGATTGTGTTTTACTCCCTCAACTGAGGTTGGCATCTTATTGAATATTTCACAGCTCCTCATTCAGCAACTGCTAAGAATCTGCCCAGACAGAAGTGGAACACAATAAATTTGAACAAGCTGAGGATGATAACACTCTACAGAAGAAGAATTCTAAGGACGTTTATTAATAAGATCAAGGCAGTCTTTGTATCTAATGGAGAACAGGCAGGTGCTCTGCAGTAATGATGATCCTAGAAACATTGCAACCGAAACATAGTTTTCCTAGATATTTTCTAATCAACTTGTTTAGCGATGTTATTACACACCCCAAGCAGGTGGGACTTGGTCCCCTTGTGCAGATGCAGGGACGATACCATTGTGCTAAAAGAGACCTAGAGTCCACTTTCAGTCAATGTGGTAGTCACATGTTGCAGTGATAATCGCACTGTTGACCAAACCATTGACATTAATTAGCTTACAACAGATCCATAACAAGGAAATGGTGGGGTAGCGTGGTGGCTCAGTGGTTAGTGCTGCCGCCTCACAGCACCAGGGACATGGGTTCGATTCCTGCCTTGAGTAACTGTGTAGAGATTGCACATTCTCCCCGTGTTTGTGTGGATTTTCTCTGGGCACTCTGGTTTCCTCCCACAATCCAAAAGATGTTTAGCTAAATTGCCCATAGTGTTCTGTGCATGAGTCAGGGGTAAATATAGGGTAGGGGAATGGGTCTGGGTGGGTCACTCTTCGGAGGGTCAGTGTGGATCTGTTGGGCCGAAAGGCCTGTTTCCATACTATTGGGAATCTAATATAAAACCTTAGTTATGAAGAATGCTGGGAGTCAGAAGTTTGTATTCGCTTTGTTTCTGCAAAGTATGCTTGCTGTTGCCATATATCACATCTAAAATAATTCATCTACTGTATCTAAAAATGTTTCTTCTGCTTTGTTACTTCAAAAAGAACAATATGTTTAATCTCCTGTCAATACAAAGCTACAGTTTTGTTTTGATGCCATGTATGGAGAAGCTTTGTGAGCATTTGATCAGAGAAAGGTAATTCTAGACAAATATATGTTCTTTATTGTGTTAATTGTGCTTTGAAAAAATATGCAATAACCTTGAAATTCTGAAAACTAATGAACTAGTTGATGTTTGTCCTGTTTTCTTATTATTGATCAGTTTGGGACATTTTAAAAAAGATAAAATGTATACTGGAAAAACATAATGTTGTATATATAAACATGGCTTGAATTGAGCAGGGATGCAAGGAGGTTTC
Source organism: Chiloscyllium plagiosum (assembly GCF_037043375.1). Classification (NCBI taxonomy): domain Eukaryota; kingdom Metazoa; phylum Chordata; class Chondrichthyes; order Orectolobiformes; family Hemiscylliidae; genus Chiloscyllium; species Chiloscyllium plagiosum. Next base: position 60,416,898 of record NW_028270153.1, read on the forward strand.
TCAATTCACTTATTGTGTATTTGCAAACTATTTGCAGAGAAGAAGGTGGCATCTTAGTGATTCTTTTTTAAAACAGTTTGAGATTCTCATATTGAAAGCAAAAATAGGTTGTTAATGGGGGCTTTATGGCATTTATTACAGTTGGCTAGTTGAATTATATATGCAAATGACTGTTAATTATCTCAACAGCCTACATAATTTTTAAAATGTGCATCTCAGCCCATAAAGAGGTTGAGATTCTTCCTACTTTTTGAAATGCAATGAAATATATTGCTGGGGTAATGAGAGAGAGAGAGACTTTTAGAGGGTGAGTGTAACAAGTATTATGAAACAAAAGTGGAAAAATGAAGATGAGGCATGGACAGGAGTAATCAAATTGAAAGACAGAGCAAGTTTGAGTAATTGAATTCCTTTTTTAATCCTCCTACATTCATAGACTTGTTTATTTTAAAGTCCCCAATTTAATTCTTATAGAAAGTCCTGAACATGTAGAGCAAGATTAATCATACAGAATATAGTTTCCAAAAGTTTCAAACATGAAGACGCATCAAATAGGTTTTAAACCAGCATGCTTTTCAATTTAATTTGCAATGGTTTCACTGCAGGGTTTGTGATTAACCTGGGAAGAACAAACTCACTTTTCTGTCTTGAGTGAAAGCTTTGTTATATTAGATGTTACACATCCAGCTCCAGTGATCTGAGTGTGGCACAGCAAAATGGAATGGTATCTGTGCACCTCGAAGACCACTTGGAAAAATGTAGAATTTCGTTTGGTCAGGATAGTGATCTAAATTTAAGTTGAAAGCATATTTTAGACATCGAAAATTGCAAGATCACACATAGCACAGAAAACGATCCATCTGATTGATGGTTATTTAGCAACATTATACATCACCAAATAGGAGTCATAGGCCATTGCTCAATCATAATATAAATTCTCTGGTTTAAACACATATGCACATTAAAGGTATGGTTCTAATCTGTTAACAGTTGCCTCAAGGCATCATCCACCATTAAAAGTGAATGGGCACAGTTGCAGACAGTTACGTTCTGATTAAAATCATACCAAGTGTGGATTTCATGACTTTACAGATATGCGGGCAAAAAATAAACATAATAAACAGAACAGAACAAAATCAAGAAATGAGCAATAGAACAGCAACCAGTAAAGTGAATACATTTGATGCTGAGCAGTGAACCTGGGTTTATTTTAAATAAAAGGCTGAAATTCATTAACATTGCAGACGTGAGTTAATGAAAGATGAAGTCTTGCTCACAGCAACGAGGAAGCCGGCAACATATCACTTTCAGCAGATCATAATACACACTATCTATCTAATGAAATAATGGAACAGAGGGTTCAGGTGAGTGGAAACTTAGAAAGTTAAAGAGAAAAAGACAAAGCAATATTTCACTGCAGTGATAGCTGTGTTGATAAGCAGAGTATGACAGGAAGGTACCGAGTATACAAACATGAAAGTATACTCTCAAATGAGTCACAGAAGGAAAAAAATGGTAAAAAGACAGAATTAAGGGCCGTTTATCTGAATGCCTGTAAGTGTTTGCAAGAATTTAACTGAATTGATATCACAAACAGAAACGAATGACATGATATGATCACCATAACAGAGGTGTGGGTGCAATGTGACCAGTACTGGGAACTCAATATTCAAAGGTATTTAATACTTCAAAAACATAGGAAAAAAATTGAGAAAAATAAATGGGATCTCTCTGTTAATAAAGATGGTGTGGAGGAGCCAATGTTGGACTGGCGTGGACAAAGTTAAAAATCACACAACGCAAGGTTATAGTCCATAGCCTGATGGAGGAGCAGTGCTCCAAAAACTAGTACTTCCAAATAAACCTATTGGACTATAACCTGATGTTGTTGTGATTTTTAACTCTATTAATAAAGGAACAGATCAATACAAGAGTAAGACATAATCTTGGCTCAGAAAAACGAAATCATTGAAGCCTGTCAGAAAGATACTGCACTAACTGTGGGTGATTTAATTCTTCATATAGATGGGACAAACGATAGTGGCAAAGGTGGCATTGAGAATAAATTCAAAGAGTATAATTGAAACAGTCTTTTACATTACATTGCTAAACCAACCAGGGGAAAGGTTATTTTATACCTATTGATATATTTAAAAATGGGATTAATCAATTATCTCATTGTGAAGGAAGAGTGATCATAATTTGAAAAAATGCAATCCAATTTGAGAATGAAAGATGTGGGTCTAAAAATAATACCTTAAATAAATGCATTTTTAAATTATGAAGACAAAGTTGGCTTGGGTGGACTAGGATTTTTTTTTTGGGTGAAAATGAGCTCTGCAGATGTTGGAGATCAGAGTTGAGAGTGTGCTGCTAGAAAAGCACAGCAGGTCAGGCAGCATCCGAGGAGCAGGAGCGTCAATGTTTCAGGCAAAACCCCTTCATCAGGAATTCCTGATGAAGGGCTTTTGCCCAAAACCTCAACTCTCCTGCTCCTCGGATGTTGCCTGACCTGCTATGCTTTTCCAGTACCGCACTCTTCAACTTGGAATATTTTTAAACTCATGGAAAAGTAGTGACAGACATTAAAAGAGCAATTCCATCATGATATAACTCTCATCAAAAATATATTCAATTGAAAAGAAAGAATCGAGAGAAAGTTTGGCCAAACTTGTGTAACATAGAATCACAGAATTGGTATGATGTTGAAGAAGTCTACAAGCCTATTATGTCTGCACCAGCTTTTTGCATGAGCATCACGGCTTGGTGTCATTCTTACATCCTTTCCCATAACCTGACACATTATTTCTTTTCTTAAAATAATCACCTAATTGCTTCTTGAATGTTTTCATTAAAATTCCACCACACTTCTATGTAGCACATTCCAGACCTGAACCACTTATTTTGTGTACAGTTTTTATTTTTATTCCACCTCACATTTACTTTCTTTGCAAATCATTTTAAATCAGAAACCTCTAGTGTTTTTCTTAATCTTTACTCATGGGAACAGTTTCTCCCTGTCTGTGTCCAGACTGCTCATTACTTTGAAAGTTTTACACTAAAATCTCCATAAGTCTTCACTTCTTCAAGGAAATTGATCCCAACTTGTCCAATCTATCTTCATACCTAACCCTCTTCATCTCTGGGACCAATCTCATAAAGTTCTTCTGTACCCTCTCTAATGCATTCACATCCTACTGATAGTGTGACACCCAAAACTGTACACATATGCCAGCTGAGGTCAAACTAGTGATTTCTGTAGGCTTTACATAACCACATAACTGTTGTACTTAATGCCCCTAATGATAAAGCCTAAGGTACTGTATATTCATGAACTACACTCACTATCTGTTCCCCTATCTTTGATGACTTTTGACATATACATACACCCAGGTCTCCCTGCTCTGCACATCTTTTAGAATAGTACCTTTTACTCTAGATTTGCTCAGCATGTTCTTTCTGTCGAAATGTACTATCTCATACTTCTCTGCATTGAATTTCTTCTGGCACCTGTCAGACCTCTCCACTAACTTGCCAACGTCTTTTTGAAGTTCAGTGTTGTACTTTGCTCAGTTTACAATGCATCCAAATCATGCACAATTCACCAACTTTGAAATTATCCCCAATACTCCAAGCTCTAGATCATTAGTACATACCAGAAAAAGTAAAGGTCCCAATATTGACCCCCTGGTCACTCCACTACAAATCCAGCCTAAAAAATATCCATCAACCTTTACTTTCTGTTTCCTACCACTCAGCCAATTTTGCTACTGTCCCTTCTATTCCATTAGGTTTGACTTTTCTCACAAGTCTGTTGTATGGTACTGCACGGAAAATGTTCTGAAAGTCCATGTACATTACATCAACAGCATTATCATCATCAACTCTCATTGTAACATCTTCAGAGCTCGATAGATTTATTTAACCATGATAGCCCCTTAAGGAATCTGTGCTGGCTCTCCCTAATTGAGCCACATTTGTCCATGTGCCCATTAATTCTAATCCAAATTATTTATTTTAAATGTTTGCCCAACTAAAGTTAAACTGACTGGTTTGTAATTGCTGGGCTTATCTTCACAATAATTTTGTTAGCAAGAAACATAACTAAAGAAGTTAAGAATTGAATTAAATTGAAAATGGTAACTATGATGTTGCAAAGACTATTAATAATCCGAAAGATTAGGTATATTTTAGAAACCAAGAAAGAATGGCTAAAAGAATTGAAAATGGTAAATTAAATTTTGGGAACATACTAATAAGAAATATGGAAAAGAACTTTCAGAAGTATATAAAAAGGAAGAAAATAAATGAAGGTCCATTTGAAGATAAGACTGGGGGAATTAATGATAAAGAGGTTGAGCTAAAGGGAGAAACTGAAAAGGCTGGGGCTGTTTTCCCTGCAGTGTTGGAGGCTGAGGGGTGACCTTATAGAGGTTTATAAAATCATGAGGGACATGGATAGAATAAATAGATAAGGCTTTTTCCCCGGGTTGGGGTAGTCCAGAACTAGAATTCATAGGTTTAGGGTGAGAGGAGATAGATTAAAAAGGGACCTAAGGGACAACTTTTTCATGCAAAAGGTGGTACGTTTATGGAATGAGTTGCCAAAGGAAGTAGTGAAGGCTGGTACAATTACAACATTTAAAAGGCATCTGGATGGGTACATGAATAGGAAGGGTTTAGAGGAATATGAGCCAAGTGCTGGCAAAAGGGACTAGATTAATTTACGATATCTGATCTGCATGGATGAGTTGAACCGAAGGGTCTGTTTCTCTGTTGTACATCTCTATGACTCTTGTAACTACTGATAAATGGTAGCGAGATAAGCTTTGCTTCCTGGGATATAAATTAGTGTTTCTGGGAGGAATTAATGAGTGGCCAATCATGTCATGTGGCCAAAATATTTCAGTAGCAGTAATGTATTTATTATTATGTATAGCTTGTAGTCTTCTAAATTATTGCCACAGCTATCTGAACATTGTATTCATTTATATAAAGTTTGTAATGATGTAAAAATATTCCAACCCAGTTTACAAGAGCATTCTCAGACAGAATGAACAGCAACAGATTTGATCAAAAGTGCTGTTACAAATGTAAGCATTATGGCATGTCTCCAAAGGAACAAAGAAGTGGAAATTTTGACACTTTTGGAAGTTTATTCTAGAACTTAATGCTTAGTAAATCCGACAAGGTTAGGATAAGCCCAGAGGATCTTATTGGAGGAACATAGTGATTGAGGGCTGTTGGGCTGGAAGGGATTCTAAAGATAGGGAGGAGGTGAGATCATGGAGCGAATGAACACCGAGCTCAGAATTTAAATTCTAGGCATTGTTCTGGAGCCAGGGTAGATTGGCAAACATAGGGTGATAGGTGAATGGGACTTTGTGCCAATTAAAATATGCATTTTACAGGCTTACAGAAAAGAATTACTTTTCTCTATGCTATTATATGCTGGTGGTATTCATTAGTGAAAAGGAAGTTACAGAGAATATCAAACCCAGCTTGTGCTTAGAGATACCAAGTAACCCACTTGACTTTCAGCTCAAAGAACAAAGCACCGAACCAGTAGATTACTTTTCTAAAATTCGTGAGTGCATTATCCCTCTTCCTCTACTACGCATGCACCATCTAACAGGGAAGATATGGTGACATTGGTTGAAAAGTCAGCGGATTCAAAGACCATTAGCCGGCCCTTTCATGTAATAAAATGCATGGAGGTTAATGGCTATGATTGGAAGAACAAAGCTTCTGACAAAAGGCTCAATACAATAAAATTATGTGCTGAAAATGGCATAAAATTCAATGCTCATGATTCTCCAACAGTGAATATAGTAAGCTTTTAAAATCTAATCCATAAAGCCAATGTCTGTTTAGTGGAAGGTTATACATTGCAGAGAATGTCATGTTAATTTACTGTCTCACCTTAATTTTATATTCCTTGAAATCAATAACCTAATTGAAATAACTTCAAAGAGACTTTTAATTAATTCAATGCCTGTCATCCAATCTCTATAATTTTGCAAATGTGTTATATTTCATTAGAAGAGGTGCATTTAGTTGAAATCTGACTCTTTATATGGTTGTAAAATTGTCTGAATTAATGCAAGCAGCACTCATTACAGAGGTGATTTAGCAGTAGATTGATCAGATCTGTGATGGAGTTCACTAATGTTTTCCCATCACCAGTGATGCTAAATTTGTTCCTTACTTGGAGCCATTTGGTGCTGTAAGAGATAAGTGACATTCACCATTTCATCTGCCATTGGGCATTCTTAAACATCTGTGCTGTCTCAAAGGTTCATTACCACTTCTAGTTCCAGTGAAAAAGTGTGGATTATGTAAGTTATTTCAACAACCAGCAATCACAGTTTGTTGTGACCCACATGGATAGTGCTGCAAACTTCCTACTTCAGTAATTGTTCCAGCCCCAGCATCATAACTCTCCCGGTTTGATCAAAGTGATCTCTTATTTTATCTATTGTCTACTGAATACTTTAATATTCTGAAATAATTTGTCAAATATAATTGATTCTGTGTGGGTGAAAGCAGTCCGTCGACTGTTCACTTGCTCGCTGTCAGCCCATGTACAGTATCTGCTACCTGCAGAACACACCCCAGCAACATACTGACACTTCTCCAGGAACACATTCCAAACCCACAAGCTCCACCATCTCGAAAAACAAGGGCAGCAGGGGCCACGGAAACACTATTAACTGCAAGTTCTCCTCAACATCACACACCATGATGACTTGGGAATATATTGCCGTTCCTTCATTTTCTCTGGATCAAATAGATAGATCCACCTACCTAACAGCACTGGGCAGGAACCCTCACTACACAGCCTGCAGCAGTTCAAAAAGGGGGCAAACCTTCTGTTGGATAACTAATGATGAGCAATTAATGTTTATAACCCAGGAATTAATAAAAGACTCACTCCAAGCTGACTATCTATGTATTGGTAAGCTGCATTATAGTTCTTCAAAATGGCTTGCATATCCATGAAATCTGTACTAGTGCTGAATAGAAGCTCAGAATGTAAATTTATCCCAAACTGCAGCAATTATTTTAGAACCCTGGCAAACAATGTGACTGCCTTGTTCCTTGCAACTACGACAAGGTCATTGGTCAACTTGCTGGTGTTTAAATGAGCTGCTGTAATTCAACATATTCTACGAGTGGAGGAGATGGTTTTGTGAGCTATAAAGATAAGGTAGTCATGAAGAAATCCAATTAGGGAATCAGGAGAAACATCTTTACTGATAGCGAGGTTTGAGAGTTTCTTTACTGGCGTAATGGTGAAAATATGGAATTATCTACCACACGGAGGGACTGAAGCAAATAACAATGTATTTAGGATGCAACTGGATAAGTAAATCACGTAGAAAGAAGAGAATGATTTGCAGATCAGGTGAGAAGTAGTAGACTAGGTGGAAACACATGGTTTCATTGGATTTTACAGACAGAAGAGCCAAGTTCTTCATTTGTTGTAAACACTATGTAATTCCAACCACCTCTTGATGCATTGCTGCTCTTGATGTGCAAGAGCAACGAATGAACACAGAGTCTCACCTTTGCCTTATCTTTCCTTTAAACTCTCAGTCAGTAACAGTGTTTGTAAATTCTGTATGCTTCCAGCTGGATCTCTGAAGTGCACTGCCAGAATGCAACCTAGATACTGTGATCCTAATTAGGGCGGGTGTGAACAGGTTCCTTTTATGTCAATCCTCCACTTGTCACAACAAAGTTTGGATTTTTAAAAAGTAGTATTCCACTGGTGGCATTGCTACCAGACTGCATACAGTTCAGTATCAGAAACAAGTTAACCAGGTTCCTTAAGTCATAAATAAAGAATTACGTTACTGCAATCAAAACTTATTCAATGATGTAAAGGTTATTAATGAATGATGTCAACTGTGCAAATATATACAATGATGCTTCTTGAAAAATAATATATACTCTTAATGTAAAATTCTGTTGTGTATTATCTTAAAAATTACAGTTAAATTCAGAAAAAAAACCAAAAATCACATATTGTCCCAAATCCTGGTTTGTAGCTGGAGTCTTTACCACACAAACTGTTGACACTGGGATTTCTTCTTGGGTCAGTTATGGCTCACTAAATACACCTTTTTTTCGAGAGACAATGGTGGTTGGTTCTGGGTTTTCCCTTCAGGAAATCTCGACTTATGGTGATGAGGAGTTCCAATGGTTGGAAATCATAAACTCGATGAAAGAGTTTCCACAAAAAGAGAGATTAGGCAAAAGCTATTCTTCCTGAGGCAAGTCATTTCCGACTCTCGCACAACCTGCGTTCAAATATATGTATTTTATCAAACACTTGGGTCATGTGACCTCTAAGTATTGCAACCTCAATGCCTCCATCAAAGATAATTTTTTTCTTCTAATTGCAAAATTTTTGCTGTTGTACCTGGTGTATTTTGAAATGCAAAGTGCATTTACAAAAAAAGCCAAGATACATAAGCAGGGGGTCAGAGGAGTCTTGGGGTTCACACCCATAGATCACTCAAAGTTGCCACCCAGGTTGATAGTATTGGGTGTGGTGCTAGAAAAGCACAGCCGGTCAGGCAGCATCCGAGGAGCAGGAGAATCAACATTTCGGGCATAAGCCCTTCATCAGGATAGGGTTGTTAAGAAGGCATATGGTGGGTTGGCTTTCATGAGCAGGGGGATTGAATTTAAGAGCAGTAAGTTTATTCTGCAGCTCAATAAAGCTCAGTTAGATCGCATTTGGCATATCGTGTGCTGTTCTGGTCACCTCATAGGAAGGATGTGGATGAGCCAAGGGGGTAGAGAGATAAATGGGAGGGGTGTGGGCCTGGGAGGAAGGTAGCTGGGAATGCGATAGGTAGATGAAAGTGGGGGTAATGGTGATAGATCAGAGAGGAGGGTGGAGCAGATGGATGGGAAGGAAGATGGACAGGTAGGACAGGTCATGAGAGTGGTGCCGAGTTGGAAGGTTGGATCTGGGATAAGGTGGGGGGAGGGGAAAAGATGCCATGGGGTTGGAGGGTCCCAAAGCAGAAGATGAGGTGTTCTTCCTCCAGGCGTTGGAAGGAGGCCTAGCACCTGCTTGTCCTTGGCGGAGTGGGAGGGTGAATTAAAGTGTTCGACCATGGGGCAGTGGGGTTGCTTCATGCATGTGTCCTGGAGATATTCTCTGAAGCATTCTGCAAGTAGGTGTTCTGTCTCCCCAGTATAGAGGACACTGCATCGGGATATGGGCCAAATGCAAGCAAATCGGACTAGTTCAATTTGGGGAACTTGGTCAGCATGGACAAGTTGGACCGAAGGGTCTGTTTCTGTGCTGTATGCCATTATGACTGTATAATTGTGGATTTGCCTCAGGGGATTAAATAGCCTTCCTTTGTCTCTCTGTTCTATGAAAGCATTATACGAAACATCAAGAATGCACTGCCAGAAAAATCCTAGGAAGATAAGAAATAATTCAGTAAAATCCTTTCATTTTAAGTGAGCTTTATGGTCATATAGTCATAGAAATCGCTTTTTCAAACATTAAATATTTATGCTTCATCAATCTGCACAGTGAAGGAGCTCTGTACTACAATGTATTGATGAACTAATATTCAGAGGCACAGATTGATAAGGTAAATGTTCATGCTGATGATGTTCCACAGATCAGCTTTCTGCCGACTCAAAATGAGATACTTTATTAAAAGGGAGCATAAGGAATAGAACAAGTCAACCTCTAATCTGTTGGAGTGTGTCAAGAAAAGAACAGTAGTTTATGTCTTTGCACAGGCTCCCGGATGCTTTAAGCAAGGGCGCCATTAGCTGGAGGCAACAGAGCAATAAATCTGATTCTACATTAAGGAAAATTGGACTCCCCTTTTCCAATCCTGATCGGAGAAAAAAAAACTACATGATTACCTTTGGGGGGATTATGCATGGGAGTCTCCAGGCCAGATCCATTTCAGATGAAGCAGCCTGGTAAATTCTGGAATGTCACACCACTGGCAGCAGAGTCAATCAGCAGTGAAACCGTGCTGTTTTTCCACAACAATTCCCGCTGTATTGCCAGGTTAAAGCTTAAACACATGGATCAACAGATTCAAGAACAGCTTTTTCTCCATGTCATTAGATTTCTGAATGGACCTCTCAAATTTAATGTTGACCTCACTCCTTGTGCACTCTCTCTACAGCTGTATTCTTCACTCTGTTCTATTACCCTAATGCACTTTGTATGGTATATACTGCCGGCAAAACTAAACTTTTCACTGTGCCGAGGGACATGTGACAGTAATAAATCAAATAATCAAATCAAATAATTGATTTGAGGTCTTGAAACCACTTTTCCAACCACTGAGGGATGGTGGATGGGTGATGTAAGTTAGTGGGAATGGTGCCAAATGGATGAAGGAGTACAGATACCAGGTGGGTGAGTGGGTAGAGCACCATGTCAATGGGTCACTAGGGTGCCAGTGTCTGGAGGTTAGGTTGCGAGGTGGATAAGAGGTAGAGTGAGAGGTAGGTGAGACTTAGGCTCAGTCAGGGTTGGAGAATCAGGCTGGTCATGTTTTCAGGGTGCAGGGAGAGATGGGTCCGAGTGGAGGAAGGTGGTAGTGGTGGTGGTGGTTGTGACGGTTCATGGAGAGTTGGGTGGTGGGTCAATCAAATCCAGTTCAAGGCAGGATAGGGGATCAAGTTGAGTCCATTGAGGAATAAGCATGGTGAGAGTTATGTCTGGGGGAGGCGAGGTGTTGGAGGGATTCAGACCTGGGGGACGTGGTGTATTTTGGTTTACCCATGAGCTTTTGAAAGGGTGGGGGTGATGAATGGAGAATCAGGGTTAGAGTTAACCAGGATTTCGAGCAGTTTTTAATTCCTCTAATTCTTCCTGGGTAAACATTAAGTTGGCAACTTTTCCAGAGGGTTCCACATGCCAGGTACAATTGCCCAATGGAAGTTTCAACTTGCCAAGTAATTTTCACAGAGTCAATGCATCAGGAATTCTCTGTGTTCCTAATGCAAGATTCCAGTTGTAATGGCAATCTCCCCATCAGGAAATCTGGGCCGTTAAATTTGTGACAGGGGAATGTGAAGGGCAAAACAATTTAGAACCATTGAGAAAGCTCAAAGAAAAGTTCAAATTGTATTTTAGAGTAAAAATCATAAATAGTCACTAGAAAAACCAAGAACAGTTCACTATTTATTGCTCATTGTTTGATCAAAGCAGTGACATGAACAAATAGATCCATAACATTTAGCCTTTGCATTGGCATCTCATTCTGCAGATTATTATATTTTGAACCCATTCTGCTCCTCATCTAAACTAGATTGTCCCAATCATTTGGATTGAAATAAATCATTCGGTAGTGTGCACCATTGGTATTGCTGAAACTTTCGACATAGCATTATATTCAGTCTGATGGACCAGACCTGCTGGGCTGAATGGCCTTATGTTGCTCTTTGTCTTACTTATGGGGGAGGTAGGTGGGTAGGCTGGTCAGCTTTCTGGAGGGAAAGCTGGATCGAAGTCAAGCACGCTAAAAGAAATCTCCAGGAGCTCCATGGGACACAAGAGCTCAGCTGTAGGACTTTTGGAGGCCCATGGCTTACTTTTGGAGGCCCATGGCTTTCTTTTGGCCCAGCATGGGACTTCTGAGGTGATTTCAGAGTGGTATCCTGGCTTCAGGAGTCTTGAGGTGAAGCCTAGCCCAGTCTAAAGCCAAGGCCCAGTGTGGACTTGAAAGGAGGTGTGAGCATGAACTGGGTTGGAAGGATTGTTGTTCTGAACTTCTTATTTCTCTATTTTCTAATTTATTCCTCTGATGTGTTAATGCTGAACTTTTTACTTCTTTATTTAAATTTGTTTTTCCTAAGAACTGGTACAGAAGTATCTGTACCTAGGTACCTTGTACCTAAGGTGATGCTGTAAGTGGAAACTCGTAAACTTCTCACTGTATTCAGTTGAGCACATGGAACAACCAAACTAATTCTAATGCTGCGAGGTCTGAAAGGAGGAGCACAAGGAAGATTATTTCTGCCCCAGAGAGGTAAATCCTAAGGTTTTATAACAGAGAGAAATCTTAGAGTCCAAATAAAAGGGGTGGAGGGCTGGACTTTAGAAGAAAGCTTGTCTTTTCTTAGGTAATATGACCAAAGCTACACATAATACTCTGGATGTCGTCTTACCAAGTATAGTTGCAGTACGATATCCTTGATCTTGTACTCAAACCCTTTTGCGATGAAGACCAACATAACAAATGCTTTCCTAAGTGCTTGCTACACTTGCATGCTTGCTTTCAATGATTGGTGTACAAATCCAGGTTCCTTTGAAGTTTCTTCCCAAAAACATATTAGTGAGCCAGATGGGATTTTACAACATAATCAATGATAAGGTATTATGGTTATCATCATTGCTACAAACTTTATATTCCAGCTCCATTAGCTGAATTTAATATCCACCAGTTTCTGTGGTGGGATTTGAACTTATGTCTCCAGAACATTAGCCTTGGCCTCTGCATTACTCAACCAGTGACATCACTACAACACTACTGACTTCTCCCTTGAATGGAGCAAATGCTATCATTGATATGGCAAAGGAGGAACTTGTAAGAAAACAAATAAAAAGAAAAAATATCTTACAGGTGTAATGTTAATTCATAGATTCCAGACCAATTAGGCAGTTATTGGACATCATGACGTGAAATTCTGGTATAAAAGTACCTGCCTCACCTTTCATCTTGTGTGATGGAGTCACTCTGGTGCATTCAGCCAGCCAATTATATACAATGTACAGTTACATCAGAGAACCCATGACTCAGACTATGTGTAAGTCTGTGATATTACAGCAGAATTGCGAGTAAACTTCAAGACAGTTTTCGTAACCAGAATCTGGTCTTCGTGATATATGTAATGTGACTTAACATAAAACGTTTTACTCAACCAGATCATTCTAGCAGTGGTATTTGATGCCAAAACACGACATCAATAGGTACTTTAAAAGTTAGTGTTGAAAAATTTGCAACAATTAACAGTGTAAATGTTGATTAAAGGACTGGTAATTGAGGTGTCTCCGATTACAATTTTACACTTTGTCTTTAATTGTGAGAGAATTAACTACAAGTTAGCAAGGTATGAAACAAAAGCAAACCAAACACTGGACTTTATTGTTCAGGGGTGTATCGTAAAGGAAGGATGTTATGCTAAACCGATTTCAGATTTTTAGCATCTGCAGTGCTTTATTTTGTTCAAAGATCAAAAAATAATTTTGATGAAGAGAGTTAAGAGGAAGCTCTCAGCTTGCTGGCTGTTTCTGTATCTTTAGTATTATATATCCCGTATAAAACTGGATGTTCAAGACCTAATTACAAAGCTTGTAGATTACACAAAACTTGGCAAACGTAGTAAAAACTGAAGAAGATGGTGACAGACTTCTGGAGGACCTGGACAGATTGTTGAAATGGACAGACACATGGTAAACGAAATTGAATACAAAAAAATTGAGAAGTATATTTGGACAGAAGGCTGTTTACAAAAAGCACACGTGTTCTTTGGCTTTCCAACCAAGGCAAGAATACAAAAGCAAGAAAATTATGCTAATCTGTACAAATGACTGGTTAGGCCTCAGTCCGAGTATTGTGGCCAATTCTAGGCATCACACTTTCTGAAAGATTTCAGTTCAGCCTTGTCAATATGCAGAGGTTTACTGGAATGTTATTAGAGAGACTTGGCTTCAGATAAGTGGAAAGACTGAAAAAGCTGAAATTGTTCTCTCTGGAGAAAGTAAACAGGGGTTTTTAACATGGGCATTCAAAATCATAAACAGTTCTTGCAAAATTAATGACAACAAAACAAATTCCTCTGGTAACAGGAGACAATGGATTTAAGGCAATTTGCAAACAAAAACAAGGGAAAGACAAGGAAAAATTAGTGAAGCACCATGTTATAATGATGAAAAACTCTGTGTGAAAGGAGGAGATTAAAGCAGATTCAAAGTAACCTTCAAAAGACAATTGGAAACAATATCTGAATGGGAAAAATTGTAAAGCTATTAGGCAAAGGCAATGGAACGGAATTAATCTGATAGCTCTTATAAAGAGTTGGCTGTCATGTGAGTTGAACGGTCTCCTTCTACACTGCATTGTTCTATAATTTCATGATTTGTATTAAATCAGTGGGATCTCTTCTACATAATGAAAATGTTTTCATGCGAACAGAAACAGCAAGGTATTTTGGGATCAGTCTCAGATAGATGTTAAGGAGGGAGCCAAAAATTATATAGACAGCCAGTCAGCGCTATGCTTACAGTGAGAACTCTGCAGCAAGAAACTTGCCAAGTGTTGCAGGATAGTGTGTTCCAAACAAATTGAAATCTCAATAGTTCCTCACAGTCTGTAATCAAATAGTTTATCTCTCTCAGTCTCTCAGTGAGCAGAGGAAAGATGGCATGAAAGGACACTAAAGCCAGACTTTTTCACATTAAACGTCATTTTATCCATCATTATTCTGAATTTGCAGGGCTTTTGCACCGAGGCTGTCATGACAGCCATTACCAATGATGAATATCTCCAACTACAAGGCTGACTAAGTAACTTATGAATGGCAAAACCTGCGAATGAGTGGTCTCCTGAGTAAGGCTGGCTATTCACAACCTCAGTTGATTTTCAATCAAAAAATATCATTTTGTTCATTTTCTGACAGACAACAAAAGTCAAGACAAGTCTCTTTTTTGAGCAAACTTCAAATAACTGCAGAAATGCCACTTTTATGCTCAAACCCATGGAATAATCAGAAGATGCATGCAATACAATCTCTCCACTCCCGAGCTCCCCGCCTCATTCCTGATGAAGGGCTTTTGCCCGTAGCGTCGATTTTCCTGCTCCTCGGATTCTACCTAACCTGCTGGGCTCTTCCAGCAACACACTCTTGACTCTAATCTCCAGCATCTGAAGGATTCACTTCCACCCATTAACCTGATAACTAATAATATTATAGTTGATTAATGTATCAGAAGCTGGGTACAATAATCAATTAGACCCTTCATTACAAATTGCACTTCACCATTAATATGAAAGTTTGAACATCCATTGGTCAGGCTTTATTTTCAACTCTCCTCTTCAGAATGCATTGACTCATTCACTTCAGCATAGCATATATTTCCAAGGGCACAGCCAACAGTTACAGTACATTGTCAAAGTGGTCCCTATTGATACCTGAGTAATGATGTTTATTTGTGGACTATTGTACCAGATTATGGTAGAGGGGTGAGGATGGCCAACCAACTCTAATTCTGTCTTCATTTGATATCTATATCCTTGTTCTGCAAAAGGTGTTTACTAGGTAGTAATCAGAAACAAAAAAACCCAAGTTTCTCTCCTAAATATAAGAGTGCGGCCAAATGCCTTATTGTCTTCTCAGCAGATGTCAACTGACCTAGATCAGACTAGAGAACGAATCTGAAACCATTGCTTAGTGAGTCATTGTTTTGCAAATAAATGGAGCCACTAGGGAAGTGGATTTGATTTGTTTAATGCCGTGTATCCCACCATCAACAGGATTCTAATGACATTGTTGCACTATTGCATGGCAATGTGCCACAAATGTTATACACTCATGACAAAGGAACAGGAGAGACTATTCAGCCTCATGAGTCTATTTCAGCCGACGGTGTTGGTTGTTTCCTGTTGTGAATCCATGTAACATTAGAAACTATTGGATTCTGTTGAGTCAGCTATCTTGAAGTTTATTTACAATATTTGCTACTTGCAAAGCTACAATATCACAGACTTTCAGACATAGTCTGGGTCTATGCTTACTGTGCTACTGTATATTACAGCAAACATAACTGACTGACTTCATGTTGCAGAGAGTGTAACAGGATGTGAGAGACAACTATAGCTGTCTGAAAGGTACATGCCTGTCTAATCTGAAATCTGAGCCAGACCAGCACTCCACCATTTGATTACGTCATGGCTAAAATGTATTTTAACTCAATCTACCAATCTTGATTCTGTAATCCTTGATATCCTTCCTTAAAGTAGAAACTCCTCAATCTCCATTTTGGCATTTTTAACTTGCCTCCAGCATCAAAATGACTTTTGAATTTTGGATTTCTGCTAATCTTTATTTGTGACTAAGTGCTAATCATCACCTATCAGCATAAAACATGATTTTATATGTTTCCGTTTTCCCAGTCTCTCTCATTCCTTTAAAGGAAATGGAGACTAGAATACTGGACCTCTAAAATGTTAGTATTGATTTCCCTCTATTTGCACCTTTAATACTATGTCTGTACTCCATTCTGCTACACTGATGCACTTTGTATGGTACAATCTGCCTCTATAACATGCAAAACACCACCTATCACTGTATATTGGTACATGCAAATCCCCAAACTCAAGCACCTTCTGTATGTTGTCTCAGGAGCATTCCTCAGTGTAAGGCTCAATAATAAATGTCTGCAGAATTTTTAAGTAGGGATGATAAGCAATTCCAGTTTTGGTCTCAAAGAATATAAACTCATTCTTAGACCATGGACGGTCGAACAACTTTTCAATGTTCACATGCTGCCCCCAAGTGAGATAAAGGGCTGATGTTCTGTGACCCATTGACATCATAAATGGAGAATTATGGACACCGAAGAGTACAGCCTCAGCCAGCATGCCCAATTGCCAAATATTGTCTGGCGAGATGGAGCTTAGCTTAGATAAATATGAGGTGAGGCATTTTGGGAAGGCAAATCAGGGTAGGTCTTATACACTTCGTGGTAAGTGTCTGGGGAGTGTTGCTGAACAAAGAGACCTTAGAGTGCAGGTTCATAGTTTCGTCAAAGTGGAGTCGCTGATAGACAGGATAATGAAGAAGGCATTTGGTATGCTCGCCTTTATTGTCAGTGCAATGAATATAGGAATTGGGAGGTCATGATGGAGCTGTACAGGGCATTGGTTAGGCCATTGTTGGAATAATGTGATCAATTCTGGTCTCCCTGCTACAGAAAGGATATTGTGAAACTTAAAAGAGTTCAGAAAAGACTTCCAGGGATGTTGCCAAGATTGGATGGTTTGAACTATAAGGAGAGACTGAATAGGCTGGGATTAATTTCCATGAAGCAACGGAGGCTGAGGGGTGACCTTATAGAGGTGTATGAAATCATGAAGGACATTGATAGGTTGAATAGACAAGGTCTTTTCCCTGGGGTGGGGGAGTCTAGAACTAGAGGACAGAGGTTTAAGGTGACAGGGGAAAGATTTAAAAGGTACCTAAGTCACTTTCACACAGAGAGTGATATGTGTATGGAATGAGCTGCTAGACTGGTGGAGGCTGGTACAATTACAACATTTAAAAGCCATCTGGATGGGTATATGAATAGTAAGGTTTTAGAAGGATATGTGCCAAATCCTGGCAAACCTAACAAGGTTAATTTGGGATGTCTGGTCGGCATGGACAAGTTGGACTGAAGGATCTATTTCCGTGTTGCACATCTCTAAGACTCTGTTGGCCATTCGTGCTAAATTGTTTTCAGGCCTGGTTGGAATTTGTGAAGAACCCTTGTAGCACGGTACATAGAACATAGAACAATACAGCATAGAACAGGCCCTTCGGCCCACGATGTTGTGCCGAACATTTGTCCTACCTTAAGCACCCATCCATGTACCTATCCAATTGCCGCTTCAAGGTCACCAAAGATTCTGACTCTACCACTCCCACAGGCAGCGCATTCCATGCCCCCACCAATCTCTGGGTAAAGAACCCACCCCTGACATCTCCCCTATACCTTCCACCCTTCACCTTAAATTTATGTCCCTTTGTAACAATCTGTTGTACCCGGGGAAAAAGTCTCTGACTGTCTACTCTATCTATTCCTCTGATCATCTCATAAACCTCTATCAAGTCACCCCTCATCCTTCGCCGTTCCAATGAGAAAAGGCCTTGCACTCTCAACCTATCCTCGTACGACCTATTCTCCATTCCAGGCAACATCCTGGTAAATCTTCTCTGCACCCTCTCCAAAGCTTCCACATCTTTCCTAAAGTGAGGCGACCAGAACTGCACACAGTACTCCAAATGTGGCCTAACCAAAGTCCTGTACAGTTGCAACATCACTTCACGACTCTTGAATTCAATCCCTCTGCTAATGAACGCTAATACACCATAGGCCTTCTTACAAGCTCTATCCACCTGAGTGGCAACTTTCAAAGACCTATGAACATAGACCCCAAGATCCCTCTGTTCCTCCACCTCACTAAGAACCCTACCGTTAACCCTGTATTCCGCATTCTTATTTGTCTTTCCAAAATGGACAACCTCACACTTGGCAGGGTTGAACTCCATCTGCCACTCCTCAGCCCAGCTCTGCATCATATCCAAGTCCCTTTGCAGCCGACAAGAGTCCCCCTCACTATCCACAACTCCACCAATCTTCGTATCATCTGCAAATTTACTGACCCACCCTTCGACTCCCTCATCCAAGTCATTAATAAAAATTACGAACAGCAGAGGACCCAGAACTGATCCCTGCGGAATTCCACTTGTAACTGGGCTCCAGGCTGAATATTTACCAACTACCACCACTCTCTGACTTCGACCGGTTAGCCAGTTTTCTATCCAATTGGCCAAATTTCCCACTATCCCATGCCTCCTGACTTTCCGCATAAGCCTACCATGGGGAACCTTATCAAATGCCTTACTAAAATCCATGTATACTACATCCACTGCTCTACCCTCATCCACATGCTTGGTCACCTCCTCAAAGAATTCAATCAGACTTGTAAGGCAAGACCTACCCTTCACAAATCCGTGCTGGCTGTCCCTAATCAAGCAGTGCCTTTCCAGATACTCATAAATCCTATCCCTCACTACCCTTTCCATTACTTTACCTACCATCGAAGTAAGACTAACTGGCCTGTAATTCCTGGGGTTATCCCTATTCCCTTTTTTGAACAGGGGCACAACATTCGCCACTCTCCAGTCCCCTGGTACCACCCCCGTTGACAGTGGTACTAGTGTCCCTCCTCCTAGACCAAGAGGTTTGAGTCCTACTCATGCCCCAGAGGTTTGTAATAACATCTTTGAATAGGTTGATGAAAAAAATAGATGAATAATTATTTTTGACCAGGGTTCAGGGAGGCTGACTAGTAATTTCCAGTCATCTTCCAGCAGTTTAACTGCCCAAAGATGGGGACACAGAAGCAGTAGCTTTGGTCATGTGGGCAGTGCTCTCATCAGGTCTGCAGAGCCTTGCTAAGTTGCTGGGGGATGGTCCAGTCAGGGCAGGTGGGAAGAATGACTCTACTACAGCCCACAACTCCTCCCCAAGCCCCAACTAAGCTATTGGTGGCCTGGCTCCTTCTCTGTGTTTTAAAATGTTGATGAGAGAGCACCTCCATGCTGAATCAAGTCTCTCAATTACAACATCTGGAAGGCTTCTGAATAACCATTAACTTCAAGAGTCCACACCTTCCATATAAGTTGGAAACCTGGTGATTAATAAAGTACCTCCATGAAAATCCAAAATCAATGGCGTTCCTACCCTAGGGTGGGTACAGGACCCAGAAATATTCCCCACTCGTGTTTCCTGCCCCCACGTATACTGACATGGACAGACAACTGGCTGACTGAAAAGAAACAAAGACTGAGAGTATTTTTTGAGTGGCAGGCAGTGACCAGTGGAGTACCATAGGGATCAGTGTTTAGACTCCAGCCATTAACAAATGCATTAATTTTTTGGAGGAGGGAATTCAATGTTATATCTATCATTGTTTACAGATGACACAAAGCTGGGTGGAGGGATTTACAATGAGGAGGAGGCAGAGATGCTTCAGTGTAATGTGGACAACTGCCTGAGTGGGCAAATGCATGACAGATGAAATATAATGTTTGGGTTGTAAGTTTGCTCACTGGGCTGGTAGATTTGTTCTCCCACCATTCATCACCGTGCTGGGTAACATCATCAGTGTGCCTCTGGTGAAGCACTGGTGTTCTGTCCCGCTTGCTATTTATCCGTCTTGGTCCATTGTGGTGGGTGATAACACTTCCAGTCCTTTTTCTGAGAGGTTGGTAAATAGAGTCCAAAGTGATATGTTTGTTAATGGAGTTCTGGTTTGAATGCCAGACCTTTAGGAATTCCCTTGTGTGTCTTTGTTGAGCCTGTCCCAGTTGAACTGGTGCTCCCTTCATCAGTGTGTATGGACACTAGTGATAGTTGGTCAAGTCTTGTGGTGGCTAGTTGGTGCTCCTATATCCTGGTTGCGAGTTTCCTACCTGTCTGTCCAAAGTAATGTTTGTTCCAGTCTGCGCAAAGTATTTTGTATATGTTCGTACTGCTGGCTGTGGGTATGGAGTCCTTTAAATTCATTAGGAGCTGTTTCAGTGTGATGGTAGATTTGTGGGCTACCATGATACCGAAAGGCCAGAGTAGTCTGGTCGCCATGTCAGAGATGTCTTTAATGTATAGCAGGGTGGCTAGAACTTCTGGGCATGTTGCATCTTCTTGTTTAGGTTTGTTGTGTAGGAATTTGTGGAATGTGCTTATCAGGTACCCATTGTTCCTGAATACATTGTACACATGTTTTTCCTCGGCTTGTCTTAGTTCCTGGGTGCTGCAGTGTGTTGTGGCTCATTTAAATAACATCCTGATGCAACTCTGTTTGTGGGTGTTAGGATGATTGCTCCTGTAGTTAAATATCTGGTCAGTGTGTGTGACTTTGCTGTAAACGCTGGTCTGAAGCTCTCCATTGGCTTTGCATTCTACCATGATATCTAGGAAAGGGAGTTTGTTGTTGTTCTCTTCTCTTTGGTGAACTTTATACCAGCAAGAATGTTGTTTATGTGTTTATGGGTTTCTTCTAATTTGTTGCGCTTCGTGATGACAAAGGTATCATTCACATCACGGACCCAAAGCTTGGGCTGGATCATGGGAAGGGCTGTTCTTTCTAACCTCTGCATAACTGCTTCTGCTAAGAGTCCTGATACTGGTGATCCCATAGGCGTCCCATTGATTTGTTTGTAGGTCTTATCGTTGAAGGTGAAGTGGTTTGTGAGGCACAAGTCTACTAGTTTGAGGATGCTATCCTTACTGATGGAGTTGGTGCTGTCAGGTGTTTGTACCCTTGGTTCATCTAGCAGTGAGGCCTGTGTTTCTTTGGCTAGGATGATGGTTACATCGAGGGAAACCATGACTTCATCATCCTCTACCTTGGTGACTTTGATGATGTTCAGGAATTCCTTGGTGGAGTGACAGCCCTGTGAGCAGGATGAAGAGATGCTTCAGTGTGATTTAGTCAAGTTGAGTGAAATGTTTCATGCATAGCATATGAAATATATTGTGGATAACTGTGAAATTAAGCACTTTGGCAGCAAAAGGAAGAAAATAGATTATTTTCTGAATGACAATTTGAAAAGGAGAAGATGGAAGAAGACCTGGGTGTACACCAGTCAGTGAAAGTAAGTTTGGAGGTGCAACAGGCATTGAAGATGACAAATTGTGTGTTAGCCTTCATAGTGAAAGGATTCAAGCACAGGACTAAGGATATCTTGCTGCAATTGGACAGCACTGATCACAGCAGGAGTATTATGGGCAGTTTTGCTCTCCTTATCTGAGGAGAGATGTTCTAGCTTTGGAGGGAGTGCAGCAAAGGTTTACCAGGCTGACTCCTGGGATGGCAGGACTGACATATGAGGAGAGACTGGATCAGTTATGACTATATTCACTGGAGTTTACACGAATGAGGGGGATTGCATGGAAACTTGTAAAATTCCAATAGGAAAATGCAGAATGGATGTTCCTGATTACTGGGAAGTCCAGAACCAAGGGGTTACAGTTTAAGGATATGCTGCCAAGCCAATTAGGACTGAAATAAGGAGAAATTTCTTCACCCAGAGACAGGTGAGCCCGTGGAATTCTTTGCCACAGAAAGCAGTTGAGGCCAAGGCATTGACTATTTTCAAGAAGGAGGTAGATATAGTTCTTATGGCTAAAGGCATCAAAGAGTCTGGGGAGAAAGCAGGAACGGGGGTACGGGGTAGGAAGATCAGTCATGATCATATTGAATGTTGGAACATGCTATAAGGGTCAAATGGCTTATTCCTGATATTATTTTCTGTGCCTCTATGTTTATAAGATGAAATCATGGTATGAGACTCTAGTATAAAGCATTGTCATCTAATTCTCAGTTCAGTAATCACTCCACTGCAGCACAGATTAGTGCAGGGTAGTCAACCAGGTTTGCTATGTATATAATGTCACAGTAATATTTTACAAAAATAGAAACCAGACAAACTTATAAGTCTGTGATATTATACTAGTGTACATAGTGAGTATTATTAATAAACTTCAACAACCTATATGTTAGCATGGGTTAACATATAAGGAAGCATTCAGACTACATCATACCAGCAGCAGTATTTTATCCTAAGGAAACTAGATCATCCATCCACAGTGACAAAAATTGCCCATGTATGTCCTGTCAGGGCAAAAAACAGGACAAATTCAACCTGTCCAAGTGCTGCTGTATCAGTCCACTCTTGATCATCATCAAGCTGATGAAAGTGGTCTTCAACAGTATTAACAAGCACCACTTATAAAGAATATCCTGTTCACTGATACTCAGCTCCTGACTCAATAGAGCCGTGGCCCCAAAACAAACAAAAGAGCTGAAGTGAGGGGAGAGAGTGACTGTCCTTGACATCAAGACAGCATTCTACCAAAGGTGTCACCAAGAAGCTCGAGAAAAATTTGGAGTCCACAGGACTCAGGAGGAAACTCTCCATCTGTTGGAATCAGATGTAGCACAAAGGAAGGTGGCTGTGGTATGTGGAAGGTCAGCCATCTCAATTCCAGGACATCTCTACAGGGGTTCCTCAGGATAGTGTCCTCGATCCAACCATCTATAAAGTGCTCCATCAATGACTTTTTCCCTAGCATATGGTTCTATTTGTGACTCCTCAGACACTGAAGCATTTTCATATGCACTAAGTCCTGCACAACATTGAGACTGGGATCAATTCATGACAAGTAATATTTGTGCCACACAACTGCCAGGTGATGACCACTTCTGTCAAGAGAATCTAATTATAATACCTTGACTTATCACTGCCATTGGCGAACCCTCATTGTTAACGCCCAGTGGGTTACCATTGACCAGAAACTGAACTGGACCAGTCATAAATGCTAAACTTACAAGAGCAGATCAGAGATTAAGAATTCTGTGAAGACAAGCTCCGCTCCTGATTTCCCAAAGCCTGTCCAATTTTTTGTATGTAGCAAGTCAAGAATGCAATGGAATAACCTCAAAATTTCTGTATTGGTGCGGCTCCAAAAACACTTAAGAAGCTCATCTCATTCAAGACAAAGTAGAGCAACTGATTAGCATGCAAGTTATCATCTTCAACATTCAGTCCTTTTATTGGCAATACATAGCGGCAGCAATTTGTACCATCTACAAGGTGCACTGCAGTAACTTGACAAATCTCACAGCAAATTCCAAACCTGAGACCTCTGTGGAGAGAAGAACAAGAGCAGCGAATGCATGGAAACCCCCCACTATCTGCAAATTCCTCTCCAAGACACTCACAGTCTGTCTTGGAAATATATCACTGCTCCTTCAGTGTTGCTGGGTGAAAATCACTAATATCATTGTGAGTGTACCTGCACCAAATATACAACAGCGGTTTGAGAAGGCAGTTCATTACCTGCTCAAGTTCATTTGGAGACGGACAATGATTCTTTTCACTCAAAGGGTTGTTTGTATGTGGAATAAACTGCCAGAGGAAGTGGTAGATGCAGATACAGTTGCAACATTTAAAAGACATTTAAACAGATACCTGAAGAGGAAAGGTTGAGAGGGATATGGGCCAAATGCAGGCAAGTGGAACTAGTTTAGGTTAGGAAACTTGGATCGGCACAGACGGGTTGAGCTTAAATGTCTGCTTCTATGCCATATGACTCTCTGATAAATGCTGGCTTAGCCAGTGACATTCACATCACTTGAATTTTTTTTATCAAATAAAGATGAGGCTACAGTTCAGGAGCATTTGGATTTTTTGCTTCTGGAGGAGATCATAACAAGGAAGATGTAGTCAACACAGTTTCAAGGAATAGCATGTGGTCACCAAGTGAGTCAGTGAGAGACTGGGGCAGAGATGAGGACATTTGAAAACCTGGTTTAGAAAGAGATCAGAGAGAGTGATGGAGGATTTGTAGAGAAACCTTAGGTGTCTTGGGAGAGATGGTGATTTCAGGGAATGGCGGGATTCGAGCACTTGTCTCAGATGAGGTGGTGTGGATCAGTGATTACAGGACAAAAGTCAGTGTACACATTAGCTTGATAAGGCGTGAAGAAGTGAAAAAGAGAAAATTATTTTCATGCAATACAATAACTTCTCACAAAAGTTGAATTAATTGTGATATTTAAGAGAATTAGATAAAACACTAAGACAAATACTGAAGGTACAGGAGTTAAGTTAAAACGCATAACTCTGAAGTGAAGCTAATGCCAGTGAATAAATCTTTGGTTTAAATACTGTACAAATAGTGAATTCTCCAACCTGCTGTTGGTGCATCGTGACAGATGATAAATTCAGCCATTATATCAGTTTTCTGAGCTAATATGGTGAGATGAATCCAGTGAGAAAGAACTAATCTCAACATAAATCCCTCAGCATGGGGTAAAGCACACATGTGACTTTTCTGGATTCTTATACAAATGATGTCTCAAACTTGAGCAGTGGTTACATGATTCTTCAGACAAAAGACAATCATTAATTTTCTTCAGTTTTTCTGCAAGGTCAACTGAGTAAAATAAGCCAATGTGAAATGCTCACGTCATATGAATGATGGCCTGGTATAGGAACTTTTTATTCATTCATATGATGGCGCTGTCACTGGCTAGGCCAGCATTAATTTGTCGCCTGGTCCTAATTTTCCTCGAGATGGTAGTGCTGAGCTATCTTTTTGAACTGCTGCGCTGAGGGGCTGAGACAGGTGAGGTGATTGTAAGTCCCAGTCCAACAACCAGGATCTAAGTCGATAGAAACACCCTCTGTTCTGGGGTTGGGTGGGGTAGAGCTTTTGTGCTCAGATGAGGAGTTGGGGTCACCACACTCAGGTTAGTGGAGAGATGCTGTGCTCTGTTCAAGAGGTGGGATGGAGATATTGTCCTCAGCTCAGAGAACATGGAATTACTGTGTTTGGGGTCAAGGGTCAGGCAGATGGCTGCTGTGCTGGGGTCAGTTCAGGATGAAACCCCAAGCCAAGAGTGACTGAATGATTTATTGTTGTCACATGAACCGAGATATGGTGAAAAGTAATGTTTTGCATGCTTTATAGACATAAAGACATAAGACATAGGAGCAGGATAGGCCATCTGGCCCCTCAAGTATGCTCCAGCATTCAATAAGATCACATAAGTTATTTTTTCTGGATTTAGCTCCACTTACCCACCTGCTCACCATAACCCTTAATTCCCTGATTTCTGCCCAGTTGATCATGTGATATAGGTATACCTACCAGCCTGTTAGAAAAGACATTTCAGATGTTTGACCCAATGACACTGAAGTAACAGTGACATAGTTCCAAGTCACGATAATATGTAACTCGGAGAGAAACATAGATGTAGCGGTGGTCAGTTTAAAACGCATCATTAAACCCAAATTTTGCCGCAGCAAGGTGGGAGCAGGATTAAGTTGGACCTGTCAACACTAGGAGCAGGGTCAAAAATGGCCTTGGTGATGGTCAAGTGCTGTGGCATTATGATGAAAAGTTTGGCCTCAGCTCTCTGTCCTTTTTTCTGAGAAGCATGATCCACTATCCCTCACATCCCATCATCCCTCATTCATTCTCCTGGCCATTCATACTGCCACGCCACCTCAACAGCCACCCAGACAGTGTCCACAACTGGGCAGAAACTAGGAACACATGGATTTTAACAAATATATAAACATCCCACATTTTAATACAACTCTTAGCTCTGCACATTTACACACAGAATTAACTATCTCATGAAACCAATTCTAAATATTTAAATTTTAAAGTTCAAACTCTTCATTCTTTCAAACTGGAAATCAAAAAGTGTACTCAGAATCCCTTGTTGATAAAAGTGTAGCATTTAAAATTCAAACTTTCATAATGACATAAAAATCCTTGGAAAGTGTTGACACAGAACTCAACTGGAACTGCCTGAATGGATGCTACTTTTTACTTTCTAACCTACACCTAATGGCCTGTTGATAAAAGCAGACAAGTATTTTTTTTCAACTCTCACTGACAGTAGGTTTCCTCATTTGTTAAGAAATTGGGAATTTAAATAAAAAGACTTAAGAGTATCACTTTTCAAAAGACACTGTCCACCCTTCAGGAGCACTTATGTCCTACTGCACACCACAATATTAAAATTCTCATCCTTATTTTCATTCTGTACCATGGCCTCACACCTCCTTACCACTTCAATATATCCCAGTTCTTCAGCTATCACAGATATCTGTGCCCCTCCAATTCTAGTCTCTTGAACATTGTGGACTTCATTCATTCCATGGTTGATGGACATGCCTTCTCCTGCAATAACCTAAAGCTTCTCCATCTCTCCAGCTCTCTCTCTCTTCTTTGAGATGTTGCTTAAAACCTAACATTTGAACTAAATAGACAATAGACAATAGGTGCAGGAGTAGGCCATTCTGCCCTTTGAGCCAGCACCACCATTCATTATGATCATGGCTGAACATCCTCAATTAGTACCTGGATTGGTGGTGCTGGAAAAATCGACGTTTTGGGCAAAAGCCTTTCATCAGGAATACAGGCAGAGTGCCTGAAGGGTGGAGAGATAAAAGAGAACATTTATCTCTCCACCCTTCAGGCTCTCTGCCTGTATTCCTGATGAAGGGCTTTTACCTGAAACGTCGATTTTACTGCTCCTTGGATGCTGCCTGAACTGCTGTGATTTTCCAGCACCACTAATCCAGAATCTGGTTTCCAGCATCTGCAGTCATTGTTTATACCATACTCAATCAGTGTCCTGTTTCTGCCTTATTCCCATAACCCTTGATTCCACTATCCTTAAGAGCTCTATCCAACTCTTTCTTGAAAGTATCCAGAGACTTGGCCCCCACAGCCTTCTGGAGCAGAACATTCCATACACCCACCACTCTCTGGGTAAAGAAGCTTTTCCTCAACTCTGCTCTAAGTGGCCTAACCCTTATTTTTAAACTGTGTCCTCTGGTTCGGGACTCACCCATCAGCAGAAACATACTTCCTGCCTCCAGAGTGTCCAATCCTTTAATAATTTTATACATCTCAATCAGATCCCCTCTCAGCCTTTTAAACTCAAGAGTATACAAGCCCAGTCGCTCCAATCTTTCAGCGTAAGGTAGTCCTGTCATTCCGGGAATTGACATCGTGAATCTATGCTGCACTCCGTCAATAGCCAGAATGTCTTTCCTCAAATTTGGAGACCAAAACTGCACACAATACTCCAGGTGCAGTCTGACCAGGGCCCTGTACAGCTGCAGAAGAACCTCTTTGCTTCTATACTCAATTCCTCTTGTTATGAAGGCCAGCATGCTATTAGCTTTCTTCACTACCTGCTGTACCTGCACGCTTGCTTTCATTGACTGATGTACAAGAACACTTAGATCTCATTGTACTGCCCCTTTACCTAACTTGACTCCATTTAGGTAGTAATCTGCCTTCCTGTTCTTGCCACCAAAATGGATAACCACCCATTTATCCACATTAAACTGCATCTGCCATGCATCCATCCACTCAACAAGCCTGTCCAGGTCACCCTGTATTCTCCTCACATCGTTCTCACATTTCACCCTGCCACCCAGCTTTGTGTCATTAGCAAATTTGCTAATATTACTTTTAATATCTTCATCTATATCATTAATGTACATTGTAGAAAGCTGTGGTTCCAGCACTGATCGCTGCGGCACACCACTGGTCACCGCCTACCATTCCAAAAGGGAGCCGTTTATCACTACTCTTTGTTTCCTGTCAGCCAATCAATTTTCAATCCATGTCAGTGTTTTGCTCCGAATACCATGTGCCCTAATTTTGCTCACTAACCTCCTATGTGGGACTTTATCAAAGGCTTTCTGAAAGTCCATGTATACTACATCCACTGGATCTCCTTTGTCCATCTTCAGAGTTACATCCTCAAAAAATTCCAGAAGATTAGTCAAGCATGATTTCCCTTCATAATTCTGACCTATCCTGTTACTGCTATCCGGATGTGTTGTAATTTTGTCCTTTATAATTGACTCCAGCATTTTTCCCACCACTGAGGTCAGACTAACTGGTCTATAATTCTCTTTTTCTCTCTCCCTCCTTTCTTAAAAAGTGGGACAACATTAGCCACCCTCCAATCCACAGGAACTGATCCTGAATCTATAGAACATTGGAAAATGATGACCAATGCATCCACGATTTCCTGAGCCACCTCCTTCAGTACCCTGGGATGTAGACCATCAGGTCCCAGGGACTTATCAACCTTCAGACCTAACAGTCTCTCCAACACCAATTCCTGGCAAATATAAATTCCCTTCAGTTCAGGTCCTTCAGCGACTATTACATCTGGGAGATTGGTCGTGTCTTCCCCAGTGAAGACAGATCTAAAGTACCAATTCAACTCTTCTGCCATTTCTTTGTTCCCCGTAATAAATTCACCCGTTTCTGTCTTCGAGGGCCCAATTTTAGTCTTAACCATTTTTTTTTCTTTTCACATACCTAAAAAAGCCTTTACTATCCTCCTTTATGTTTTTGGCCAGTTTACCTTCGTACCTTATTTTTTCTTTGTGTATTTCCTTTTTAGTTATCCTCTGTTGTTCTTTCCCACTCATTTTTGCTATGTCATACTTTTTCCCTTTTGTCTTTATATGGTCCTTAACTTCCCTCATCAGCCATGGCCACTCCTGCCTCCCCTTAGGATCTTTCTTCCTTTTTGGAATGAACTGATCCTGCATCTTCTGCATTATATCCAAAAATGCCTGCCATTGTTGTTCCACTGCCATCCCTGCTAGGGTATTGTACCATTGAACTTTGGCCAGCTCCTCCCTCATAGCTCCATAATTCCCTTTGTTCAACTGAAATATTGTCGCTTCCAATTCTACCCTTTCCCTTTCAAATTGCAGATTAAAGTTTATTGTATTGTGGTCACTACCTCCTAATGGCTCCTTTACTTCGAGGTCCCTGATCAAATCTGGTTCGTTGCACAACACCAGATCCAGAATTGCCTTCTCCCTGGTAGGCTCCAGCACAAGCTGTTCTAAGAATCTATCTTGGAGGCACTCCACAAACTCCCTTTCTTGGGTTCCAGTACCATCCTGATTCTTCCAGTCTACCTGCATGTTGAAATCCCCCATAACAACTGCAGTAATATCTTTGCGACAGGCCAATTTCAGCTCCTGATTCAACTTATACACTGCATCCAGGCTACTGTTTGGGGGCCTGTAGATAACTCTCATTAGGGTCTTTCTACCCTTAGAATTTCTCAGCTCTATCCATACTGACTCTACATCCCCTAATTCTATGTCCCCCTGCTCAAGGGACTGAATATCATTCCTTAGCATCAGGGCCACCCCACCCCCTCTGCCAGTCAGTCTGTCCTTATAATAGCACGTATAGCCTTGCATATTCATTTCCCAGGCCCTGTCCACTTGAAGCCACATCTCAGTTATCCCCACAACATCGTAACTGCCAATTTCCGAATGAGCCTCAAGCTCATCCACCTTATTTCTAATGTTTCGTGCATTCATATATAATATTTTTAATTTGTTACTCCCTTCACCCTTCCTATCAATTCCTATTTCACTTGACCTTATGGCATGATCCTTTTTTGAGTTTTCTGCTCCACTGATTCCGTTGTCTTCCTTGACTTCTCTTGTTCTAACTTTCCCTTTAACTTCCTTCTTAAACTTCTAGTTTGTCCCCTCCCCTCCCCCCGCTATTTAGTTTAAACGTAGCTGTGTTGCAGTTGCAAACCTACCTGCCAGAATGCTGGTCCCCCACCTATTAAAGTGCAACCCGTCCCTCTTGTATAATTTATCCTTACCGCTAAACATACCCCAGTGATCAAAGAATTTAAATCCTTGCTTCCTGCACCAGTTCTCCAGCCACACATTCAAGTTCATTATCTCCCTGTTCCTGTCCTATCCAGCCCAAGGAACTGGAAGCAAACCGGAGATAACCACCCTGGACGTCCTGCTTTTCAGCGTTCTTCCCTCCTCTTCTTCCCGACGTCATTTGTGCCGACATGCACCACCACGTCTGGCTCTTCACCTTCGCCCTTGAGGATTTCCTGCACACTGTCTGCGATGTCCTTAATCCTGGCACCAGGAAGGCAACACACCATCCTCAAAACCCGCCTGTTGCTGCAGAAACCCCTTTCAGTCCCTCTCACTATGGAGTCCCCTATTACCACGGCTCTGTGTGACGTCTGATTCCTCGGCTCTGCCTCCACGCCAATTTCTGATTTACAGACCTGACCTTTTCTCAGAGTGGCAATGACGTCTGTCTCTATGGTTTCCAAGAGATTCAACCTGCTCCTGACAGGTATTTCCCCCGAGGTCTCATGCTCTTGTCTCATCTCTGTCTTCCTCATCGTCTTCTCCCTTCTACTCTCTTCTGGTATGCTCGGTGTAATAACCTCGCTGAAGGTGCTATGCCACCTAGTTCAATGCATGCTCGGCAGTAAACTCAATCAGGCATGTGCATCTGAAGCAATGTGGTTTGCCCACCTAATCTCTGATATGCACTGAACATGACTTGATTACACAAAATTCCACCTGGTATCTACTTGTGTGATATATTGAAATATAGAGTCATTGAGTCATAGAAATGTACAACACATTGGTTGTGATATTGTAAAATGTAGCTTGATAACTCTCCTATAAAGCTTCTGGAGACATTTTACTCCCTTAAAAGTATCAAATGTAAGAGATATTGCTGATTTTCAATGGATAGTTTATAAAAGTTCTCCTCTTAATGTCCTCGTTTACTCATAGCTGTAACCTGATGTTGGCAATCATAGTGTGCAGATATTGAAATGATTTAGTAACTGAGTACATTAAAGGAGATGGATGTTACCATGCATGGTGATGTGATGTGATGTGATGTCGTGAAGTAAGTAGTTGGGTGACCGTTGCATCAATATTGATGTACACTGTTTAGTAATAATTCCAAATGGGAATAGCTAAAAGATTAACTGTCAACATGTCTTAAACCTATGAAATTGGTAAATTTTTAATTATTAAGAACTGATGGAGGGCTAGAGCAAATAGGAGTCCAGTGGGACTGAGACATTGGACTAAATAATGGTAAAGGAATATCAGAGCCAACAGCAGAATGATCAAACTAAGGAAGGAGAATAAATCTTGGAATTATAAACTAAAATGTTATTAGTGTGTTGGATACAGCGTGAGCAATGGACTTTCAGAAAGCTTCTGATTGGGAGTAATATAAAACTGGTGAACAGACAGAAAGAAGAGAGTAGGGTTAAATGGGTCGTTCTCAAAATGAAAAGTTGTAATTAGTGAGGTGCTACAAGGATCAGTAAGGCCAGTGATTATGGACCACAATAGTTCGCAATCTATTAAACGATTTGAAAGTAGAGACCAAATGTAACATTTCTAAATCTGCTGAGAACACAGATGTGTAGTTGTGAGGAGGCAGCTTTGAGAGAACTTGGACAATTTAAATGAATGGGCAGATAGAATATAATGTGAATAAATGTGAATAAGTATGATGTTAGCCACTTTAGTGGAAAAGAAAAAGTCTAATTACTGAAATGGTGACAGATTGGAAAGTGTTGATGTCCAAAAGAACGTGGTATCCTTGTTCATGAGTCACTGAAAGCTAGAATGAGATGCAGCAAGCAATTGGGAATCCAAATGGTATGTTGGGTTTCCTCACAAAGGTATTTCATAGAATAGAATCATAGAACCCCTATAGTATGGAAGCAGGCCATTCAGCCCATTGGGTCCATTTCAACCTTCTTAAGAGCATCCCACCTAGACCCATCCTTCTACCCTATCCCTTTAACCCTGCATTTCCCATGGTTAATTCACCTAGCCTACACATCCATGGATACTATGGGCAATTTAGCACGGCAAATCCACTTCTTTGGACTGTTCGAGGAAGCCAGAGCATCCGGAGGTGATCCTTGCCGACATGGAAACAATGTGCGAACTCCACACAGTTGCCCAAGGGTGGAATCAAACTGGGTCCCTGGCACTGAGAGACAGCAGTGCCAACCACTGAGCAACTGTGCTGCTCTGAGTGCAGGAGAGGTCTTGCTGCACTTGTGTAGAGCCTTGGTAAAACCACACCTGGAGTATTGTGACCAGTTTTGGTCTCCTTATTTATGGAAGGATGTATTTGCTACAGAGGGGGAGTGACAAAAGTTCACCAGACTAATCCTTGGTAAGGTCTGTCTCATACCCTGCAGGTAGGATGCCTGACGCATGGTACATTGGCAAGACCGAACAGATGCTACACCAACACATCAATGGACACGGCACAACAATCACCAGGCAGGAGTGTTCCTTCCCAGTTGGGGAACACTTCAGCAGTCCGGGAAATTCAGCCTCGGACCTTTGGATGACCATTGTCCAAGGTGGACTTCAGGACAAGCAACAGCACAGGATGGCTGAGTAGGAGCTGATAGCAAAGTTTGGTATCCATGGGAATGGCCTCAACCAGGATCTTGGGTTCATGTCACACTACAGGTGACCCCATTGCACAATACACTGTCACACACAAACACACAAGCTCTCTCTCATATGCACATACATACACCCACACTCAGACCAACACACGCAACCTCTCACGTATACCCTATCAGACACACACACACATACACTTAACCAAGCTTGCACACACACATCATATGCACTCACACCCACATGCGCACTCAATCTGTCACTCCTACATGCACACATATATAAGCTTATGGGGTGAATTTGTTTTTGCAGAATTCTATTTTATTTTGCTCAACAACTGCATGAATCCATGTAAAACTCTGTAAAACTATACAGAAGGTTTGTCAGTCTGACATAGCATTGGAACACAGACAGATTTCACACCTATGTTTGAAAAGTTGAGCTTTCTTGAGAATGTAATTTAAAAGAAGTTCTGGGATTTATATATCAAGAACAGAAACCAAAGTATCCCATTGTAAAAGATGGAAGTTTTAATGTAAGATTATTTATTGTATCATATCTCCATGACACTGGACTCCTTTGGCTATAGATTCTGTGAATATGATCTTAACCCCCACAACCACCTGATGAAGGAGCAGTGCTCCAAAAGATAGTGCTTCCAAATAAACCTGTTGGACTATCACCTGGTGTTGTGTGATTTTTGACATTGTCCACCCCAATCCAACACCGGCACCTCCAAGTCATGGTAATCTTTGGGAAATCAGGATTGTCTTTTGAGATTGAGGAATTTGGGTTTATATTCTCTCTAGTTTCGTTGAATGAGAGGTAATCTAATTCAGCCTTCAAAAATTATTGCAGAGCTTGACAGGGGGTAAACAGTTATTTCCCATGGTTGATGAATCTAAACAGGGGACATAGCTTCAAGATAAAGAGTAGACTATTTAAGACAGAGAAGAAGAGAAAGTCCTTCACTGAGAGGGTGGTAGATATTTGGAATTCTATATCCCAGTGGACTGGAATATTCTTGAATGTATTCAAGACAGAAATAGATTTGAGATTTCTGGATTTTAATGGTATGAAGTGATGTGGGGAAAGCATGGGAAAGTGATTTTGAGGAAAATGAACAGCGATGATTTAATTGAATGACAGAGAAGCTTGAGGCTCTGAATGGCCTACTCCTGCTTCTGTCTTCCTATTTATGTGCACTGGTAAAGCTTGTAGGAACATTGGCAATTATTAGTGTTCAGCAACGGTAAATGTCAGACCTTGTGTAGTATTCATTAACACACGAAAATAAACTATCTTAGTGATTTTTCCTGTCGCCTAGATTTAGAGGTCCAAATGCAGTGTCGTAGTGTTCTGAATTTATTAAAGGAAATTAAACACAAGAAACATACAATGAGATGAAGACTGTGCGATCGGTCACATCACTGTCACCGAGTTGAAGTGCAGAGTTATCCCTACTTCCCAAAAGATCATCTTGTATTTTTAAGCTTAACTTCAAACCCTACCCCCACCCACTTTGACTCTGTTTTACTCTGACTTAACATCAACTCGGCATTCCAGAAAGTGGCCTCCCAGCAAAACAAATTCTTTCAAATACAGAAACACTATAGTCATCCAAAAACTGGATCTGTTTACGAAGTGAATAGAACTCCTCCAGGCTATCTCATTTGTCAATAATCTGCAAGGCCTTGAAAAACCAGATTTTCTTTGATGTTAGACACATTAGATTCCCTACAGTGTGGAAACAGGCCCTTTGGCCCAACAAGTCCACACCGACCCTCCGAAGAGCAACCCGTCCACACCCATTTCCCTACACCTAACACTGCGGGCAATTTTAGCATGGCCAATTCACCTAACCTGCACATTTTTGGGTTGGGGGAGGAAACCGGAGCACCTGGAGGAAACCCAGGCAGACACAGGGAGAATGTGCAAACTCCACACAGACAGTTGCCTGAGGTGGGAATTGAACCTGGGTCTCTAGCACTATGAGGCAGCAGTGCTAACCACTGTGCCACCATGCCATCCTATCAATTGTTTGAGTAGATTCTACAAAACTGTCCACTGGCTACAAAATGGAATCTTGACAATAAATGGATTCTTTGACAAGAGCTTTTTGCCAGCAGTCTGATTATGGAGCATATAAAATAGAACAGAGTTACAAGCTATAAGTGCTGTGTGCTGTTGTGATTGCCATATCACAAGAACATTATCATGTAAAAAAAAGTGTGAAGGCCACCCATCATACATCCAAGCTATAAAGACCACTATAAAAGTGAAGGTTATTTACACAAGAAAAGGGACGATAGAAGTTGGAAGTTAATTTGGAAATCTTGGAAAGGAGTCTTAAGGAAATAAAGAAGGTAAACTCTGAAGGGGTACCTGGGAATCGAAAAAGAAGGAGGATAAAATATGGACATAAATTAGCAAGAAAGATAAAAACGGATAGTAAAATGTTCTTTAGGTAGGAAGAAAGCAAAATATTGGCAGATATAATTGTGGGTCCATTACAAGCAGAGACAAGAAAATTACATTGCAGAAAAGTGAAGGAAATACTTTGTACCTGAGTAGGCGTGAGACGTGCCCCCTGAAACAATTAAGATCCAGGTGTCTAGCAAGTATGGAGACTAGAAAAGTAGTATCAGAAAAATAATAGTATTAGAGAAATTATAGAACATAGATCATGACAGTACAGTACAGGCCCTTTGGCCCTTGATGTTGCACCAATCTGGGAAACTAATCTGAAGCCCACCTAACCTACATTACTCCATTCTCATCCATATTCCTATCCAATAGCCATTTAAATGCCCTTAAAGTTGGTGAGTCTATACTGTAGCAGGCAGTATGTTCCATGCCCCTACTACTCTCTAAGTGAAAGAAACTACCTCTGACATCTGTCCTATATCTATCACCCCTCAATTTAAAGCTATGTCACCTCATGCTAGCCATCACCATCCAAGGAAAAAGGCTCTCACTGTCCAATCTATCAAATCCTCTGAACTGAAATTTGATAAATCCCTGTGACATGATGACATTCACGTGAAAGAGTTGCAAGATTTGACTGCAGAGGTTCTGGATGCAATGGAGATCTCTTTCTAAATTCTATTAATTCTGCAATGATGACTATAGAATGAAATGCTGCAAATGTAACCCTGTGGTTGAAGAGATGAGAGAGAGAGAAAAAAAATGGGAACTACAGACCTTTTAGACTGCAACAAAAACAAAAAGTGAAGTTGAAATTCAACAGGTCTGGCGCATCTGTGGGGAGAAAGCAGTGTCAACATCCAGTGACCCTTCTTCAGAATTGGCTGTAGCTAGGAAGATGGTGATATGTAAACAGCACCAAGCCCATGACAGAAATGTTGGCCAATGAACATGGTGGTATATTGAGGTAGCAGGCACCGAAAGTGCAAGGTCATTTTTACAAACAGAATATAGGTGTTCCTCAAAGCAGTCACCCAGTCTACATTTCATCTTCCCAATGGCGAGGAGAACACATTGCCACATTTGGTTCTAGAGTAAATGAAGGGTGTGGATCAGATCTTGTGCAGGGGAAGGGGTGTCAGTTAAGTCGGTTAAGGCAGATTGGATGCCTGGGGGTGAAGGAGAGTCTTGGGGCCAGAGCGAGTGAAGTGAGGTTTGCTTCCAAATTTGAGGGTTGTGTGGTGGATGAAGGGCGGGTCACATATGGAACAAATGAAGGGGCTGGGTCAAGAATGGATGAGATGTTCCAATTCCTGGGAGATAAGGAAGGGTTGGGACTGAAGCAGGAAAAGAGGGTGTCAGCTCCAGAGTGGAGGAATGAGAGAGTCCGGTCTGGAGCAGGGTGAGTATTGCAGTTAGGACATTGTCTGGGAGATGTGCAGTTGTTAAGGATTGATGGGATATGTATGGGATCAGTTGAATATTTACTGAGGAATAAAACTACTGTCTTAATCATCTACTTTTTCTTCCACAACTATTTTACTTAATTTCATCGGAACAATGCAAAGTCTCTGGCATCGAGGAATTGCCCAGTAGAAAATTTGATATCCTTCAAAATGTGCTATAATGAGGATTCTGAATAGACCCCTGTGCAATTCCCATCTATGCTGACAATAATTACTGTCTGGTCAGTGGAAAATCTTCCCTAGTTATTTTAACAACAAAGGACTGACATTTGGATATGAAGCACCATGTTGTTACTATATATGATCTGTTTACTAATAGAGAAAGCAACAGATGAGTTAAACTAACAATTCTACAATAGAAATGTTTAAATGGTTTCAGAACTGTGTTATTTATGGAAATCGCTTTCTTTAAACTGTCTAATATATTTTTCTGTGAACTCAGAGGAGGTTTATTTCAGTCAGACAACCATCATAAACAAATTGGCTACAAATGCCGTAAGACTTGACTGTTCTGTTTTCCCTGGATTAATTCCTGTGATTGTCTATCCATTGTCTGCTTTAAACATGTATCCTTTTTCTTAGCATTGAACATCATGTCATCTTAGATTTGATTTTCCAGCTGGTTTTCTAGCAATTATCACAAAAGTATGCTCAGAACATGACACCCTCTCTCAAAGAATACTTAAGGCAAGAGGCATAGATGCTTATAAGAGGAAGATAGATTGGGCAGAAAGGAATAGCAGGGTAGGATTAAATGAGAATGAATTGGAGGAGGTTAATGCAGAGCATATCTATCAGCACAGACCAGTTGGACCACAATGCTTGTTTCTGTGCTGAAAATCAAAGTGACAACCTCAACAGATCCTTCATCCACTCTTTTTTTTATTGGACAAAGTTGATTTCTTATTGCTTGGGTGATGATTGGGTAACTCTTTGACACCCCATTGCAGAGCGGAACATGAAATATCCAACTTCCATCTCCGTAATTTCAATCCAGCTGTTCTCATTTTCTCATTAGTTCATCTACTGTCATATTCTGGGAACTGTTATCAAAGAAAAGTCTGGATCAGAGACCAGGCAGGTTACATTCAAATCAAGAATGAAGTACTTAGAGACAGTGAGGACCGCAGATGCTGGAAAGTCAGGGTCAATAAAATGTGGAGCTGGAAAAAGCACTGCAGATCAAGCAGCATCAGATGCTACTGGGTGTGTGGCACTTTTCCCAGCTCCACATTTTATCGACTCTGAAGTAGCTCTTACAAAATGGTGTCACTAGTGGTCAGGATTGATGCAGTGTCAACACTTATTTTATGGGAATCTTCTGGCTTCCCTCTCAATACAAAATATTTTTGCTAAATATTCCTCAGTTATTTCTGTGTTTGCCTGTGCAAAGGAATATCTTTCCTTATCCCTGACATACAGTGCAGACACACCAATACAGCAACCCAAAACGTTTTGTCTCTGGATTTATTCACATGGAAGATCAAGCCATTCCATGTAGGCAATTACTTTTTAGTTTGTTTTACTCACTATCCTCGGACTGATGGGCCAAAGGATAAGTTCTGCCTTATTCTATCATGTCATTGGTGCTTCCTAACTTTGCTGGGAAATGTTGCTTTGGGACCTGCCTACACCTATACTTTATGCAGAATTAAAGTTTTTATTCCGCAGTGTGAATGTAGACACAGAAAGCATTAGAGGTTAAATTGTGGTTTTAAGGGTGTTATTATTTAGGACACCTTAATTAAAAACAATAAAATAGAAAAAAAAGTATATAAATTAAACACTCAACAATGATGTGGAGACTTTCTAATTTTCAATGGAATATTTTTTTTGGCCAAAGAGAATAAGCTCTACAAGAGTGAGTGAAGAGCCCAGAGAGGGGGCCCTCTTCCAGTCATAAAGTCATAGAGATGTACAGCACAGGAACACACTCTTCAATCCAACTCATTCATGCTGACCAGATACCCTAAATTAATCTTGTCCCATTTGCCAGCACTTGGCCCATATCCCTCTAAACCCTTCCTATTCATATATCCATCTAGATGCCTTTTAAATGTTGTAATTGTACCAGCCTTCACCACTTCCACTGGCAGCTCATTCCTTACGCATCACGCATGAAAACGTTAGTCCTTAGGTCCCTTTTAAATCTTGCCCCTCTCACCTTAAACTTATGCCCTCTCATTCTGGACTGCCCCACTCCAGGGAAAAGACCTTGCTTATCTACCCTATTCATGCCCCTCATGATTTTATAAACCTCTATAAGGTCACCCCTCAGCCTCTGTTTTAATCCTGTTTAATTCTCTAACATTAAATTTGTTTTAAAACTAAAAAAAAATCTGTGTGCAGTGATTGTAATGAGGTCAGTCAGGTAGACATCATAGAATATGAGTTTCCTGATTGTGACTGTTAATCCGGTCCAATCAGAGAGCCCTGGCTGACAGATACAAACAGGAGTGTCGGGCCGTGGAGGGGGTCGTGAGGGCCGACTGCCTGCCCCTCTTCCGCGGTTACGTTAGAGCCCGGGTGTCCTTGGAGAAGGAGCACGCGGTGTCGACCAACACCCTGGAGTTGTTCAGGGAGAGGTGGGTGCCGCAGGGAGTGGAGTGCATCATTTCTCCCTCCAACTCTATTTTGATTTAGTCCCTACCCTCCCCCTCACTGTTTTGATCACACAGCACTGCCCTCTGATGTGAAGGGCAGCGTTTGTCACTGGCCACCCGGGTGTTTTCCTATCTTCCTGGTGGTGGAATTTGAATAAAGATTCGTGCACTTTGTGTCCTTCACTGTGTCTCACACCTGCACACACACACCATGGGTGCCGGGGAAAAAATGAGCACTACCGCACTTAGGTGGTAGTGTGGGGGTTAATTTATAAAAAAAAAGGAACAAGAGGTGAAAAATTTTTTTTAAAAAAAACAGGAGTGTCAAGGGTTCTGTTCACTTTGAGAGCTGAATCTGAGGAAACTGGATCAGTGTCAAGGACTGTCCACACATAAACAAAGGGTTTTAGTGACAGGATTCCAGCCTCTGTGATGTTATTTCACTGTGGATTTCAGCAATCTGAAACTAAAATAGAAATTGCAAGAGACAAACAGAATTGATGATCCCTTTACTCCTCTCACCGTGATCGGGAAAGGGTGACAATGGTCTCTGCTAATACATTTTCCTCATAGATCCTCCTTCCCCCACCTTCCCACCATCTCTTACATCCTGACAATTGTGTCAATACTGAGGCTAGTTGAGAATAAGCCCTTACGTAATGTCAAAAGGGGCAAGAGTGGGATGGAAGGGGGATTTGTTCCTAGTCCTCGCACAGCTGTTACAACACTCTAATCAGACTGGAGACAGCAGGGACCATGAGGGAAGCAAACCCACAGTGAGGTCCATAAGAGATTGCTCAATGGCACATGCAGCTTGGATTTAGATTATAATGTCACATGTACTCAAGTACAGTATAATACCACCAGTCATGTGACAGAATCTTACAAAGTGTTCTTTCTCTGTGCAAACATCATAATTTTAATCATAGCTTTAATCAGTTACAATAGCAAATCTGGTGACCTCATCAGGACCGTAACAATAGAAACTCTACAAGCCAATTGGAAGCAAGGAAAATTTGATCTGTTTGGGCATAAGAAGGGTGGACACTTTAAGGAAAATTCATGAAAAAGTGATAGCAAGGATAAAAAAAAAATTGGCTGTGCTGGTATAATGAATATCTGTAATAATTTATGTAATACAAACTGTTATAATAAAATTAATGGCTCTTGCTCTGCTGGTAATTTAAGAAGTGATAGATACATTTCGGATGTGGCTGCTCAGCCAAGAAACTATTTGCACGGGGGACCAATTGAAAATTTATAGTATTTTCTAAAAAATGCTTACTTCAACAGAATTCTTTACTGTGTTCTATTTT
Source organism: Chiloscyllium plagiosum (assembly GCF_037043375.1). Lineage (NCBI taxonomy): Eukaryota > Metazoa > Chordata > Chondrichthyes > Orectolobiformes > Hemiscylliidae > Chiloscyllium > Chiloscyllium plagiosum. Next base: position 60,457,344 of record NW_028270153.1, read on the forward strand.
ACTTTTAAATTGTATGCAACACACAAATGATTTTGATGTCCCCAGTTTCCATGTCATGATCATTAAAAATTGAAATACTGAAATTACACAATTAAACAAATTATACCAATATCATTGCAGTGAGTGAACATCAGGAAAAGAGGGGGAGGTGTATTACAACTGTCAGGCATTTGAAATTGATTCGCACTTTATAATTTAACACTCATAATAATGCTTACTAAAATAGTCAATGCCATTTGAATCGCTATTGGTCCACTGCCTCCAAAATGACCAATAGTAAAACCTACCACTGTCCGCTTAACCACCAACCTCTCTCTCCTGCCACCCACAAATCACCATGAAAGCATTAGGTTTGTTTACATACTCTTTGCTGTGATGTGCCCCTGTCTAAAATGTTAATTCTGTCAGCCAGCCTCCTGTATCTTGTTTACATATTTACAATTTGTACATCTTCATGTGCAAACCCCCATCCTTGCTAATATACTCTCACATGGAGGTGGAATCACAACTGAGCTGCACTCCACTATCCAAATATTTTGTCTTAAACAGGAGTCAGTTCGGGTCAATGGAGAGTCAACTAGGGTCAACAATCGGGTCTGTAAATAATGAGTCAGTATTAACAGAGAGGGAGCAGAAGGCACAATGGATCATGTTCGAAAGTCATTGGGAAGTATCTGGAGATGCTGGTGTTGAACTGGGGTGGACAAGGTCAGAAATCACACGACACCAGGTTATTGTCCAACAGCTTTATTTGAAATCACAAGCTTTCATGCTGCTGTCCCTTCATCAGGTGACTTCACCTGCCTGTTGAAGTAGCAGCGCTCCAAAAGCTTGTGATTTAAAATAAGTCTGTTGGACTACAAATAAGTCTGTTGTGATACCTTCTGACATTGGGAAGTAAGCAGGGTTCAAATGCCAGGGAACAATGATGACTGAGAAGGTCATCCATTGAGAATGGACAAAGTTAGATAAAGTACCATTAATAGAGAATAAGCAAGTAGTTGGCTGAGACTGGTTGGAAGATCAATGGAAAATAAGCAGGGCACCAATGGAGAATGAATAGAGGTTAATGGAAAGCGAGAAGAAGGCCACTAAGCAGAAATGTTAAAGGTTGCTAATCAGGGTCAGTGGATAATGATCAGGATTTATTTACCCAGTCCAAGGTTTAGTGTATCAAGTGGTTACCTGGTTAAGCTAACGTAACACAGAACAGAAATAGCAAACTAATCTGAGAATTTGTACATTTTAGTGGTTTGTTTACTGAATAAAAATTAATTCCTATCTCATCGCAATAGACACAGTTCATTAAAAAGCTCCTGCTATTATTTTCCCTCCCACAAGATTTTAAAGTAGTTTTTATCCACTTAATATATAAAAGAAATATCACAGTTCCAAAATCAAAATCTCTTCTTCCTTGGATGCTATGAATATTAATTTTGCTTAATGGCTTCCATTTATTGCATTTAACATTTGAAATATTCAGTAAATCCAAGAAATTTTAATACTGATATCATGAAAGCTGTGAGGAATTAAAATAATCTCAATATTAAATTTCCAGAGCACAATTTTACTATGCAGTATATATAAAACAATTATTACTTCAGATGTTTGATATTGTAAAATTGCATAAGACTATTACATTATTTAGCCAATTGTGTTTTTGGAATATTAAAATATACTTTTAGCAGCTCGCAGTGGAATGGTCTTTAATAAGCTGATTGGTGTTACTGAATTGTGACTCTGAGCCTGACAGCAGATAGGAAGAAAATTAGAACTCGTATTTACCTCAAGACATTCTAAAGCACTTCATAATCAATGAAGTATTTTAAACTGTAATGTGAAGAAACATGGCAGTCAAATTGCAGAGCATAAGGTTCCACTGAAGTGTCAGACAGGATTACATACTTAATTCTCTGGTGTGAGACTTGAACCTACAACCTTCTGACCTAGGGTGAAGAAGAGAGTGAACATAACTGTGATATCTTCCACATTTTAATAGCTGGGTGTCAGGGTTCAAGAATATCACTTCAGCTGCAGTGGCAAGAGACTTCCAGCTGCTGAAACCCAGCAGGAGTTAATGCTTTTAGGAAGGGGCAGAACACATAAATCAAACACCTCATTATATCTTCCATTTATGTTGACGTTTGCACCTATTACATTGCACTTTACAACATTCAAACTCTAAGTGAAATCTCAGCATTACAATCTAGAACAAGACCCTTGGCTGACTTCTCTCCCAGCTCTTTTAGGCTGAATTTTACAGCACAGTTCCTGTCTCCTGGCTACAAAGACAAACATTTGGTGGGTCAGAAATACCCACCTACAACTGGGTGCCATCTCCACAACAATTTCACACAAGGGTCAGTGCCAGTTCCTGTAAGGCAAGAAATTTACTATCCAATTTTCATTTGGGGTGTCCCACCTTTGAAAGTCCCTGACAATCGGAAAACCAATAGCTCTGTTATTCCAGCAATGATAGCCAGGATAGGTGGTCCCACCACAGTGAGGAGCCCAGCTAAACCTGGGATTGGGGGACCCAGTGGTGGATGGGGGGTGGTTTTGGGGTGAGAGACTGGTTCTTAAAGGGGTGCCTCCCATGGGCACAGGCGACTGGCAAAGCAAGTTCCTCACGACTTTGCTAGACAACGTTAAAGCTGCTGGGCTTTCTGCATGAACAGGATCCTGTTCACCATGGGTTCAAATACAGTGAGATTGGGATGAGGGACTTAAATTGCCAATAAAATGCCAATTAAGGTCTTCAATGAGCCTAAAGTCACCATTTGTCTTAAAAGTGCCTTTCACTTCTAAATCCAACTGGCATGCAAAAAATCCAGATCATGTAGAATCTGAGACAGACCCTGAGAATTCCTGGGTTATTGCTAAATGATGGTTCTATTGCCATCAGCAGCATCTTAGTGGCTGTCTCGATATCTGCTGATTAAAAGCAATATGACAGATCTCACCCAATAACACTCTTCTAAAATCTGTTTTCTATATTTATTATTGGAAGTGCAAGGACAGGAGGGATAGGATCTGTGCATTACTGTTCCTACGTTTGGTGATCAGAGTGACAGGGTGGCAGAAGATTGAAGGTTAAAAATGCATGGAATGGGAAGAAGAAGTGAAACTGAGGACAGTAAAGAGACGAATGAATGAGGAAAAAAAGGGAGAGGGCACAGTGGCAGGAGTTGAAAGAGGCATTTTGGAATGTGAGTGTAAAATTGAGACACACAACACCAGGTTATAGTCCAACAGGTTTATTTGGAAGCACTAGCTTTCAGAGCGCTGTTCCTTCATCAGGTGATTGTGGAGAATAAGATTGTAAGACACAGAATTTATAGCAAAAGTTTTCAGTGTGATGTAACTGAAATTATACATTGAAAAAGACCTGGATTGTTTGTTAAGTCTTTCAAGTTTTAGAATGACTATGTTGGTTTCACTTCTTTCATATGTAAATCCCAAAACATTTTTTAAAAATGTTACATTCTCAAGTGAATCATGGGGAGGAAGGCATGTAGGACAAGAAGGAAGAGGACCAGTTTGATATCCAGACACAGAACATGATCAGTGTAACTATTATACGTGAATGGGGAAGACAGTAGAAAAGGAGGGCCAGGCTCAATCAAACCTGGTCAGCTTCTCTTCTTTCCTAAAATATATGCAAATCTTTGCACTTGACAGTTGTGATTATTGGAAAGTAACAAACTTAAACATTTTTTGATGAAATCAAAATCCTATTCCCGGGTGCAGTGGGATACCTTTACCAGCCACCTGCAATTCAGTAAGACAGTTCACCACCATCACTTGGATGGTCAATAAATATCAAGAACACTCTTGTCTCCAGAATGATTTTTTTGTTTTGGAAAGCTTGAGTTAAAGAGGAAAGCTGGATAAGCTGGAACTCTTTTCACTGGAACGTACGAGGTTAAGTGGTGACTTCATAGAGGTTTATAAAATCATGAGAGAGGGTTCATGGTAGGTGACTTTTCCCTAGGGAAGGGGATTTCAAGATTGTGGGCATATTTTTAAGGTGAGAGGAGAGAGATTTTAAAAAGATATGACAGGACAATTTTTTTTATACAGAGGGTGTTTCGAGTATGGAATGATCCTCTTGAGGAAGTGGTGGATGCAGATACAGTTACAATGTTTAAACGACACTTTGATAAGTACATGAATAGGAAATGTTCGGAAGGATATGGGCCAGGAGCAGGCAGGTGGGACTAGTTTAGTTGGGATTATTTCGACATGGACTGGTTTGACTGATTTCCATGCTATATGACTCTAAATATTTCAAATTGTTCATTAGTCGTGTTGAATAATCTGGTAAGCATAATACTTCTGTAGCGAAAATACATATTAACATACCACATAATATTATGTGACGTAGCAAAACAGGACTTCACTGGAACACAGTGGTCAACCATAGCTGACCCCTGTTGTGCTGTAGGTTAGCTCAGATCTGAAAGTACTTTGTTGAGGTGATTATATTACAGGAAAATGTCATGACCAAAATAAATACTTCCTCTTCCCTTTCTGATTTTACATTCTTCTTGTCAGTATTTCATGATAGCAAGGATTGTGACAGCAGTCCTCTGACCTGCAATAACATCTGGCCTGCAAAACATATTTGTGCTTGGTATTGGAACAGTCTAGTCCTGACAGCATCTAACAGAGAGCATTGAACACACATTGAGCAACTGTGTGCCAGCGAACTTGCTGAATCCTATGACAGTTCCATGAGGGCAGAAACAAGTGAATTTAACGCGCTTATTAATGGATTGTAGGGAATTTAATGCAATTAGTGCAGTGACTTTATATTCATGTTTGCCATCGGAGAGAACATGATGCATTTGAAAATTAGCATGGTTGGTTGAACACAAAATTCTGCAGATTTTCTGTCCCAGCAACAAAGTATTAATCTATACTTTTTAGTTGATTAATATAAGGGATGATAGGTTTATCAAGAACCATTGTTCAAGTTATACCTGTCTTTGTCAGCATCAAACGTATCCAGGAGTTTGCAAAGGAAAATCTCCTTTATGTAGTCTCAACAGAAGTACATGCCACTACACAACTATGGTAGCTCAAAAAGTCATACTGCCAATGTTGCGGCAAGTTATGGTCAGTGTTATGCTTTTCGTTTTTGTCTATTGGGAGCCAAGTCAAAACTATTCAATGAAGGAACTAAGTATCTCATCTATCAGTTCTGAAGAGGGGTCACCGCACTTGCAATGTTAACCCTGCTTTCTCTCCACAGCTGCCGCCAGACTTTGAGTTTTTCTTGCAATTTTTGTTTTTTATCTCATTTATTTGGACTGATTGAAATCTAGTTGCAGCAGTGAAAGCAGATTAAAGACCCCACCTGCCTCAATGCATGACCCAATGTAGAAATTCAGTGGATGGGGAGATGATGCCGGGCAGTATTGTCACTGGATTTATAGTCTGGAGCCTGGACCAATCCTCTGGGATATATATTCAAATCCAACCATGACAGCTGGTGGAATTTAAATTCAATCAATAAGCCTGGAATTAAAATTGATCATCATACAAACTCATCTGACTCAATAATGTTCTTTTTGGAAGGAAATCTATTATCCTTACACACAGAGTAGTGTACATGTAACTCCAGATTCACAGTAGTGTGATTGACTCTGCCCTCTGAAATGACCTAGCAAGCCAGTCCATTCCATGTCAATTAGGGAAAGACAATAAATGCTGACCTTGCCAGTGGCACTGACAAATCTTCCTGTGAAAGAATTCTTAAAATGTTTCCATTATGAATGAAAATGTTAAACTTTACGCATTCAAAACCGTTGTAGTTCAGTGTAATTTACAAAGATCGAGTCAGTAAAATGGAAGTTTTCACCCCTACCACCTGCTGTTCTATCGTTTTTTTTGCCAAAGAAAATGACAGCCATCAATGAAAGAGTCATATCCAATTTGAGACTGCAATCCAAGATAATTCCTTTACTATGACAACATTTTCTGCACAATGCCTTGAATGACATTCTTATTTAAATGGGGAAAGACTGCAGAATGCTGCAACATGGAAGGATTTGGGGGTACTCAGGGGTGAATCACCTGTCATACAGGTTCAGCAGGTAATAGGAAAGGCAAACGGAAGGTTGGTCTTTTTTTCAAAGCAAGTGGAATACAAAAATAGGGAAGTCCTGCTTACGTCATACAACTTTAACAAGGAGATGACAGTGGACTGCTCCATGTGCTTTTACTTTTAATTCTTCTCTCTATGCTTTGTTACTTACATTAACCTTACTGACCTTCTGTGGAAGCTTAGGCAGCTTCAAGATTACCAACTTGTCGGATGCAGGATTCTCACTGGCAGCAGTACAGAGAGAGTGAAGAGAGTATTCTTGGTGGTGGTGGTGGTGGGGGGTGGGGGGGGTGGGGCGTGGGGCGGGAGCGAGAGTTTGTTCCTGGTGTTGGAGGGAAGGCAGTATGTACCTGGCGGTGGCGGTGGCGGGGGAGGGGAGGGGGGGAGCTGAAAGTATGTTCTTGTGGTTGAGGAGGGGGGAGGTGATAATGTGCTCCTGGTGGTGGGGAGGGGGGAGGTGAGAGTGTGTTCCTGGCGGTGGGGGAGGGGGAGTGAGAGTGTGTTCCTGGCGGTGGGGGAGGGGGAGTGAGAGTGTGTTCCTGGTGGTGGGGGAGGGGGGAGGTGAGAGTGTGTTCCTGGTGGTGGTGGAGGGGGTGAGGTGAGAGTGTGTTCCTGGCAGTGGGGGAGGGGGGTGAGGTGAGAGTGTGTTCCTGGTGGTGGGGGAGGTGAGTGTGTGTTCCTGGTGGTGGGGGAGGGGGATTGAGAGTGTGTTCCTGGCGGTGGGGGAGGGGGGTGAGGTGAGAGTGCGTTCCTGGCAGTGGGGGTCAGGGGGGTGAGGTGAGAGTGTGTTCCTGGCGGCGGTGGAGGGGGGAAGTAAGAGTGTGTCCCCAGCGGTGGAGGAGGGTGTAGGTGAGTGTGTGTTCCTGGCTGTGGGGGAGTGGGGGAGGTGAGAGTGTGTTCCTGGCGGTGGGGGAGGGGGGTGAGATGAGTTTGTGTTCCTGGCAGTGAGGGAGAGGGAGTGAGGTAAGAGTGTATGACTGGTGGTGGAGGAGGGAGGGGAGGTGAGAGTGTGTTCCTGGCAGTAGGGGAGGGGAGGTGAGGTGGGAGTGTGTTCCTGGCGGTGGGGGAGGGGGTAGGTGAGAGTATGTTCCTGGTGGTGGGGGAGGGGGGTGAGGTAAGAGTGTGTTCCTGTCAATGGGGGAGGGGGGAGGTGAGAGTGTGTTCCTGGCAGTGGGAGAGGGGGGAGGTGAGAGTGTGTTCCGGGCGGTGGGGGAGGGGTGAGGTGAGAGTGTGTTCCTGGCGGTGGGGGAGGGGGGTGAGATGAGTTTGTGTTCCTGGCAGTGAGGGAGAGGGAGTGAGGTAAGAGTGTATGACTGGTGGTGGAGGAGGGAGGGGAGGTGAGAGTGTGTTCCTGGCAGTAGGGGAGGGGAGGTGAGGTGGGAGTGTGTTCCTGGCGGTGGGGGAGGGGGTAGGTGAGACTATGTTCCTGGTGGTGGGGGAGGGGGGTGAGGTAAGAGTGTGTTCCTGTCAATGGGGGAGGGGGGAGGTGAGAGTGTGTTCCTGGCAGTGGGAGAGGGGGGAGGTGAGAGTGTGTTCCGGGCGGTGGGGGAGGGGTGAGGTGAGAGTGTGTTCCTGGTGGTGGGGGAGGGGGAGCGAGAGTGTGTTCCTGGTGGTGGGGGAGGGGGGAGGTGAGAGTGTGTTCCGGGCGGTGGGGGAGGGGTGAGGTGAGAGTGTGTTCCTGGCGGTGGGGGAGGGGGGAGGTGAGAGTGTGTTCCTGGTGGGGGGGGAGGGGGGAGGTGAGAGTGTGTTCCGGGCGGTGGGGGAGGGGTGAGGTGAGAGTGTGTTCCTGGCGGTGGAGGGGGAGTGAGGTGAGAGTGTGTTACTGGTGGTGGAGGAGGGGGGGGGGGAGGTGAGAGTGTGTTCCTGGCGGTGGGGGAAGGGGAATGAGAGTGTGTTCCTGGCAGTGGGGGAGGGGGGTGAGGTGAGAGTGTGTTCCTAGTGGTGGGGGAGGGGGGGTGAGGTGAGAGTGTGTTCCTGGCAGTGTGGGAGGGGGTTGAGGTGAGAGTGTGTTCCTGGCCGTGGGGGAGGGGGCATGAGGTGAGAGTGTGTTACTGGCGGCGGCGGATGGGGGAGGTAAAAGTGTGTCCCCAGCGGTGGAGGAGGGTGGAGGTGAGTGTGTGTTCCTGGCTGTGGGGGAGTGGGGGTGGTGAGAGTGTGTTCCTGACAATGGGGGACGGGTGTTAGGTGAGTCTGTGTTCCTGGCGGTGGGGGAGGGGGAGTGAGGTGAGAGTGTGTTACTGGTGGTGGAGGAGGGGGGGGAGATGAGAGTGTGTTCCTGGCAGTGGGGGAGGGGGGTGAGGTGAGAGTGTGTTCCTGGTGGTGGGGGAGGGGGAGTGAGGTGAGAGTGTGTTACTGGTGGTGGAGGAGGGGGGGAGATGAGAGTGTGTTCCTGGCGGTGGGGGAGGGGTTCAGGGAGGTGAGAGTGTGTGCCTGGCCATGTGGGAGTGGGATGATGTGAGAGTGTGTTCCTGGCGGTGATGGAGGGGGGGTGAGGTGAGAGTGTGTTCCTGGTGGTGGGGGAGGGGGGAGGTGAGTGTGTATTCCTGTCGATGGAGGAGGGCGGTGCTGAGTGTGTTTCCAACAGTGGAGGAGGGTCTTTTTGGGTGTGTGTTCCTGGTGGTGGAGGAGGGGGGAGGTTAGAATGTTTTGCCCAGCAGTAGTGGTGGAGATGGGCCCAGCGCCTGGTGTCGGACCAACAGCTTCAGTGCCAGCTGCATTGCTGCGATTTGTCTGGTGTGGTCTCACGGTGGTAACATTGGTAGAGGCAAGATGGTAATGGCCAGCTTGGTGAAGGGACTCGAGAGTGGCCAACTGCTTCCTGCTCGTGTTGCTTTCTGCCTCAGGGTGGAAGGCTCAACTCTAGGCCTATGGCTAAGCACTTACGGAGTGTAATGTTCAATTTTTTACTTATTTCCTCAATTTCTACTTTGTACCTCAGATTTTGTACCTTGTTACCTTTGGGCTTAAGATGGCGCAGGGAATGTCAAAATTGTACACTTTTCACTGTATTCCTGTATCCATGTGCTTGAGTACACATGACAATAAAAATGAATTTACTAATTCACAAAGCACGAATTAGAACACATCCAGAAAACTAGAAATAATTTTGCTCCTCTTACCCTTGAAAAGATATACCGGCATTGAAGGCAATCCAAAGATGATTCACGAGATTGATGAATGAACAGCCAGATTTTCTGATGAGGAGAGGTTGAGTAGGTTGGGCCTGAATTCATTGGAATTTAGAAAATGAGAGGTAATTATTGGGTCATATAAGATTCTTCAGTGGTTAGACAGGGCACAAACTGAGAGGTTCTTTCTTTGTGGGAGAGTCTGGAGTTACTTCCTGCAGCGGACTGTTGAAACCGAATCATTATGTTTAAGACTGCTGTAGACATATTCCTAATCATCAAGGGGTCAAAGGTTGGGAAAAGGCAAGTAAGGGGAGTTGAGGGTTGTCAGATCAGCCATGTTTCCTCCAATGGCCAAACAGTTTCAACGGACCAGATGGCCTATTTCTCTTATATCTGCTGTTTCTGTAGCACAACAGTGACAAAAGCCTTCAGAGAAATTAATCTATTAATCAAAGTTCCATCCCAGAACTGCCAAGTGAAAATGTCCCAACAAAGGAGCAATGGACAGTCTACCTCACTTTCAAAAGATTAGCAGGCCCACAAGTAGCACTGAATAGTGCAGAGCATGAAGGTTGCAAATTTGCTGCCTTGTGTTGCGTTAGTTGAGCTGAGCCAAGGTAAAGGCAAGGATTCTGGAGAGAGTGCCTGTTGTGAGAGGATGGTATCAGGACTTGTATTCAAAAATCATTGCCCTTCGGGAATGGTCACTTAATCAAAGTGATACAGGACTGCTCTGTCAATCTATTGCACTCTAACCCAATATCTCATTCCCTTTTTTTTCTGCTAATGACCATGTCTTTCTGGGATAGCTTTCCACAGAGCAGGGCCTGATGATTTGAACCATGGATCTGTATAGTCACAAGGTGGCTGTTTCTCTCTGAAAAATCAATAGTAGTCACACAAAGGGGTAAGCGAAACATACTCTTTAGTGAGGTTTCTGCTTTCACCTCTGACCAATGTATCAGAACATTGACAATAGAAACTGAACCATCTTACTCACTCGGATGGGAACCACTGAAGTGTGAAATTAATAAAAATAAAAATTCGGTTTCAAGCTTCAAGATCTCTAGCGAGGGCAAATGTCAAAATAAAATCTTAAGGACTAGGTTTTCTATCTATTCAGAAATAGATATCCATTCCGAATATCCATTCAATGCCTAGCCATTCAATCCTTAAAGCATTGTTACAGAAATTCCCAAATGATGGGAGAAGCAAGCACAATAACCTAAAAAGGAAAGCTTTTATGAAACCAACACCAGTCGATGTTTTAAGCGAAGGTGGTCCTGCTCCAATCAATGTATTTATTTTGTGCTATTTGCTCAGTTAATCATTCAGAACATTGTAATGCGTTCCCAATGGATCTGCTATGTTATTATGAAAGTGATGGTGAGGTAGGAACAGAAGAACAATTATTGCAATGGCTTGAATAACAAAGTCTAAAAAGATTAATCAGGTCATCTAGAGATCTAATTATACACTAGATAATCAATATAGCAATATTCTTGCTATATATCCATCAGGTTGCCTCATTGATGTTGCTGACAACCCCCTCCCTCCTCAGATTCTCCCTTTGATCTGATAACATTTGGTCTCCTCCCCCCACCTCAAACCAGTACAATCCTTCCAGCTCAGTACTGTCCTCTTGACCTGTCCTACCTGCCAATCTCCCTTCCCACCTATCCACTCCACCCTCCCCTCTGACCTATCACCTCCATCCTCACCCCCATTCACCCATTGTACTCTTTGCTACCTTCCCCCACCCTCATCTCTGACCAACCACCTCCATCCCCACCCCCATCCACCTATTGTACTCTTTGCTACTTTCTCCCCAGCCCCACCCCCCCAATTTATCTCTCCCCCCGGGAGGCTCCCTGCCTCTATTCCTGATGAAGGGCTTTTGCCCGAAACGTCGATTTTCCTGTTCCTCGGATGTTGCCTGACCTGCTGTGCTTTTCCAGCACCATTCTGATCTAAACTCTGGTTTCCAGCATCTGCAGTCCTCACCTTTGCCTAGGTGATTCCAATCTTACTGCGAATCTTCTTGCAAGGATGCCAAATTGAAGAAATTCTCTTCCTCTCTCCATAAGAATGTCAGTGAGTCTCCCTCTCTCACTGCAACCCCCAGGTCATCTCCTCTGCCCTGAAGCTCTTCAACCATGTCCTGAAAGAGACTCACTACCACAACCACATTTGCTTCCTCAGTGCCTGCCTCCGTAACCAATTGATCCCACATGGACTCCAAACTACATTCAACCCAGCACAGTTCGGAATCGAACAGGACAACCAGTACAGACTACAGATTCAAAACCACCAGCAACGGTTCTCCTTCAGGATCCTTCAATCCATTCTCGCAGCCATGCGCCAGCACCTAACCTCTCTACAGTCAGCCCTGCCTCAGCTGAGGGCCACACTGTCTCAGAACTGCAAAGGACCCACTTTGTACTGCAAGAAGAATTCATACTCTCAACAAAGAGTATTTCAACACCACCTCAAACATCAAAAACTGTAAGTACAACAAACTTTTACACACTCACCTCCACAACCAGCACTCCTCAAAAACTCCAGAAGATTCCCCCAACCTCTGGAACTGCTCGGACACCATTAGCCAGGCGGCTGGTGCAGCTACCATTCCCATGGTGATCGATGACTTCACTTCCGCCCACGTCATGGTCACTTCTACAGCCACTTCCGCCCCTCACTATTCCTCATGCATCACACGTGACATCACTTCCACCCCCCACGTCATCGCTGACATCACATGCCCAGCGACTTCCACCCCCTCTACTGCCGTGTTCACCACCACTTCCGCCCCCACCAACACCAACGCTACTCACCTGCAATCTGCTGGCATGCCCCCCACAGATCCCGCTGTCTCCATCCCCACCCCACCACGCCCCCCCAGAATCCTGAGGGGACATCAACCCTGCTCATGACTCCACCACCACACCCACTCCAGTTACAGGCTCCGCCCCCACTCCCAGCTCCACACCTACACCAGGTCCTAGCTCCCAGCCCTGCCGAGTTTTCACCATCCCCCAGACCTCCCCTTACTGAAGATGAACGATCAGTCCTCAGGAAAGGCCTCACCTTTATCCCCCTCCGTCCACGCATCAATGAATTTAATACGCATCGTGACATCGAGCACTTCCGCCACCTCCACCTCCGAGCTTACTTTCACAATCAGGAGACCAGCCCACCTTCCGAGGACCCCTTCACCCACCTCCAACACACTCCATCCACCTGGATACGCCATGCTGGCCTACTACCTGCCCTTGACCTCTGCATTTCCAACTGTCGCCGAGACATTAACTGCCTCAACCTGTCTAACCCCTCCACCACTCCAACCTCTCACCCTCACAACGCGCAGCCCTCCAATCCCTCTGCTCCAATCCCAACCTCACCATCAAGCCAGCAGATAAAGGGGGTGCAGTGGTAGTCTGGCACACTGACCTCTACACCGCTGAAGACAGATGCCAACTCAAAGACACCTCCTCCTACCGCCCCCTCGACCATGACCCCACCTCCCATCACCAAACCACATCTCCCAGACCATACAGAACCTCATCACCTCGGGAGATCTCCCACCCACAGCTTCCTATCTCGTAGTCCGGGAACCCCACACCGCCTGGTTCTACCTCCTTCCCAAGATCCATAAGCCTGACCACCCTGGCCGATCCATTGTCTCAGCATGCTCCTGCCCCACTGAACTTATTTCCAACTACCTCGATACTGTCCCATCCCCCCAAGTCCAGGAACTCCCCACATATGTTCGAGACACCACCCACGCCCTCCACCTCCTCCAAGACTTCCATTTCCCCAGCCCCCAATGCCTCATCTTCACCATGGACACCTAATCCCTCTACACCACCATCCACCATGACCTGGGCCTCCAAGCCCTCCATTTCTTCCTCTTCCGACGTCCCCAACAGTACCTTTCACTGACACTCTCATTTGTTTGGCTGAACCGGTCCTCACCCTTAACAATTTCTTCTTCGAATCCTTCCACTAACTCCAGACCAAAGGGGTAGCCATGGGCACCCGTATCGGCCCCAGCTATGCCTGTCTCTTTGTTGGCTACGTAGAACAGACCACTCACCCCATCTTCTTCCGTTACATTGATGACTGCATTGGCGCCATCTCGTGCTCCCACGAGGAGGTTGAGCAGTTCATCAACTTCACCAACACATTCCACCCCAATCTTAAATTCACCTGGACCATCTCTGACACTTCCCTCCCCTTCCTGGACCTCTTCATCTCCTTTAATGACAACCGACTTGACACTGACATTTTTTACAAACCCACCGACTCCCACACCTACCTGGATTAGCCCTCTTCCCACCCTACCTCCTGCAAAAATGCCATCCCGTATTCCGAATTCCTCCGCCGTATTTGCTCCCAGGAGGACCAGTTCCACCACAGAACACATCAGATGGCCTCCTTCTTTAGAGATCATAATTTCCCTTGCCACTTGGTTAAAGATGCCCTCCAATGCATATCATCCACATCCCGCACCTCCGCCCTCAAACCCCACCCCTCCAACCATAACAAGGATAGAACACCCCTGGTCCTCACCTTCCACCCTACCATTAACTGCATCATCTGCCGACATTTCCACCACCTCCAAATGGACCTCACCACCAGGGATATAGTTCCCTTCCCATCCCTTTCCACCTTCCGCAAAAACCGTTCCCTCTGTGACTACCTGGTCAGGTCCACGCCCCCCTACAACCCACCCTCCCATCCTGGCACCTTCCCCTGCCACCACAGGAACTGTAAAACCTGTGCCCACACCTCCTCCCTCACCTCCATTCAAGGCCCCAAAGGAGCCTTCCACATCCATCAAAGTTTTACCTGCACATCCACTAATATCATTTATTGTATCAGTTGCTCCCGATGCGGTCTCCTCTACATTAGGGAGACAGGACGCCTCCTCACAGAGCGCTTCAGGGAACATCTCCAGGACACCTGCACTAATCAACCCCACTGCCTAAAATTTCAACTCCCCCTCCCACTCTGCTGAGGACATGCAGGTCCTGGGCCTCCTCCACCACCACTCCCTCACCAGCTGAAGCCTGGAGGAAGAACGCCTCATCTTCCGTCTCAGAACGCTTCAACCCCAGGGCATCAATGTGGACTTCAGCAGTTTCCTCATTTCCCCTCCCCCCACCTCATCCCAGTACAATCCTTCCAGCTCAGTCCTGTCCTACCTGCCTATCTCCCTTCCCACCTATCCGCTCCGCCCTCCTCTCTCTGACCTATCACCTCCATCCCCATCCCCATTCACCTATTGTAGTCTTTGCTACTTTCTCCCCAGCCCCACCCACACCCCCCCCCCCCCCCCCCTCCATTTATCTCTCCACCCTGGAGACTCTCTGCCTCTATTCCTGATGAAGAGCTTTATCCCGAAATGTCAATTTTCCCACTCCTCGGATGCTGCCTGACCTACTGTGCTTTTCCAGCACCACTCTGATCTAAACTCTGGTTTCCAGCATCTACATTCTTCACTTTTGCCCATTTGGTCCATTTAGTCCACACCAATCTTCCAAAGAGCATCTCACCCAGACCCACACCGCCACTACCCTACCTATCCATGTATTTCCCACGGCTTACCCATGTAGCATGGCCAATCCACCTAACCTGCACATTTTTGGACTGTGGGAGGAAACCAGAGGAAACACACGCAGACACGGGGAGAATGTCTGTGTGGAGTCTGCACAGTCACTCAAGGCTGGACTTGAACCTGGGTGCCTAGTGCTCTGAGGCAGCAGTGCTAACCAATAAGCCACTGTGCCACCCATGTTAGAAGATAACAATTAAAGCACTGGCTGCACTTTGTGACTGACTGCATATTTGTCTTATTCCCCTTGCAAAAAATTATGTATCAGAATTGATTTGATTCAGAATTGATTAAGAGGGTTCTGTTGGGAGGGTGAAGGTCTGAATCATCCAAAATTCTGCCCATTTGTCAACCGCTTGAATTTTCGATGCATCAGAAGCTTGCTGATCTTAGAGAGCAGTGTGAGGCACCATGAGCGTCAGCAACTTCCAAGTGACGGATGAATTAATTTCAAGCACTGCAGTCAAAATGCCCACGAGAACATTTTTATGGGTTTGCAAAAGGGAAGAAAAAAATCAGGTTTGCTATTTTCACAGTTTACCCCTGATTCTTTGATTTAAGCCATATTTAATTGGGAAAAGACACATGTCAGCACCAGGAAAGGCAAATGACTGGAAAACAGCAGCTTGCCAGGGTAAACGTCAGCTACGCCTTTGACTTGAACAGCAATCTTCTTTTACACACTACCTGAAAATCTGGAAGCGAGGTGTTCAAACTGTGACCTGAAAAGATCCTGGAGAAGAAAAGCACAAAATTAATAAGCCCCAAATGGGACGAGATGCTCAAACATCCCCTTCACCCTCGAAGAAGCAAGCAGATAGATTGGAGAGAGACTGAGCAGAAAAGTGATACCAGCTCTCAGTCTCTGCTGCTGGCTTGGCCAGACACCCTGAAGATAAGCTTTTGTAATCATTAGGATGAAAAGATAGCAAGGGATTTAATGACCTCAAGCTTGAAAGAAATTTAACGTCCACTCAAAATTTGAGCACTGACAGACTGGCTCTCTCACACACCATGCCACAATAACTATTTTAGTCCCCTCAAAGTCATAACTTGTCCAGAATTGGAATGATCTGAGGAAGCTCTCACAGTAACTTCGAGCAAAGAGCTAATTATCTAATCGCATGTCTCAGCATCATCTTCAGTGTTCAGAACTTTTCTCTGTGGAGTGACTCCTGCTCAGTGTCTGTGGTTTAGAGGCATTGCAATGGTAAGTGTTCCACAGGGGTCAGCTCTCTTTTCCACCTAGCCCCCAAGTATTCTGTTTATCCACTTCTCCTCCTTTTCCCTGCATGCAGTCTTCTTGCTGTTAACGTACTCTGTTTCAGCAAATAAAATCCATGGACTGGCATGATAGTGTAGTGGGACAACTGATGTTCTGCAACTATCAAGCTGTGATAATTAGGTTAGCTCCCATGACATTAAAGTGAGTCACACAGAATTGTAGAATTCAATAAACATTTATTACCACTCCTGGTACTTACATAATGTACATTATTTGCATATCTGGGCGCAAGCTGAGCAATTCAGCAGTAGTGTGGTACACCTGCTCAGCATGTCATGCTGCAAAATGGACAGAGTTTAGTAAGATGGAGACTGAGTGTGTTTTACCATTAAGTCATATGCCTTGATAGAGATGATAGCATCAGGATGCCCCTTAAAGGTATATCACACATCCCTGTGAGACAACGTGGAACACACCAACGTGGAAAAACCTTACCTCAGTTTTCTCTAACCCCTCCTTTAAAACTCCAATCTTGTTGTCACACAACTTTTATATTGCAATCTGCACTAGATTTTCATCCTAATCTTTTGAAAATGAATGTAACAGTTTATAGAAATTGATTACAGCTCAGACACTGGCATCAATGGCTAAAGGATTTCACATATTGAATCATACAATCCTTACAGTGTGGAAACAGGCCCTTCAGCCCAACAAGTCCACACTGACCCTCTGGAGAGTAACCCCCAGACCCATTCCCTATTACTCTACATTTACCCCTGACTGATGCACCTAACCTACACATCCCTGAACACAATAATCAATATATCTTGGCCAATTCATCTAATCTACACACTTTTGGATTGTGGGAGGAAACTGGTGGAACCCCGTGCAGACATGGGGAGAATGTGCAACATCCACTCAGACAGTCACCCGAGGCTAGGATCAAACCCAGGTCCGTGGCGCTGTGAGTCAGCAGTGCTAACCACCAAGCCAACATGCCGCTATTGTTTACATTCTCTCACACTCTTTGAGTCTGTTTTGCCTGCCAATTTCCTCTTCTGTTTGCTGACAGTATCCATCGCCAATGCCTCTATCGGGTTGTGTTCTCTGTAGTTAATTCTAAACCACATGATGCTCTTCTGTCATTGAACTCACGATCCCTGTGATGGTGTTAGTACTGAATGAATTATTCCAATTGAAGTTACCTAAAAGACTTGGAAAGTTGAATATTTGGAAATGATTGTCAGCATTTTTTTTTCTTCAGTATAAACCATTACAATCACTTGAGCCTTTCATCATAACTGAGATTTCAAATCAAACAGCTTGGCTACTTCTCTTTCAATATCTTCCCGCCTCAGGCGACTGACTGTGTGGAGTTTGCACATTCTCCCCGTGTCTGCGTGGGTTTCCTCCGGGTGCTCCGGTTTCCTCCCACAGTCCAAAGATGTGCAGGTCAGATGAATTGGCCATGCTAAATTGTCCGCAGTGTTAGGTAAGGGGTAAATGTAGGGGTATGGGTGGGTTGCGCTTCGGCGGGTCGGTGTGGACTTGTTGGGCCGAAGGGCCTGTTTCCACACTGTAAAATAATCTAATCTAATCTAATCACTACAGTCCAGACTCAATACTTTATCTGGGAATGACCTGGGTTTTGTGCATAGAATATTTCTGTGGTCTGAGCAACATGGACTATGACAAGATATGTGGTGAAATGCGGCAAGGCCTATTTCAACATCAAAACATCTCAGTCCAGCTGTTCACAGGCAGTGAGGTGAGGTTTTTTTTGCCAAACAGCAGTGAATTGCCAATTTAGAGGGATTGTTAGGCCCTGGTTTTCCTCTTTCATCCTTCTTAAAAGACCCTTTGGTGGAACAAAGTTTTACCAAAGAGGTCGTTTATCTGTTCTTGACACAAGACCCAGGATCTTGGGAAAACCGTAAGAAACCCTGTTAATTACCCAACCTACCTCAATAGTTACAGCCTCCTGCCTTACCATATGCGCCAAACAAACTAGACATTGTGAAATTTCAACATGGAAATGGTCATTTCAGCTCGGTCCTTGCTTTGAATGACCTCTGTGTTGATTAGGATCAACTATTGCCCCATGGCATGAACCACGAACATCAGTTGTACACACCCTCATCCATGGACATTGGCATCCGTTGGCATTTATCAATGCCTCACATTCACGGCATGTGTGTGTTCCACTTACAGCCACTTAGGAAACACAGACCAGCAAAGCAGGGTGCCCCTATTACCAGCATTGAAAACCGATGACTTTGTGGGGTTTGTATAGCAGTGACATAACTTGTACTGCCTTATACTTCAGTCTTCCAGATTTAAAGGCCAGCACTCCAGTAACCTTCTTAATTACTTTCTGTACCTACTCTTGGAATTTTAAAGATTCTGCTCCTGACGCCCAAAAGTCTCTTAGAACATTCAGTGTATTTAACCCCATACTATCCAGAAAGTTCCCTGATGCTTTTTTGGTCTAAAATGGATAATCTCACACTTTCTTACATTGAACCCCATCTGCCACAGATTTGCCCATTCACCTAGTCTGTCAATATCCTTTTATAATTTTATGCTATCATCTACATTGTTTACAATGCAGCCTAACTTTGTGTCATCTACAACTTTGGGCATACGACTTTCTGTGTTGTTATCTAAGTTGTTAATAAATAGTATGAATAACTGAGGCTGTAACACAGATCCTTGTGGAACAGCATTGGTCATATCCTGCCAATTTGAGTAAATACCCATTATCACTACTTTCTGTCACCTGCCACTCAATCAATTTCACAGACATATCAGGAATTTGCTCTCAACTCCATGGGTTTCTCTCTTAGCAGTCTCTAATGTCAGACTTTATCAAATGCCTTCTGGAAGTCATAGAGCATAGAATCATAGAGATGTACAGCATGGAAACAGACCCTTCGGTCCAACCCGTCCATGCCGACCAGATATCCCAACCCAATCTAGTCCCACCTGCTAGCAGCCGGCCCATATCCCTCTAAACCTTTCCTATTCATATACCCATTCAAATGCCTCTTAAATGTCACAGTGTACCAGCCTCCACCACATCCTTTGGCAGCTCATTCCATACATGTACCACCCTCTGTGTGAAAAAGGTGCCCCTTAGGTCTCTTTTATATCTTTCCCCTCTCACCCGAAACCTATGCCCTCTAGTTCTGGACTCCCCATCTCCAGAGAAAAGACTTTGCCTATTTATCCTATCTATGCCTCTCATAATTTTGTAAACCCCTATAAGGTCACCCCTCAGCCTCTGACGCTCCAGGGAAAACAGCTCAGCTTGTTCAGCCTCTCCCTGTAGCTCAGATCCTCCAACCCTGGCAACGTCCTTGTAAATCTTTTCTGAACCCTTCCAAGTTTCACAACATCTTTCCCATAGGAGGGAAACCAGAATTGCATGCAATATTCCAACAGTGGCCTAACCAATGTCCTGTACAGCCGCAACATGACCTCCCAACTCCTGTACTCAATACTCTGACCAATAAAGGAAAGCATACCAAACGCCTTCTTCACTAACCTATCTACCTGCGACTCCACTTTCAAGGAGCTATGAACCTGCACTCCAAGGTCTCTTTGTTCAGCAACATTCCCTCGGACCTTACCATTAAGTGTATAAGTCCATATAAACAACATCCATAGACATTACCCTGTCCACTACCTGAGTCACCACTTCAAAAAATTCAATGAGGTTTGTTCGGCATGACCTATCTGTCATGAACCCATTCTGCTTTTCCTAATTATCTGAAAATTTGAGGTGTTCAGTTACCCCATCCTAGATAATTGACTCTAACAGTTTCCCAAGACTAAGTGGTCTTCAATGCCCTAATTTTCCTCTTTCACCCTTCTTTGGTGAAACAAAGCGTTACCACTTATCCTTGCTGATCACAAGAGGTCGTTTATCTGCTCATAGCATCAGACTCAGGATCTTGGGAAAGCCTCAATTCTCTTCACCATCTCTGTGATCCTCATCCAAACCACCATGGGTCAACCAGATGGGATTCCTCGCCACATCCCAGAGGATGAGTACCTCCCGCCTTTCTCAGATGGCCTGGACGTGAAGCCACAGGGAGATATCACAGGATAGGTGATGGTCTAGTGGTATTATTGCTGGATTGGTAATCCAGAGACCCAGTTAATGCTCTAGGGACCCATGTTTCCATCCCACCTCAACAGATGGTGGAATTTGAATTCAATTTAAAAATAATTCAGAGTCTAATGATGACCATGATTCCATTGTCAGCAGTTGGAAAAACTCACCTGGTTCGCTAATGCTTTTTAGGGAAGGAAACTACTATCCTTAACCGGTCTGGCCTACATGTGACTCCAGACCCACAGCAATGTACTTCACTCGTAACTGTCCTATGGGCAATTAGGATAGACAATAAATGCTGCCCAGCAAGTGACGCCCTCTTCCTGTGAATGAATAAAGAGATAGAATAAACTGTGGGCGCCACTTTTTAACTCTGTGACAGGACATTTTGGGAAATGGGACAATGTGGAGCAAAACAATGGGAGGGATCCAAAAAGGTAATGTTGCAGGGTGGGGGGAGGGGCGGGAGGGAATCAAAGTGGTGAGTGATGGTGTTCTAAGAACATAAATTAGTAAATAAAGGAGCAAATGATGAAAGGCACATTTTTTAAAAACTCTTTCATGGGATGTGAGTGCATAAGGCAAGGCCTGCATTTGTTGTCCTTCTTTAATTGTCCTTGATTTGAGTGGCTTGATTTCAGAGGGTAGTTAAAAGTCAACTACTTTGCCGTGGGTCTGGAGTCACATGTAGGCCAGACCAGGTAAAGCGGCAGATTTACCTCCCTGAAGGGCATTAGTGAGCCATTAGCAGCTATCACGGTCACCGTTACCGAGATTAGGTTGTGAATTGAATTGACCCCCATTAGCTCCCATTGTTGGATGTTGAGGGTGTCAAGGGGAGGGTGGAGTCTGTGAGTCATTGAAAAAAAGTCAAAGATGGCTTTACAAAAGGGCACCAGTGCTCCCTGCCTTCAGAAACTGGATGGTTGCAGAGATGGGCCTCTTAGACCATAAGTTGAAATTTAGAGAGTTATTAGCATAGGTGGACATTTCTTCCATTTCCCCTGCTGTGTGATTGCTCCTGGGGCATACAATTCCATGAATTATGGATTTCTACTGCGGAAATTTCTACCAGGGAAGCTAGTTTCTCCTTTGAGAGGAAATTTGTCATTGTTGTTGCAGATCATGCAGCACAAGACAGAACAGTTTGAGAAAATGAATCCCATTAATAGAGTCAGAGGATGCAGATTAACAAAATGAAATAAAGCGCAACGCAAGGAAAGAAATTTTGATCGCTCAGTTATTAAAAAAATAGATGTAACATCTGAGAGTGTGAGGGAGGCAGATATAATTGTGGCTTTCAAATGGGAACTGGGGAAAGCACTTGAATATGAGAAATGCACAACATTAGGAAAAGGCAAAAGCTATCTAAGTGGCTTTTACAGAGATCAAGTAAATGACTTGATGGGCTGAATGGCCTCGTCTACACTGTAAAACAAGTTCTATTTTTAATAAAAGTTAAATTAATGGCAGCAAGTGGCTCAGTGGTTAGCACTGCTGCCTCACAGCGCCAGGGGCTGAAGTCTGATTCCACCCTCATGAGATTGTCTGTGTGGAGTTTGCATAATCTCTCGGTAACTGTGTAAATTTTCTCTGGTTTCCTCCCACAGTTCAAAGATGAGCAGGTTGGGTAGATTGGGCATGCTAAGTTACTGCATAATGTCCTGGGATGTGTGGGTTAGCCATGGGAAATGCAGGGTTCGGGGGAATAGGATAGGGGGTGTAGGTCTGGGTGGGATGCTCTTCAGAGGGTTGGTGTGGATTTGATGGGCTGAATAGCCTGCTTCCACACTGTAGGGATTGTATGATTCTATGAACCCTCTTATTCCCCCTGAATTTACATCAGATCAGTTCCCCAACCATATATTAAGAATCAATCTGTTGAGTGACACTGGGCAACTTTACCAAACCTTTAAATGTAAAGAAGTTCTCTGTCTCTATTCAGCAGTTCCTATTTGTTGGCCACAATTGTTTTTGAATCAATTTATATTATTCTGATATTTTCTTAGATTTTTCATAATTCGCTGAACTAATGATCTTAGCCATACCCAAAGTTTTGGGCAAAAAAAACACTGAAAATAAATCAAGTTATACAACAGAACCAGTTGAATATTATATACAACAGTTGTAGACACTTGCCTTGACTTGAAAGTTTCTGTCAGTAACGCCATGCAGAGAAAATCTAAATGAGTTATGCTTTTCCAAATCACCATTTCGTACACACATTGATGTCTTATCAGGCCACTGAGCTGCTCAAGTTGCTGTGTTATATGAGTTATATCTCAGATCCACGCAAGAAATACAGATTCTATATGTGAAATAGGTTTTACTCAATGTACTTGCACATATCTACACCATTCTCTAGCTATAGATTGAAGATGCTTCTGTAGATTGTTCACTTTTGTCTGAGTCTAGACCCAGACTTCACCAGTCGAGCACAGTGAGTATCAATAGTGAACAGACTCACATAATCAATCACAGACTGAGGAAAACCAGACACAAGGTTCAGCTTGGTTCTGAAACAAACCAACATCAGTCTTTGGAGGAGGTAGCCTCACTTTGTACTGTCAAAGTACATTCAGTGGACTACTAAGACATCCTCGCACTTTTGCTAATAAGACACTCCTGTCCATTCCCCACTCCCAATCTTGAGCTCATGAGATCTGCGTAACTGTACCTACTCAGATATGGTTCAAACCAGAAAAATGGGAGCTGTAGTTAAAAGGTATCAATGGGCTAATACCTGCTTGGAAATGAGGCAAGTGACAGTGGCGTCAGATTGACTGCAGTGTAACTGTAGATGATGATATGTTCTGTAAGAGGCTTTATTCATTTACAATAATCATTTGGGTTGAAACCATATGGTCTTTAAGCTTTTTGTAGGGCACTGCAGTCTGCCTAGGACAATGTATACTTAAAGATATTGAAAAAGTCTTAGCTGAGATGGTTGGGCTGAACCCAGGGCAGATTATAAATCTTTGTACGTCTTGCTTTCTGATAGCCAGAAGGTAGTTTCATTTTATTACAGCAATTATCATCTTGCACTCGTGGCACTGAGCAAGGCATTTTGTAGAAACAGCTCTCTCGGAGTCACACTTTGCTGTACTCTCTTACTGAGAGCAGATATTTTGCTAAAAAAAAACAAGATTCCACAATTGCAAATGTGGTACACGATCCTTTACTCTCTTTTAGAAGGTATTGTTTCAGCAAGACTATCAGGTAAACCATCCAGAGAATTCCCTGGTCTTTACAGAGTAATGCCTTATAGAAACCTTACCATGCATCTGACCAGATCAAAGAGGACTCAGAGCCCTGATCCAATGCCTCGTTCAAGGCATCACGACCTGATAATGCAGTGTTCTCTTGATATTGTACTTCAGTGTTGATCTGGAATTTATGCTTAAGTACAGCTTAAATCAATGTACCTTGGTTGGAGGAAAATCATGAATGCATTTGATATGATACTTAAGTGAACAGGTCGATAGTTGCCTGTATATTTTTGTCCCCTTTCCTTTTTTGAATAAAGGTATTACAGTGACAGCTTTACAATCCTCTGGAACTTTTCCAGTATCTAAGGATTCCTGGAAAATTAATGCCAGTGTCCCCACTATCTCGGAATACTATCTTCTAGGATCAATTAGAACGGGACTTACTGTTCATTTTAAATCTGAGGTAGTATTTTTTGTTAAGCAATGATGTTGAGGAATATGTTCCAAATGGAATTAGGACACAGATCAGCCATGATCACATTGAATGGTGGAATAGATTCGAAGGGCTGAATGGCCTACACCTCTTCCTATAATCCCTAATTCTTTAGCCTCATCAATTTCCCGCGCACTTTTTTTCTGGTAATAGTTATCCTTTATTTCCTCTCTTCCTTTTGCCACCTGAATATTTAGTAATTTTATAATGCTATTGTTGTCTTCAATTGCAAAGGCTAATGTATTTATGTAACTCCTCTGCTAGCTGGGCATCAAAAGGATTCCTGATTACTGCCAAATATTTCTTGATATCTATTCAAATGCCATCCTTGCCTCGATCTCCCTTCAATGGGGAAGGGAGATTGTGAGTTGGCAGGGGTGTGGGAACCAGGGGAAAATACCAGGAGAGAAGAATGGTGTTCACAAAATACATAGAAGTGCAACAGGCCCTAGCATAGACAATAGGTAGTTTGTAGACGAAGTCAGAATGCGGAAGGGAGAATGAAGTCTAAATCAGAATTATTGTGTATGTATGTGAATGCAAGGAATATAGTAAATCAGATTGAGGAGTTATAGGTGCAGATCATCATGATGCTGTGACAATAACAGGGACCTAGGTCAAGGAAGGACAAGTCTGGCTATTAAGTGTTCCTGGGTACATAGTGTTCAAAAAAAGAAAGGACGAGAGTAACAGTATTGGTTAAGGACAGCATTGCAATACTGGAGAAATAGTAAGCCTCACATGTTCAAGTACAGATTTGGTTAGAACTAAAGAACAAAAATGGTACTTCTGCTTTGTTTAGTATAGTCAAGAAGTGACCAACTAGTGGAAAGGATGTCAGAGAACAAATCTGGAGGGAAATCACATAGAGCTGCCAACGTTACAGAGTAGTTATCATGGGAGACTTCAGTTCCCCAAATATAGACTGGGATACTTGCAGTGTACAGGGCAGTGAAGGGCAAGTGCTCCTGAATTGTGCGCTTCCTGCAGCAGTATGTTTCCAGTCCAACAAGAAAGGATGCACTCTTGCTTTTGAATAGGTATCAAAAAATCCATGACAGTAGTCAAGAATCTTTTTGATGCCCAGCTAGCAGAGGAGTTGCAGAAATACATGATAGACTAGAATGGGAGGTTGCCAGGAAAAACAGTAATTGCAGATGACAAAACCTGGAAGACTTGTCAACTGTGAGGAAGACAATGTAGAATTCTGGAAGGAGATAGACAAAATGGCAGACTGGGCAAATAGGTGGAAGGTAAGTTTCAAAGCAGAGAAATGTGAGATGATGCATCTTGGTAGGAAGAACATTGAAAGATCATACAAAATAAAACGAAGTACGTTGCGAAAGATGGGGAATGGGGTTGTAGGAGTAGAGAAACTTGGTTGTGTATTGACCATTGAAAGTAGGACAGGCCGAGATTGTAAGTAAAATAATATAATATCTTGGTAGGGGCACAGAGGACAAGAGGATGGAGGTGATATTGATCTGGAAATAGCCACTTGTTAGATCTCAGCTGGAATATTGTGTACAGTTCTAGTTGCTACACTATAATAAGGATAAGTCTGCATTGGAGAGAGTGTAGAAACGATTTACAGGAATGTTTCCAGGAATAAGAACTTTCATTATGAAGATAGACTGAAAACACTGAGACTCTTCTCCTTACAGAAAAGAAGGCTAAGAGGGGATCTGATAGAGGTTTCCAAAAATCATGAGTGGGCTGGATGGAATAGATAGGAAGAAACTGTTCCCGCTCATAAAAGGAAGAAGAACAAGATGGCTTAGATTTAAAGCAAAAGAAGCTAGGGTGAAGGGATGAAGATTTCAAGCAAGAATGAAGAGAGAAAAAACACTCAGCAAGTGGTTAGAGTATTGAATGCACTGCCTGGGAGATTAGTGGAGCAGGTTCAATTCAAAAGGGCATTGGATCATTATTAGATTTTTAAAAATATGTTAGATAATGGGGAAGAAATAGATTAGATTAGATTAGATTACTTACAGTGTGGAAACAGGCCCTTCGGCCCAACAAGTCCACACCGACCCGCCGAAGCGCAACCCACCCATACCCTTACATTTACCCCTTTAACCTAACACTACGGACAATTTAGCATGGCCAATTCACCTGACCCGCACATCTTTGGACTGTGGGAGGAAACCGGAGCACCCGGAGGAAACCCACGCAGACACGGGGAGAATGTGCAAACTCCACACAGTCAGTCGCCTGAGTCGGGAATTGAACCCGGGTCTCTGGCGCTGTGAGGCAGCAGTGCTACCCACTGTGCCACCGTGCCGCCCATTGATTGGCAGTACATAAGGATGTTCATTTAATGAGATGTTTCAGACACAATGGGCTGAGTGGCCACTTTCTGTATGGTAACACTTTGTGATCCTGTGTTTCAATGGCAAATAACCATCCACTCAACAGTAACAGAAAAATTACCAGGTAGTTATTTGGATTTTGAATGTTTATCATCCCAATATTTGGCTTACAATATTATTTATATAGCAAGAGTAAATCTTAGGAAAATATGAAGACAGTGCATTCAAAAAACAATGCATTCTTATACAATTTTTTTTAATGTTGAATAGAGAACCCTACTCCCACAAACAGTTGGTCATTTTAACCATCTCATGCCAACATAAAAGCTCGAACATTTTTTTTGGCATCATTTTGGAGGCCACAACTTTAATTGGGGTTAAATCATCTCTTACATTTGAGACAAGCACCCTCTGCAATTTGTTCAGATCAGGCTTCTACACTTGTAAACAACTCAAAATCAAAGTAATCCTGAAGTTCTTCTGGGGAATAATACTGAGCAGCAGTGATAATAGATCTGCCATGTGCAGGTTTTAAATTATAGCCGTCAGTGGGTTCTAATCTGTAGGTGGTTACATCAGGCTGATCAATGATAGCAGAACAAGCTGTGATAAAAAGGCAGCTATTTTAGCTATCTAAGAACTGTATTTAGCATTTACTTTTTATCATTGTGTTTTGTTTCAAAGGGAAAAAGTGTCAAGTTACAAACCAAAGTTTCACAGAATTGCATAAGCAATAAGTAGTTAAAACATGCTTTAAACGAAAGAAACTATCAGAAAATCATTAAAAGTACATGATAAATTTAGCATACACCCAAGAATAATTATTGTGATTATAACGGAGTGTTTTCAGCTTATAATCACTGTACATTATTTGAAAGTATTCCACAAAACATAACTTTCTGTGTGGGAAACAGTGTTAAAACACTGGTACATGCCCAAATACCCCATCTCCTAACTTCAGAGAAGCAACATCAGTTACTGAAAGGGAATGAAAATGTGTCATCACTGCAGAAAACCTTTTTAGAAAGCAAATAGTGACTTGTACAGATATTACCCTCACTGTCTGGTCCTCAGATCTGAGACTACTTTAGGTTCTCCCCAATGCCTCCTAGCCACTCGACATCAGTTTGGAACTTTGTTAATTAAGAGGGCCAATTGAGATGTCTCAATTCTGATTTATTGTCTTGTAATTTATAAAGGCCCTCCTTTGTTATTCCCATCAGATTTAAACTCCTCTGACAAGCCTATTGAGGAAAACCATGTTAATTAGAAAAGTAACAATTTAGCTGTCAGGGGACAGTTGGGAATCTCACCAGAATTTCAAAATAACACAAGATAATCGTTAACCATGTTATGTACTCCAAAAGACGCAGGTATAGCTTTAGAATATTTGTCAACCCTCAGATTACCACCAGTATTCCTTGGGCTCCTATTTAACAATATACTCACCACATTCTGGGAAGCACAAAAATGAATTAATCGATAAATTCAATTTTTACCATCACAAAAATCTGCACTTTTTGCTAGCCAAATAAATGCTCTGTTATTTGATGAACGAGTTAATTGGTTTATTCTAAAATACACCCAATGCAGTATAATCTACATCACGTATATGGTGCTCTCTTGTGTTAACACGATGAACCCATTAATTGTTGGGTGGTAAATTAAAATTTTATTCGCCGAGCTGGAAGTTTTTGTTACAAACGTTTCGTCCCCTGGCTAGGCGACATCATCAGTGCTTGGGAGCCTCCTGCGAAGCGCTTCTTTGATGTTTCCTCCGGTGTTTATAGTGGTCTGTCCCTGCCGCTTCCGGTTGTCAGTTTCAGCTGTCCGCTGTAGTGGTTGGTATATTGGGTCCAGGTCGATGTGTTTGTTGATGGAGTTTGTGGATGAATGCCATGCCTCTAGGAATTCCCTGGCTGTTCTCTGTCTGGCTTGCCCTATGATAGTAGTGTTGTCCCAGTCGAATTCATGTTGCTTGTTGTCTGCGTGTGTGGCTACTAAGGATAGCTGGTCGTGTCGTTTCGTGGCTAGTTGATGTTCATGTATGCAGATTGTTAGCTGTCTTCCTGTTTGTCCTATATAGTGTTTAGTGCAGTCCTTGCATGGTATTTTGTACACTACATTTGTCTTGCTCATGTTGGGTATCGGGTCCTTCGTTCTGGTGAGTTGTTGTCTGAGCGTGGCTGTTGGTTTGTGTGCCGTTATGAGTCCAAGAGGTCGCAGTAGTCTGGCAGTCAGTTCCGAGATGCTCCTGATGTATGGTAGTGTGGCTAGTCCTTTTGGTTGTGGTATGTCCTCGTTCCGTGGTCTTTCTCTTAGGCATCTGTTGATGAAGTTGTGCGGGTATCCGTTTTTGGCGAATACCTTGTATAGGTGTTCCTCTTCTTCTTTTTGCAGTCCTGGTGTACTGCAGTGTGTTGTGGCCATTTTGAATAGTGTCCTGATGCAGCTTCGTTTGTGTGTGTTGGGGTGGTTACTTTCATAGTTTAGGACTTGGTCTGTGTGTGTGGCTTTCCTGTATACCCTTGTAGTGAATTCTCCATTCGGTGTTCTCTGTACCATCACGTCTAGGAATGGGAGTTGGCTATCCTTTTCTTCTTCTCTCGTGAATCGGATTCCTGTGAGTGTGGCGTTGATGATCCGGTGTGTTTTTTCTAGTGTGTTGTGAGGCACAAGTCAGAAATATACACATAGACAAAGAAGAAACCATGATATCATTTGACGTGACGGCACTGTTCACTTCGATTGATAAAACCCTAGCCAGAGAAACAATAGCCAACCTACTGGACATACAGAACAGAAAACAGGACGCT
The DNA here is from genome assembly GCF_037043375.1 of Chiloscyllium plagiosum. NCBI lineage: Eukaryota > Metazoa > Chordata > Chondrichthyes > Orectolobiformes > Hemiscylliidae > Chiloscyllium > Chiloscyllium plagiosum. The sequence goes on from NW_028270153.1 coordinate 60,486,382, forward strand.
GAACCTATCAACAAAGACGGCATACTTAAACTACTGGACTTGTGCCTCACAACACACTTCACATTCAACAACCAGATATACGAACAAATCAACGGAACACCCATGGGATCACCAATCTCGGGACTCATAGCAGAGGCAGTTATGCAATGGTTAGAACTAACAGTCCTACCACAAACTCAACCCAAACTCTGGGTCAGATATGTCGATGACACATTTGTAATCATTAAAAACATGGAAATAGAAAAAACACACCGGATCATCAACGCCACACTCACAGGAATCCGATTCACGAGAGAAGAAGAAAAGGATAGCCAACTCCCATTCCTAGACGTGATGGTACAGAGAACACCGAATGGAGAATTCACTACAAGGGTATACAGGAAAGCCACACACACAGACCAAGTCCTAAACTATGAAAGTAACCACCCCAACACACACAAACGAAGCTGCATCAGGACACTATTCAAAATGGCCACAACACACTGCAGTACACCAGGACTGCAAAAAGAAGAAGAGGAACACCTATACAAGGTATTCGCCAAAAACGGATACCCGCACAACTTCATCAACAGATGCCTAAGAGAAAGACCACGGAACGAGGACATACCACAACCAAAAGGACTAGCCACACTACCATACATCAGGAGCATCTCGGAACTGACTGCCAGACTACTGCGACCTCTTGGACTCATAACGGCACACAAACCAACAGCCACGCTCAGACAACAACTCACCAGAACGAAGGACCCGATACCCAACATGAGCAAGACGAATGTAGTGTACAAAATACCATGCAAGGACTGCACTAAACACTATATAGGACAAACAGGAAGACAGCTAACAATCCGCATACATGAACATCAACTAGCCACGAAACGACACGACCAGCTATCCTTAGTAGCCACACACGCAGACAACAAGCAACATGAATTCGACTGGGACAACACTACTATCATAGGGCAAGCCAGACAGAGAACAGCCAGGGAATTCCTAGAGGCATGGCATTCATCCACAAACTCCATCAACAAACACATCGACCTGGACCCAATATACCAACCACTACAGCGGACAGCTGAAACTGACAACCGGAAGCGGCAGGGACAGACCACTATAAACACCGGAGGAAACATCAAAGAAGCGCTTCGCAGGAGGCTCCCAAGCACTGATGATGTCGCCTAGCCAGGGGACGAAACGTTTGCAACGAAAACTTCCAGCTCGACGAACAGAACCACAACAACGAGCACCCGAGCTACAAATCTTCGCACAAACTTTGATTAAAATTTTAAGTAACTAAGGCTTTCTTTTATTCATGCATGGGATGTGGGTATCACTGGCTGAACCAGCATTTATTGCCCATACCTAGTTGCCCTTGAGAAGATGGTGGTGAGCTGCATTCTTGAACTATTGCAGTCCATTGCTGTGAGTAGACCCACCATGCCCTGAGGGAAAGAATTCCAGGATTTTGACCCAGCGACAGTGGACAACAAAATATTTGAATGGTGAGGAAACTTACAAATGACAGCATTCCCATGTATTTGTTCTCCTTGTCCTTCCAAACTAAAGTGGCTGTGGGTTTGGAAGATGCTATCGAAGGATCTTTGGTGAAGTTCTGGAATGCATCTTATACATAGGAAACACTGCAGATATTGAGCGTCAGTGGTAGAATGAATGGATGCTTGTGGATGTGCTGCCAATCAAATGGGCTGCTTTGTCCTGGATGGTGTCAAATGTCTTGACTGTTGCTGGAGTTGCATCCATCAAAGCAAGTGGGGAATATTCCATCACACTCCTGACTTGAGCCTCATAGGTGGTGGACAGGCTTTGGAGAGTCAGGAGGTGAGTTACCTTGCCTCAGACCTGCTCTTGTAGCAATTGTGTTTATATGGCCTGTTCAGTTGAGTTCATAGTTGGTGGTGACCTCCCCAGGATGTTGATAGTGGGGGGTTCAGCCACCTCGTGCTCCCATGAGGAGGTTGAGCAGTTCATCAACTTCACCAACACGTTTCACCTTGACCTTAAATTCACCTGGACCATCTCAGACACCTCCCTCCCCTTCCCTGGACCTCTCCAATTCCGTCATCGTTGACTGACTCAACACTGATATTTTCTACAAACCCATTGACTCCCACAGCTACCTGCATTGCACCTCCTACCCTGCCTCCTTTAAAAATGCTATCCCTTATTCCCAATTCCTCCACCTCCACCCCATCTGCTCCCAGGAATATGAGTTCCACCACAGAAAACACCAGACGGCCTCCTTTTTAAAAGACCACAATTTCCCCTCCCAGCTGGTTGATGATGCCTTCCAGTGCATCTCATCCACTTCCCATACCTCTGCCCTTGAACCCCATCCCTCCAACTGCAATGAGGACAGAGCCCCCAATACTCACCTTCCACCCCACCAACCTCCATATACATCGCACCATCCTCTGCCATTTCCGCCACATAGAAATGGACTCCACCACCGGGGATATACTTCCCTCCCCATGCCTATCTGTTTTCTGTAAATACCGTTCCCTCCGTGACTACCTGATCAGGTCCACGTGCCCCCCCCCCCCACCACCACACCCAACAACCCACCCTCCCGTCCTGGCACCTTCCCCTGCCACCACAGGAATTGCAAAACCTGCGTCCACACCACTTCCCTCACCTCCATCCAAGGCCGCAAAGAAGCCTTCCACATCCATCAAAGTTTCATCTGCACTTCCACACCTGTCATTTATTGTATCGATTGCTCCCAATGCGGTCTCCTCTACACCGGGGAGACTGGACACCTACTCGCAGAGCGCTTCAGAGAACACCTCCGGGATACCCACATCAACCAACCCCACCGCCCTGTGGCTAAACACTTCAACTACTCCTCCCAGTCTGCTGAGGACATGCAAGTCCTGGGCCTCCTCCATCGCCACTCCCTTATGACCCGATGCCTGGAGGAAGAACGCCTCATCTTCAGCCTTGGGGCCGTCCAACCCCAGGACATCAATGTGGATTTCACTAGTTTCCTCATTTCCCCTCCCCCCACCTTAACCCAGTTTCAACCTTCCAGCTCAGCACTGCCCTGTTCTACCTGTCCATCTTCCTTCCCACCTCTCCCCTCCACCCTCCTCTCTAACCTATCACCATTACCCCCATTTCTATCCACCTATTGCCCTCTCAACTACCTTCCCCTCAGCCCCCACCCCTCTCCCATTTATCTCTCCATCCCTGAGGCTCCCAGTCTCATTCCTGATGAAAGGCTTTTGCCTGAAACGTTGATTTTCCTGCTCCTCGGATACTGCCTGATCTGCTGTGCTTTTCCAGCACCACATTCTCGACTCTAATCCCCAGCATCTGCAGTCCTCTCTTTTGCCTGGACATCCCAATCTAACCTAGTCCTATTTGACAGCATTTGGTCCATATCCCTCTAAACCCTTCCTATTCATGTACCCATCCAGGTGTCTTTCAAATATTGTAATTGTGTCCGCCGCCACCAATTCCTCTGGCAGTATGTTCCATCCATACATTACTGTCTGCATGAGAAAGTTACCCCTCAGGTCCTTTTTAAACCTTTCCCCTCTAGTTTTGGACTCCCGCAACCTGGGAAAAAGACCTTGTGTATTTATCCTATCCATGCCCCTCATGATCTTATAAACCTCGATAACATCACCCCTCAGTCTCCGATGCTCCAAAGAAAATAGCCCCAGCCTGTTCAGCCTCTCCCTGTAGCTCAAATCCTCCAGTCCTGGCAACATCCTTATAAATCTTTTCTGCACTCCCTCAAGTTTAACAACATCCTTCCTGCAGAAGGGCAACCAGAATTGTACACTGTATTCCAAAGTGGCCTAAGCAATGTCTTGTACAGCTGCAACATGACATCCAAACTGCAATACTCAAAGTTGTAACCAATGAAGGCAAGTGTGCCAAATGCTTCACTAACCTGTCTACCTGCAATTCCACTTTCAAGCATCTGCACTCCCAGGTCTCTTTGTTCAGCAACACTCCCCACGGCCTTGCCATTCATTGTGTACGTCCTGCCCTGATTTGCCTTACCAAAATGCACAACCTTATCTTTTATCAAAATTAAACTGCATCTGCCACTCCTCAGGCTATTGTCCCATTTGATCATGATCCCAGTGTATTCTGAGATCAGCTTCTTCACTGTCCCCTATGTCACCTAACTTGGTATCATCTGAAAACTCACTCCATGCCCCCTTTATTACATTGAAATCATTTATAGAAGCAAAAATATGCAGTGGAGAGTTTGCCCCAATTCCCACTGATTTCAGTTAAAGCCATACTCAGTCAAATGTAGCCTTGATGTCAAGGGCTGTTACTCTCACCTCATGTCTGGAATCCCTATTACTAAAGGAGAGTTGAGGTTAATGAATGGGTCAACAAAACTTGTCCATGCAGCTGAGCATGATTCTACACTTGACTGTGAAAGTTCTTTCTATTACAAAAACATCGATTAGGATCAGCGAGTGATTGCAGCACAGAAGGAGTCCATTTGGCCCATCATGTCTATGCTTGTTTCACTGTCAGAACCACTGAGCTCAGCCCATTCCATTTCTCCATAGTCCAGGAAATTATTCCTCTTCACATTATCATCCAATACAAATTTGAAGACAACAATGGAATTTGCCGCCACCATGTTCTCAGGCAGTATAGTCCAAATCTTAAACACTCGCTGCATCAAATTATTTTTTCTTTGTGTTCTTCCAGCTCTTTTTACCAATCACCATTCATTGGTGTCCACTTAGTCTTCTGTAAATGGGATTGGTTTCTCCCTATCTACTCTGTCTGGACTCATTGTGATTTTCATCAGAAGGTGGAATTGTCTCCACACTGCACTGTGTTTAGCCAAACCCCTGTGAAACAGAGCTCTTTATCCAGCTTCATCATTTCTGTCAATAATAGGTAATATGAATACTGATAAACATGATGGGCCAAATCTAACTTAATAATAAATCCTGAGGCCTGAAATGAAGCATGCATGGACTGATTCACAAAGAGACTTAACTGCAAATATAATACAGTACAGAAGGTGGGAAATGCTGGTTGAATTGTCCTAAATAACATTGTTAATTTGCTGTCAGCAGCATTTTTACAATTGTCCTGTATTATAGTGGCAGATGGTTAGTGCTACTTGTCAGATATAGATGAGGTTGTTAGTTAAAACATGGATTGTTTAACTGTTTGGGACTGCTACCAATTGTCATCCTGGACTTGCGATGGCCATTTCCATTTTTTACAAGACAAGGTGGATGATAAAAGCAAGCCATTTATAAAAGAAAAGGACGTCAGCAATTAATAAATTAGAGAGTAGTTGGAAGGGGTTAAAATCAAGCAAAAGTTCAGGCATTGACATCCAGTGTAATGATAAATTTCTTGACATTCAGAATCAGCATAGAAGAACATTCAGATAAGAAAAAAGATCCTAAAGCCTCTCATTAATTAAAGGGCATCATCATCACTGTGTCAGAGCTTGTGTCAACAAGTAGTCTAGCTTTAAGCTTTTGCTGACCCTAATATGTATCATGCTGCTCACATCGTCTGGAGCGTCTCTGAAAGCACCTGCCCTTCTTTCTTTCACTAGAGAGGACTGTGCATCCTATGAACGATGAGTGCCAGTGCACATCCAACAATTGTGTTGTGATGCATTTTACAATACCAAAATATACTAGCACTCCTTCACACGTTTTCAACATTCATCCTTCATCAGAGCAATAAGCAAAAAATATGGGATACATCTGGTTCACATCTGCATCATTTACTGTTGCTGCCTCATCCTAAAATTGCTTAACTTAGTCTAAATTTCCTTGCTGGTGAAGGTACTTAAATAAACTTCTATCAATCAAATGAGATTTTTACATTGGAGTCTTTTACAGTAGTTAATTTGGACCATAATCCCTTCACAAAGACAAGTGTTGTTGAGCTCCATTACTATTGCAAGAGGAGATAGCGTGTCAAGTTATTTCAGTTCATAACGGCATGTCAGGACATGCACGTACGTTGATATTTAGTGGTAGATATAAATCTCGTTGTGAGAACAAAATGTCACCAGTCCATAAAATGTATTGGTTCATTGCCAGTGTCAACCAAAGGTAGGATTAGATGAGATCCTGAACTGGTGAGTGTGCTCTGTCAATTTTATCACCATGACTTACCATTCCCAGTCACTACCAGCAGTGAAGAGCACAGTGGAAATGTAAACCCTAAAATCTGCATTGGCTCTTGTGGGAACAGAGGTTGGGGAGTCTGGGGAATGTAGTGATAGCTGGAAATAGAGAGGAAAATGCCTCTCACTTTGCTCCATTGCAAAGGTACACAATTCTGGGGCTTGGGAAAACCATATAAATTGATCATCAATATACTAAAATATTTTAAGATGCGAGACATCCGACAGTTGAAGGCTTAATAGGAGTTTAATCTCATGGTATTAAGGAATAAAACATTAATTCCACTAAATCCAATTTGATTAGATAAGTCACAGTGCAGATTATTAGCAATTTAATCATGACAATCCACCTGATCCTAAGATATCAAGTCCTACTTTTAATTCAGTGATGAAGTCCATTATTCTGTTGCCAGGCAGCAGTACAGATCTTGCTCTAATTATTTTGTACCTTCGAAAGGCGAATAGATGTCATACATCAGAAAGTCCTGAGTGCATTGAATGCTAAGAAATAAAGACTTGCACATATGTAGTCCATTTCAAACTCAGACAATCTTAAATCTCTTTACAGTGAAATGATGGACCGATAAAGTGCTTAGATTTTACACTCAAGTGCAGGATTTGCACCTTTGGTGCAGAGGTGAGAATATTATCTATTGAGAGACGATACCAAAGAGTTCAAAGATATAATGCAGTTATGTAAAGTATACTTTGCAACATAAAGTCTAAGGGCTGAAGTTTGCAACAGAGACAGGCAAATGCATCAATGTTTGTTTTTGGGTCAAAATGTTGCATTGGGTGGAAACTGGTTAAAGCTAAGATTTTCAAGAGGATGAGCTTAATGGATGTAGATTTGATCGCTGAGCTGAAAGGCTCATTTCCAGGCGTTTCATTACCTTACTAGGTGACGTCTTCTCTATTCCTGATGAAGGGCTTTTGCCCTGAATGTCGATTTTCCTGATCCTCAGATGTTGCCTGACCTGCTGTGTTTTTCTAGCACCACTCTGATCTAAACATCTTCAGTGAACCTCACGCGAAGCAATGCTGAAAATTCCTGATTTCTATTCATATGTTTGGGTTTCTTTGGGTTGGTGATGTCATTTCCTGTGGTGAAGCCACTTCCTGTTCCTTTTCTCAGGGGGTGGTAGATGGGGTCTAACTCGATGGGTTTGTTGATAGAGTTCTCAAAACTCCCTTGGATGAGCTTAATCTACAAGAAGATTAAGAGCAAACAGGTGGTTCTTGAAGCTGGAACAGACCAGCTCCAGAGAATTAGAAGGGTGCTTCAACAAGGAAGTGCTCTTGGAAACATATTTTGAAGCCCACAATTAAAGGAAACAGAAAATGTAGCCAGGCCACAACCACAACAGACTACCCAATCAAGCAACAAGACCAACCAAGCTCTTCTGGAGTACTGTGCCCATTTCTGGTCTCCCTGTTACAGGAAGAATATTATTAAGCTGAAGAGAATTCAGAAGAGATTTACCAGGATGTTGCTGGGAATGGAGGGTTTCCGTTAAGAGGAGAGGCTGGATTGGCTGCGACATTTTCATTGGAGTGTAGGAGGTGGAGGGGTGACCTTATAGAGGTATACAAAATTATAAGGGGTATAGATAAGGTGAATGACAGGTGTCTTTCAGGTGGGGGATTTCCAGACTAGGAGGAATATTTTTAAGACAAGAGGATAAAGATTAAAAAAAACATAAGGGGCATTTTGTTTTTACACAGAGAGTGGTTCGCATGTGGAATGAACTTTCAGAGGAAGTGGTGGATGCAAGTATAGTTTTAATGTTTAAAAGACATTTAGATTAGTACATGAATAGGATATGTTTGGAGGGATATGGGCCAAGCGCAAGCAGGTGGGGCTAGCTTAGTTTGGGATTATGGTTCGCATGGACTGGTTGGGTCTGGGACAGGGTCTGTTTCCAAACTGTATGATTCTCTGACTTTGTATGTGGTCACACCATAGATTGCAAGTGGGTTCCTCTCTCCATCAGCTGCTCATACCAAACATAGCACAAGCTCCCACCTATGCTCCAGTACAATGAACTATGGTATCAAGCCCTCCTCCTCTGACAAAAAAACCAAAGACTCTGTGGTGTGTTGATAAAGTAAGGGTTTTCTATTTCTTTTTTTTCTCATGTGATTGGTAAAAACTTTTCTTTCCCATTTCATTTATCTTATTTAAGTTATGTTTAAGATTAAAAATGGCAGGAGATTTCTGACCCGTGTTATGCTCCTCTTGTTCAATGTGGAAGTGCAGGGACTCAGCTGATGTCCCTGACTCCTTCATGTGCAAGAAATGTGTCCAGCTGAAGATCTCATTACACCGCATGACAGCTCTTGAGCTGCAGATGGATTCGCTTTGGAGCATACGCGATGCTGAGGAGATCGTGGATAGCACATTTAGTGAATTAGTCACACCGCAGATTAGAATTGCTGAGGGAGAAAGGGAATGGGGGACCAAAAGGTAGAGAAAGAGCAGGAAGGCAGTGTAGGTGACCCCTGTGGTCATCTCCTACAAAACCAGGTATGCCATTTTGGATCCTGTTGGGGGAGAAGGCTCACCAGGGGAAAGCAACAATTGCCAGGTTCATGGCACCATTGGCAGGCTTTGCTATACAGAAGGGTGGGAAAAGGAGTGGAAGGGCTATAGTCATAGGAGATTCAATTGTAAGGGGAGTAGGTAGGCTGTTCTGTGGCCAAAACTCCCGAATGGTCAGTTGCCTCCCAGGTGCATGGGTCAGGGCTGCCTCAGATTGGCTGCAGAACATTCTGAAGGGAGCGGGTGAACAGCCAGTTGTCGTGGTACATATGGGCACCAATGATATTGGTAAAAAATGGGATGAGATCCTACAAGCAGAATTTCAGGAATTAGGAGCCAAGTTAAAAAGTAGGACCTCAGAGGTAGTAATCTTAGGGTTGCTGCCGGTGCTACTCTGATGCTTGTGCTCATCAGCCTAGAAATGAAAGAGTAAGCAGGATGAATGCATGGCTTGCGAGATGGTGGAGAAGGGAAGAGTTCAGATTTTTGGGACATTGAGACTGGTTCTGGGGGAGGTGGTGCTATTACAAATTGGACATTCTACATCTGGGCCAGACTGGAACCAATGTTTTGCCAATGCTGCTGGGGAGGTTTTAAACCAATGTGGCAGGGGGATAGGAACCAAATGAGGAGGTTAGTGGACAGTAAAGAGGTAGAACTAAAGCCTATAAGGAACTAGATAATGAAGTCAGCATGACCAAGGGAAATAGTAGGCAGGGAGCAGATGATGAACGTAAAGGGTCTGGTGGTCTGAGGTGCATTTGCTTTAATGGAAGAAGTATAGTAGGTAAGGCAGATGAACTTAAGGCTTGGATTAGTACCTGGTAGCATGGTGTTATTGCTATTACTGAGACTTGGTTGAGGGAAGGGCATGATTGGCAATTAAATATCCCAGGATATTGATGCTTCAGGCAGGATAGACAGGGAGGTAAAAGGGGTGGAGGAGTTGCACTACAGGTCAGAGAGGATATCACAGCTGTGCTGAAGGAGGGCACTATGGAGGACTAGAGCAGCAAGGCAATATGTGTAGAGTTCAGAAATAGGAAGGGGGTGGTAACAATGTTGGGGCTGTACTGTAGGCCTCCCAACAGCAAGCATGAGATAGAGGTACAAATATGTACAGAGATCATGGAAGGATGTAGGAGCAACAGGAAGGTGGTCATGAGAGATTTTAATTTTCCTAACATTGACTGGCATTCACCTAGTGTTGGAGGTTTAAATGGAGCAGAATTGGTAAGGAGCATCCAGGAGGGTTTTCTAGAGCAGTATGTAAATAGTCCAACTCAGGAATGGGCCATACTGGATCTGGTGTTGGGGAATGAGCCCAGCCAGATGATTGAAGTTTCAGTCAGAAGTTACTTTGGGAATAGTGATCACACTTTGTAAGTTTTAGAATACTCATGGACAAAGATGAGAGTGGTCCTAAAGAAAGAGTGCTAAATTGGAGGAAGGCCAATTATACCAAAATTCGGTAGGAGTTGGAGAATGTAGATTGGGGCCGCTGTTTGTAGGTTAATCCACATTTGATATGTGGGAGGCTTTTAAAGAGAGGTTGATTAGAGTGCAGCAGAGAAGTGTTCTTGTGAAAATGAGTGATGCAAATGGGAAAATTAGGGAACCATGGATGACAGATGAAATTGTGAGCCTAGCTAACAGGAAAAAGGAAGCAATCATAAGGTCTAGGTGACTGAAGACAGACGAAGCTTTGGAAGAATATCAGGAATGTAGGACCAATCCTAAATGAGGAATTGAGAGGGATGAAAGGGGTCATGAAATATCCTTAGCAAACACAGTTAAGGAAAATACTAAAGCCTTTTATTCATATAAAAGGAGCAAGAGGGTAACTAGAGAAAGGGTTGGCCCACTCAAGGACAAAGGAGGAAAGTTATGCGTGGAGTCAGAGAAAATGGGTGAGATTCTTAAAGCGTACTTTGCATCGGAATTCACTGAGAAGAGCAACATGATGGATGCTGAGGTTAGGGACAGATGTTTCATTACTCTAGGTCATGTCGGCATAAGGAGGGATGAAGTGTTGGGTATTCCAAAAGGCATTAAGGTGGACAAGCCTGCAGGTCCAGATGGGATCTATCCCTGGTTAATGAGGGAAGGGAGAGAATAAATACCTGGGGCCTTAACAGATATCTTTGAAGCATCCTTGAACATGGCTGGGGTCCCGGAGGACTGGAAAATTGCTAATGTTGTCCCCTTGTTTAAGAAGGGTAGCGGAGATGACTCATGTAATTATAGACCATTGTGCTTGACGTCAGTACTAGGGAAGCTGCTGGCAGAGATAGTGTGGGATAGGATCTATTCCCATTTGGAAGAAAATGGGCTTATCAGTGATAGGCAGCATGGTTTTGTGCAGCGAAGATCATGTCTTACCAACTTAGTAGAATTATTTGAGCAAGTGACAAATTTGATTGATGAGAGAAGGGCTGTAGATGTCACATCATGGACTTTAGTAAGGCATTTGATAAGTTTCCTCATGGTAGGCTGATGGAGAAAGTGAAGTCGCAAGGGTTCCAGGGTGTACTTGCTAGATGGATAGAGAACTGGCAGGGCAACAGGAGACAGAGAGTAGTAGTGGGAAGGGAGTTTCTCAAAATGGAGAACGTGACCAGTGGTATTCCAGAGGGATCGATGCTGGGACCACTGTTGTTTGTGATATACGTGAATGATCTGGAGGAAGATATAGGTGGTCTGATTAGCAAGGTTGTACATGAGACTAAGATTAATGGTGTAGCAGATAGTGAAGGGGATTGTCAGAAAATACAGCAGAATGTAGATAGATTGGAGAGTTGGGCAGAGAAATGGCAGATGGAATTCAATCTGGACAAATGTGAGGTTATGCATTTTGGAAGATCCAATTTCAAGAGCAAACCAGACAGTTAATGGAAAAGTTCTGGGGAAAATTGATGTACAGAGAGATCTGGGTGTTCAGGTCCATTGTACCCTGAAGGTGGCAATGCAGTTCAATTGAGTGGTCAAGAAGGCTTACGGCATGGTTTCTTTCATTGGACGGAGTATTGAGTTCAAGAATTGGCAGGTCATGTTACAGTTGTATAAGATTTTAGTTCAGCGACATTTGGAATGCTACGTACAGTTCTGTTCGCCACATTACCAAAAAGATATGGAGGCTTTGGAGAGGGTGCAGAGGTTCACCAGGATGTTGCCTGGTATGAAGGGCACGAGCTATGAAGAGAGGTTGAGTAGATTAGGATTATTTTTATTAGAAAGACAAAGGTTGAGGGGGAACCTGATTGAGATCTACAAAATCATGAGAGGTATAGACAAGGTGGATAGCAAAAAGCTTTTTCCCAGAGTGGGGGACTCAATTACCCAGGGTCACAAGTTCAAAGTGAGAGGGGAAAAGTTTAAGGGAAATATGCAAGGAAAGTTCTTTACACAGAGATTGTGGATGCCTGAAACATGTTGCCAGCGGAAATGTTAGAGATGGGCACGATAGTGTGATTTAAGATGTATCTAGACAGATACTTGAATGGACAGGGAGCAGAAGGATACAGATCCTTAGAAAATAGGTAACAGGTTTAGATAGAGGATCTGGATCAGTACAGCCTTGGAGAGTTGAAGGGCCTGTTCCTGTTCTGTAATTTTTTTGATTCACTGTATAACTGGTATCTGGGTAGAAATGCTGATTAACTATCATGGAGAACCAAACTCCACTACAGCTGGGAAGTAAATGCATGATTGCTTACAACTTTTCCACATATTGTCTGGGAATACTATAGTTCAAGCAATTTAGATGGGTCAGGTTTTGTCCAATATGTGCAGGAGGGTTTCCTGACACAGTATGCAGACAGGCCAACAAGGGCCGAGGCCACATTAGACTTGATACTGGGTAACCCAGCTAGTGTTAGATTTGGAGGTAGGTGAACACTTTGGTGATAGTGACCACAATTTGGTTATGTTTACTTTAGCGATGGAAAGGGTTAGGTATATACCGCAGACCAAGAGTTATAGCTAGAGGGATGGCAATTACAATATGATTAGGCAAGATTTAGGATGCATAGGATGGAGAAGGAAACTGCAGGGGATGGACACAATTGAAATGTGGAGCTTATTCAAGGAATAGCTACTGCGGGTCCTTGATAAGGATGTATAGGTCAGGCAGGGAGGAAGTTGTCAAGCACAGGAGCCATGGTTTACTTAAGGAAGTTGAATCTCTTGTTGAGAGGAAGAAAAAGGCTTGCGTTAGGATGAGACATGAAGGCTCAGTTAGGACACTTGAGAGTTACAAGTTAGCCAGGAAAGACCTAAAGAGAGAGCGAAGAAGAGCCAGGAGGGGACATGAGAAGTCATTGGTAGATAGTATCAAGGAAAACCCTAAGGCTTTTTATCGGTATATCACGAATAAAAGAATGATGAAAGTAAGATTAAGGCTCATCAGGGACAGTAGTGGGAAGTTGTATGTGGAGTTCGAGGAGATAGGGGAAGTACTAAATGAATACTTTTCATTTTCACACTAGAAAAAGATAATGTTTTCGAGGAGAATACTGAGATACAGGCTACTAGACTAGATAGGATTGAGGTTCATGAGGAGGAGGTGTTAGCAATTCTGGAAAGTGTAAAAATAGATAAGTCCCCTGGGCCAGATGGGATTTATCCTAGGATTCTCTGGGAAGCCAGGGAGGAGATTGCAGAGCCTTTGGCTTTGATCATTATGTTGTCATTGTCTACAGGAATATTGCCAGAAGACTGGAGGATAGCAAATGTTGTTCCCTTGTTCAAGAATGGGTGTAGAGATAACCCTGGTAATTATAGACCAGTGAGCCTTACTACGGTTGTGGGTAAAATGTTGGCAAAGGTTATAAGAGGTAGGATTTATAATCATTGAGAAAGGAATACGTTGAGTTGGAATAGTTTTTGTTGAATTATTGAGATGGTGACCAAACAGGTGGATGAGGGTAAAGTGGTTGATGTGGTGTATGGATTTCAGTAAGACATTTGATAAGGTTTCCCACGGTCAGCTATTGCATAGAATACGAAGGCATGGGATTGAGGGTGATTTAGCGGATTTGGTAAGAAATTGGCTCACTGGAAGAAGACAGAGGGTGTGGTTGATGGGAAATGTTCATCCTGGAGTTCAGTTAGTAGTAGTGTACTGCAAGGATCTGTATGGGTCCACTGTAGTTTGTCATTTTTATAAATGACCTGGATGACGGCGTAGAAGGATGGGTTAGTAAATTTGTGGATGACACTAAGGTTTGTAGAGTTGTGGATAGTGACGAAGGATGTTGTAAGTTACAAAGGGACATAGATAAGATGCAGAGCTGGGCTGATAGGTGGCAAATGGAGATTAATGCAGAAAAGTGTGAGGTGATTCACTTTGGAAGGAGGGACAGGAATGTGGAGTACTGGGCTAATGGTAAGATTCTTGGTAGTATAGATGAGCAAAGGAATTTCGGTGTCCATATACATAGATCGCTGAAAGTTGTCACCCAGTTTGATAGGGTTGTTAAGAAGTCATACAGTGTGTTAGCTTTTATTGATAGAGGGATTGAGTTTAGGGACCATGAGGTCATTCTGCAGCTATACAAAACTCTAGTGCAGTTGCACTTGGAGTATTGTGTACAGTTCTGATCGCTGCATTATAGGAAGGATGTGGAAGCTTTGGAAAGGATTGAGAGGAGATTTACTAGGAAGTTGCCTGGTATGGAGGGAAGGTCTTTCAAGGAATGGCTGAGGGACTTGAGGCTGTTTTCGTTGGAGAGAAGATGGTTGAGAGGTGACTTAATTGAGACATATGAGATAATCAGAGGATTAGATAGGGTGGACAGTGAGAACCTTTCTCCTCAGATGGTGATGGCTATGATGAGGGGGCATAACTTAAAATTGAGGAGTGATAGATATAAGACAGATGTCAGAGGTAGTTTCTTTAATCAGAGAGTAGTAGGGGGCATGGAATGCATTGCCTGCAACAATAGTGGACTCGCCAACTTTAAGAGCATTTAAACGGTCATTGGGTAGACATATGGATGAAAATGGAATTGGGTAGGTTAGGTTGGCTTCAAATTGGCTTCAGAGGTCAGCACAACATTGAGCGCCGAAGGGCCTGTACTGTGCTGTAATGTTCTATGTAACTTGAAACTGTCAAGTAATTTCTGGGATTTTGGAGACTATCTGTCCATCGGTTCCAGAGCTGCCTTTCTTACTGTGTATGAGTGGAAATACTTTGCACCTTATAACAAGTAAAACAATCTCCATTTCTCTTTAATCCCCTCACCCAGGCCAGTTGTCAGGTAGACTTTTGTACAGGCCCTTCATTATATCCAAAATTTAAAGGTGCAGTCCCCAAACATAACAATCTTATAAATCCCAATCGCAAGAATTTAACTACTTGCAATTTGCATTTGTCCTTTGGTTACAAAGCATTGATCCACTGTTGAGTGTATAGCCATTTCTGCTTTTCAAGACTGCTTTGAGCGCACTGACTGGCGCATGTTTAAGGAGGCAGCAACCGATGGTGATTCCATCATCTTAGAGGAATACACAGTGTCAGTGACTTGCTACATTAGCAAATGTATTGACGATGTCACTGTGTCCAAGACCATCACTTCTCACCCCAACCAGAAGCCGTGGATGACCGCAAAGTTGTGTGTGCTGCTGAGAACCTGTGATTCCGCCTTCAGAGCAGATGACAAGGCAGCCCGAACAACAGCGAGGGCCAACCTGACCCAGGCCATCAAAGAGGCAAAGTGTGCACACGCATAGAGAATACACAGTCACTTTCAGGATAGCGGAAATGCACGGAGCATGTGGAAGGGCATCCAGACCATCAGCACCCACAGAACAGCAGCGCCTGCTTGTGCTGGTGATGCCTCCCTCCCGGATGAGTTGAACAACTCCTATGCACAGGTTTGAGGCACAACATGACGTGACAGCGAGGAAGTCCACCCCTTCGCCCCCCCCCCCCCCCCCCCAATGACCGGGCACTGTGTCTTACCATGGCTGCTGTGAGGAAATCCCTATGCAGAGTCAACCTATGTAAGGCTGCTGGACCAGATAACATCCCTGGCAGAGTGCTCAGAGGATGCTCTGACGTACTGGCAAATGTTCTCATGGACATCTTCAACATCTCCCTGCGCGGCGGCATAGTTCCGTGTTTCAATGCTGCTACCATCGTCCCCATGCTGAAGAAGTCTTCAGTGTCCTGTCTCAATGACCACTGTCCCATTGTGCTAACATCCATCATCATGGAGTGCTTTGAGAGGATCATGAGAAGGCATATTAAGACCCTGCTGCCCCCTGTCACTGGACACCCTGCAGTTCGCGTATCGTCCCAACTGCTCAACTCATGATGCTACTTCCACCATCTTTACAGACATTTACACCACACACTGCATCCGAAAGGCTAAGCGCATTGTTGGATACCCCACACACCCCTCACTCAAACTCTTCTGCCTCCTGCCATCTGGCAGAAGATATCGGAGCATTCGGTCTCTCATGGCCAGACTGTGCAACAGTTTCTTCCCCTGGCCCATCAGACTCCTTAACACAGTATGATCGGACGCTTTTCCATCTGAAATTCCTTGCATGACTTCGAATTTCTGCTAGAACAATGTTTTATTAATTATCATTCTTTTATTACACTGTAATTTAAGTGTTTTGTACTTCTTATGCACTTTATGTCATCCTTTGTATGTTCGTGTAGTTTGTGCTGTCCATGTTACACCTTGGTCCTGGAGGAACACTCTCTCATTTTTTACTGTATCAATTGTATAAGGTAGAAATGACAAATAAAATCTACTCTACTCTCTATGGGGGTTGAGTTGTACTGGATTACAGAATTAATTATCACAAGTTTTTATAAAGGAGAAATAAATTAATTCAGTCTTCAGTAGTGGTTTGTCGACATAATGAAATAGGTTTTTCCCTTATTTTTAAATGCGATACTCAGTTTGGCTGGAGTAATTCTGCACAAATCCAAATACAAGGATTCAACCTCAGCCCAGTCACAAGAGGTATTAAGCACAATCATAAATATGTCCACTTAACTTTTGATTCCCTCAGTGATTGAAAAGGACTATATTTGACACCCCACTGGCAAAATACTTCATTACGCAAATTCTAATTCACCCAGGATAAGACAACTATCAACTATTGCAATAAAATAACCGACATTTCTGAATTAGCATGAACTGTTCAATATAACATTGCATAACTCAATTCCAAATTGCAGCATTACATCCTTAGCTGGATTTGTCATAGCTGTTAATACTCACATTAAAGAATAGCAGTCGATGCTTGGTAAATGAGCTCCTAACTGAGCTAAAATATTCCGATAGTCCAAACTAATTGAATAGAAAACTTGGTAAGTGAAGCCCAGTAGTGACAAATCTTCAATTGTAAAGTGGATAAGGTACAGATTGAAAACAATCTGAGAAAAATTAAAAGGGGTTTAGTAAGAGAAAATTGATTAATAGATCATCCAATGCGGCCACAAATGTGGTGTAAGGACTAGGTACATGTTGTCAATAAAGTGAGGAGCACAATCAGGAAACATATCAAAAGCGAGACGACAGAAATGAATGGAAAAAAATAGGAATTGGAAGTAATAGTTACATGTTTGACACTGTGTCAACATTAAGAGTGTTAAAAACCACCTTCCAAACAAAAGGATGGCCATAAAAGGTGGGGATCATGAAGGGATTAAGTTTACACGCCTATCCTAGCAAATGACAAGGACGGCTCTTCATCGAGGGGGAGCGAAGAGCCACAAAGATAGTGGATGACCTGTGAGGGGGGGGGTAAAAGTTGTTAATAATAGATTGTAAGGTCATAAGGTACACGAGCAGAATTAGGCCATTCAGTCTATCAAGTCTGCCCCACTGTTCAATCATGGCTGATATGTTTCTCAACCCCATTCATCTGTTTTCTCCCTGTAATCTTTGACTCCCTTATTCATGAAGTAAATATCTATCTCTGTCTTAAATACACTTAATGACTTGGCCTCCACAGCCCTCTGCAGCAATGAGTTCCACAGATTCACCACCCTCTGGCTGAAGAAATCCCTCCTCATTTCAGTTCTAAAGGATCGTTCTTTTACCCTGAGGCTGTGCTCTCAGGTCCTAGTTTCTCCTTCCAGCAGAACCATCTTTTCCCCATCCACTCTATCCTGGTGTCTCAATATTTTGCAAGTTTCCAAGAAATTCTCCCTCACTCTTCTGAACTCATTGAGTGCAGACCCAGAGTCCTTAACCGCTTCTGAAATGACAAACCCATCAACCTCAGGATTACTCTTGTAAACCTCCTCCAATGCCAACACGTCCTTCCTTAGATATGGGACCCAAAACTGCACACGGTATTCCAAATGTGGTCTGACCCAGAGCCTCTATACAACCTAAGCAGGACATCAATACTCTTGTAGCCCTCTTGAAATGAATGCTAACATTACATTGACCTTCTGAACTACCAACATAACCTGCATGATAAGTTTGTGCTTCTGTTTTCTGAAGCCTTTCCCACTTAGAAGATTGTCCATGCCTCTAATCTTCTAACCAAAGTGCACTTTCCCACAGTGCATTCCATCTGCCACTTCTTTGCTCACTCTCCTAGCCTGTCCAAGTCCTTCTGCAGCCTCCCCATCTTTTCATCGCTAACTGTCCTTCCACCTATCTTTGTGTCATCTGCAAACTTAGCAACAGTGCCCTCAGTTCCTTCATGAGTTAGTGTATAAAGTGAACAATGGTGGTCCCAACACAGACCCCTGCGGAACTCCACTAGTCACCAGCTGCCATCCTGAAAAAGCCCCGTTTATCCCTATTCTCTGCCTTCTGCCAGTCAGCCAATCTGCTAGCCATGTCAGTACCTTGCCTCTAACACTATGCATTCTTATCATAAGCAATCTCCTTTGCTACACCTTGTTAAATGCCTTCTGGAGGTCCAAATAGATCATGTCCACTTTGTCTCTCCTTTGTCTAACTTACTCATTAACTCCTCAAAAATTCTAACAACTTCTTTCAGATATGACCTCCCCTTGATGAAGCCGTGCTGACTCAACCCTATTTTATCATGTACTTTGCAATCTCACCCATAATAACAGACTCTAACATTTAACCAATGACCAAGATCAGGCTAATCAGCTTATCATTTCCCATCTTCTGTCTTCTTCGTTTCTTAACAGGGGTTTTACATGAATAATTTTCCAGTCCTCTGGGACCCTCCCTGGCTCAAGTGAGGATCCTAAAAACTCAACAGAAAGTAGTACAAAGGGTCAATTGTTCAGATATTACTG
Organism: Chiloscyllium plagiosum; assembly: GCF_037043375.1. Taxonomy (NCBI): domain Eukaryota; kingdom Metazoa; phylum Chordata; class Chondrichthyes; order Orectolobiformes; family Hemiscylliidae; genus Chiloscyllium; species Chiloscyllium plagiosum. The sequence goes on from NW_028270153.1 coordinate 60,505,336, forward strand.
TATTAACCCAACTGCTTATGCTGATTTTTCTCACCATTATTGCTGTTAAAGAGAAATTGGGCCAAATGACTAAAGAGAGACAAATATTATTTTTTCATTAAAAACGATTAAAGACCAAAAGTAATAAGAGAACAGTTATGGAGACTAGTAAAGGCAAATACAGCAAAATTTATTTTAACCCAGCACCTTATCAATTGGGACAAAAAGACAAAACGTATATATACCTCAAATACCATGATCCACCGCAGTGTCCAAGTATTCAAGCTGTAACTAAAGTATAACAGTGACGTGTATACCCCCTGCATTATATTTCTATTATCTCTTGTGTATTTTTACATTGATTTTACAAGGTGTGTTGATGTTTTTACATAGATTTTTTTGAAGGACATTGATGTCTTGAAGCTTGGCTTGGTCAGGGAATATTTAATCAACACACCTATAGATGACAGTTAATTTAAAAATGGCTGTAGTAGGTCTGAAATCACTGTAGTTTTTCTGGTTTATTCAGATACACTGAAGAAATGTAAAATAACTGATATCTTCAATAACTTCCTCTTGCTCCATCCAGGACGCCCTGACTCTGTTTCTGTCTCAGCAATAATCTTCCCCTCTGTTAATCATTTAAACTCAACATGTTAGTGAGGGTTGTCCAACCGCAGTTCTGTTTGAATCATCATCCTCCCAGTCAGGATAGAGGCCTCAACAATGCTCCTATATTTTCCTACAGCTGGGTCAAAAACTTTAGGTAGATGTGGAAAAGTTGCAGATGTTCTTTACAGTTTGATGGTGGGAAACTCTAAATCAGACCTTCAGTTTGTTAGAAATGCAATGCTTTGGGAGCATTAAAATTTTGAAAAGGCAATTGGTAAATAACCCCACATCTCCATCATTTAATGGTTGACTAGATGCAATTTGTTCTCCACACCCTGCCATTTCCTCATTCTTACAGTACACCAAACATTCTTTGCTGATTGTAACTAAACTTTGTATTAATTCTACGTTGAGCCAGTCATGAAACAAAATCAGATGCAAATTTATGTTTGTGAAATTGGACACCAGAAGTCTCACAGGGTGATGGCATGGTGGTGGATAGAAAGCAAACAATAGGATTAATTTGGTGTTATTTAGTAACAGTGGTTTGTTTTGGTCTGTTTAGAAGAGCAAGAGCAGAGATTTTCATCTTCCCTACCACTGGAGTAACCACTGAAAAAAAAAGGAGGTAGAGGACCAGACATCCCTAGGCCCTATGTTGATTCTGTATAAAGTTATAAGTTATGGAATGTTTAAAATCTGATTGTTGGTTTCCTCTGTTCCTATTTTATCGTGCTGTGTGCATGCACATTCGCCTCTGCCTCCATTTATGGGCTTGCTTTAAGATCTGTGTGAATGGGCAAGTCTGAGGGGGCTGAGTAAATGACAATCACATATAGCAAATATCCTTAACCTTGAATGTACTATTACCTGCCTAGGGTAATCATTGGACCTGGTCAATGGCAAGGAATACAACATTACTTATAGTTGGCAACAATACTATTTTCCAGACAATACCAAATAAGTACATTTTGGAAACAATGAAGGACAATACAGGGGACTGGATTAGTGAGAGAACAGATATACATGCAGCAAATCCAGTTCAAAGTAAATAAATGTGTAATAGTTTTGAGGAAACCAGAATGAATAAATGCTGTCAATAGGAAAAATCTGCACTTGAAGAGGAGATGGAATGTTGGGAAAGTAGGCATCTGCTGTGAGATAGAGGAGCACCAAATCGACTAACAATTTGTGTAAAACATTCTTAGAACAATGCTTGGGATATTATTATGGGTAGTATATAGAAAATACAGGTAAGATACAATTAATTCATTGGTAGTATAGAACTTAAACAATCCAAAACACGAGGCAAAGTCAAAACTTTTACCTTGTACTCAATAGAACAGTGAACAGTAGAACCGCCAGTTTCTGTCGCAATCCCCATGGTAAAACTCTAGCCAATCAGAGTCCACTTGTCTGGTCTGGGTTTAAGTCATCCAACTAAGATTGACAGTTCACAGATCCTGCTGCATCTCCTTGCTATCCATGCTCCAACCAATCAGCACTCTCTTTTCATTATAAATTGTTATAACTTGTAGGAATTGTATTTCCCTAAGTTTGGTTTCTTGTGTCCAGTCCTGACAAGTGCAGAATGCAAAGCTCACACTCAATGCTACTTTGTAGCAATATTAAAGATGCAATGTCAGATGTGAGGGGAATTTATTTTAAAAAAATGAAGTAAATTAGTTTTGCCTCACAATAGCATAGAATGGTAAAGGAGCAGCCAGAGGATAGATGGTGAAATGATTGAAAAGGTTTGACAGGGGAAACTCTGGAAGATTACTCACACTCAGTGGGCTTGCACTGGCCCTTAAGATTACAATCAAGATAGAAACATAAAAAGTAAGGTGAGAAAAAAAGAGGTTTGTCCTAAAAATATGAAATACATTACCCCATTTGGAGATGTTTCATTATGTCTTTATTCAACAATTAGATAACCACTTGAGAAAGAAAATTACATCATTTAACTAAAGGACAAAGAATTTGCAGAGTCATAGTGGAGCTGGTAATGGCACTATGGACATCCTTTAGATGACATGCTTTGTCATCCAAATTCAGTTAAATATTAATGGAGAAATCATGTGCTTGCTGTTTAAAACTGGACTATTAATGATAACACAAAGAGCTAGATATTATATGACCCTGCCAGTTATATCTTTGCTGTGATACCACATAGAACGAGTCTGGTTGCTTGTCCATCATCTCACATCTATCCACCAAGCTGACAAGCATAATATGGAGGGTGAGCGGCTGTCAAGATCAGCCATCAGTTGTAAATAAATAATTATGGGTCAATAGAGCTTGTTAAAAAGCTTAAAGGAAGTTGATATGCTGCCCGTGTAGGCCACTTTTAAAGGCAGGAAGAAATGAGGGTTTCTCATTCAAGAGGAGCAGTGCGGGCACCTCCTACCCTTCCTCAAATGTGTAACCCCATCCTTGCTTCCATGCCACCCGCCCAATAGAATCTGCCATCGTCACCAACCCTTAGTCTATCCCCTGGGCTCTGGGATCCCTCACCATCCTAAATTCCTGGGACCTCTCTTCTTGTGACTGCTGTGATCTTCTTTGGGCCTTTTCATGCAGTTCCAGTAATGATTGGCCACTATAGCTTGGGTTCCAATGAAAGGGAAATCAAGAGAAACAAACATTCGCTGGCATCTGATTTTGTTTCAAAGCTGCCTGAATGTGGAATTGATACAAAGTTTAGTTACAATCAGCTCAGGAGGTTCGGTGTGCTGAATAAAAATCCCCGTAAGACTGAGGAAATGCCAGGGCATAGAGAACAAATTGCATCCAGTCAACCATCAAATGGTACAGATGTGGGGTGTGGAAATCATTAATCAAGTTCTTTTTATTATCCAAAGACACACTGTTGGCTGTGAACACACACCTGATTCCCTTGCATTGCAGTGAAGCTGACTTTACACAAGCTGTTAGCCATCACTCTCATGATACTTTAATTGACATTAAGAGAAGAGATTGCACTGGCACAAACTGTGCTGTAACCTCCATCCTACATTTATCAATCAACAAATACTCAAAGATATTTCCAATTTTGCAATTGACACCATTGCTTTTATTACACAGCATCTATAGATGTTATCTTACAAAGGCATTAAGATAATATTGGACTCTCTTAAATTGAGAACACTGTTCATATAATTTAACCAGAGAGAAATCCTGACTAAATTTTGGTTGATTTGAGATCCTGGGCCAGGCTATGTTCTTCTTCTAAAACCTCCCCTATCGGTTGTGTTCAGCTGTGACATGTGACAAACACATCTTCCGAAATCAAGCAGTATTTAGTAGAAGCACATGTTTAAAATTGCCTAACAACAGGCCCGGATACACAAAACATCATTCTTCTTTACGGCTTGCTGAATTTTATTTGCTTGTGCAATACCCAAAACAGCAACACAAATATACCAATCTGGCAGTATAACAGTAAACCTGTCTGTTGGCACTATCACAATCTAACAGCTTGAAAGACCCAAATGTTTCCCTCCTCTTCTCCTTTTAAACCTGTCACTAGGAGGAGCCGGTCTCCTCTACTGTGTCGTTGGGGTGTTGCAGCAAAACAGAGACCACGTGGAATGAATGAACAATATGCCAGTGTGTGCAGCAATTCAATGAAGGTCAGTTATCTGTTATGGTAACAGTTCCATGTCCGCGATGATGTGTTCAAAATATGAGTCGGCCCTCACTGAAATAGGGCATCTTGTGCTGCACCCTGTTAATTAGACTTTATTTGTACTCTCTTCACTCTGAAATTTGTGCAAAAGGTGAAGCCACCATAATTTGAACAGTAAGTGTTGAGTTCTATCCATGAGCATGACAGGGGATGTCATACACTTGCAATGTCTGACACATACTTTCAACGTTAATTGCAGAAATAGAATTGTTATTGGTCTCAGTAATCCCCTGAAATTGTTGTCTGATTATGGTGTGTATCATAACAGGTGTGGCACTGTGACACAAGACCTGGCTCCTTAATTAGTGAATAAAACTTAATATTCTTGAGTTCCAGATGAGAATGCCACATCTTAATTTACAAGAATTTTGTACAGCTTTATTTTGATACCTGAATACCAATGAAGCTTTCATTTGCATTTTAGGAGGATTGATTAGTAATATCTAATCAGGCCCTGTAGCATTGGAATTGAAATGAAACATAATCTTCAGGTGAATTGAAGTTCAAGGGCAGGAGGAAAATTGATCCAGACTGCACATTATTCAGTCTCTATTTCAAAACCATACTTCAATCCTTTTGTTTTGTATAATCATTAGATTTAACATCATTTATAATTAAATTATAGAATTTACAGCAATTTGAGAAGCAGAGTAGAATTGGCTGGAGCAGAGGAGCTGCAGTAATGCTATTGCAAGAGGGATGCAATTACAGCACAATGTGTTTACATGGGCAGATTCCAGAAATATGGGCAGAGCGATATATCATGAAAAAAAATGACAGCAGGTTGTTAAGAAGTAAGTTCCAAATTTCAGTTACTTTAGATTTTCAGTAACCACAGGTATTTTACTTTTCTTAAGTATTATTGTTTTGTTAAAGAGATATTCAATTGCATAAATTCCATGAAGATGAGGGTTAATGACGCCATTAAGCACAAGGACATAGAGCCAGGAAGTATTGATGAAGTTACACAAAATATTGATTAGGCCACAATAGTTTGTCTATCTATTAAAGAAAGGACATTAAAACCATAGAGGGTAATTACTATAGATTCACTTGGATGATCTAAGGAATGGTATACTTTAGTTAATCAGGAAATGACTGAGATTCTGCAACTATTTCCATACAAGCAGATATAGCTGAGAGGAGATTTAGTGGAGGCATTTATAATTATGGAAAGGTTTGATAGGGTGACTAGCAAATCATCAATTTAAAATGAACGTTAAGAGAATGAGTGAAATATTTAGGAGAAATCTCATTGCACTTTTTGAAAGAGAATGTTTGAAACAGAAATCATGTCCTCTATGAAGGACTGCATAAAACCTAAAGCAGAAAAAAAACTATAAAATAATGGAGGTGGAATAATATAGGACGACGTAATTAGCTTTGAACTGCTTATACAAAAGGTAGGCAAGAATGAAATGGGAATGGGCTGAATGGCTTCTTTCCAAGCAGCAAGTTTATACAATTCCCAGCAAAGACCCAACTACAAAAAATAAAGTCTTCTGACTCCTTTATCAATTGGAAACCCATGGTTCCAGTTATAGGAAGGATATTGTTATGCTGGAGAGGGTTCAGAAGAGATACAGGAGGGTGTTGCCAGGTATGGAAGGTTTGAGTTAGAAGGGAAGTCTGGATAGGCTGGGACATTTTTCACTGGAGCATAGGAGGTTGAGAGGCAACCCGACCGAAGTTTATAAAATAATGAGAGAGATAGATAGAGTTAATGGTAGTTGTCTTTTCCCTAGGATGGGGAATTTTAAGACTGGGGGAGCATTTTTAAGGTGAGAGAAGAGAGATTTTAAAAAGACATGAGGGGGCATATGTTTTACTCAGAGGGTGGTTGGTGTGTGGAATGAACTTCCTGAAGAAGCAGTGGATGTGGATGCAATTACAACATTTCAAAGACGTTTGGATAAGTACATGAATGGGAAAGGTTTGGAGGGATATCGGCCAGGAGCAGGCATTGGGGAACTAGTTTAGTTTGGGATTATGTTTGGCATGGACTGATTGGACTGAAGAGTCTGTTTCCATGCTGTTTGACTCTATGTGAGTACCTGCAATTAATCTCTGATGTTTGAGAGTGTTAGTCACTCCTGTGTGGTAAAGATAGGCTGTTAAGACAAACCTTTGAGAGGGAAGTGATAAATATTTTTGTCATCTGAACTGCTGAGCAGTTTTGAAGTCAATTTGTTTGCACGTCCAGTGAACTGATGAAAGCAACAGTAGGTGGTTGGGTAGATCCATCACTGTTGGGTTTTGTGGCTATTGGCCAGAGGACTATGAATATGATTCTGTCAACCAAGTTCACTGAACTTCGCAGCAGGTGTTTCATTAAGGTTGACTTCAAATCACTAGACTGAGCAGCCCATAACTTCTTATCTCTGAGATAAAGAGGTGTTCACTGACTACCTCATAGAGATGTACAGCATGGAAACAGACCATTTGGTCCAACTTGTTCATGCTGACCAGATATCCTGAATAAATCTGGTCCCATTTGCCAGCCCCTAGCCCATATCCCTCTAAATCCTCCCTATTCATGTAATTATCCAGATGCCTTTTAAATATTGTAATTGTACCAGCATCCAGCACTTCCTCTGGCATCTCATTCCATACACTTATCACCCTCTGTGTGAAAAGGTTGCCCCTTTAGGTCCCTTTTAAATCTTTCCCCATTCAGCTTAAACCTATGCCCTCTCGTTTTGGATTCCGCTGCCCTGGGAAAAAGATTTTGTCTATTTACCCTATCCATGCTCCTTGTGCTTTTATAAACCTCTATAAGGTCACCCCTCAGCCTCCATCACTCCAGGGAAATCAACCCCAGCCTATTCAGCCTCTCCCTATAGCTCAAACCTTCCAATCTTGGCAACATCCTTGTCAATCTTTTCTGAACCCTTTCAAGTTTCACAACATCCTTCCCATTGGAGGAAGGCCAGAATATCATGCAGTATTCCAAAAGTGGCCTAACCAATGCCCTGTGCAGCCACACCATGACCTCCCAACTCCTGTATGCAATACACTGACCAATAAAGGAAAGCATACCAAATGCCTTCCTCACTATCCTATCTCACCTGTGACTCCACTTTCAAGGAGCTATGAACCTGCACTCCAAGGTCTCTTTGTTCAGCAACACTCCCCAGGACCTTACCAATAAGTGTATAAATCCTGCCCTGATTTTGCCTTTCCAAAATGCAGCCCCTCACATTTGTCTAAATTAGACTCCATCTGGCACTCCTCAGCCCATTGGCCCATCTGATCTTGCACCATTAAAATGTCATGCATTCAACAGGACAACAGGTCATAGGAAACCAAGTGGTACGGATGAGTACTGCCCAACACAACAAGCAACTTCTGGCTAATTGGAAATGCTGTATGGCTAACTACTTTCTTTTTAATGAATAATTTGGACATTTATGTTTATATTCTGTGATAATAACGTGTGAGTTTTTCATGCATTAAAACATCAGACAGAAGGCAAAGTGTAAGAATATTTTTAATCATTATGCATGCTTTACTTTCTTGCTGGTTGAGTGGTGGTAAATGTTTATTTAATATATAGACTTATGAAGTATCTGTACGCTGTCAGTGGTTTGTGTGATGCTGGAAAAGCACAGCAGGTCAGGCAGCACCTGAGGAGCAGGAGAGGCAACGTTTTGGGAGTAAGCCCTTCATCAGGCCTTATGCCCGAAACTTCAATTCTCCTTCTCCTCAGATGCTGCCTGACCTGCTGTACTTTCCCAGTGCCACACTTTTCGATTCTGATCTCCAGCATCTGCAGACCTCACTTTCACTGATGTCAGTGAATGAAAGGCATTTTTGACCATAATTAGTGTGGGGATTTAATTGGTACCGCTATAGTCATATCCATGGCTCATCAGTGAGTTTGAGATATTTTGCAGTCAATCTGGTCAGAGATGTTATTGCATTCGGATTTAACCACAAGTCTCCCAGTTCAGAAGTAGGGACGTTACCACTGCACCACAAGTGTTCATATTCATCAGTAAATTCTAATGGACTTTTCTCCATCAGCTGTAACGCTAAATACTACAAAAAGATAGCAATAGAGAGAAAAAGGAAAACAGACAATTAGGAGATAATGAACCGCAACATTTTCTCCTCAGGCACTTTCCCACTCGTATTCTGACACGGCCACTTCACTCTCAGTTCATGTTTGCTTGACCAGGAATACTCGACAGGGTTATTAATTCACTGGCTGTCTTGCTGGTTTAATGAGTAAAAGCATCAGAAATTGAACTGGTCAATCTCTGAGCTCTTTCTGCTTACAATTGGCTGGAAAGCTGTCCTAGGATGCTGATTTACAATCAATGAAAATCCAATTTGTTGTAAAGTTACTCTCAATTCTAAGATGCACCATGGGAGCTAGGAGGAAACGGAATAAATGAAGGTAAGGTAAAAAAACATGAGTTGGTAGGAGGAGGGTAGAAGGAGAGGTCAGAGAAAATGAAGGGATAGCATAGAATGCAATTGATACTAAAACTCAAAAATATTGCCAAAATAAAGTGAATAAGGGAAAACAGATGATATGCAATGTATACTAGCACCATAAAAACACTTAATATCATAGTCAATATTACATTTCATTGTGACTTTACCAGTGAAATTAACCAATTTAATATATTTATCACAAGGCAATAATTCCCACAATATTTCTGTTTTAAAACTCAGATAATAATTATAAGATTGAAATAAATTGAATCACAATACTGAGGATTTTCGAGTAAAATTATTACTTCAACATTAGTGTTCATTTCAGTGAGCTTTGTAGAGCTTCTCAACAATTGTAGAGTCATAGAGTCTTGCAGCACAGAATAGGGCCTTCTGCCCATCAAGTCTGCACTGCCCCATCTGCGCACAATCCAACTTCCCTGCTCTTGGCCCGCAGCTTTCAATATTATGACATTTCAAGTGCTCATCTATGCTCTTTTTAATGGTTGTGAGTGTTCCCTTCTCTGCTGCCCTCTCAGGCTGTGAATTCCAGATTCCCACCACCCTGTGGGTGAAAGGTTTTTTTCCTCAAAACCCCGGTAAACCTCCTGTCCCCATCTTAAGTCATACCGCCCCTAGTTATTAATCTTCAACAAAGGGGAACAGCGGCTTACTCTCCACCCTGTTCGTGGCCCTCACATGTTAAAGGGTTAAATATTTTACTTTCTCACATCAAGAATCAAACTGTGTTTCCTACAGGATGGTGGATATGGATATAAAAAAAACCCATCAGGAAATGTTTATTTTAGACCAGCTGAATAAGTAACTGGAACAATGGCCAGGCTGTAGTGAAGTTGATAAACTAGGTGGCTGCTGGCAATTAATTGTACAAGAGACGAAACATCAGCTTCCAGCCAGCAGGATGAAAATCGGCAATTAGCTTGGTGGTGGCACATCATAGTTTCTGACAGAAAACAGTAAGAACACATTTCTAATATATTAACAAGTTACGCACAGTCGCTGAAATACATGACCACCAAATGAAATTGTATTCAGTAGCAAAGAGAAATGGGTACGTCAATCATTCTGACAGCATTAGAAGCATGCTGGAGGAGAGATCAAGGGTGATTGAGAAGAAGAGAATGGTGAGGTGAAAATTGAGGGAAACAGAGGGGAAGTCAAATGTGTTAGCGGGAGTCTAGAGTTTGACGGTTGGCAGGTTCCCAGTGCAAGGGCAGCTCAGTTTAAATGGGGAGGGAATGAACACTTTCATGCTCTTGACAATTGATCAAGGGTGATGGCGAGTGGCTCAAAATTCCAGAGGCCAGGACTGGGATGATGGAGAGGAGGTGAAAGGTGGCCGAAGAAGGACATCGGGTTGTAGGTCCAGAGTCAGAGGAAGAGAGTCTGGAGACGTGGCAGTGACAGCAGGAAGTGGGAGTCAGGGTGCTGGTTCAGAAGGGAGTTGTCCATGGTGGAGACTGAAGCATGTCAATGCAGAACAGTGGGTTGCATGTTTTGTATTCACTCACGGGCTGAAGGCATCTCATTTATTGCCCATCCCTAATTGCCCAGTGGAAAGTTAAGAGTCAGCCACATTGCTATGGGTCTGGAGACACATGTAGCCCAAACCAGGTAAGGATGGCACTTTCCTTCCCTAAAGGACATTTGTAAATCAGATGGGTTTTTCTCACAATTGTTTCATGGTCATCATTAGATTCTTAATTCCAGATTTTTTTTTACTTCAAATTCCACCATCTGTGGTGGTGGGATTTGAAGCCAGGTCCACAGAATATTACCTATGTCTTTGGACTAACCGTCCAGAGATAATACCCGCCTCAGGCGACTGACTGTGTGTCGTTTGCACGTTCTCCCCGTGTCTGCGTGGGGTTCCTCCGGGTGCTCCGGTTTCCTCCCACGGTCCAAAGATGTGCAGGTCAGGTGAATTGGCTATGCTAAATTGCCCGTAGAGTTAGGTAAGGGGTAAATGTAGGGGTATGGGTGGGTTGCGGGTCGGTGTGGACCATTTGGGCCGAAGGGCCTGTTTCCACACTGTAATGTAATGTAATCTAATCTAATACCACTAGGCAATTGCCTTCCCAGTAGCAGAAGGTCAGGCATCCCAGTGGAATACTGAGCAATCCAGAATTTGCTGCAGAGGAGTGACTACTTGCAAATATCCAACAGCCAATGACGAAGAGAGCTGAGGGTGTCACAGCAGTCAGTCATGGACCTATGTCAGCTCCTGCAGGAAGACCTACTGTTTCATGGAATAGGAGACAATCATAGGCAATGATGTTAAATCTTAAATGCCACCATTGCCTTGAATCTTTACATCATTGGGTGGTTCCAGGATACCACTGATGACATGCGTGGCATCTCCAACTCTCTCGCATACAGAGGGAGAAGGGAGTTCATGAATGCTGCATTCATAGAAAGATGTTTTGTGTGATTCCTCACAGATCAGGAGAACTGGGCAACCCGAGATATTGGATTGCCTGGATTTCCACAAGTACAAAGGGTAATTGACTGTATACATGCAGTACTGAGCGCTCCCTAGGATCAGCCATCAGCAAGGGGTTTCATTTCATAAATGTTCACATGCAGGTTCAGTTGGCATTTGGAAGGCAAATGCAATGTTCACATTCATTTCAAGATGGCTTGAATACAAGAGCAGAGATATACTACTGAGGCTGGTCAGACCAGATTTGGAATACTGTGAGCAATTTTTGGGTCTTGCATCGAAGGAAATATGAGCTGGTATTGGAAGGGATCCAGAGGAGTGAACAAGAATTATCCCAGGACGAAGGACGTGTCATGTGAGGAGGGATTGAGGATTCTGGGTCTGTCCTTGATGGAATTTAGAAGGATGTGAGGGAACTTGTGGAATACTGACAGGCCTGGATAGAGTGAATGCAGGAAAGATGTTTCCACGAGTGGGAGAAAGTAGGACCCCTCATCCTCAGGGTGAAGGACAACCCTTTAGAGCTGAGATGAGGAGGAATTTCTTCCACCAGAGGGCAATGAATCTGTGGAACTCATTGCCCTGGAAGACTGTGGAAGCCAAGTCATCGCATACATTTAAGACAGAACTAGGTAGGTTCCTGATCAGTAAGGGGATCAGGGGTTGCAGGGATAGGCAAAAGAATAGGGTTGAGAAACATGTCAGCCATGATTGAATGACAGAGCAGATTGATGACCTGAATGGCCTAATTCTGCACCCATATCTTATGGTTTTATGATCTAATGTGCAGCTGGATTGTGATGACTACAAACTAATTCCTCAGAATATATAAAGCCCAGGAGAGGAGTGATAGCAATACCTCCGATTGCCGTTAACAACGGTACAAAGTATACCAGATAATCTCACTACTGAAGGTGAGAATCTTCTGCTGGGACTGTTGAGATGGAATGCTACAGTCTGCAGTTAATACAGCCTACTGAACCCTCTATCTTATAGTATTGCAAAGAGATAAGGAATTTCCAGTCAGGGAGATGAAGATAGCAGAGAACTAGAGGGTAGTTAGTCAAACACCTGCCGTAGGGAAATTGCTTGAATCTATTTTTCAGACAGTTATAGGAGGAGACTTAAAAAAACTAATAATAGGATTGGGCAGAGTGAACATGGTTTTGTGAAAGAGAAATCTTGTTTAACCAGTTTTATCTTAGTTGTTAAGGGAGGATCTATTAATGTGATGAAAACAAAAGCTACTAAAGATCACCATGGGTCCAGCAGTAATTTGGACACATTAATGTGTTTTGCTTGGAATTCCAAAAGTCATTTAATAAGGCATCACAAGATGTTGGGAAAAGACACAATTTAAAAGCACATATGTAGAGGTAATATATTGAAATGGATAAAGGACTGGTTAACTCACAAAAAGCAGATAATAGGCATTGGGTGGCCAATCTGTATTGATGGAATGCTACAGGGATCATGACTCAAACAGTTACAATCTGTCAACGGTTTGGATGAAAGGGCTTAATGTGTAATACTACATTTGTTTTTGGTGCTAGGATAGAAGACAGTAACTTGTAAAGTGTCTACAATGGAATATAAATAAGTTGTAAATGGGCAAGAATTTAGCATAAGTAGTATCCTATGGGAAAATGTAAACTTGCCCACTTTAGCAAGAAGATTAGAAGAGATAACATCATTTAAGAGAGATTTGTGTGTCCTGATACACAAATCACAAAGTGAGTGTGCAAGTACAGCAAGTGATTAGGAAGGGGAATGGAGTGTTAGCGTTCATTACAAGAGGAATAGAATATATAGAAGCAAGTTTTGCTACAGCTATACAGGGACCGTAGTGATAACACATCTGGCCTACAAAGTACAATTTTGGTCCCCTTATTTGAAAAAGGATATGATTAAATTTGGAAGTAGTTCTGAGAAGTTTCACCCAACTCGTTTCTGGAATGAAGGGCATGTCTTGTCATACCCATGTCAGTTTGGAAAACAGTTTATGAAACAGAGGGTGCTGAGATTACGTGAAAAAGGGGATACTGGGAAGCAAGCATGAGGGGACACAGTTTCAAAATAAGAAGTCTGACATTGCAGATGGAGATGAAGAGTTTTTTTTTCTCTGAGAAGGCGAGTTTAGTGTGTGGAATTACCTTCCACAGAGAACAGTAGAGGCTGCTCATTGAACTGTGCATTGATGCATTTTTGATCTTCAGGGAAGTCAGGGGCTAAGGGGTAGAGGGGTGCTGCGAGAGGAAGACAACAACTTGGAGTTGAAACACCACCCAGATCAAATAGGGTCTCATTGGATGGTGGAACAGGCTGGCAGGATCAAATGACCTACTCCTTAGCCTAAAACGTATCTTTCCTATGTTAACTGTGGAACAAATTAGCTTTGAGTCAAATTACTTTTCATGTCTTTTTACAGATGGGAATGATCTTGTCAAAGACCAGAGTGATATCCCACACTTATGAAAATTAATTGATAAACTTGGCAACCTCACAACTCTGAGCTTTGGATCTATTTTATTATTGCAGAGATAATTTACCAACTTTAATTATAGAAACAGACCTTTCTATCCGTGACAAGAAGTCACTGTGTCCACTGCAGTGCATGGATGCATGAAGGAACACTGACAAAATGTGAAAGGGCAGGAAGGTAGCTTCAAACAGAGCCATAAAATATTGCAATGTTCTCAAATGAATTTCAAGGACACTTATTCATACTAGGATTAAAGTCTTGAATCTCATGAATAAGTTACATCATGCCTTTCAAAGGCATCAAAACTAGAGGGATTGCAAATTTATAGATGTCGACAACAAAGAGGAAAACAATCCACTTTATTGCATCTGTTGTCACCTCTTTGCTGGAGCCTTCAAAAACTGGCCCCATTCTCCAATACCTCTCAAAGCCCAATATCTTCCTCTTCTTTAAGTACTCATTCAACTTCCTTGTGAAGATGTGGTGGTTCCTGCCACACCTACACTAGATAACAGAGAATCCCATTCTCCAACAATTCTGAGAGTGGGCAATTGACCTCAATTTTTATTATTGCAAGCCTAAATCAAGATAAGATTAAACATGAATGGATTGAATGGCTTCTGTCAGGAAGTTGGTATGTAAAAATAGTAAAATTGTAAATCAGGGAAAGCATTATGATGTCCCTTTAAGATAAAGGGCTTTTTTATTCTTAGAGTTTTTTTTAAATGTAGTTTGTAAGCAACGTCAGGTGCTTGAATTGGCACAATGTATCTAAAAGCTGTTCAGTTAGTAGACTCAAGCAGCATTTTCACCCAGACAACAGTTTAAATTTAGCCAATTAATTTAAAATAGAGACTAAGGACCAATTAAATTCAAATCTGATGGTATTGACACCTAAAACCAATCATATTATAGGAATTTGATATGTCATAGGGGGTATAAAACAGAGAGGCAATTAGACAGAGAGGGAAGAATCCAGTGTCACCTGAAGGGGGCACAAATCTGCCATCTGAGAAATGGCCATGTTTGCTAAATAACACTATCCATCTGTAAAGGTTCATGGCATGTTTAGCGAATATTCTTGACTCCAGAAAGCAAGTGAGAAAGCATATTGGATAGAAGGAGACAATGGAGAGAGGTGTTCAGAATATCCCCAACAGCAGAATCAGAGGAGAGGAAAAGCAACATTCTGGAGGATCTGTTGTGAGTGAACTTTGAGGGACTAAGTTTTAATGTATTGTTTTCTTATTAGCTGGATTCATATAAGTGGGACCTGTGTTATTGAAAACAGAATTTAGTTCAGTTAGGGAATAAGTAGTAGTTATGGAATCATCAATAAGAATCCTGTTACTTTGTTCACTGTTGGAGTTAGATAAATAAATTGTTACCCATTAATTGTAGAGTGAGTGAAAGGATTTCATCTCATTTAACCACCTCTTTATAATAGTTTGTGGGGTAAGAGATAGGATATACCACATGTCACATTATGAGGCAAGGTGATCCTCTCTGGGTGTTTCGGTTTCAATTATTAGAGGGGTGTTGGCCTCTGATTCATAACACCCCTATTCAATCAGCAGACATGATTAAGAACTGATAAAGCAATGGACTAAAAAGGCACATGTTTCAATTAAAAAGTAACAGGAAGCAACCAATCAAATTGTTTGAAAAAATACATTGCTGGTTACCATTTTGTTTACAATCAGGTCAGAATCTGCCATGGAATCATAGAATCCCTACAGTGTGGAATAAAGCCCTTTGGCCCAACACGTCCACAACGACCCTCCGAAGAGTAACTCACCCAGACCCATTCCTCTACCCTATTATCCTACATTTACCCCTGACTAATGTACCTAACCTACACATCCCTGAACTCCATGGGCAATTAACATGGACAATTCATCTAACTTGCACATCTTTGGATTGTCGGAGGAAACCGGAGCACCCAGAGGAAACGCACGCAGGCAAGGGGAGAATTTGCAAACTCCACACAGTCGACTGAGGCTGAAATCGAACCCTGCCATCGCAAACTAGGTCAATAGCAACCAGCACAATAAAATGACCACCTAGTGGCACAGGCAGACTCCCTCCTCTGTTGCTGCTGGGAGCCATTTTTTAGGGGTCAGTAAAGGGTATGGTGCAGGAACCCAACTATCCATCAAAAAACCCAAGATCAGGCCTTTCTGAATTTTGAACAGGACTGGTAGGCCACAGAATCATTCCATTTCCCTCAGTGGGATTTGTCATTGAGGTGAAAGGTCATAAAACATCTTTAAAAGGAAAGAGAGAAAATTTCTGTGGTTTTCTGGCTGATATTCAGTACGTGGGGCAGCATGGTGGCTCAGTGGTTAGCACTTCTGCCTCACAGTGTCAGGGATCCGAATTCAATTCTAGCCTTGGGCGACTGTCTGTGTAGAGTTTGCACATTCGTCATGTATCTAAGTGGGTTTCCTCCAGGTACTCCAGTTTCCTCCCACAATCCAAAGATGTGTAGGTTAGGTGCATTAGTCAGTAGAAAATATAGGGTAGGGGAAATGGGTCTGGGTTGGTTACTCTTCAGAGAGTCGATGTGGGATTCTGTGATTCAATGGTGATTCAAATTGGTATATAAGAAGGACTTTAAAGGGGGTAGGAAACAAGTCCATAGAAGTGCCATATTATTTAAGAGTGTCAGGGTCTAAAAAGTCTGAGGAGTCCGATAAGCATCACCCACTAGAATAACGGACTTGGTGGCAGAACAGCTTACAGTCTTAGAGAAGTAAGAATAACATTAAGGTCCTGAGGATGGTCTAAGGCTATCCTACCTGAGATTCTGCTTCATTGTGCAGTTTTATTAATTCAGCTCAAATCAAGGTCAGCTCTTACCAAGACCATCAACTGTGATCAAAATCACTGAAGTTGACTTTTTAAACATTTTCCTGAAACAGCTGTTCAATTCATTGATGGACAGTGATCAGTCTGTTATTTAACGAAATATTTATTTTATAGGACAATTGTTTGAAGTGTGCCTTATTAGGGAATGAAATTGATCACCATTTCTTCCCAAACTATCCCAATCAGCAGGATATTGACCTATAGGGTCTGGTTAGCTTTGGAAGTTGGACCTAATTTGGGCAAATTGTGTCATTGAACCCACAGAAAAGTCCACATACAGATGGATTTGTGCATAATCCACTTGGATTTAAGATCTTCCTTACTTGTACAGGTATAGCTGACACTGCCCTACGGAGCTGATAATATGTCAACTTATAAATACTGAAATCAAAATGGAAAATCTCAATGGGCTGAATTTTTCAAGGGGAGTCAGGACCGCTTTGTTGAGATTTTGGTTAACAGAGAATTTTGCCCCATTTGGCCTTGTAATTGGCCACCTGCAGACCTGCCATATGAAGATTGTGCCAGCCAGGGGGTCTTTGGGAGAGGTGATCCCTGTGGAATAATGTAGAGGACTTCAGGCCTTGAGCAGGTAAGGGAAATGTATTGTTAAAAGATTTTACCCACTGTTAAAGGGAAACCTCTTTCAGGGCAGGTTGCCTTCTCTGCCCACAACCCCTTTATTGACATAAGTATTTTTGGGACCACCGCCAACAGCCCCTTTTTTGGCTAGTGCTGAGAAGTTGCCTCCATTTTGTTGGTGTCTTCCCCACATGTTGGGGTGGTTTGACATACCCATCATGAAAGCTATGCAGGCTTTGGAGAGCATGCAGAAGAGGTTTACCAGGGTGATTCCTGGATTACAGGGGATGAGCTATAAGGGGAGGATAGAAAAACTAGGATTGTTTTCTCTGGAGTGGTGGAGGCTGGGGGTGGGGAAGTTGGTTGAGACCTTATAGAAATCTATAAAATCATGAGATGCATAGATTGGTTTGACAGTCAGAATCTTTTTCCTCATCTAATGCTAGGCGGCTTGCATTGAAGTTGTGCGGGGGAAAATTCAAAGGAGATGGGAGTGGTAAGAATCTGGAATGCTTTGCCAGAAGTGGTAGTGGAGGCAGATAAGATAGAGTGTTTAAAGGGGCTTTTAGATAAGCACATAAATTTGCAAGGAATAGAATCATAGAATATTTTCTTAGAGTCTCGACAGTCTGAAAACAGGCCCTTCAGCCAAACAAGTCCACATCAACCCTCCGAAGAGTATTCTGCCAAGACCCAATCCCCTACCTTATTACTGTACATTTACCCTGACTACTGCACCTAACCTACATATCTCTGAACACTATGGACAATTTAGCATGGCCAATTCACCTAACCTGCACATCTTTGGACTGTGGGAGGAAACTGGAGCACCCGGGGGTAACCCACGCAGACATGGGGAGAATGTGCAAATTCCACACAGACAGTTGCCTGAGGGTGGAATTGAACCCGGGTCTCTGGTGCTGTGAGATAACAGTGCCAATCACTGAGCCACTGTGCCAGCCCTAATGACGGAATATGGACTAAGGGCGGGCAGAAGGGATTAGTTTAATTTGGCAGCATGTTTGCCACAACATTGTGGGCCGAAGGGCCTGTTCCTGTCCTGTACTATTCTGTGTCAAAGAGTGGCCCTCATTGTAAAATGTCCCCTCGTTTTAAATTCTGGATGTTGGCTTCTTGCTTGCTTGGGGCCGGCAGCCTCTTGACTTCCTGTCTCCTCCATTGGTAATGCTCCGGTGACAGGATCATATCCAGGATCTGATCTGCTGTGACTCTGCAAAATTTAAACAGTACACAATCCCCCACCCACATTCTCAGTGCACCTCACAAAGTCAGAAAAGTCCTGGCCAACATTGCAGGTCGAAGACTTTTCATCCTGCTGCCTTCTTGGTGTTTGGCTTTCCAGAGGCTCATAGGTCACTACAATCAGAGCCACTGCAGACAAAGTGTGCAGTCATTTAAGATTAAGCATGTGGCTATTGTCAGTTTTTCACTTTGTGCAGATATTGACAGGGCCAGAATTCTGCACAACCACAGTCCAGTGTACAAAATGCAATTCATTGGGCATCACGAATATATAACTTCTGTCTTTCCACTTGAAAATCTCAGTGCATCAGAATTCATGTGTGGTACATTGCATAAACACAAACAGTCAATGGTTCAGTTGGGACTAAGAACCTGACCAGATGTGAAACTAAGACACAAGACTGCTGATACTAGCCAAGATACAGACCAGTGAATCTCATATCAGTCTATTGGAAACTATTGGAGAAAATTCTGAAGGAGAGCATCTATCTCCGATTGGAGAGGCAAGTCTTGATCAGGGATAGTCAGCATGGTTTCATCAGAGGAAGGTCATGCCCAACAAATTTGACTGAACTTTTTGAGGAAGTGGCCAGGTGTGAAGATGAGGGTAGTGCAGTTGATGTAGATTCTATGGATTTCAGCAAACCCTTTGACACGAAGGCAAATACACATGGGATACATGGCAATTTGATAAAGTGGATTCAGAACTGGCTCAATTGTGGGAGACAGAGAGTGACTACTGAAGGCCGCTTTAGTGACTGGAAGCCAGTGTCCAGAGGCACACCACAGGGGTCTGTGCTGTGTGCCCTATTAGTCATCATTAATATAAATGACATAGATGTCTATGTGAGGCATTGGATTATTAATTTTGAGGATGACACAAACATTTGTCGGGTGGTTAACAGTGAGGTTGAATGTCTTGGGCTACACAATGATCAAAAGTGGCAGATGGAATTTAACCCCGAAAAGTGTGAGGTGATGCACTTTGGGAGGAGTAATTTGACAAGAATGCACTCAATAAATAGTATGACTCTTGGAAGTTCCATGGGACAAGGGATCTTGGCGTGTTTGCCCATAGATCTCTGAAGGCATGTTAGCAAGGTGGGGAAAAAGTATATGGGTCACTTGCCTTTATCAATCGAGGCATAGATTACAAAAGGAGGGAAGTCATAGATTCATTGAGAAGTACAGCACAGAAACAAGACCCTTTGGTCCAACTTGTCCAGGCCAACTAGATATCCTAAATTCATCTGGTCCCATTTGCCAGCACTTGGCCCATATCCCCCTGAACCATCCTGCTCATGTACCCAACCAGATGCCTTTTAAATAGTCATTGTACCAGGCTTGACAACTTTCTCCGGCAGTTCATTCAATGTGCGCACCACCCTCTGCGTGAAAAAGTTACCCTTCAGGTCCCTTTTAAACCTTTCTCCTCTCACCCTAAACCTATGCCCTCTAGTTCTAGTCCCCCTCCCCAGGGAAAAGACCTTGTCTACTTACCCTATCCGTATCCCTCATGATTTTAAAAATCTCTGACACTCCAGGGAAAACAGCCACAGCCTATTCAACCTCTCCCTAAGGCTCAAATCCTCCAACTTCGGAAACATCCTTGTAAATCTTTTCTGAACCCTTTCAAGTTTCACAAAACCCTTCCTACAGGATGGAGTTATATAGAACTTTAATGCGACCACAGCTAGAGTACTGTGCGCCGTACTGGTTGCCACATTACTGGAAGGATATGATTGCATTGGAAGGGTTGCAGAGGAGGTTCACCAGGATGCTGCATGGGAGGGAAAATTTAAGTTATAAGGAAAGGTTGGGTTGTAATAGTTGGAGAAGATTGAGGTGTACAAGATTACGAGGGACAAGGACAGAGTGAGCCCTTGGTTGAAGAGTCAGTCATGAGGGGACACAGATTCTAGGTGAGGGGCAGGAGGTTTAGGGGGCATGTGAGGAAAAAAATCTTCTTACCCTGAGAGTGGCGACAGTCTGGAATGCAGTACCTGTGAGGGTGGAAGAGGCAAATTGCCTCACATTCTTTAACAAGTATTTAGATGATCACTTGGTACCTCTAGCATTCAAGGCGAAAGAGCAAGTCTTGCTTGGTTGAAGTTCGGGTGTATCTCACATGTCAGTGTAGACTCAATGAGCTGAAGGACTTCTTCTGCATGATGATTCTATGGCACTAGAGATTGCAAAATGAACTGAAGTATCCCACATTACAAGGCGAGAGCGCCTGTGGGGTCTAACCTTGATTACTCATTAAAACTTCCTTAATCAGAAGGTAGAGGAAACTCATGTAGGACAATGGATTGAACCCAGCACTACCCATACCCATTTGGGTTTCAGTTAACTCTGACTGAGCTCCTCTGCATATCGATTGAAATGATCGTTCAGCAAATTGTGCCACAGAGAAAAGCAAATAAATTAATTGGAGAACCATTGACTAAAATCAATAGTTTATTTACTGCAGCTTCAGAGAGCTTGTTTATTCATTTAAACTCTGTTTCTAATTACTAATTTGCAGCTTTGTGTGCCTGACATACAAAGAGAAGCAGATGTTAAACTGTCGATGAACATTCTTGCCTGTGCCTCATAACATATTCAGTATTGTTTGCACTCAAAGGAAAATATTGAGGTTGAATGTAAAATCTGTTTTAGTATTAGTTAGCACATTTGCAATGATGTCTGAGTTTCCATTCCTAAAGCAATGGAGATCTCATTCACTGGCTGGAGAGCCAGTGTCTGTAGAGACAGGTGTCATCTCTATCAGGAATGGCCCACTGCCATCTTAAGTGGATAGCAGCAGGTCTTCGCGCAAGAACCATGGGGGTGATTTCTACCCACCGAGAACTACCAAACAGAGGCCAGAAGCTCCGTTGTACAACATCATCACCTGGAAGGCAGTGGCTGCTGATAGTACTGCACTTTTAGGAGAAAGTGAGGACTGCAGATGCTGGAGATCAGAGCTCAAAAGTGTGTTGCTGGAAAAGTGCAGCAGGTCAGGCAGCATCAAAGGAGAAGGAGAATCGTTGTTTCGGGCATAAGCCCTTCTTCAGGAAGCTTTTAGCTCAAGACAAAAAAACTGCAGATGCTGGAATCCAAGGTAGACAAGCAGGAGGCTGGAAAAACATCAAACAACCAGGCCATACCTTCTACCTATCACCACCCCGCTCCTTTCACCACCGAAAAACCTCCCTCACCCCACCCTTTATCTGCAGCTCCATTTAACCCCATCCCTGAAGAACGGTTACACCCAAAACGTTGTCTTCTCTACTTCCTGATGCTGCCTGGCTTGCTGTGGTCTTCCAGGCTCCTGCCTGTCCATGATGGTACTGCACCCAGCTGAAGATGGTCCGACAATGGATGAGTGATGATGCAGCAATGAAGGAGGTAAAGGTGTTGGGCTGAGAGGGAGAGGTTTGGATCACAATAGGCGTCCTCTTCCTGATTCCCTCGATCAGGCATTGAGTGCCTATGAATGAGTGGTCATGACCCTCCACAAGAACCAGCAAGCTTTTCCCTTTAGTAGAGGGGTCAATAACTGGTGGTGGGGGCTGGGGAATGTTTTATGAAAAGGAGAAGGCTTGATGGGGTCTTGAGGAAAATAAATAAACCCAGAGGGTTTTAAGTATCAGAAACTCATTGCCTAAAAGGTTGGTAGAGGTGGGAACTCTCATTTAAGAACTATTCAGACAATCACTTGAAATGTCATAACATACAAAGGCAAAGGACCAAGTGCTGAAAAATGGGGCAAGAATAGATGGACATTTGATGATTGACATGACACAAGGGGCTAAAGGACCCCTTTCTGGACTGGAATAAAAACCTGATAAACTCCAATCCCCAACCCATATCTTACTATCATTCAACTGTGACCATCCAGCAACAAATGAAAGCTTTGATTAGCTGTAATACTCTCACTGGCCTCTACTCTCCAGTGAGGCTGCTGTTCAATAGACATGCCTACCTCTGAATGGCCAGCAAGTGCTTAGTGAGCTGGACTCCTGCTCTTGGGGTCCTGAATCCCTGGGAAGTACTGCTGCTGTCCAATTAGCTGCCTGAGAGTCATCTAATTCATTGAGCCTTCCCTGGAAGAGAAAGTGCCAGCTGGCTGAATAGACAGACAATGCTTAAGAGACCTATCACCTCTCTTAAATTCAGCCTGGATGTATTATTTCTCATGTTTAGAAGAACTGGTAACTAAAGGAGAGAAATACAAAGCAAATGCTTTAGAAAAATAAGGGGGAGGTGAGGCAAAGTTTACAAATAGTAAATTGAATTGATGTGGGATGGAAAAATGCTGGGTGAAGAATCAATAATAATTTTCAAAAGGGAATTAGGTAAATATTGGAATGTAAGGATTGGGGCTGGTGGATGTGTGACTATTAAGAACTAATGTGACCTTCTGTGCGCTATAATTTGATAAAGCTCTTTGTTCTTTAAAATCTGATAGTGGTAGAAAGGCAGGAGGCACTCAGTGGCTTAAATGGAGACTTGTCCATGAATGTTCCTCAAACAATGTGACCACTTCACTGCAGAACAGACACAGTGTACTCTTCACCTGTCCAGGGCAGTATGTGACTCTTGTTTGAAGTCAAGATACATCAGACTGCAGCCAACAGCAGATGCAGCTCAGCCCACCCACAGTGAGTGAGAAGTGAACAGGAGGCAGCCTGATCATTTGAACATATGCCCCTCTATTAATGCAATGCTGCAGGATTCATCTCTTGTGTTTATGCCCAAACTTCTGTTGGACTTCCTGTGTGGCCACTTTAGATTTTCCGCCTCTAAACATTTACATTTCTAACTCTTGAGAGAAAGCAGTGGGTGTGAAATGTTCAGGTATGTGTTGAGCTGTCTCTGGGTGGACATGCATTGGAGTTGAAGCCAGGAAGGAGCCAAGCATTGGAAACACAATTCTGCCAAGCCTGAGAATGGAATGGAGTTGCTAACCTACATTGTAAGTGCTTCCACTGAGTTTAAAGAATGAAGTTGCTTATTTGGCAATATCTTTCTGAAAGGAAGGAGACCAGAACTGCATGCAATATTCCAAAAGTGACCTAACCAATGTCCTGTACAGCCATAACATAGCCTCCCAACTCCTATACTCAGTCGTCTGACCAATAAAGGCAAGCATACCAAATGCCTTCTTCACTACCCAATCTGCGACTCTACTTTCAAGGAACTATGAATCTGTACTCCAAGGTCACTTTATTCAGCAACAGCCCCACAGGACCTTACCATTAAGTGTATAAAAACTGCTCTGATTTGCTTTTCCAAAATGTAGCATATTGTATTTATCTGAATTAAACTTGATCTGCCATTCCTCAGCCCTTTGGCCCATCTGATCAAGATCCCATTGTAATCAGAGGTAGCCTTCACTGTCCACTACTAACTAACTAAACCTCCTGCAGAATGTTCCTCCTGCAGAATGTGGCAGGTAAGAGACACAACACATGTCTCCGCCAACCACATCTGTGGGAAGTGCACCCAACTCCAGCTCCTCGAAAACTATGTTAGGGAACTGGAACGGGAGCTGGATGAACTGCGGAACATCCAGGAGGTTGAGGGGGAATTGAGAGGATGTACAGGGAGGTGGTCACTCCTCAGACACAGGATAAGTTCAGCTAGGTTACAGTCAGGGGAGGAGAGGGAACTGATGGACAGAGCAGCAATAAGATTACCATTTTGGATACTGCTCGTGGGAACAGCCTACCAGGGAAAAGCTATAGTTGTCAGGTCTCCGACACTGAGCTGGCACTGTGGTTCAGAAGGGAAGAGGGGAGAATAGAAAAGCGCTAGTGGTAGGGTACACAATAGTTAGATGGATTGACAGGAGATTTTTGTGGTCAGGAACGGGACTCCCAGAAAATATGTTGCCTCCCTGGTGCCAGGGTCTGGGATGTCGCCGATCGGGTTTACAGGATACTGAAGGGGGTGGGTGAGCAGCCAGAAATCATGGTACATATTGGCACCAATGAGATAGCCAGGAAAGGGATTGAGGATCTGAAAAGTGACTGCAGAGAGCTAGGTTGGAAGCTGAAGAGCAGGACGATTAGAGTAGTGATCTCAGGATTGCTACCGGTGCCAGGAGATAGTGAGGTGAGGAACAGTCAGTGAGTGTAGCTTAACACATGGCTGTGAGCCTGGTATCCCAGGCTCACAGATACCTAAACCATTGGGATACCATCTGGGGAAGGTGGGACCTGCACATGAAGGATGGGTTGCACCTGAGTTGGAGGGGCACAGATGTCCTGAGTGGGAGATTTGCTTGTGTAGTTCAGGATGGTTTAAACTAATTTGGCAGAGGAGTGGGAACCAGAGCTACACATCTGAGAGGGGGGGGGGGGTGGGGCGACATTGTTGTAGATGGGGCAGTGACAGGCTGTAATGAATCTATCGGGAAGGTTTTTCATGTGATGAAACAAAGGGAGGGTGGAAAAAGAGGAGGGGGTGTAGTATTGCTAATTAGAGAGTGCATCACATCTACAGAAATGAAGTTTGTTGAGGAAGGTTTGTCTACTGAGTCAGTATGGGTGGAAGTTAGGAACAGCAAAGGAGCAGCCACCTCATTGGGGGTTTTCTATAGACCCCTCTAATAGCAGTAGGGAGATTGAAGAACTCATAGGCGGGCAGATTTTGGAAAAATGCAAATGTAACAAGGTTATTGTTATGGGTGGGAGAACACTTTGATGACAGTGACCATAACTGCCTCACATTTACCATAGCCATGAAGAGGGAAACGAGCAGTTACCATGGGAAGATATTTAAGTGGGGAAAAGGAAATTATGATGCTATCAGACAGGATTTGGGAACTACACAGTGGGAGCAATGGCTTCACAGATAGAGCACAGCAGCCATTTGGAGACTGTTTAAGGAGCAGTTGTTGTGAATGATGCACAAATTTGTTCCTCTGAGACCGGCAAGAAGGGGTAAGATTAAAGAACTTTGGATGATGAGAACAGAGGAGCTTCTCATCAAAAGGAAGAAGGCAGCTTACATAAGGTGGAGGAAGCAAGGATCTAACACAGCTTTAGAGGATTGCAGGCTTGCTAGATAGGAGCTAGAAATGGACTGAGGAGAGCCAGGAGGGGGCACGAAAAAGGCTTGGCAGGAAGGATTAGGAAGAGCCCAACTGCATTTTACTCATACGTGAGGAATAAGAGAATGATCAGGGAGAATGTAGAGCCGGTCAGGGATTACGTAGGGAACTTGTGCGTGGAGTCTGAGCAGATAGGGGAAGCCCTAAATGAGTTTTTTGCTTCGGTTTTCACTAAGGAAAAAAACCTTGTTGTGAATGAGAACTTGAGGAGCTGGGATACAGACTTGAACAGATCAAGATCGATGAAGTTGGTGTGCAGGAAATTTTGGCAAACATTAAGATTGATAATTCCCCAGGGCCAGATCAGATTTATGCTAGGTTGCTCTGGGAAGCAAGAAATGAGGTTGCTGAGCCGCTGGCAAAGATCTTTGCTTCCTCACTCTTCATGGGAGTCATACCAGAGGATTGGAGGGAGGCGAATGTTGTTCCTCTTTTGAAGAAAGGTAATAGGAAAATCCCTGGCAATTACAGACCAGTCAGTCTTACATCTGTGGTCAGCAAGGTTTTGGAAAGAATTCTGAGTGATAGGATTTATGACTATTTGGAAAGGCATAGCGTGATTAAAGACAGTCAGCATGGCTTTGTGAGGGGCAGGTCATGCCTCACAAATCTCATTGAGTTCTTTAAGGAGGTGATGAGACATGTTGACGAAGATCAAGCAGTGGATGTGGTGTATATGGACTTCAGCAAGGCATTTGATAAGGTTCCCCACGGTAGGCTCATTGTTAAAGTCAGGAGATATGGGACGGAGGGAGATTTGACTGTTTTGATTCAGAATTAGTTGGCTGACAGAAAGCAGAGAGTGGTTGTAGATGGAAAGTATTCTGCCTGGAGGTCAGTGGTGTGTGTTGTCCTGCAGGGTTCTGTTCTTGGGCTTCTACTCTTTGTAGATTTTATAAATGACTTGGATGAGGAGGTTGAGGGGTGGGTTAGTAAGTTTGCCGATGACACAAAGGTCGGAGGTACCTTTGATTGTATTGAGGGCTGTTGCAGGCTGCAGCGCAACATAGACAGGATGCAGAACTGGGCTAAGAAATGGCAGATAGAGTTCAACCTGGATAAGTGAGAAGTGATGCATTTTGGAAGGTTGAACTTGAATGCTGAATATAGGATTAAAGACAGGATTCTCGGCATTGTGGAGGAACAGCAGGATCTTGGTGTTCAAGTGCATAGATCCCTCAAAGTTGCCACCCAAGTGGACAGGGTTGTTAAGAAAACATATGGTATTTTGGCTTTCATTAACAGGGGGATCGAGTTTAAGAGCCGTGAGGTTTTGCTGCAGCTCTACAAAACCCTGGTGAGACCACATTTGGAATATCGTGTCCAGTTCTGGTCACCCTACTATAGGAAAGATACAGAGGCTTTGGAGACGGTGCAAAGAAGGTTTACCAGGATGCTACCTGGACTGGAGGGCTTGTCTTACGAAGAGAGGTTGACTAAGCTCGGACTTTTCTCTCTGGAGAGAAGGAGGAAGAGAGGTGACCTGATCAAGGTATACAAGATAATGAGAGGCATGGATAGAGTTGATAGCCAAAGACTTTTCCCCAGGATTGACTGGCACAAGGGGTCATAGTTTTAAGGTGTTAGGAGGAAGGTATAGAGGTAGGTTCTTTACGCAGAGAGTTATGAATGCATGAAATGCATTGTCAGCTGTAGTGGTAGAAGCAGTGTCATTAGGGACATTTAAGTGACTGCTGGACACGTACATGGACAGCAGTGAATTGAAGTCTGTGTAGGTTTAGTTATTTTATGTTAGATTAGGAATAATCCTTGGCACAATATTGTGGGCTGAAGGGCCTCTTTTGTGCTGTCTGTTTCTATGTTCTATACCTCCTTATCTTCACATCCAAATCACTTATATAAATGAGAAAAAGTAGTGGACCCAGCACCGATCCTTGTGGCACTCCACTGGTCACAGGCCTCCAGTCTGAAAAACAACCCTCCACCGCCACACTCTGTCTTCTACCTTTGAGCCAGATTTGTATCCAAATGGCTGTTTCTCCCTGTATTCCTTGTTGAACACCTTACTGAAGTCCATATAGATCACGTCTACCACTCTACCCTTACCAATCCTCTTTGTTCCTTCAAACTCCTCGATCAAGTTTGTGAGACATGATTTCCCATGCACAAAGCCATGTTGACTCTCCCTAATCAGTCCTTGCCTTTCCAAATACATGTACATCCTGTCCCTCAGGATTCCCTCCAATAACTTGCCCACCACCAATGTCAGGCTCACTGGTCTATAGTTCCCTGGCTTTTCCTTACCATCTTTCTTAAATAGAGACACCATGTTAGCCAACCTTCAGTCTTCTGGCATGTCACCTGTGACTACTATTACAACCATCTCAGCAAGGGGCCCAGCAATCACTTCCCTCGCTCCCCACAAAGTTCTAAGATACACCCCATCTACAGTATTTTTAATTACGTATGCCGCAAATGGTTAATCTGAAAATTACAATACTGTGCAGTCAGTTTCATATCAGATTGATGTCTCAATGAGACAGGGCATTCAATCAGGCACCTTTCAAAGGGTAGAGGACTCTTCCATTCAGTGTTGAGAATGTAACGTGTTTAAACTGAGTTGCCTGCCATATACAACCTATCCTAAACTTGTTGCTGTTTCCAGTGCTTCAAGCCATCAGTCAGTAACACTCGATAAACCAACTCCTCGTCATGGGGTCTGTTATTGCCAATAAACAAAGTATCGTCATGAAAGGATTCCCTGTAGTGTGATCCGTCACCGCAGCAGCTAGGACAATCAAACACTTTGAAATCACTGAAGCATCGCAGTGAAGGGTAATGATGGTTATTGTTTACATGCACAGTGCATTGCCAAAACCTTGCATTTGCTTCCAATGTGAATCAACCAAGTGATGAGGCCCTCTATTTATGGTTTACAAATGTTATCCACTTTGTAATTCAAAGTGTTATTCATTCCCTTCAATGTTTAACATCAGAAGATGACAGTCAAAGGAATATATCAATTATAAATTTCAATTTTTAGCAGTTGGTGGTGACTTAGAGTGGAATTCTCACCTCTGTAACAAAGCTGGAGAGTTTAAGTTCCATTTCAGAAAATTATTTTCAAACTGCCATCCTGAGGTAGTGGTTGTTGGTCAGAGGTGCTGCTTTTCTGATTAAATGATCAATTAAGGAACTTTGGTTAAGAAAAAAAAAACTTTGAACTTATTTAAAGTTCTGAATAATTGTCCCTGGAGTTAGCCTATGTATAGCCCTCAATTGTTCATTAATCAGATTAATAGATCATTTTGCTATTCATGTGAGCATGTAATGCCCAAAATCGCTGCCAATTCTTCTGCAAATATTAATTACATTTCAAAAGTCATTTATGTGAATTTGTCATGAGCTGTCACCATGAAAAGATAACCACATTAAAGTTCTTTTAGATTTTAAAACCTGTTCGTATTTTTTTTAAAAATCCACTTTCACTGTGGTAACTTGTGCTGGAAGATTGCTCCACTGACAAAGGCAACAGGATGGGAGATAATTTTTAACCTAACTGTCCTGAGATTTTATTATACACCCTCTGGAGCAGGTGAGACTTGAACTCATGTCTATTGGCACAGTGGTAGGGATGCTAATACTGCACCACAAGAGCCCTAGCAGACGATGCTTCAATCAAGATGTTCTTCAAGGGCACGCTGACCATAATTTATGCAAGCATCTCTTAATTTAATGATCTATCCCACCTCCTACTTGTTCACTCTCCTGTACTCCATGCGTTCCATATTTCTCAGGTGGTGACTGGGAGATTACTGGCGAGTCACCTCTTGCTGCTGCTTGAGTATCTGTGATTTTTGTGCACGAGTGCCGTGCACCTTTATACGCTGTATCATTGGCTCACTCGGCCACAAGGAGGCGAAGGGAAGAGATGGGTAACTCCATGGCTGAGGCTGGAGGGTAATCTTTAACAAATAATTAAAATGCTTCATAAGGAGGAAACTGTCAGCACCCGGCATTAATTGTCTAACTTGACTTGGCCATTTACTGCCTGGTTCCATCACTGCTTGGAATCCTCGACCCCACCCAAATCCCAGCATGATGCCCTGTTCCAGTGTGCGCTTACCTCAGCCAGGATTAATAGACAAATTTGTCTTCACACCTTTTAGTCAAGAAAGAATACTCACAATTAAATAATGCAGTGAAAAAGCAACAAATGCTCCAGGGAGTGCATGGTGGCATCTGCGTAAGACTGAATTATTGGAAAACATGATTAAACTAACTTTCACTCTACCTGCATCCACCCCTTCCAACTGATTTCCTCCTGCCTGGTTTTTGCCAGCAGCCTTTGGTTTTATTTCCCCAGAACTGCTTAACTTATCCATCTATAAGTTTTGACAATAGGTGCTAATATCTGAGTTAGGTGCTAATTCTGTTCTTAGAATTGGAATGCAATACAAGCCAAGGAAGGCACATGCCATTTGGCTTTTTCAATATGATTCCTCCTGAAAACACCATTCTTTAATTTGCCCACTGTCAATTTAAGTTTATGGTCCTTGGTTAAACTATTCTCTTGTTTTTAGATGTAAGCATGAAGACATTCATCTTTAGCTCTTGCACAATATAAACAAAAATCATTCTGCAGCTTAATTTCTATTTGTCAGCGCGTAGCATGTAAAAGAACACTTCACCCTACAACGTTCTGACTTCGAATGTCTTGAGATTAGAGCCCCATAAATTAGTTTGCTATTCCAATTTTGTATTCGGCACTATCTTTGCAGGAATTTATTAGTCCTCAGCACTTTAGTCTATCAACTTTATTTGTATGGCTAAAGTCAAAGTTCTCTAGATAGTGGAAATACATGATAATTCAACTAAGGCTGATTCACCTTAATTGATGAACAAGTTGTACCTTATAACTATCTTGTGAACTCCTATTTTGTTGTTAACTCCTATTTTGTTGTTATGCATAATCCTTTTTGCTCTGAGCATCTCCAGGGTCCTTTCTTGAGCACTAAAATTTCCTTTCTAATCTTAGTTAACATTTTACTAAAGTCCTCCCATGATTCAATACTGAAATGTTTGACGTGAGATCATTGAATGTTCGACAGGAATATTAGCTGTTTGAACATTTAACTAGATCAGGGATGCAGGTGGGCTCAAGTGGACTCATTAGAGAAGGGACTGAACTGAATATTTTCCTGTGGTATTAATCTGATTAGTGAGTAGGAATATTATGTAAATCATGGCAGCTTTTGGTTTGTGAAATACCATATGAGTCTATGTTTCATATTCTGCTTCAGTGGACCAGATTGCAGATTCACAATGCTAGCATAATAGATATAGACATCAGCACAAAATCACAGTAAGAAATGAAATATAGAAAACACAAAGGAGGGAGGGCAAAATACCAGGCAAAGATTTGCATGGAAGTAATAAAATGTTTACTGTAAAAACTACAGGGAGAAAGTGAGGACTGCAGATGCTGGAGATCAGAGCTTAAAAATGTGTTGCTGGAAAAGCGCAGCAGGTCAGGCAGCATCCAAGGAGCAGGAGAATCAACGTTTCGGGCATAAACCCAATAACTGACTGGTGAAACAGCATAGCAGGGTATGTACTGACAGTACTCAATCAGACCATACTTGCAAAAGCCACTTTGTAATCTCTGAAATTCTGCAATTTGATATCACTTGCTGGACAGTCCCGAGTTTGCTAAGAATTGTACTAACCACAGATCTGAGATGATCAGTGGCCCACTTATATGAAGCTTGACATATTCAGATACAGGGACCTGTACTCTGCAGAGGAACAGAACATGTCCCGACATTGTCCTTTCTCCTGAATCAAACAAAGTTTCAAGAGTCAGTGCCCCCTCCCCCCTCCCCCGGTTGATTCTTCAGGCAATTGGAGCTGATTGATCAACCAATCAGCACCATTTTCTCACGCAGCCTAAATTGTTGCTCCTTTTGGAATTTGGAATCCTTGCATCACTCCTGGAAGATTAAAAGACGACTGTTTACCAGTAGTCAAGTTCTGTACTACCAAGTGAGCATTAATAATGAAATGAGATTAGAAGGCAAAACCTGAGAAGAGTGCTTTCTCCTGAAGCATTCCCTAAAAGCAGCAGTGACCAAGCCATCACTTAAATCATAAAGTGCCCATTGAGCCTTTATCTCTCTGTTCACTTGATATCTGCCAGACAGCTCCTCACAATGCCTGGCATGCTTTGGAGTCTCAATCAATTTCAAACTTATCTCTTACTTTTCTCTCTGATTCTGCATTTTGATGCTCCAAGCATTTGATAATTGCTACATTTTGAATGCAGGCAAGGTATTATTTTGGAGGTGGCAAGGTGGCTCAGTGGTTAGCCCTGCTGCCTTGCAGCACCAGGCACCCAGTTTTGTTTCCAGCCTCAGGCAACAGTCTGTGTAGAGTTTGCACATTTTCCCTGTGTCTGTGTGGGTTTCCTTTGGGTGCTGTGGTTTCCTCCCACAGTCCAAAGATGTGCAGGTTAGATGGATTGGCCATGTTAAGTTGTCCTGTAGTGTCCAGGGTTGTGTAAGCTAGTTGGGTAAGCCATGGTAATAATGTGGGGTTACAGCAATATGGTAGGGGACTGGGTTTGGGTGGGATGCTCTTCAGAGAGTTGGTACAGACTCCATGGTCTGAAATGCCTCCTTCCACACTGTAGGGAACCTATGTTTGTAATTGAAAAATGTAATAAAAAAGCAAAGGAAACAAACATAAGAAATGAAAGAAAATGGGAAAATGTGAAAGTCAATTTGGATGTTCTAACATTTAATGATGACTAACATATTGTGTTATTTGCTGGTAAACAACTGATGATTAAACCTGCATTGATTACACTGCAGTCATTAATCCTTCAGTGAAGTTTTCATCACTCAATGACTATGTGAACAGTTTGGTCATTGATGTCTACCAGCTTTTCGGCAGAATTAATGACCCACAAATGAAACTGCGGAAATGAGTGGCTTTGAAATCTGTAATATGTTGGATACATCAGATGATACATGGGAAAACTCTCATTTTTCATTTACTGAGGAATTCACTTCCCTCACAGTCTAAAATAACTGACCATAAGCATTAAATAAAAAAACGTTTGTATCTAACAGAGGATAAAAATCGCTGTGAATCATTTCAAAGCATTAATCACAACCCAACAATTAGGCTCAGATGACAGATTTTTCTATTTTTCAGTAAGATTGCTACCTTCTTACAATCAGTCCCAGTTTTACAGAATGATCTTCTGCATCATTTTTCCTGGAGATTTCACACATTCTCCCTGTTGATTTCACCATTTATTTAAGTCTAAAAGAAATAACATAGCAGTTCCATAGTTTCCATAGCCTGTGTTTTCAAAGTCAGATTTCTATAAGTGAAAGTAACTGGAAAGTAAAATTACAGACGGAAAAATGTATATGGTCTGGATTTTCTGCTCGAAACAACAGTGCAGCTAACTCATCTTGTATCAGCGAGGACCTAGAATAGCAAGTTCCACCAATGACACATGTTATAGTTAAATATGCAAATCAGAAAATTGCTGTGTAACATGCTTTGCTGCTTCAAAGGCTGTACAAAAATTATGTCTTGCTCCATGATTGAAACACATGGCAGATTTTCTGGCAATGTAGGCCCCTTCATTCCAGTGAAAATAACTTTTTAATAGTATAAGAAGTTCTAAATATTGTTGAATTTATTAATCGGATTCTAGGTATTGCTGGAAATTCAAAAAAAACTGAGAGACTTTAAACATCTCAACTTTTGCTATTGACTTTCTCTCTCGCTCGCTGCCTTGATCACCGCTTTCTTTTCCCCTTTCTATTTTACTTTGTGTTTAGCTTGACGTTGTGTTCAATGCTGCAACCGTCTTCCTGTTACAGATGCAGTGTTGCTCATTAACCTTCAATTTGGCTGGATAAGGACTTGCATACAATGGTCTGTTCATTGCAAGTCCCAGAGGCACTCATTTGAGATTTGGCTGACAGAAATCTGCTAGTATCTAGAAAAAAGAAATCTGTGATCTGACCTCTCCTGACTGCAAAATTCACCCAAGTAAATTGTTAGTCTCCATCTTTTTTTTGTGTTTTCGGGTGTGGGCATCATTGTCAAGGCTCGTATTTATTGTTCATCCCCAGCTGCTCTGAGGGGATAATGCCAGGCTACTTTCTGTTAAGTGATTAAAAAATTTGCTTAAGAGGACAGTTGCGAGTCAGTCATATCAATGTGGGTCTGGACTCAAAAGTAAACCAGACTGGGGAGAAACAGTAAAATTTGTTTTTTTGATAAATAACATAAGCAGTTTGATTTTTGTGAAAAATCAAATAACTTTTTAAATGTATTAAAATACTAATAAACTTATGGCGATATTTCGGCAAGTCATATACATTCTCAGTAACAAAGTTCCAACACTATTTTAGTGATATTTTGTAAAGTTTTTCACTGTCTGTTCAAAAACACTCTTTTTTTCAAATTATTAATACTTGTCACTAACCCAGATCAACACCTCACCCCACCACCACAGTAATCAACCCAAAATTGATACTGCTTATTTCACCCAGCGTAGCATTCATAAGGATTAGTTAACATTTCAAAATTGACAGATCCCTTTAAGTATCATTTACTGCTTGCAGGCTATTGATTTTCCTATAGTTTCAACAAGGTCACTGCAAACTGAAAGGTCAATCATTTATTGATTACAACACAGAGAAATTATCTTTATTTGCTTTGAGTTTAAGCAGTAGTACAGGAACCATTTGGATTGGATGTGGGGCCAGTTCTTCATAGTGACAATAAACTTGAAGTCATAAGTAGGAAGCTGAATAAATGCTGTAGATGTAGTTACTACACTTGGAGAAATGTGTGGAACAAAGTTACTTGAGGGTGTAGTTGATTCAAGTAATATTGAACAGTGAGACAATTAATTAAGGCTATGGAGCGTAATATGTTTTGGATCTTGGATACCTGTATTTCTGTGGATGCCAGTTGTTTGGTTAAAAAGGAATAAGTCATTTAGTGTTATATGTAAAATAAATGCTCAAAATATTACAGTGTTCCAAGAGTATAGCTGTTAGGCATGGATATATCCACAGTGCATGGCAGAGGCATGGGGAGAGACCATTCAACCACCTAAGCTTGTTCTGCCATTCTATTGAATATGTAAGACATTTTAACTCCCATCTTGGTTTGATAACCCTTAACAACCTTATCCAACTAAAGTCTGTCAATCATAAAACTGAAATTTTCAATTGAGTATTTCCTCAAAGGTTTTTTAGGGCTGAGTGTTCTAGATTTCCAGTCATCATTATATCAAGACATCATTGCTGATATTATCTTTGAACCATTTTGCGGTATTTCCATGGTCATCTATCCCACCCTTACGCTCAATTTCCTCCAACGCAAAATAATTTGTCTCTATCACCCATCAAGTTGTTTAATCATTTAAACAGCAATTTGTTCACTCCATGCCTGAAGTGAGTCTATACAATGCAATTAATCATTATCATTTAACTATGTTAGGTCAGGTAACAATCTGGAATCTCCTAAATTGAGGTGTTCAGAAGTGAAACGCAATACTCCATATGGGGACCGTATAGAACTTTAAATATTTGTTACATAAATGCCGTTCCTTTACATTCCAGATCCCTGGAGAGAAAAGCCAACATTCCATTAGATGTTTCCATTTTTAAAAAAATCTTTGTTGCTTTTCTTGAGAGAGTAATCTTAATTGCACATATATTGAGGGAACAGATGCAAATCTTTTCAAAGTAGTCTATTTAATATATAAAAAAAACTCAAAATCTGGAGTCTGCAATTACCCAGGGAAATCTTAATTTTCTGTAATGTTTTTGAGTCATTTTGCAAGAGTTTGGATCAGCAAAACAAAAGGTTTTGTTTGATTAAAATGAAGGCTAACTAAAGAAGGACGACAATTTCTTGATGCTTTCTCACTTAAAACCGATTAGGAACGTGGTATTGCTCTCGAGTAAAAGATATCCAATTCATACAAGCAAAACTGATTTGACAGCATTTTAGAAAAAGGACAACATTTTTTTTTCAAGCAATGGAAGTACAGATAACTGGGATGTGGTGGGAGAGTAAAATCGAGAAACGTACAACATCATGCTTTGTTTAGCCCCTGGAGATCTGCAGCCTGCAAGATTCGTACTAGAACACCAATAAGCTGCAATTCAATCTCAAAGTGATACTTTAATCACAGGGCATTCCTTTAATCAAATTGGGAAAATGGAATGTCCTAACTGCAAAAAAAGCTTGCTGGAGGATGGTGGTAATGCCTCATTATGTTGAGAATGAAAAGCAGACAATATATCCTGAAGGTGGTTGGTTTTGTTCCTTTGTAAGACATTTCTCACAGAAGTGATAGGCAGTAGTTCTATCAATGTTGACATGTACATGATCTGTGGTGTTGTGAAACAAATGTTTCAAGGAGGTTCAGTTGTTCTAGTCTAACTATATGAGTCAACCTGTCCTACTTCTCAAATATTGTTCCATATTTCTCTTAAATTGCAAATACATCACCCCATTTGTACCATCTGTGCTCGCACCAAGATCCAATTTTATTTTCTGAGCATCCAAAATCTCAGGACTTTGCCACCATCATATTTTAACCACTATCCCTTCACTCGTCTTAGCTTCAGTTTTATGATCTTCAAAATGGGGTGGTGTCCTGTTCTAGAGTCCTTAGCCCTTTACCATTACTCTGCATTTAATGTCGGGCAATTGAAGAAACTTTGACTCCTGAGACAGTGGTCATGATTGATATAGTCATAAGGTTGGAGTTTGTAACTTCACTGTCACTCCTGAGTGCTGAGGAATATTGTCATTAAAAATAATATTACGAATGTAT
Source organism: Chiloscyllium plagiosum (assembly GCF_037043375.1). NCBI lineage: Eukaryota > Metazoa > Chordata > Chondrichthyes > Orectolobiformes > Hemiscylliidae > Chiloscyllium > Chiloscyllium plagiosum. The sequence continues at coordinate 60,541,674 of NW_028270153.1, forward strand.
ATAGAGAAGTCATGAGATGAGATTGATGTCAGCACAAATGAGGATAACAAGGGAATTCACAAATGATGGATGCAATGTTTTATGATAAGCCTCACACAGGATCTGTCTGGTTTCAGTACTGGCCTTGTTATTATACTATATATCACTATGTTCTCTCTATATAATTTATTCCACCTAGAAATTACTATTGGGAATATCATCATAAAAACCATATTCTTTTTTATTGCCTTCATTTTTAAACATTGGATTAAGGAATCTGTGTATAAAGGATGGCCATAATTTGAAAAAGCATGTTCACTAGAGCACACCGAGAGTTGTACACAATGTTGCTTTCCTCTGAAACAAAAGGAGTAAAAAGATAGACACTGCAGAGCCAATAGGTTCTGAATTAATGACAAAACTGCTTGGCAACAACATTCTGATCAGCTATTGGTGGTGCCTGGGTCATTGTCTAAAAGATATGATTCTGTGAGTGTGACTATGTCAGGCTGTTGCTTGATTAATTTGTGAGACTGCTTTCCCAATTTAGTCCCCAGATGTTAATGAGGCACAATTTGCAAAGTTGACAGGGATTTGTTTGTTGTCATATCTGGTGCCTAGGAGAAAGTGAGGACTGCAGCTGCTGGTGCCGAGAGCAGTCCCAGGTGGTCAGTCCAGTTTCATTCCTTTTTTGAGATTTTATAGTATTTGATCCAACTGAGCAGCTTGCTAGGCTATATAAGAGTATATACGCTGGAGGCTAGAAGAGCACAGCAAGCCAGGCGGCATCAGGAGATAGAGAAGTCGATGTTTCAGGCGTAACCTGTTTTCAGGACTCTTCAGGATATTTCAGAGGGCAGTTAAGAGTCAGTTATGTTGCTGTGGATTTGGAATGACATGTAGGCCATAGGACAGCAACTTACTTCCTTTTCCTCAAGGGCATTATTAAACCAGATGAGTTTTTCTGTCAATTGGCAATGATTAATTGTCATCATTAGAGATTTCTAGTTCCAGATTTTTATTGAATTCAAATTTTATCATCTAATATGGCAGGATTCAAGCGCAGGTCCCCACAACATCAGTCTACCTTTGGATTACCATTACAGTGACAATGTCATTATACCATCACCTCCCAATAGCTTTCAACATTTTTCAGATCTGCAAGGCATTGTTGTTCTACAAAAGACTGAGGGGAGATACCTTAAGACAGAGAAATTTTCTTTCTCACTCTCTCAAATCTTGTTACTTGTCTTTTTCCACCCATAATATCTGTGTCAAACTTTGTCTTTTTATCTGACTTAGCTGCAAGTATGTGTGTGTAGGTGACTGAGATTTTTAAAAATAACACATTTAACTGAGGCAGTAGTGAATTCAGAAATCTTTCTTTTTACTGCCATTTTATTAAAGTTGTGTGTTGTAATAAATACTTACTTTTGTTTAATAATGATAAATAGTGTGAATTGATTTTGCTCTGTGTAGCAGTCAGTCAGTCAGCAGTAGTCAACTTGGTGGCCTCGCTGGGACCTCATTTATTTAGTGTTTGTTGTGGGACATTGGGCACACTCTTTCCTATCAAATGCTGTTTGTTCTAAATCAGGTCACCCTATTGTTCAGGAATTCAATATTTGCATACAATATGTAAAAATGAGAACCGGCAATCCACGTTCAAAACATTATGTAGTCTGACCATTAAGAGTGGCTGTGTTTGAGGGTGAGTTACAACTGGTCGTTCAGCTGTCACACCTTCTGTACATATCCCTACAGCACAAAACATCGTGCACTGAGTTCCGAGCTTTCCTCTGTGTCATGCAGAGGACTTTCAGAGCTGACGTGTGCCCATAGCACTCATTACAGCCGAGACGAGATTTATTGATTCGCACAGTGAAATTTTATTCATTAATTGCATTTCTATTACCTTCAGGGACTGACAGGGAAGCAGCTGCTTCACTCCTGGGAGGCATTCGTTGAGGGCTAGGGCTGCAGATGTGTTCTGTCATTTTCAATGTTGTCCTCACTGGTCACAAGTCAGTCCTTATGCTTTTCCTCCAGTGGAGAATGAAGTAAATCGATGCTGCCCGAGAAACTTCGTAACTTGGCTTCAGAAGTTTTGAGATGCTGGAGTTATCCTCACGAGAAGAGTGGCAGTTTTTTTTAAGTTGGGCATGAAGTGCATGGATATGGCAAGTGAGGATTAGCAGTGCTTCCATTCTACTGCGAGAGTCAGTGCTGTGCATTTGATATTGATAAGTTTACAGCACAGAATGTGAGCCATCACAACTGGCTAATGAGTAGCCATCCAGTCTAAAACTATTTATCAGGTTTTGGACTATAGTCTTATAGTTTCCAGCACTTTAAGTGCATATCAAAATATCTTTTTAAATATTATAAGGGTTTCTGCCTCTACTAATCTTCCAAACAGTGAGTTAACAATCCCCAACATCCCTCTGTGTGCCAACATTTCTCCTTAAATCTTGGAACACTTCCACCAAATCTGCACCTACTTATTCCCCATTTCTGAGTGATGCATAGATTTTTCAAAATACACTTTATCTGGGTCCCTTTTATAATTTTATGCATCTCAATTAGAGTTCCCCCTACTTTGCCTATTTTGGTCTAAGGAAAATAATCCCAGTCTGACCAATCTTTCTTCATAACGAACATACTCAAGGCCAGGTGACATTCTCGTAAATCTCCTCTGGGACCTTCTCTTGAACATTTACATCCTTTTCTCTTCTGCTGTGACCAGAATTGCATGCAATACTCCAGCTGTGATCAAAGCAGTGTTTTACAGATTTCCAACATATCCTCCGTCCTCCAGTATTCTAAGCCTCTTAATAAAGGTGTATACTTCATATTCTGTCTTAACCACATCATATACTTGTCCGACTGCTTTTAGGCATCAATGGAAGTGTACTCCAAGGTCCCATTGTTACTCTACATTTCTCAGTATGTTTCCATTTACTGTGTACTCCATGATTTAGTTAGTCTTCCCCAAATGCATTACTTCTCCGTTCTTCCGATTGCTGTTATTCTGCCCAGTCTCTCCTCTTCATTATCACCCGTGCGGACAATTTTTGTATTCTCTGTAAACTTCTGAATCGTACCCACTTCACAATCAAGTCCTGATATAGATCAGGAAAAGCCAGGGATCCAGTACCTAGCCTCGCAAAATCCAACCAGAAACACCTCCTTGATTCATAAAAGCACCTATTGATCCGTTTCCTTTACTTTCTGCCTCTGAGCTGATTTTGAATACAAGTTGACACTTGGGCTTGGATCAAATGTGAGTTTATTTTTGTGATCAATCTACCATGTGCATTATAGTGTCTCTGAACAGGTTGAGAAAGCAAGTCATATGGAATCTTCCAAAAACTGAAGGTTCTTTTGAACCACATCAAGTGTATTATCCTTATTGACCTTCATTATTGGCATACTACATCATTTAAACCTTCCCTTGACACATCCAAATTACTGCTGTTCAGTAATTTTTTTTATATATGTATATATGTAATCACCTCACCTTACCTGACTCCCCAAAGCCTGTTCACCAATCTAAAGGCCCAAGTCAGGAGTGTGATGGAATACTTCTTTACAAAGCCCTACCAGTCATCTCTCTCTGATGAAGGAGCAACCCTACGGTCCTCTGGGATGATGACAACTTTACCTTCACCTTACTTGCACAGATGTGGAATCTTAATCAAGAATGGAGACACCTCAGGCACTGAAGTAAATGCAATGTGCTGAATCCCCGGCTTGAACCAGGGAAAAGTGGATATATTTTGACATCCTTCTGGGGTAGATGGGACTTGAATTTGAATCTTCTGATGCAGAGGGTTGAACACTACCACTGAGCCATAACAGCCTCATGGTAAATTAGATCTTCAGTCAAATTCTGTCTGCAGTGAGCTGTCTGAGCTACACAGTGACCAGACAATTTGTATGTGTGATATTAGTTGAGGACAATGGGAGATGGGTTCCTTGCTTCTCAAGATAGTTCTGGATGTGCCCACCATCCAAGGATGCCTTTGCTCGCCTCCAACTTACTCCATTCACTTGGACCCCCTGAGTTGGTCTCTTACCCTCCCTCAACCTCTTCATATCCAATTGTTGCTGTGACATTGATGGCCTCAGCCTGTCCACCCCTCTCACCCACTCCAACCTCTTGACCTTGCAACACACAGCCGTCCACTCCCTCTGCTCCAACCCCAACCTCACCATCAAACCAGCAGTCATGGGGAGTGCAGTGGTAGTTTGGCGCACTGACCTCTGCACTGCTGAAGCCAGCTGCCAACTTGCAGATGCCTCCTCCTACCACTCCCTCGACCACAACCTCCATCCATCACCAAACCATCATCTCCCAGATCATCCACAACCTCATCACCTCAGGGAATCTCCCGCCCACAGCCTCCAACCTCATAGTCATGGAACCCCGCACTGCCCAATTCTACCTCTTACCCAAAATTCACAAATGCCCCAGTCAACCCATTGTCTCCACCTTCTCCTGCCCCAGTGAATCTATCTCCTTAGACTATGACACCGTCCTGTCTCCCCGGTCCAGGAATACCCCACATACATTCAGGACACCACCAACACTCTCCACCTCCTCCATGACTTTTGGTTTCTGGCCCCCAGTGTTTCATCTTCACCATGTCCATCCACCATGGCGAAGGCCTCCAAGTCCTCCATTTCTTCCTCTCCTGCCAACCCAACCAGTACCTCTCCACCAACACACTCAATCGTTTGGCTGAACTGGTTCTCACCCTCAACAACTTCTCCTTTGAGTCCTCTCACCTTCTCCAGACCAAAGAGGTAGCCATGCCTGCTACTTCATCGGGTATGTGGAACCGTCCACCTTCCGCAGCTACACCGACACCATTCCCCACCTTTTCCTCTGCTACATTGATGACTATATCAACATTACCTAGTGCTCCCACAAGGAGGTTGAACAGTTCATCAACTTCACGAATACGTTCCACCCCAATCTCAAGTTCACCTGGACATTCTCGGACACCTGCCTCCCTTTCCTGGACCTCTCCATCTCCATTTCCGGCGACCGACTCATCACGGACATCTACTATAAACCCAGTAACTCTCACAGCTACCTGGACTACACCTCCTCCCAACTGCCCTCCTGTGAAAACACTATCCCGTACTCCCAATTTCTCCACCTCCGTCACATCAGCTCCCAAGAGGAGTAATTCCACTCCAGAACATCCCAGATGGCCTCCTACTAGAAGGACCGCAATTTCCCTTCCACATTGACAACAACAGTCCAGCGCATCTCCTCCACTTTCCACTTGAACCCCACTCCTCCAACTACACCAAGGATAGAACTCCCCTGGATGTCATCTTCTGCCCCACCAGTCTCCGGCTACAACGCATCATCCGTCACCATTTCCGCCACCTACAGTCAGACCCCACCACCAGAGATACATTTCCCTCCCCACCTCTTTCAGCATTCTGCAGAGACCAATCCCTCCGTGACTCCCTCATTAGGTCCATGTCCTCCTCCATCCCACCCTCTCCTCGCAGCTCTTTCCCTTTGCAGCAGAAAAAGGTGTGTAGTCTGTGCCCATCCCTCTCCCCTCACCTCCATCTACAGCCTCAAAGGATCCTTTTACATCCAGCCGAGATTTTCCTGAACACCTAAACACCTCATCTACTGTGTCTGTTGCTCCCAATGTAGTCTCTTCTACATTGGGTTGACAGAACGCCAACTTATGGTATGGTTCAGGGAACATCTCTGGGACACACGCACCCAACATCCCCACCACCCTGTGGCTGACCACTTCAATGGCCCCTCTCACTCTGACAAGGACATGTAAGTCCTGGGCATCCTCCACCGCTAAATCCAAGCCATCCGATGCTTAGAGGAGGAACGCCTCATCTTCCACCTTGGAACCCTCCAACCACACCGCATCAATATCGATTTCACCAGTTTCCTCATCTCCCCTTTCCCCACCTTATCCCAGATCCAAACCTTCCAACTCAGCACTGCTGTCATGAATTGTCTCACCTGTCCATCTTCCTTCCCACCTATCCCCTCCACCTTCCACTCTGCCCTATCACCATCAGTCCCCACCTTCATTTACCTATCACGTTCCCAGCTACCTTACCCCCAACCCTAACCCCTCCCATTTCTCTCTCTACCTCTTTGGGCCCTTCTCCCACATTCCTGAGGAAGAGTTTATGCTCGAAACATCAACTCTCCTGCTCCTCGGATGCTGCCTGAACAGCTGTGTTTTTCCAGCACCACACTTTTTGACTCTGATCTCTAACATCTGCAGTCCTCACTTTCTCCTCGTCCTGGGTGTACAGGTATCTTGAAGGTCAAAAATCAGAGCATGGAATCGTGAAGAACGGACAGATGAAAATGTGTGAAAGAAGCCAGTAATAGGTAACATGTAGATGGATTACAAAGAAAGGGCATTGACATGTTTGTGTGAATACTTTATTGGGATAATATGCTGCACACAACTGTTACTGTACTGACTTTCATCTTGACTGTCGGGCTGGGGCAGAAAGTTATATCTTCCTCAGTAACTCTGTGGTTCAGGGTATGAAGCATGATCTGGGACTGAAGCCACTAATCACTTCCAGAAAGGGCAGCTGCGTGTGAGCATGGCCTGATCTGAAAAAGGATAACCTGCTCAATTCTAGTTCATTTGTTGTTTGAGCTTTCAGGTCATCAGGTTGAGCAATGGCTGAGCTGATGCTGGGACATTTTACACGTTGTATCCAACAAAAAAATTAAAGGTTAGAAAAGTGCTGAAGATTAGACCAGACAGAAGCTCCTGGATCACCTTTTAAAGGATGTTATAACCAATAAGAACACAAAATGTTAACCTCCACGTGAAACATATCCATTTTCTAATCGCTCATAATTAGCCCTTAAAAGATTTGTGACTTTTTTTTTTGGAAATTACATGAATTACATATTATTCTGAATAAATAAGCAATGATGCTGTGACTGATTAATGATTTATATGATACAATCGAGTGTAATTTGAAATGCTTGTTCTAGAAATAAGTGATGTTTCCATTTGACTCTCTTTGCTATCTTGCTATCTTTACTGAGTTATTCTGCAGTTGTCTACAGCTAAGCCAGGTTTATTTTATTCTTTCCTGAGATGTGCGTAGTGCTAGCCAGGCCATTATTTCTTGTCCACCTCTATAATTGCTCATCAGAAGGTGACGGTGAACTGTCTTCTTGAACTTCCACAACCTGCCTGGTGAAGGAACACCCACAGTGTAATTTGTGGAGGACTTCGAGCATTTTAACTCAGGGACAATAAAGGACCAGTGATAACTGGGGAATAGTGAGTCACTTTTGTACCAGAACATGTGAATATTGTTACTCCCATACATCTGCAATGCTGATCCTTCTACATGGTGGATGTTATCTGTTTGGAAGGTGCTGAGAAAGGGTATTTAGTGAGTTGAGTTATCGGCTGTGAGACTGCTGGATATGGCGTGTGTTAAGCCTTTTTGTTCTTGGTTATTAACAAAAGAAAATATTTTGGGACTTAGAAGGTTGGGGTGAAATAATGATATTTGCAGATCAGTTTGTAGTAATTTAAGTCAGAGCATCACACAGGAAGAATGTTGCACAGGATTTAATTTTACAGACTGAAGGTGCACACAGGTAATGTTTCTAATTTGTGTTATTACTAATGTGCTAAGTCATTGTTTCAGCATTATTGGTATTTTCATACCAGGAAAGGCTGATGGTATAGCTTTCCCAATCCCTGATGTCTTAACTTTTCACAGCTAAGTGTAGGGAAAATGGAAAAAGAAAGAAAGACCTTGATTTATACCAGACACTGTACAACCTCAGGATATCTAAAAGTAGTTTACAGTCAATGAAGTACTTTTTTGAAGTAATGCTACTTTTTTTAGGCTTCTAATTTGCATTTTTTTTTATCTATTGGGTTTACCCAAGGTGTTCCCAACACTTGGTTTTTTTTATTGAAGCAAGGAATACTACAAAAATATTCCATTCATGGTAATATGAGCTTACACATACAATGCTTTTGATTGCAAGTGACCTGATGTATTTGGACTTGTCTGAGGATCAAACCAAAACAGATGATCAGCCTACTTTATCCCATCCTCCAGTCATTGATCTGATGATTCTGTTCCTGAGCTAGCTAGCCATCATTCTGAGGTACATTCTCTCCTCCTTTCCATGCATTCAGCCTGCATGATCAATCCTTGTCAATGACCAGTCTCCAATGATTGATCAGTTTGACCACTGGCAAAAATCCCAAATGTATCACATCTATTAAATGCCAGTTGATTTTTAAGTCATGAGGGCATCTGCTTGTTTTCCTTTGAAAGAGGGCTATCTCTCCATTTTAATTAACCTTGACCCCAAGCCATGCTTGTTGGGATTGCTCATATAGGTCATTTCCTTGCAACTTTTGTATCATCCAATCAACTATAACATATTCACACAACACGACCCTGTGGTCAACCGCACTTTGTTTGCTCACAAATGATCAGCTATCACATCTAGTGCCCTGCAACTGGTTTTAATAGAACATACCCAGGCATATTGTGTCATTTTGCTGAGTTATAGCATTTAATTTAAACACGCACAGATCCCTTCAGAAGCTGCTCAAGACATAGCCCTGTGTTTATGTCAACATCCAATCAATTCATCTTTCAATAGTGCAGGCTTCATCTGTTTTTTTTTTCCTTAATTCAGTTGACCCAGTAAATTTAAGGTTACTATCAACACTTTGGAGTACCAGTTGGGTTAATCTTTCTGTAGTGACCAGCTATATAAAGCATGTGTAATGGGTGGTAGACTGGAATAATACGTAGTAAAGTGTCTACTTGCACTTCTGGCTCTAACAACTGCAACATAATAATTCAGATGGCAGATCAAACAATTACATTTTCCTCACCAAGATGGACAGTATGATCTAAGAATTGGGACTTACTGGAATGATGGTGATAGGATATCAATTAGCACATCTCAAAACTCTTTAAATAGAAGTAATTCTTGAATTGCCTTTGCAAACTGCATGAATATATTTGCTTAAGGAGACTCCACTTTGGTCATTGAGCAGAGTATCCATGCTACAATTTATCTCGTGACACAATTCATTTCTTCACTGATGTATTTCATACAAGTTCCATCATCTGGTCACATGATTTCAGCAAACACATGATTTTTAGGTCTGCCTTCACTTGGAAATATTTTGTCAAAAATAACAAGTACAACAAGACAATTGTGATTGCAATAATGTGCTTACTCTCCTCAGGAGGCCAATTAGGGTTCAGTTACCTCAAGCAAAAAGAATATTTTATTTCAGTACTTCAACAAGTTTGTTGGCTGCTTCAAGATGAGTTGTTGCATTTGTTAGTCCTATTTATTGTGCTGATGGAGCTGTCAATGTTGGGAGTGGAATGATATTTGTCCAGTGTTAGACGAAGTACTCCCAGGTCAGGTATAGTACTTATCAAACAAATTGACAGTGAAGGTACTTCTACACTTTTATATTCTCCAGTGCTGGCGTAAGAACCTCTAAAACTGCACCTCTCTAAATTTCTTTTTATTGATATTGTACATTGCCTGTGTTTTCTTTGACCATCAGTTAGTGTTGAGTTATGAGCAGTTTCTTGCTGCAAGTTTGCAGCCTTCAGGAGCCTAAGCCCTTACAAACTAGTAAGAAGAAAGACGTATTAGAATAGCAATTAATGCAACATGCCAGCAATCAAACTGTTATATATTCCTATATTTACCTTTCCATAAAATGTCACTGCTTTGCATCCATGAGACCCCTACAATCAGCATAATAATTGTCCATCTGAGGGTCACATGTAGTGTGTCTACCAAAAAAACCAATATTTTTTCATTATTATTAATTGTTCATGTGATGTGGACATTGTCCTCCTCTTGTGTTTTATTACTTGACTCAGAGTTTCTACTCTGGTACATAGTGCATGTTCAACTTACTTGAACATCTCAAACAGGTTCACATAAAAAACAAACAAACTAATAGCTTATATCCGCACAGCAATTTAAACACACAGCCCTAGTTTAGTACACTGCCACTCAGACTCCTCATAGCTGCTGCCATGTCCTGTCATCCTGGTCCTTGGCTCATTTGCATTCTCAGCTCTTAAAGTGATCACACAACATCTCCTTTTCTCTCCCAAGATAACATTGAATGTGAAGAATGAGAATGCTTATGCTTTAGGTATTTGTACAACTATTTATGCAGAAACAAGGACTGCAAAGTTTAAGTTTGAGTCTACAATGACATAGGGTGGCTTGACAACCTTTTCAGAACTCGTCATACTTTGCCAGTGACCCATATTTCATACTTGCTTGTTCTCAACTTTTATGTGTGTTGCTCCCTAGTGTCTTTGCAAGTGCAAAGTTGGTTTTTATCATAATGGTCTTCCACACTTTCACTATCTAAGCATATCTTTGTTTGCTCGGTTGGTACATTGTACAATTATTTGATTTTGCTTCTTGTTCTCTACAATATTACTCAATTTGGAGTTGCAAGTTTGCATGCACTGTGTAATTTAGATATCTCAGAGTAACTAGGTTCCTTGGATAAGATGTATGACTCTGTCCTATTGTCCAAAGTGTAAATTAGGTAGTTCCACACCTGCATGTTGGTTATATACCATATTGATTCTCTCTTGTTTTTCCATAAGTATGTTCTGTTTTTTCTGAGAAATTAGAAGGGTGACTGTTTGGCAGAATTGTCCCAACTTTTCTTTGTTGTGATCTCTGCTGGTAATAGTATTCCAATATCCAGAAGTCTAGTTCTTCCTTGTAGTATATCAATATAGAAGTCCTGTTTTGTCATTCTGCATTTCATGATGTACTTTTAAGGGTGAAAACCATTCACTCAGTGAAACAATTGGATCTGGATGTCATACATTGACCCGCCAGACGATCGATGAGTTATGCCTGATTTGGCTGCCACCCTTATCTGCTCTGGCCTACCTGTGATTCCAGACCTACAGAAATGGTGGTTGACTCTTAACTACCCTGAAATCGTTTATCAAGCCATTCAATCGCATCAACACCTAAAATGTCGAAAAGAAAGGAGTAAAACCTAGGGGACCTCTTGGCATCAATCTAGTCAGAAAAAGACAACTGCAAACACAGCCATGTTAACCATGTAAATTCATTGTTGTTGACATCTGGGGACTGGTACCAAAATGCAAGATCTGTTTCTCAGACTAGCCAAGCAACAGACTAACATAGTCATACTCACAGAATTATACCTTATAGGTAACATCCCAGATGCTACCAGCATCATCCATGGTTATGTCCTGTCCCATCAACAGGACAGACCCAGAAGATGTGGGTCGGTACAACAATCAGGAGGGAGTTGCCTTGTGAGTCCTCAAAATTGACTCTGGATCCCATGACGTCTCATGGTATCATATCACATATGGGTAGGGAAACCTCCTACTGATTATCACGTACTATTCTCCATCAGCTGGTGAATCAGTACTTTTCAATGTTGAACATGACTTGCAGGAAATGCTAAGAGTAACAAGGGCACAGAATGTGCTCTGGGTGAAGGGTTTCAATGTCCACCATCAATAATGGCTCGGCAGCAGCACGACAGATCGAGCTGTTCAATTCCAAAAGGACGTAGCTGCTAGACTGGGTCTGTAGCAGATGGTGAGGAAACCAACAAGAGGGAAACTTGACGTCATCCTTACCATTCAGCTGGCTGCAGACATATCCATGACCGTATCAATAAGAGCATCCACTGCACAGTCCATGTGGAGTTAAAATCTCGTTTTTGCATTGGAACTGACCTCCATCATTGTGTGGCACCACTGCCATGCTAAATGGGACAGACTTTGAACACATCTAACAATGCAAAAATTGGCATTCATAAGGTGCTGTTGGACATCAACAATAGCAGAATCGCACTCCAACACAATCTGCAATCTCATGACATGGCACATCCCCCAGTCTACCATTAAAATCAAGCCAGGGTTTTAACCCTGGTTCAATGGCGAGTACAGAAGGGCATGCCAGAAGTAGCACCCAGTATCACCAGCAAGGAGATGTCAACCTGAAGAAGCTACCAAAAAGGACTACTTGTGTGCCAAACAGCATAAGCAGCAAATGATTGACAGAGGTAAGCGATTATGCAAAAACAATGAATCAGATTTAAGCTCTGCAGCATTGTCACATCTGGTCGTGCGTGATAGTGGACAATTAACAATTGCCTGGTGGGGGAGAGCGAGGGATGACTGGGTGGAGGGGTGGGGGGGTGCAAATGGATGGACGAGGCACAGCCAGCAGGGGGACAATCACAGGGTGGGGGTGGGCGTGGACAGACGAGGGAAGGGGGGGAGGGGACTGATGAAGGATGAGGTATGACAGACGGACAAGGGACGACGGGGTGAGGGGACGGACGAGGATCGACGGTGGGTGACAATACAAATATCCCCACTTTCAATGAAGGCTGAGCCTAGTGCCTGAGTGCGAAAGATAATGTCTGGGGGCACCCAGAAGGATGGAGCAGAGCAGACGGCAGCCAGCGGGGAAGTGTAGCAGCCAATCCAAGCTCCCACAGGACAGACAGAGGAAATGGAGGAGAAGCAAACCAAGGAGGCAGAGGAGTGGATTCCTGTAAAAAAAACAGGAAGAGGAAACCTGGTCAGGTCCCCAAAGCCACCCAGCAAAGGGGAAACGACACCTGCATGAGGAGGATACAGCCAGCTCCTCAGACAGTGAGGATGGGCGTAAGGAGGGTCATCACCAGAGGAAGAGACAGAGTGCCGCGGGGAGAAAGGAGGGCAGCACCCCCCCAAACAGGGAATGACAAAGCCTGAGGGGGCTGGTAAAGACCACCCCCCACCTGGTGAGAACCAGGAGGTATCCACCGTCCCACAGCTCCAGGTAACTGGGAGCAGCGATCCTCGGACAGCCCCGCTGTCAGACAGAGAATGGGACTGTGCGAACCCTGGTCCCGACCTGAAGACACCAGAGCAGGGAAAGGCCTGCAGCCTGGAGCCGGACAGCTACCTCAGCCCTGCGAGTGTGCAGCAGTTCACATTCATCACAGGGATGCAGATAGCTACCTCAGAGAGGTAGGACCAGCAGCAAATGGACACTGGTAACCTGATAAACTGTTAAAATGGGGATAAAAATTGCCAGTATTAATGTGCGTAGCATTAAGTCTGCTATGCGATGTGTCTCTACGATGGCCTTCCTCGCCAACGTTAAAGCCGATGTTATGTTTCTGCAGGAGTGTGGGATACCGCACCCCAGCAGCGACAGGAGATGGTCGAGCTTGTGGGCCCATCCGTCAGTTCAGTTGGGGGACAACGATAGCCACGCCTCCGGCCTGGGTATCCTGTTGCGAGGAGGCAACTTCACCATCTCCGAGGTTAAGGAGGTGGTGGACGGGCGCCTCCTCATCGCCGACGTCATGTACAGGAATGCTCCCCTGAGACTGATTAATGTGTACGCCCCAGTGGGTAAGAGTGAACGGTTGGCCGTCCTGCAGCAGCTTCCACTGTTGGTGGCTACGTCCAGGCCGGTCATTCTGGCCAGAGACTTCAACTGTATCATTGATGCAGATGGACGATCTGGCGGGGGCAACAGTAAACTGGACACCACGTCCAGAGCCCTGATGAAAATGGTCAAAGCTGCACGACGTCTTCAGCAGACAGAGCGCAGCGTAGATACACCTGGTCACAGGCAGACGGGTCTATCCGCTCAAGGATAGATTACCTGTTTGTGTCCCGGACGCTCTCGGTCAGATCCACCAACGTCAAGCTGATGTTCTTCCTTGACCACTGCCTCCTGCTGGCTGACTGTCACCTACAGGACGAGCAGCGGGCTGGTAAGGGAACATGGAAGCTGAACACAAAGCTGTTGACCCCGGGAAACATTGAGGAACTCAAGAGGTATTACGCAGGTTGGAGAACCGTGAAGCTCCTGTTTGAGTCTCCAGCGGACTGGTAGGAAACAGTAAAAGGGAACATCAAGAGGTTCTTCATCATCAAAGGTGTTCAGGAGGTGAGAGAGAGGCGGGGAAAACTGTCCCCGTTCCAGGAAAGTATGCAGAACCTGCTCCTGCTGCAGACAATGGGTGTCGATGTCACGGAGGACCTCAAGGAGGTGAAGGGCCAGCAAGCCTCGCTCTTTGCCTCGGAGGCCTCCAAGATAATCTTCCTGTCCAGGGTCCGCTCGGTGGAGCAGGACGAGACGTGCTCACGTTTCTTCTTTCAGAAGGTGTACAAAGAGAGCTCCGTGCTCAGCAGCCTGAAGGAAGAAGATGGCTCCATAACGTCATCTCAGGCTGACGTCATGAGGATCAGCAAATCCTTCTATGCTAGTCTGTATGACTCAAAGCCAACCGACAGTGCGGCCTCCCAGTCATTCCTGTCCTCTATCATGGAGGTCTTAGACAACTGAACACGGGAGAGGCTGGACCAGCCGCTATCTCTGGACGAGCTGACCGAGGCCCTCGAGTCCTTCGAAAAGAATAAAACTCCTGGAAGCGATGGCTTACTGTTCGAGCTCTATCCTGCTCTGTGGGACTTGATTGGCCAGGACCTGCTGGAGGTGTATGTCAGTATGCTTCGGGCAGCTACCATGAGTGAATCCATGAGGAAAGGCATCATCACCCTCATCTACAAGCGGAAGGGGGAGAGAGAGGAAATCAGAAATTGGAGACCAATCTCACTATTGATTGTGGATTACAAAATTCTGTCAAAGGTAATCACCAACCGGGTCAGGTCTGCTCTAGGGTCGGTGATTCACCCTGACCAAACCTGTGCTGTGCCGGGCAGGAAGATCACTGAGAGTCTCGCACTCCCCATGGATACGGTCGCCTACATGCAGGACAGAGGGTTGGACACCTGCCTGATCAGCCTGGACCAGGAGAAAGCCTTTGACAGGATATCACATACGTATATAAGAGATGATCTCTCCAGAATGGGCTTTGGGGAGGGAATCTGCAGTTGGATCAGACTGCTCTACACCAATATTGTCAGTGCAGTCTCAATCAGTGGGTGGGAATCAGATAGCTTCCCAGTCAGATCTGGAGTCAGGCAGGGCTGCCCTCTCTCCCCTGCCTTGTTTGTGTGCTGCATAGAGCCATTTGCCGAGTCCATCAGGAAGGATGCGACCCTGAGAGGGGTGACTATTCCTGGCAGCGGGGGCCTGCAGGTTAAGGCTTCCCTGTACATGGATGATGTCGCCGTTTTCTGCTCGGATTCACTGTCCGTGCACAGACTCATGTGCATATGTGACCAGTTCGAACGGGCCTCGGGGGCCAAGGTAAACCGAGGCAAGAGCGAGGCCATGCTCTTCGGGAACTGGGCTGACCAATCCTCGATCCTCTTCACCGTCAGGACCGACCACCTGAAGGTGCTGGGTATTTAGTTTGGCGGGGCTGGGGCGAGCGCCAAGTCTTGGGAGGAGCGTATCAGGAAAGTGAGGCAGAAACTGGGCAGATGGAAGCAACAGTCGCTCTCCATCGCGGGAAAAAACCTGGTCATCAGGTGTGAGGCACTGTCAGTGTTGTTATATGTGGCACAGGTCTGGCCTCTTCCCAGAACCTGTGCCATCGCAGTCACCTGGGCCATCTTCCATTTTATATGGAGATCAAAGATGGTCAGGGTCATAAGAGACTCGATGTATAAAGATCAGGGCAATGGGGGAAAAAACACACCCAATGCCACCTTCACCCTGATGGCCACCTTTGTGTGTGGCTGCATCAAGCTGTGCGTGGATCCCCGGTACACAAACACAAAGTGTCACTACGTACTGAGGTTCTACCTGTCCCCGGTGTTGCGAAGGATGGGCCTGGCCTCGCTGCTGCGGAATGCTCCGAGTAGTTGGACCGTTCTGTATCACCTGTCCTTCGTGGAGAAATTTATGAAGAAAAACACCTTTGACCACAAGTCCATCAGGAAGTGGTCAGCATGTAGTGTCCTTGAGACCCTTCGGGAAAAAGAGAGGGCAGATCCTATCGAGCGGTTCCCTGAGCAGACTGTCAAAGCCATTTGGTAGAATGCCTCATTGCCAGAACTTTCCAACAATCCTGAAGACATGGCTTGGTTGGTGGTGAGAAGGGCTCTGCCTGTGAGATCCTTTATGCACACCTGGACTCTCTGCCGCATCACACGCTGCCTTCGAAGCGGCTGTGGCGGGGACGAGACTGTCACACACCTCCTTCTGGAATGTGCCTATGCAGAGGAAGTCTGGAGAGGAATGCAGTGGTGTTTGTTGAGGTTCGTCCCGAGCAGTTCCATGATGCAGGACTCCGTGCTCTACGGTCTGTTCCCTGGGAAGCACACCGAGATGAACACCTGGAGGATCATCAACTCGGTCAAAGATGCTCTTTGAAACCTGTTGATCTTCCAGCTGAAGGAGTTGACCCCGACTGAGTGTCGCAGACTGGCACATTCCAAGGTCCAGGACTACGTGTTGAGGGACGTGTTGAAGTTTGGGGCAGCTGCCGCCAAGGCGCGGTGGGGAAAGACCACCGTGTAAGGTCTGCCTGCCTAAAGAACAGGGGGCCCACTCTGAAATTGGGCCCCGCTGATGCCTCAGCTAAATACCTGGATGGTCAATGTGCAGACTTGTATATACAAATGATTAATTCCGATCTCTGTATGTAAAGGAATGCAATGAGTGCATAAGAATGGCATGACCAATTGTGTAGATATCAAAATAATTTTATGAATAAAGTATATTTTTGAAATTAAAAAGCAATCTTGCCGTATGCTGACTACTGTCGCTGTTCTGGTAACTGAATCTCATCCTTCCAAAAGTTGGTGTCCAAATAAATATTTTTTTGCCACCCTTTAGCATTATGCTAGTGCATGACTCTTCTTTGTTCTTCAAGAGATCCTTTTGGGTAGTTTTGATCATTTTTGAAGCTGTAACCAGTTGCACTGTCCGCTCAGCCTCTGCAAGATCAGTCCTTGCCCTTGTCAAAGCACCTACTGACAAATTGATCAATTTATCATTACAGCTGCTGCCTATGAGTATTCAACTGTAGACACTGAATTGTAAGGTTCACTTTTACCCAAAGTGATTCTTTGAGCATTTCCCATTACAAAGCAGGGTCACTCTGGTCCTCTTCAGGCTCTGCTGTAACTAGGGTCATAGAAAAGAACAGCACAGAAACAGACCCTTGGGTCCAACTCGTCCATGCCGACCAGCTATCCTAAACTAATCTTGTCCCATTTGCGAGCACTTGGCCCATATCGCTCTAAATGTTTCCTATTCATGTACCCATCCAGATCCCTTTTAAATGTTGCAATTGTACCAGCCTCCACCACTTCCTCTGGCAGCTCATTCCATACACGCACCACCCTCTGCGTGAAAAGGTTGCCCTTTCGGTCCCTTTTATATCTTTTCTCTCTCACCCTGAACCTATGCCCTCTGATTCTGGACTCCCCCACCCCAGGGAAAAGACCTTGTCTATTTACCGTCTCCCAGCCCCTCGTGATTTTATAAACCTCTATCAGGTCACCTCTCAGCCTCTGACACTCCAGGGAAAACAGCCCCAGCCTCTCCAGCCTCTCCCTATCGCTCAAACTCTCCAACTACTTGTCTCCAAGAGCTACTTTTACCTTCACTACCTGTTGTTGTGATTAAACCTAAAATGCATGGTTCTAGCCTTTGTTTAAAAGCTCAATATTCAGATCGAACATCTGTGGCTTTCCAATTCATTCAAGGAAGTTTGGTACTCGTATCATGTTCCCTTGAATTTTTCAAATGTATCAATGATTTATGGTAGCAAGACTTTCAGGGTATGTGTATGTGTGGAGATTCTGCAGTGCAGCTGCTTTGCTTTTTTATCATGATAATTTCTTCGTGCTGTTACCAGTGGCTGAGGTTTTGTTTTGTTAAAATGTAGTTTGTGGGAGTGGCACACAAGGTCAGCTTGATGGCCTTGCAACTTCTACAGAATTACTACTCTTTTGCTGGGCTTGTAAGTATGGTGGGTTCAACATACTTGAATATAAAATGAAATTGTGATAACGCCCTGCTGTTAGGTGGAAAGTCCGCGGATGTTGTATTAACAATGGTGAAGTAATGCTGTTTCACATTAGGGTGTTGTGAATCTTGGAAAGGAATTTCCAGGCAGTGGTGCTTCTGTGAATCTGCTACCCTTGTCCTTTGCGATGTTGTGTTCATTGTTTTGAAAGGAGTTTTTGAAAGAGTCCTGATGTGTTGCTGCAGTGCGTCTTGATCATGGTACACACTACTGTCATTGTGTGCCAGTGATTGAGTCAGTGAACGATTAAGGTGATGGACAGTGTTTGATGTGGGCTGCTTTGTCGATCTATTATTGTCATGCATTTTCTGAGTTATTGGAGCTGTGTTCAACCAGGGAAGGGAGGAGAATTCTCTCAGGCTTGCAATTGATGCATGGCAGGCTTTGGAATGTCAGGCAGGTGAGCTACTCACCTGAGAATTCCCACCATGTGACCCCTTGTATTTCTCACCTGGAAGGGTTCTCCTCCCCTCACATGGAGGATGAAGTTGCCTCAATTTCAGTAGTATTAATGTCCACCATCATTCATGCCTGGATGGAGTCGGTGTGCAGCATTTGGATCCTATCCATTGTTGTGAGATCACTAAATTCTGTCTGTAGAATGTCACTTCTGCTGTATAGTATTCATGCTGTTGTAAGTTGTAGTTTTACGAGTTGACACATCATTTTTCACTATGCTTGGTGTCTCTCCTGCGAGCT
Source organism: Chiloscyllium plagiosum (assembly GCF_037043375.1). NCBI lineage: Eukaryota > Metazoa > Chordata > Chondrichthyes > Orectolobiformes > Hemiscylliidae > Chiloscyllium > Chiloscyllium plagiosum. The sequence goes on from NW_028270153.1 coordinate 60,560,378, forward strand.
CTCCTACACGCATTGTCAAATCAGGTAATCAATTCTGGTTCAATGAGGGTATAGAGCTGAAAATGTGTTGCTGGAAAAGCGCAGCAGGTCAGGCAGCATCCAAGGAGCAGGAGAATCGATGTTTCGGGCATGAGCCCTTCGTCAGGAATTCCTGAAGAAGGGCTCATGCTCGAAACATCGATTCTCCTGCTCCTTGGATGCTGCCTGACCTGCTGCGCTTTTCCAGCAACACATTTTCAGCTCTGGTCTCCAGCATCTGCAGTCCTCACTTTCTCCTCAATGAGGGTATAGTGAAGTATATGTTAAGCCTTGAGGTACAGCTTGTGTTTAAATACACTTCTATGAGCGACAACGTATCTGTGATGAAATTCTATGATTATAAGCAATTATGTGTCATGGATGGTCAGTTTTGAGCTTGTAGATCTGTCCTGAATGTGTCCCATACAGCACAGTGTTGGCTCCACGTGACATGAAGAGATTATCTCAGTGGGAGGGCAGACTTTATTTCCAAAAGGACTGCCCGATAGTTATTCCTGCCAATACTGTGATAGACAGACTGGTGAGGTCAAGGTTTTGCATATGTTTCTCCCAAATTGGTAGCCTCGCCATTTTTCACATACCCAATCTATGTCCTTTTAGCCTCAGCCAGCTTGCTACTGAGACACTCCAGATGATGAACATTTAAAGTCCCCCACCCAGAATACATTTTGAGACCTTGTTACCCTCAGTGCTTCATCTAAGTGCTGTTCAACATGGAGGATTTTTGATTCTTCAACTGTGAGAGGATGGTAGGTGTTAAATTTAAGGAAGATTTGGTATTGATGTTTGGCTTGATTCTGTGGAGTTTCTAGTCAATGCTGAGGATCAACTGAAGCAGTCTCTCCTGATTATTTATCAATGTGCCATCATCTCTGGGGCTGTCACTGGTTCAAGAATGTTCCCTTAACGATTCTAATTCATTCAATCTGGTAGGAAGACCTTCCAATTTGGAAGCAAGGACTGCAATTTAGAAAATGTTAATTAGCAGAAATCTGACTGATCATTATTATAGAGAAATCAAAGGAATATAGGCTTGTTGGCCAGTGCCAAATTAAGTCTTAACTTTGTTGCCAAGTTTTTCAGTGGCTCCTGTATATTTTTTGCTGTGGTAGGCTGATGATAATTGTACATCATTCTCCACATGTGGCTTTTTGCTCATTACCATCTCTGAATTGTGCTCAATTCTTCTGTTTGTTTTTCCAGTTAGATTTATAGTAGGTTTGGAGGGAAGTCTGATGGGTTGCTTAATGGCCCGACAGAGGTTGTTATTTATTCATTCATGGGACGAGGACAACAGGTCAACATTTATTGCCTATCCCTAATTGCCCAGAGAGCAGTTCAGAGTTAATCACATTGCTGTTGGTTTGGAGTCACATGTAAACCAGGTCAGGTAAGGATGGCAGTTTCCTGCTCTCAATTAGTGAACCAGATTTTTTTTTTCCCCCAAACAATTGGCAATGGTTTCATGGTCATCTTTAGATTCCTAAATGCAGACTTTCATTGAATTCAAATTCTTCTATTTACCATTGCTGAGTTCAAACCCAGGTTCCCAGACCTAAGTCTCTAAATTAACAGTCTAGTGTTAATAAGCCATAGCTACCTACCTAGAGGTTGGTAGCAATGGCATGAAACTTGGCAGTGCTATTGTCTCAGGTGATAAGAGTGAGGAAAATTCTTATTTCATTCTACATCTGTGACAGGATTGACAAATACACTGTTTGAAGCATGAGTAAGGAAGAGGAGATCTTGTAATAATAGTATAAGTTACTGGAACAGTCTCCATGTGAAGTGAGGGGGCTTGGATAATCGGTTTAGAATGGAGGACATCTATCTGAAATTATGATAAACAGGACCATGATAAATATTGAAATCTCTGGTTATCTGTGACTTTTGGCTCAGGAGCTTGAGTGGAACAAAAATAGTCCACTCAATTTTCCACTCCATTGTGGGTCAATGGCTTTGAGGACAAATCGTATCGGTGTTGACTTTAGTAGTTTCTTTTGAAAATTATCACAAATTATTTGTTGACATCAAGTGGCAATGGAGGTAAGTGTTTGGACTCATTGTAGTTGTTGGGCCAATTTACCTCATGCCATGATGGTTTGGCAAATCTCCAGGGTGCAGTTGATTGGGATCTTCTCAAGCATTCTACCAATGAGAAGATTGGACACTTTGTTGGACCTACAGAGAAGGCTGCTTTTAATTTATTGCTTTTAAACTTAATTACCTATTCATCCCTTTTTAAATACTTAGTAACTTTAGCATTCCCTTTGTTATTCCTTTTTTCAATTACTGGTAATTTTTCAACTAAGTTTTGATTAACCAGTAGGGAGCCAATTAAATCTTGGAAAACTGGCTTGGAGCAGCAATGGCTGTCTCTGATAACAGGCTGAAATTTATTGAATTGAGTTTAACATTTGCAAAAGCACCCTGGGTGTATGTGTTGATGTTAATTTGTACCTTCAAAACTCTAGACATAGGTGATGCTTCTACACATCATTAGCCATGCTTTCTGCTTCACTGCTCCTGCCTCAACAGATCCTTTGTGATGGAACGTTATTTTCTTGCCTTTATTTTGTGAAATAAATGTGTCATGCTCAGCTCAGAAATTTACCCCAATTGTCTCTTTGTCTTCAGGGACCTCCGTGATGCAGGTGACTGCTTCAGATGCTGATGATCCAACGTATGGCAGCAGCGCAAGGTTATTATACACGCTGGTGGAGGAACAAGACCAGTTCACAGTGGACCTCAAGACTGGTAGGTAGGAGCTGAACCTTGTCCTGAATACAGTTTTCCTTCTCAGAAGAAAATACCAGGATATGCATCAGGCAGACTTCAGCAAGCACACCTATGCGATCTTGACCTCAGGAGCATTTATCTTCACTCTTCTGTTACCACAGTCTATTATAAAAGGCCGAAGGCATGTTTCAATCGCCAGACATTACATTTGTCAGCATGTTGACATAATTTCACATTAGGTCACAATCTTTTTCTAAAATGCTTCCAGTGTATCTTCGATAATTTATTCTTTTTGACTATACCCATCATTCTTTCTTCTTGTATTTTACTCTATCTTCTCTCAATCTTTCTTATTATTTATTCTCACTTACCTAAACTCTATTTTTTTGTTTCTTCATCTCCAATTCTCAATTATTTTCCTTTTAAACTTAATTTCTATTGTGTGCTCATTCATCTTACTGCTGTCTATCTCTCCTGCCTCTCATTCTTCCTTTCTCTTCATTCTCTGGCAATCTCTCTTCTTTCGACCCAATTTACTTTCCCTTTTTTTCACCCAACTGATTTTCGTCTTTACCCTTGGCCTCTTTCCCTCTTTTCTGACCTATCTTTCTTTCCATAGCACTCTCTTTCCTGTCCCTTACACTTTCTTCCTCTTTTCCCTGAGAATTGTGGAGTGAGACAAGCAGCATTCAACCTCATTCTATGAAATGATTAACCCATTTCCTTTTGTACATCAATGAAGCACCTAACCTCATTAGCAATGAAAATCAATCAAGCATAATGTTTGCCTCCAGATTTTAAATACTGCCCCTCACAAATGCTGCGATGTCCAGATTTATTTCAATTGAGCAGCCATTTTGTTTCCAGAAATTTGATATGATTTACCTTGTGCTGAGATGTGGTGAACTCAACTCACATTTAAAAAAATTGGAGGAATATTCATTTCCCAATGGTATTCAGGACTAATGGATTCACACATGTATTTTGTAATTTTGATTTATTTTAATAAAAGCTCATCTACAGTTTATTCATTCAATGCAAGACTGACTAAGCTTAAACCATTTTACCATAAATTGTTGCAGAGTTGTAAGCATTTACACCTTCCCTGAATATGAATCTTCACTGTACACTATCAGATTAATACTTTATAATATTGGATTGTGACTGTTATGACAACAAGTAGCTATTGGATTACTTAAATATCCAGCATCATTCATAAGGATGGCATATCACTCATTGTAATTTGAAAATATCACCTAGCTTGCTGCATGTCATTGATAAATACGAATCCCATTTCAAATATTTCAATGCATTTAGTATCTGGCATTTACCATTGCTGACAGATAAAATTGTCATTGCATAACAAGGATTAGACCAACTATCCATTGTTAATGCACTCTCAGGTTTCACTTCTTACCTCAGCCTGAGACCCCACTTGGCTTTGGGATAATCCTATAACAGTATAACCACTTCGACTGGGACAACATATCCATCCTCGGACAAGCTAAACAGAGACACGCATGGGAGTTCAAAGAGGCCTGGGGTTCTTACTGGAACTCAATCAATAAACACATTGATTTGGATCCCATTTATCAACCTCTGCGAAAAAGAACTAGAAATGATATCACCCACCTTAACAGATCAAGACACCCAATTAGAAAGTGGATCATCACGCTTCAGCAAAGGCTCACTGATGATGTTACCGAGCATGGTGACGAAACATCCAAAAACAAATCTTGCAGCTCAGCAAAAAAACTTACAACCAAAACTGTATAACAGCTCCAAGCTTGGCTGTAAAGATCCAGACTAAATGAGGAAGAAAATTATTGCCCTGGGCTGGAGTTCTACTTTAGAGAAATTTCAATGGTTAATTACTGGCTAGTAACCGTGTGGCACCAGCAGATTATGGAGAGACCTGAAAATCAAAAGCAATTGCCAAAAGTAACCAGAATTTGATGATTTAATCTAAAATTAACACATATTGATGTCATATTGTCATGGTCTGAATCTATTAGTAATTTATCTCCTATGTTTTACAAACAGAGGCCATGTATATTTTCAGCTGTTTTGGCTTCAAGCTCTGCAGTTCCCTAGCCAAGCCTTTCGGTACCTCTCCCTTCAAGAACAACAGCCTGTATATTTTTTTTTTAGATTAGATTACTTACAGTGTGGAAACAGGCCCTTTGGCCCAACAAGTCCACACCGACCCGCCGAAGCGCAACCCACCCAGACCCATTCTCCTACATTTACCCCTTCACCTAACACTACGGGCAACTTAGCATGGCCAATTCACCTAACCTGCACATTTTTGGACTGTGGGAGGAAACCGGAGCACCCGAAGGAAACCCACGCAGACACGGGGAGGATGTGCAAACTCCACACAGTCAGTCGCCTGAGGCGGGAATTGAACCCGGGTCTCTGGCACTATGAGGCAGCAGTGCTAACCACTGTGCCACCGTACCACCCATACATATATATTACTTGCAATATGAAAAAGGTTCCAACCCTCAGGACAACCATTAATTAGACCTCCTGGATCAAACTTTTTCTTACCTCTCCTCATATCCCCTTTAGCCTATTGCTTTTGTTGAAAATTTATTTTTCAATGTTAATGATACTATACAAGTTGTTCATTGTAAAATGTCTGCACACTTCGGGTAATACTGAAGAATATTTGCTGTTTGATATGATTTCTGACCCATATTCCCTCGAAGGTTGAAAGACATAATCAGTATCTTTAAGAATCACAGAATTCAGTGGATACTATAACTCTGAAATAAAGCCAGAAAATGCTGGAAGTACCCAGCAGGTCAGGCAAGACCTGTGGAGAGAGAAAAATAGAGTAAATGTTTCAGTCAATACCTTCACTTGACCTGAAACATTATTTCTCTCTCTACCGGTGCTGCTGACCTGCTGAGTATTTCCAGCATTTTCTGTTTTTAATCCACACTTGTGTTTGAAGACTGTAAGGTATGTGATCTTTTGATTTTGTGAGATATACAGGGGTGGTTCAGTGGAATTGCAATACCAGTATAACATACAGAGATAAACACTTCAATAAATGTTCGGCCAAATCAAATTCAAAGTGAACCTAAATTTGCAAGTACTGCAAGGCCAAAAATAAAAGAAATGATCCAAATTAGCACCTACTCAGTTAACACTGTTCTTCAATGAGGTGTGAAATCTGTGGTTTCACGACAATAATGTGCTAAACAGCACTAATTACAGTTTATTCCTGAAAATTGAGTTGCATTTCACATCATAAAAAAGGCAGCATTTAATTATTTGCATCAAGCAACAAAAGAAAGAAGCAGAAAGGTCCCACAAACATGAATGTGATAATGATAATGACCAGATCATCTGCTTTTTAATGATGTTGGTTAAGAAATAAATATTAATCGAGATAAAAACAGCAACAAACCAGCAACCAGCAGAAACAGGAATCTAGGTGATTTCCCTCCTTCGTCCAGCGATGCCTGAACCAACCATTTTATCTTCCAGTGCCTGTTATTTCTCTGCCTGTGTTCATCTAACTCAGCCCACAGCAGATATGGAGCCTGGGACTTTCTTCAGCCCCAAGCTGATTGATGCATTTACCACTGAGCCATTAAGACAGATGTCAATATTTTTGTATCATTTAATCATTTGGGGGAGACTGGTTAGCTTGGTCAGCTTGATGACGAGTGCATTCTGACTGATGTAGACCTGGGAGCTGGGAATTGCTTTCGGTGCCTGGCCCATGCTTGATACAATGTGGTGCCCCTCAAGGGATAGAAACGATTGTCTCTCTAATAAGGAGGTGTAAATCTAGTCCCTCATCCTATATAGCTAATTAGCATGCTACCTATTAGATTAAAGTGATATGAACATGAAAGCTATCAGTACCCCAATGCCCATAGTATTTGAAGGTTCTGATTGATCTCCACTAAGTTCCTGATTTTAATTACACCTTTTGTTAGAAGACACCAGTGGTCAAGAAAAAACAACAAAACTTCCTGAACAGCACTTAGGTACTTCCCCTGACTCTGGAAGGCATCTGGAGAAACAGGTCCTTCTGCCCAACATCTCCACACTGACCCTCTGGAGAGTAACCCACCTAGACCCATTCTCCTACCCTATTACTCTGCATTTACCCCTGACTAATGCACCTCACCTGCACACCCCTGAACACAATGGGCAACTTAGGATTCTCCGCCCTTGCTGGATTTCCACAGGTATAGGGTACAATCAGGTAACCCATATAGCAACCGGGACACTCTATCATCGATCCTTTGTCTCAGTAACAAAAGCCTATCCCACTTCCTTAATTTTCAACTCATTTGGGACCATTTGGGATGTTGAAGGTCTGTATTGCATATCCAAGAAACTGCAACAACTCAGACATCCCAGACTACCCACAGCTGCCCGACTCTTTCAAACACCCTTGGCCTATACAAGAATGGTTGTCAGGTGCCCCCCTCCTTCATTGCTGATGGCAGCTCTAAAACACCATCATATTCCCACTGAGGGGAGATAAAACATTGCCCCATATTTTAACCAGGGCCATTGCAGATACAAAAACCTCCTGAAGATGATGTTCCAATGCCCAGACTGGTCAGACAGTACTGTACAGTATTCCCTGGAAAAGGCATTGAACTGCTGGCCAATTCACCTGACCTGCACATCTTTGGACTGTGGGAGGAAACTGAGCACACGGAGGAAACCCACGCAGACACAGGGCGAATGTGCAAGCTCTGCACAGTTGCCTGAGGGGCTGGAATCGAACCCAGGTCCCTGGTGCTGTGTGGTAGCAGTGCTGAGCTGCAGTGGTATCCGCAACAGTTCACATTATTAACGCCAAGATTAATCTCAGCAGGGATTTATTTTCACAACCTGAAAGAAAGTTTTGCTTTGTAAATTTGAGGTTAAAATAAGGTATTCTTTCTTTGATTCATTTTTGCTGATACATGTGCATTTACTTTGACAAAATTAAGAAATGAGAAGTGAGGTAAAGCTTCTGTAGTTGAAACTTTGTATGTTTGATTGGTTATATACTGCGTATGAGGTGAGTTGGTATGGAGGGTGGAAGGGATCCATGGAACAGGCAGAAAATAATGGAAGAGGTATGGGTTCAAGCACCTAACAGTCTTTAGTATATTGGGATGAAGTGCTAGAGAACTGGGAAAAGTCTTTTCTCATCAGTATTTCGGCACTGCCTGCCTCTGCTTCGATAGTCAATGGGTCTAATTTGATCCTGCCTCCTAAAGGCAATAGTGTTCAAAGAAGGGTCATGTGTATAGAGTGAATCTGCTGAGTCAGAAACTTTCTCAACTTGAGCTTTCAGCCTTGGTGTTGCATTTTAATTTCCATGAAATGAAACACAAACTTTTGGAAATTCTCCTCATTCGTTAACTTTTGAAATCTAGGTATTGTAAGGCCATAAGGTGTAGGAACAGAAGTTAGGCCATTCAGCCCATTGAGTCTGGTCCTCCATTCGATCATGGTGGATAAGCTTCTCAACCCCAATCTCCTGTTTTCTCCTTGTAATCCTTCATCCCCTTTAGAATCAGGAACCTATCTATCTCAGTCTTAACTATACTCAGTGACCTGGCTTCCACAGCCTTCTGTGGCAATGAATTCCATAGATTCACCACTCTCTGGCTGAAGACGTTTCTCCTTATCTCTGTTCTAAAGACTCTTCCCTTTACTCTAAGGCTGAGCCCTCAGGTCCTAGTCTCTCCTACCAATGGAAACATCTTCCCAACATCCACTTTGTCCAGGCTATTCAGTATTCTGTAAATTTTAATTAGATCCCCTCTCATCCTTCTAAACTCCATCGAGTATAAACCAAGAGTCCTCAAATATTCCTCAGGTATTAAGCTTTTCATTCCTAGGACCATTCTTGTGAACCTCCTCTGAATACGCTCCAGTACCAGTACATCCTTCCTAAGATATGGGGCCCAAAACTGCACACTATCACTGTTAAATCTATGCTGTACTCTTTCTAAGGCTCATCCAACCTTTCTAAGATATGGTGCCCAAAATTGTTCTCAGTGACTACAGAAGGTGTCTTTTTTCGATTTATTGACTTAATGTGGGAAACATTGACAGGTATTCACAGTCCATCCCTAATTGTACATGAGAAGGAGTAATCTTTTGAATTGCTGCAGTCAATATGTTAATGACATATTTCCATGGTGCTGTTTTGGAGGCATTGTTGAATTTGGCTATGTCTATGGTGAACAAGTCAGGAGAATGTGTACCTTAAGAAAGCTCCTGTACCTCCATGTCAGCCAATATATTAAGCCTATGGTGACTGAGAATGCAGAATGTGCAGCACACAACTATGATGCAGTTACTACCTTGTCCGGGGAATACTGTGCAGGACCACCTGACCAGTCTGGGCATTGGAACATTATCTTCAGGGGGTCTTTGGTTCTGCAATGGTCCTGGTTGAAATATGGGGCGCTTTGTACCTCCCCTCAGTGGAAGTGTGAGGATGTGTTAGAGCTGCCATCAGTCATGAATGGAGGGGGGCACCATTCCTTACCTGGCAACCATCCTTGTATAGGCCAAGGGTCTGGCAGCTGTGAGTAGTCCGGGATGTCTGAGTTGTTGCAGCTTCCTGGATCTGCAGCACAGACCTTCAACATCTGGTTGCTGTGCTCCCAAATGAGTTGAATATTAAGGAAGTGGGATAGATTTTGTTACTGAGAAAAAGGTTGGATGACAGAGTGTTGTGATTGCTATATGGGTTACTTGGTTGCACGCTATACCTGTGGAAATCCAGCAATGGCTGAGAATCCTAATCCCATCATTCATTGGCAGCCACAGTAAGGGGAACAAGATCTTAAGCTCTTGTGAAGATTGCATCAGTAACAACTTGGATGCACTTATGGGCTGAGGACTTTAAAATGCACAGATGTCTCTGGTAGATCCTTACGATGACCCATTAACAAATAAATTAAGTGTTGCTGTAATCGTTATGGAGCCAAGAATGCAATTATCCCAGTCCTTATGAATGCAAGTACTTGTCCAGCAACTGGCATAAATGTGAGACTATTACTCAGTACATACTTAGTCATCTTCTGACCTGGCTTTCAATCATTTTCCGAGATGAGTATTGTAGTATGTAGATCCTGATTCATGCTAAAGATTACCTCCCCTCTGGTGGCTGTTGATTTTTGGATCAATACAGTAAGGTTTTGACTTTGCCTTCACTGCAGTGACTTGCAAGATCTGCCTGCAAGCCATGCATTATAGCCCATTCACCACACCCTCTATTCTGTTGTGATCCTTGTGCTCAAATGAGCTTGCTCCACCCCCCACCCCCAGCTAACCAACCCATCTCCTCATCAGGTTTTTCAATGTCCATGTCCAAAAACATATCTAATTGTCTACTAAACCACATATACTGTTTACTTTGCTCTTCATGTTACTTACTTGAAAGGTCTCATTACTTTGGTGATAAACTTTTTCCAGGCAAAATCCCATCTTGTAATTTCCTGATTTTTAACTTGTAGAGTCATAGAACTTTATAGCATGGAAACAGACCCTTCAGTCCAACTCATCCATGCCAACCAGATATCCTAAGTTAGTCTCATCCCATTTGCTAGCATTTATCCCATATCCCTGAAAACCCTTCCTACTCATAGCCATCCAGACGCCTTTTGAATGTTGTAATTATATCAGCCTCCATCACTTTCTCTGGCAGCTCATTCCATATATGCACGATAGTCTGCATGAAAAAGTTACACCTTATGTCTTTTATAAATCTTACCCCCTCACCTTAAACCTATGCCCTCTAGTTTTGAACTCCCCCACCCCAGGGAAAAGACCTTGGCTATTCGCTCTATCCAAGCCTCTCTATAAGGTCACCCTCAGCCTCCGACGCTCCAAGGGAAACAGCCCCAACTTATTCAGCCTCTCCCAATAGCTCAAGCCATCCAACCCTGGCAACATCCTTGTAAATCCTTTCTGAACTCTTTCAAGTTTCACAACAGCTTTCCTATAGCAGGGAGACCAACATTGGACACAGTATTCCAAACGTGGCCTAACCAATGTCCTGTACAGCTGCAACATAGAACGATACAGCACAGAACAGGCCCTTCGGCCCTCGATGTTGTGCCGACCTGCAAACTAATCTAAGCCCATCCCCCCTACACTATCCCATCATCATCCATATGCTTATCCAAGGACTGTTTAAATCTCCCTAATGTGGCTGAGTTAACTATTTTGGCAGGAAGGGCATTCCACATCCTTACCACTCTCTGAGTAAAGAACCTGTCTCTGACATCTGTCTGAAATCTGTCACCCCTCAATTTGTAGCTATGCCCCTTATACAAGCTGACATTATCATTCTAGGATCTTCCAACATGATCTCCCAACTCAACGCATTGACCAATAAAGGCCAGCATACTAAATGCCACCTTCACTCCCCTCTCTAACTGTGGGTCCATTTTCAAGGAACTGTGAACCTGCACTCCAAGGTCTTTGTTCAGTAACACTCCCCAGAGCCTTACCACCAAGTATATGAGTCCTGCCCTGATTTGCCTTTCCAAAATGATGCACCTTATATTTATCTAAATTAAACTCCATCTGCCGCTCCTTGTCCCATTGGCCCATCTGATCAAGGTCCTGTTGTACTTGATTCTTTAAAATTAAGCTCATGATAATTGGTAAGTAAGTGACATTGCCATTCTTTTGCGATGTTTAACATTCTTTAATATTTCACACAAACTAAATCCTAATTATTGAACTGAGCTGCATGTCTACTTTGAATTTTGTTTCGATAGCAGTTTATGGGAAACCAAAAGTTGTATCTTCTGCCTTGTCTTTTTTTTTCAGTTGATTATCATCTCTTGGTTTATACAATGTTAAATATTTGGCATTGTGAAACTGCCAGAAGAGTGTTTTGCTGTGGGATGTAATTAGATATTAATTACTGCCATGTACATCTGCAAAGTCAGCAAATAGTAAACCTAATCAAGCTGCATAAGTCAAAATAAGCAAAAGAGAAGTGGAAAGTTAGAGGGTATAGTAATACAGTGAATGTAACGATAGGTAATCACACTTCTGCAAGATGCAGCAGCTACTTGACCTATCTGGAATAGCCTATGTGTTCAGTACCGTTCAAGTGGTAACTTTGCAATTAATGCCTGTTATAATAATAAATGGTGAACGGCATTTGCAATATGCTGCAGATACTCGACTATTAGCAGATCTCAAGTAAAGAAAAATACTTGACTTTTGGCCCCAGAGTCCTTAATTTTCTTCCTATAGTTTTGGGAGCAGGTTTGATAGGAATAGTCAAATGAATCTATTTTTAACAATTGGCTTTTTCCCATTTAAACTGTCAGAAGTAGATTTCCTTGTCCAGTAGACTCCTGTTGAATTCAGGACCATGGCCAGTAACCAGTGGGACTTTGTTATAATAGGCTTTTACCAGAAACGGTGTGGATTTCAATCCCTCGATTATTAACCGTGCAGGAGTTAAGCCTTGTTTTTTTTTTAAAATATTTATTGCCGAGCACTCAACTATACAAAGTAAATGGCTTCCTGGGATTAACGAAGGCAATGCAACTGATGGAGGTTTACCTTGAACCTTTTGCCAAATCCAACAAATTTGCCAATTCCTTCTCAGTCATAAGGATGCTATTAATCTCTTCTCTAACTCCTGGCTTTCACTACAAATCCTCTTTTGTGCACTTCAAATGCAAGATTCCAATGAAGAGCACACTGTTTGAATTGATGTAATTGCTTGATTTTATTTATTTATTGTCACTTGTACTTGTTACATCTATTTAGAGTCATAGAGATGTACAGCGGAAACAGACCCTTCGGGTCCAACTCGTCCATCCCGACCAGATATCTTAACCTAATCTAGTCCCATTTGCCAGCACTTGGCCCATATCCCTCTCAACCCTTCCTATTCATATACCCATCCAGATGCCTTTTAAATGCCGTATTTGTACCAGCATCCACCACTTCCTCTGGCAGCTCATTCCATACATGTACCACCCTCTGCATGGAAACGTTGCCCCTTGGGTCCCTTTTATATCTTTCACTTCTCACCCTAAACCTATGTCATCTAGTTCTGGACTCTCCTACCCAGGGAAAAGACCTTGTCTACTTATCCTGTTTATTACAAATCAAGTGAAAAGCGTATAATGTCACTGCTATCTGGTATCACCTTAAAAACACAGAAAATAAACCAAGGCATACAATATAAAGGTTAAAAGAAAAGGGAAGAAATAAAATTAAAAGTTCAGTATTACGGTCCTTCTTGTTAGATGCCTTAACTATGCTGGATCCAGGCTCTTCCACCTTGATGCTGAGTCCAACACCAGCACAAAGCATTAGCCAGCTTTGATCCCTTTGCCGTGCTGATGCCACTGGAACCATGTTGCCGCTCTTCGGTGCCACTTTACCTCCACCGAAGTCATTGCCGCCATGCATCTGCATGTAGCTGAAACTGCTGGGACCCAAACCTAACTCGGGGCCCACAAGGCTGAAGCAGCCACTGCTTGATGATGTCGGGTCCTGCTCCAGGCACTGCACCCAAACCTGCCTCTTTCTACCACTGCCAGGAGCACAAACTTGTCTCTGACGCTGTGGACACCTCACCACTCCTAATACCATCTGAGGTCTCTGCAAGAAGGTTAAGTATAAAAAGCAAAGGGGAGAAGAAATGCAAAATAGAAAAAAGGGAAAAACAGATGGATCAGGCAAGCCTGGGCTCTCGGGCTCAAGGAGCCTAAACTCTGCATTGTTTACTCTGCTACCATCTTGAATTACTTTAATTGCAGACATCAGCTTAGGTCTTCCTGGCTACTGCCATTTTGGACCTTTACAGAGCAGATGATTGATGTTGGAATTTGCTATTACACCATTGAAAACCCAATCACTTCTGTTGACATATAGTTGTAAGCTGAAGGCTTCTTACCAATTAAATGTGTACTTACCAGCATCATTTGTTACAAAGGTAGCTTTCACAGTGGTTGTCAAATTCTGGAAAACAGAACTTTGATGCTTGCAAGCCTGACTTGCCACCTTCATCTTGGTTTGTGACTGTGTGATTTGAAGGAAACCTGAGGTAAAGACCGAAGATCATCTGTATAAACATGTAAACCATAATTCCTTCTCATTGAGGTCAGTTGTGTAAAGCCATTTGCTTTCCTACTCAACCAGGTTTCTTTGGTCCTACTTAAAAGTTGGCAATTATTGTACCTCAGTTTTGATGCAGAGATATAACCTTCATTTTCTGCATCTTAGTTTATTTTCTATGTTTTTAAGATGGTGCCAAAAAGTGGCAACATTATACACTTTTCACTTTGATTTGGCACTATAGCGAAACCATACAGTAGCTCAATGACCACTGTGAATAACATTGATCCTGAAGTGGCTGTTTTTTTTTAATGTAAAGTTGTAATGTTAATCATATGCCAAAAATATTGTACTGCCACCATTAATGTGCTTGAAACTTTACATGACTTTGTCATGTAAAATTTAGCCTTTCCAGTTCAGAATCTCCAGTTTCTGTTATGGACACAACTGTAGGAGTCAGCTTTGTAATGATAGGCTGTTGAAAATATCTTGAATACCTCTTCCTCCACTCGTCAGAGAATGACTGCCTAAAATAATGGGCAGAACCAATAACATTTGAAATGAAATTAGATAAATTCTTGAAAGAAAGCAATTAATTGGGGAGCTAGTGGGGAAAGAAAGGGAGTGGGACTACTTGAAGAGAACTTTCAAAGAACTGGCAAATGGACAGTGGCTGAATGTCCTCCATCTGTGCTATAAAATGTTATGACAATGGGAAAAACTGATCCTCTATAAGTTTCAAGAATAGTATTTGCTAATTATCATTTGCTCGTTCAGAACTACTGCATTATTAAAAAAAGATGCATTTTGTCAGAGTTTCTCACTTTCCATTCATCAGGAGAATAGACAAGAATACCAATGAAGAGGGAAAGACCAGATTTATTCAGTAAGAGAGGGAAGTGCTGTGTGTTAGCAGGTTGTCTCTAGCAGGTGTTGAATGGAGAAAGCAGCAGTTTTGATGTTTAACTGGTATTTGCCAAATTTTGTTTTGCTTTAATTCAGTAGATTAGTTCTGGTTGGTCAGAGCATTATCCTGAGAAATGCACCAACAAATGGCTGCCTCCTGTTTTGTTGAGTTGAAACAGGATCCATATTTGTACATGTTCTGTCTGAAAGAACAGGGACTCTGTGTATCAATATGTTATTTCCAGTTCACATAACTGTGCCACATTATGGGCCCTAATGTCAGCATGACTCCCTGCACACTCAGGATTATCCAGCCAATGTTGTCTAACTATAGAAATACATCTAATGTTAACATACTATGTTGTGAGTTTTCAGGCATGGGCTTGTTTGCTATGGTTAATGCCTTACTTGTTGTGAACAGCTGAAGGGATATGCTGTTTGCAGAGAAACCTCGATTAACTGACGTTCAATTAACCAAATTTGGGATTATTCGAACAAGATCACAATACTCCTTGCCCATGTTCTTCGGATAATCAAGATTCTTCTGTAATATGATTGGTCAATCTTTGGAATGTATGTTCTAATTATATCACAGTGGTACTAAAATATCACATTGCCCATTCATCAGATAGGCAAAACATCTTTTCTGGATTGATATTTTGGCAAGTATTTTGTTTGGTTAATCAAATGCCGGGTAATCGAGTGCTGGGTAACAAAGTTAGTCAAGCATCAGGACATTGCGATCTTGTTCGGATAATCCAAATTTCAGTTAATTGAATGTCAGATAATTGAGGTTTCTCCGTAAACAGCACGTCCTTTCAGCTGTTAGCAACATATAGTTAGTGGCCAATGCCATTTGTATTCAGTCATCAATCATTAGAACTGTTACATTCTCTGCGGCAATGCCTCTATCAATCAAAGTCCATTTGCCAAATAATCAGCACCCTGCTGTATACAGTATATATATTTTTTTGTTTTCCCCTTTATTTGTATATTCTTGTGAAATGTTCTGATCAATGTACAATATAAAGCTTTGACAAAATGTATCATTTATCAGCAATATAATTTCACACCAACTTTGTTTCTGGGAAACAGTGTGATTGAATATTAGCATCTGAGAGTTGACATTTTCACATGGCATTCCACTGCCTGCTGGCTTAATGGAGCTGTTAACATATTTTTAAAAAATGGGCATTAAAATTGAAGAATGTTGTACAAATATATTAAATATTTGCATGCTAATATCACCAGTCATTTCTAAGCTTGTGGGTTTAGTAATTGTCTATACATCAAAACTGAGTAAGTTAAGTTCAATCAAGAATGCTAATAGCACCGACATGATGTGTGAATATCACTGCCAAGAGAAAAATGTTGCTGAAGCTTTGCATCTTGCTCTCTCAGAGAAAACAATGGGAAACATTATGTTCCTGAAGCTCCCAGTTAATTGAGAATAAAGGCCATAGGTTTAAATGTGTTCAGTTTGTAGAGAAAATGTACTTATGTATGTTGTCCTGGCAGCAGTAAATGAGCCATGTGAAAAACTTGTCTGATTATTTTGCATTGGCTGTTCAGACAGTCAACATTGGCATTTGGGATTGTTCAGTAAGTTACATCCCAATGGGAAGTCACTGTCTCATGGCATTATCTCTGGACAATTTGCATGCTGTTCTTCTAATGTATAAATTGTGATCTTTGAAATTTGGCATCTTACATTCGTCCTGATGGGTGCAAAATGAAATAGCTCTGGCATATGTCTCTTTGATTTGATTTGATTTTTGATTTGACTTATTATTGTCACATGTCCCAAGATACGGTGAAAGATATTGTTTTGTGTGCTGACCAAACAAAACATACCTTACATAAGTACATCAGGGTATTGGAACAGAATGCAGAATATAGTGTGACAGCTACAAAGAAGATGCAGAGAAAGATCAACTCTAATATATGAGAGGCCCGTTCATAAGTCTGATGATAGCAGAGAAGAAGCTGTTCTTGAATCTGCTAGTATGTGTTTGCAAAGTTTTGTATCTTCTGCCTGATGGAAGGGGCTGGAAGAGAGTATAACTGGAGTGGGACAGATCTTTGATTATGTTCGCTGTTTGCCCAATGCAGCAGGAAATATAGCTGGTTTTCATGAGGGACTGGGCTGCGTTCACATCTCTCTGTAGTTTCTTGTGGCCTTGTTTCTTCTTTGTGTTTTGTTTCTCCTTCCAAAGTGCATGAGGAGTTACCTACCTTCAACAATCCAGTGCAAGCAGCTTGGTGGCCTAGATGTTACAGGAGTTGGTTTAGCAGTTGCCATACCAAGCTGTGATGCATCTGGATAGAATGCTTTCTATGGTGCATCAAAAAAAATTGGTAAGAGCCAATGCGAACATGGCAAATTTTCTTAGCCTTCTGAGGAAGTAGACAAATTGATGTGCTTTCTTGACTGTCTGTTGACATGGATAGACAGGATAGATTGTTGGTGATCTTTACTCCTGGGATTTTTTTATTAATGTGAAAGCTCAGTATGATACCATTTTTTAAAACGGCCAATTTGGATCAAGGGATTGCATGATCCAGAGGCTGCTGAAAGTGTCAAGGGGATAATTTCTGTAGTTTCCAAACTTTTAGCACTGTGCATTGAAATGAAATGTAAAGGGTAGAGACTGAATTATGACTTTAATCAATATGTAGTTCACCTCTAACATGTAGCTGGTGTAGTGCCAGTTTGCAATAAGACTTTTATGACCTTGTCACACTTCAACATTGGTGAGCATTTCTTGTGTTTAATTAAGGATGGAGATTTTTATGGTGTGCTGCAGAGCAGTAATGATATAATCTTTGCTTGTACAATTCAACCAGCTCCTATTAATTCTCAGACAAAATCAAATTAATTTGTTTTCTACACTACTCTGTACTTTTTTTTACTTGCGGTGTCACTTTGATCAAATTCGAACATGTGAATATTTTTAGTTACTCTTGCAAAGTTGTTGGCTGATCAGTGAATGATTTTATGGATGTCATTAAACTAGGGAGACATCATTGTCTGAAGGCGAAATTGCTATGTTGCAAGGAAAAGATTCATAGATCTGTACTGGTGCAGAAAAGACCCTTCAGCCTATCGAATCTACACCAGTACAGATTCTACTACTAAAAGTGTGCTCATCCCAATTTCCTCTACTTGTCCCATATCCTTGAATGTTATGACATCTGAAGTGCTCGTCCAAATATTTTTTAAAGATTGTAAGGTTTCTGGCCTCCACTACCTTCCCAGGCAGTGCATTTCAGATTCCTAGCACCCGCTGAGTGAAAACGTTTTTTCTTCAAATTCCCTGTGAATCTCCTACCCCTTAGCCGAAAACCAAACCCTCTCATGGTTGATCCTGAACCGAGGTAAACAGCTGCTCTCTTCTCACACTGGACATGCTCCTCAATCTTATCTCTCCCAATCTTGTGCCCCTTCAGTCTTCTCTGCTGAAAAGAATATAATCCAGGCCTATCTAGTCTCGCCTTATAGCTCATCACAACCTGCCTGTAGTGAGGCAACCCGAACTGCACACAGTACCCTGTACGCCAGTTATGGCCTGATCAATGCTCTGTTTAACTCTAACATTACCTCCTGTTTTAAAAAATTCTCAAGGTCAAGGACCAGGCTCGCAGGAAAGTAGTCTGACACAGAACAAACAGCCAAGAGGCGAATCTGCTAGAATATAAGTGTTTTATTCCCCGCAGCGTCGCCACAACCAGTCTCGTACTCACAACGGGTCTGGTTTATACTCACTCTACGTGTTACCGGAACTGGGAGCCGTCAGTTCTCGTAGAGCGGTTGCCAACAACCCACGCTCGGCGGTTAAACGCAACCCCGGAGCAGACTCTACCGAACTGGAGACTTTTCCAGCTGATATACTCTTTTCCAGATATAAACATTCATGTGAACAGCAGAGCAAGGCTAAAAAACACATTCCATTCTGGTTACATACAGATAAGAAGATTCACACGGGAAGGTGTATAATAAGATACTAAGCGACACCTTCCATTTTCGGTTAGATTCACACATGTATTGGGACACAATTTTAACCCTTTCACCACATTCCACTGCTTGGCCCAATACATGTGTTGCATAATGATTCACACATGTATTGGGACATATTTTACACACACCTCCTTGCTCTTATATTGTATGCCATGGCTGATGAAAGCAAGTGTCCCATATGCCTTCTTAATTATGCTGTTCATGCAATTACGACATTTAAAAGGCATCTGGATGGATACATAAATAAGAAGGGTTTATAGGGTTATGGATCAAATGCTGGCAAATTGGACTAGATTTATTCAGGATATCTGATTGGCTTGGACAAGTTGGACCGAAGGGTCTGCTTCCATGCTGTAGATCTCTGCGACTCTGGCTCTGTCAGCTTCGGGGATCTGAATAATTACCCCAAGGTCCCTCTTTTCCTCTAACCTAACCAGAGTCGTGCTAATCATTAAATACTCCCTTGTTTCTTCTTCCAAAGTACATGAGGAGCTATCTACCTCCAACAAAATAGTGCAAGCTGCACAATGGCCTAGATGTTACAAGAGTTGGGCACCTTGGTTAGCACGTTATAGTGCCATGTCATGCTTGGGGGAACTTTTTCTCAGCACTGATTGCTTGGTGATTTCACATTCAGAACAATGGCTTTATAATGATGCACATTCTATTTGCAGCATTATCTGTTTTTTTATAACCAGAAAATAGGAAAACAATTAATATTTAGACAGAGAAACTGGGCAGTTTTTGACTGATTCAAACATTCTCCCAACATGATATATATTTTTAGAGAACAATTCCCTTCCATCTTTAATGTGGTCCGCCCATTTGAGTAAATGGTTTTCTCTGGTAACTTCTGTTTTTGAACATTTACCTACTCTATATGTGTATTCTAGTCTCTTATTTATATTTGTTTTGAACATTTGAATGTTCTGGATCATTACTATTGCTGGAGCATTGTTTAGACAAAGTTGGAAATGCAGCCTGGTAATTCCTGGTCATGGAGTTATCAGGCAGGAAAGAAAGGGGGAGAGTAACCGAGAATGGATTGCGGTCCTGGAAGAAGAAGCAATCCCAGAAAGGTTGATGTGCTGGAAGGATCACCAAATGAGAGCAGTTGGGTTGAATTGAGGAGCAGAAAAATAGTAATCACTTGCTCAGAGAGTATTATAGACCTCACAGTTAGAGAGAAGAGCAAATATGCAAGTAAATTGCAGAGAAGTGCAGAAAAGATAGAACAATAATAATAGAACATTTTAACAACCTGAATAACAGCAAAAGGGATAAAGTCAATGTAAAAGGCATAGAGGGCACAGAATTCTTAAAATGCCCTCAGAATGTTTATCCAGTATGCAGCAAGGCCAAGAAGAGAAGTTACAGTATTGCCTTTTGTTCAGGAGACAAAACTGCATGGGTGGCTGGAAGGAGTACCAGTGAGGGAAGAATTTGGTTGAAATGTTTATAACGTAATGGGGGTTTGTTAGTTCAGTTGGCTGAAAAGCCGACTTGCAAAGCAGAATGTGCCAACAGCACAGGAGCAATTCTCATGCTTGCTGAGGTCTCCATGCCTTCTGAACCTCAACTGCAGTGTGATAACCCTCCAATTAAACTTATCCACCAGTTATCTCTCTCTAATAAGAAAGTCCTCTAGGACTTTGGTGACTTTTGTTTCACTTAGACGTCAATTTAATTTATGGAAAAGGACAACCATCAGCACATGTTTTATCCTGGGAATTTCTCAATGTTACTAAGCTGTGATGTGTTTTCACAGAAGTGTACTGGAAGCTAATGTTTGAAGGTAATTCAGTGTCTGAGAAGACAAAGAAGATAATATTCAAGAACACTAATAGCAAACATGTTCCCAGAAAGTAACAAATTGCACCCCCAAATCTAGCCAGCCTCCCCACTCCTGATTCCAAAGAGCCTGTGGACTCTGATAAGAACAAAAGGAAAGCTTATATCAGAGACTGAGAGCACAATCTTGGAGAATAATTAGAGCACTATAAAAAATAAAGGCATGAAACAAAGAAGGAAATTAGAATTGCAGAATCCCTACAGCCCAGCAAGTCCACACCAACTCCCTGAAGTACATGCCACCCAGTCTTTCCCCCCCCCCCCCTACTCTATCCCCGTAACCGTGCATTTCTCATGGCTAATCCATCTAACCTACGTATCCCTGGACACTATGGACAACTTAGCATGGCAATTCCACCTCACCAGCACGTCTTTGGACTGTGGGAGGAAACCGGAGCACCCGGAGGAAACCCACGCAGACACGGGGAGGATGCGTAAACTCCACACAGATAGTCACCTGAAACTGGGATCAAACCCCTGTCCCTGGCGCAATAAGGCAGCAGTGTTAACCACTGAGCCACAGTGCACCCTTAGGAAAACAAAGAGGGAGCATTAAAAATATTGACACATAAAAGAACAAAATCCCATCGATGTTTCAACCATATGAAGAACTGTAGTAATGAAGGTAACTCAGAGTAGATTCAACTAGAGACAAGAAAAGTAACGTGTGGAGAAACATGATGTGGGCATGTTTCCAAATGAATATTCTCTGACTGCCTTCACCAAAGAGAGGGACAATGCTGGCATTTCAGTTAAGAAGGTGTGTGAAATATTGGATGACATAAACCTAGTGAGAAAGAAAATATTAAAGAGTTCAGCATTTTTGAAAGTGGATAAATAACCAGATGCAGATGATATAGGCCGCAGGCTGCTCAGAGAAATTAGGACGGAAATAATGTATGCTCTGTCCTTCATTTTCCAATTTTCTTCAGCTACAGGCATGGTGCTAGAAGATTTTCTGCAGTTGTTTAAGAGTGGGAAAAGCAATAGACAGATTAATTATAGGCCAGTCAACCTAACCATTATTGTGTGCAAACCATTGAAAAGAAAAAAAAATCTGATGGGCCATTTTAATTGGCACTTAGGCACTATTTAATCAATATTAGTCAGCATGAACTTGAGGCACAGTTAATCCTGACTAACTTGTTTGAATCTTGAGAAAACGAAAAGGATTGGTAAGGGTAGCAGGTTTGATACAATCTACATTGATTTCAGCAAGAAGGTACCCCATGACAGAATTGTTACAGTTGCAAACCATCACTGGATTTGTGGCAAGTAGAAACTTGGATCCAAAACTGACTCTTTGGTTGAAAGCAAACTATGATTATGATCAACGCCTGTTTCTTGTGACTAGAAATCTGAATCTATGGGGCTCCTTGCTTTATGTTGTATTATGACGTAAATTCTCGACCAGAAAAAACTGTACTTTTAAGACAGTTATATGACATCTGAGCACATCATGTTCCAGTGTAAACGTACCAACTTTGACTCCATTACACAGGGTGTTACTCAAGACAATGTCTTCTGTCAGTTAGCTGTGTGTATATAATGTATAACGACACGGGAGGCAAGAAAGTACATGCTCAATGCTTTTATGGTGGGAGTTCCAGGATTTTGACCCAATGACATTGAAGGAACAGCAACATAATTTCCAAACCAGGAAGGTGAGTGGTTTGGAAGAGAAACTGGAGGTAGTGATGTCCCCATTTAGCTGCTGCCTTCATCTTTCTAGTGGTCATGGCTTTGGAAGATGCTTAGCCTTGGCAAAGGAAGTCTGGATCGGTGGTGCTGGAAGAGCACAGCAGTTCAGGCAGCATCTGAGGAGCAGTAAAATCGACGTTTCGGACAAAAGCCCTTCATCAGGAATAAAGGCAGAGAGCCTGAAGCATGGAGAGATAAGCTAGAGGAGGGTGGGGGTGGGGAGAAAGTAGCATAGAGTACAATAGGTGAGTGGGGGAGGGGATGAAGGTGATAGGTTGGGGCCGGGGGGATGGGTGGAGTGGATAGGTGGAAAAGAAGATAGGCAGGTAGGACAAGTCATGGGGACAGTCCTGAGCTGGAAGTTTGGAACTAGGGTGAGGTGGGGGAAGGGGAAATGAGGAAACTGTTGAAGTCCACATTGATGCCCTGGAGTTGAAGTGTTCCGAGGCAGAAGATGAGGCATTCTTCCTCCAGGCGTCCGGTGGTGAGGGAGCGGTGGTGAAGGAGGCCCAGGACCTCCATGTCCTCAGCAGAGTGGGAGGGGGAGTTGAAATGTTGGGCCACAGGGCGGTGTGTCCTGGAGATGTTCCCTAAAGCGCTCTGCTAGGAGGCGTCCAGTCTCCCCAATGTAGAGGAGACCGCATCGGGAGCAACGGATACAATAAATGATATTAGTGGATGTGCAGGTAAAACTTTGATGGATGTGGAAGTCTCCTTTAGGGCCTTGGATGGAGGTGAGGGAGGAGGTGTGGGCGCAGGTTTTGCAGTTCCTGCGGTGGCAGGGGAAGGTGCCAGGATGGGAGGGTGGGTTGTAGGGGGGCGTGGATCTGACCAGGTAGTCACGGAGGGAACGCTCTTTGCAGAAGGTGGAAAGGGGTGGGGGGGGAAATCTATCCCTGGTGGTGGGGTCTGTTTGGAGGTGGCGGAAATGTCGGCGGATGATTTGGTTTATGTAAAGGTTGGTAGGGTGGAAGGTGAGCACCAGGGGCGTTCTGTCCTTGTTACGGTTGGAGGGGTGGGGTCTGAGGGCGGAGGTGCGGGATGTGGACGAGATGGGTTGGAGGGCATCTTTAACCACGTGGGAAAGGAAATTTCAGTCTCTAAAGAAGGAGGCCATCTGGTGTGTTCTGTGGTGGAGTGAATTTCTGCAGTGCGTATTGTAACAGTGCACACTACTGCTACAGTGTGTCAGTTGTGGAAACAATCGAGTAGATTATTTTGTTCTTTCAAGCATCTTGAGCTCTTGGTGCTACCCTCCTGAAAGTGGAAAGTTTTCCTTCCTACTCCTTACTTATATCTTATAGACTATGGACAGGCCTTGGGGAATGAGGGGGTGAGTTCCTCGCTGCAAGATTCCTAACCTCTGACCTTATTTTGAAGCCGCATTATTTATATGATTAGTCCATTTCAACCTTTAGTGAACAGCAACTCCAGGATGCTCATAATGGAATATTCAGCAATAGGAATGTCATTTAATATGAAAGTTGATGGCTCGATTCTGTCTTGGTCATTGACTGGCGCTTGTATGATATAAACATTATTTGCTGCTTGTCAGTCCAAACATGGATATTGTCCACATCTTGCTGCGTTAGAACATGGACTGCTTCAGTATCTCAGGAGTTACAAATGGTACTGAACATTGTGCAATCATCAGCGAACATCCCCATTTCTCACCTTACGATGGAGGGAAGCTTATTGATGAAGCAGCTGAAGATGGTTGGACCTAGGATACTACCCTGAGGCACTCCCACAAAGAGTCCTGGAGATGACTGACCTCCAACCATCACAACCATCTTCATTTGTGCTGGCTGTGATTTCAAAGACAAATTCCCATTTATCAGTTTTATGTTAGAATTTGAACTCAAATTCCAATGTAAATTTGTTTGAGACAAACCAATAAGGCAACTAAAGTCAGTATGTGCAGTAACTGAGGAAAGTTAAATGATAAAGCATGGCAATAACTTTACAGGTGCACTACAACTCTTGTTTTCCAGCTGTACTTAAGTATCAGGGGCAAAGCACAATCTGGTCTCTGTTCAGCACTTTCCAATTGGACAGCAGGCTCACCAGTTTCAAGCTTAGTGTGCTCCTTGGTCACTGAAAGCTGCTGCCTATTCACCCTTTTCAACACCCACAGGATGATCAATTATATCTTCAGATTCTGATTGGCCTCAGTCAGGCGAGACCTATTTTTAATTGGTTTAATGGGTGTATGATCAATTTCTAATTGGCTCTTAATAATAATTGACATTGACCGATGTCAGCAATCCCCATTTCCTGACTGATTCCTCACACAGTCAATTAGCTATAAGCTCATCCTCTTCATAATTGCTTTATGCTGTTACTTTTACTTTTATGACTTCTTGCTAAGACATGAGGACAGTTTATAATATCTTATTTGCCCATTTGTTACAGGGATGTTTACACTGCCAAGCCCCCTGATTTGAAGGTGATTTTCTTTGTCTTTGTGGTTGTGGATGTCTCAAATGAGCTTCTTACAATTTGTCTGCATTAAAGGCCATGGTGGGAAAGTTGCTTATAACTTTAACGCTAGGTATAATCAATGCAGAAGATCACAAAGTGCTAACATAAACAAACTAATACAAACTGTGTATATGGTGGTTGCAGTAGTGAGATGACATTACACATTCAGTCATTGCATCATCCTGAATAATAAAATTCAAGCACAGTGCTGTTATAAACTTAAACACGCACATTGTTATAAAATTAACTCTAATTCAAAGATTATATTGAGTCAAATCTAAATGCTTCACTCCTCAGACATTACAAATTGAAACTGTGAGTGTTGAGCATCCACATCTAACTGACTGTGAGCCACCATTTCCACCATCCTCTATGGGATGCTATGACCAGACACACATTCCCCTCCTTTGTCAATCTTCCACATGGACCGTTCCCTTTGGGATACCCTAGTCCAATCCCCTTGCTCTCCCAACACATTCCCACACCCCCATGGCATCTTCCCATGCAATTACAAAAGGTGTAACACCTGCCTATTTACTTTCTTCACTTTCACTACCCAAGGTTCCAAGGCAGAGTGGAAATTGGGAATGAAATTGATTAATTTTTCCAGTTTAAAATGAAAGAGGGAAACAGCACTAATGATTTCATCGAAGTACCGGAGAAAGAGTTGTTGGTGGGGGCCCGGGTAGGACTGGAACAAGGAATGTTCCACATACCCCACAAAGAGACAAGCCTAACTAGGCCCATGCAGTTACCTGTAGCCACACCTTTGATCTGAAGAAAGTGACAGGAGTTAAAGGAGAAGTTGTTCAAATTGAGGACAAACTCAGCCAGGCAAAGATGGCAGATGCAGATGGTTCACGCCTATTTTCCAGGAGGAGGATGGGATCCCTAAGACCATCCTGATGGAGGATGGATGTTAAAAGGGAGGAAGAGACAGCTACTGCCCTTTAACTGGAAATATTGAAATCAATATGAAATGTTAGTAGAGGAGTTGGCTGGTCAAGGGGAGAAAATTACTACTTCCTCCCTCAATCCACCACCATCATGGACAACATCTCACTGTTACCAAAACTGAAATTAGTGCAAATGCAACTGTGATTTACTTGCACAAGAACTATTTAAGGAACTGGCACAATGTGGTGCAGTCTGCACACTTCTTATAACAGGATTGAAATCCCACACATTGGCATTTAAGATGAATGATACCAAAACAGATCCTTGGGCTGGTTGCCTGAAACTGTTGGTATTATAGTGACAGATGGACCACATCACGGGTCTAACAGCATGCATTGATCGACATGTTCTTCCATAGAGTCTTACAGTGTGGAAATAGGCTATTCGGCCCAACACGTCCAAACCGACTCTCTCCAAAGAGCATCCCACTCTGGCTCACCCTCCTACCCTGTCCTTGTAACTCTGTATTTCCAAGAGTCAAGAGTAGCTTTATTTGTACAACTTTTATACAACTGATACAGTAAAAATGAGACAGTGTTCCTCCAGGACCAAGGTGCTACATGGACAGCACAAATTATATGATCATACAAAGGGCAGCATAAAATGTATAAGAAGTGCAAAACACACAAGACAGCACAGTAATTCCTGACGTGTCAGGACAATAGGCACAGTGATGTACAAATTACAGTGTAATAATGGAATGATACTTATTAAACCATTGTTCTAGCAGCAACTTGTGGTCATGCAAAGAGTTTCAGATGGAGTAGAGTCTGATCACACGATATTAAGGAGCCTGATGGCCCGGGGGAAGAAACTGTTGCACAGTCTGGTCATGAGAGACCGAATGCTCTGATATCTTCTGCCAGACGGCAGGAGGGAGAAGAGTTTGAGTGAGGGGTGTGTGGGGTCTTCCACAATGCGCTTAGCCTTTTAGATGCAGTGTGTGGAGTAAATGTCTGTAATGGAGGGGAGAGAGACCCCAATGATCCTCTCAGCTGTCCTCACTATCCGTTGAAGGGTCTTGCAATCTGAGATGGTGAAATTCCCGAACCAGGCAGTGATGCAGCAGCTCAGGGTACTCTCAATGAACACTCTATAGAATGTGGTGAGGATGGGGGATGGGAGGTGGGCTTTTCTCAGCCTGCACAGAAAATAGAGGCGCTGCTGGGCTTTCTTGGCTATGGAGCTGGTGTGGAGGCACCAGGTGCGATTCTCCCAAAGGTGGACACCAAGAAATTTGGTGCTGTTCACTATCTCCCCAGGGGAGCTGTCAATATCCAGTGGAGACTGATCGCTCCATGCCCTCTAGAAGTCATGTCCACTTTCAGAGACCGGTTGTAGGCTCTGCACCAGTCTGTTAGCCATTGCACCTCCTCTCTGTATGATGACTCGTCGTTCCTGCTGATGAGACCCACTACAGTCATGTCATCGGTGAACCTGATGTGATTTGTGCTGGACATTGCTGCTCGGTCGTGTGTCAGCAGGGTGAACAGCAGTGGACTGAGCACACACCCTGGGGGTCCTCACTGCCATGTCATTCTGTGCCTCAAACTAGTGCATGGAAGTTGTTCAACTCATCCAGGAGAGAAGCATCACTTGCATAAGCAGACAATGATGTGATGTGATTGGTAATGGCCTGAATACCCTTCTACATGCTCCGTGTATCGCTGCTGTCCTGAAAGTGGCTGTGTAATCTCTGTATCTTTGCGTCTTTGATGGCCCTGGGTCAGATTGGCCCTCGCTGTTGTTAGGGCTGCCTTGTTATCTGCTCTGAAGATGAATCGCTGGTCCTCAGCAGTGCACACACCTTTGTGGTCATTCACAAATCATTCCCTTGGCTAATCCATTTAACCTTGGACACTACAGGCAAATTAGTGTGGCCAATCCAGCTGACCTGCACATCTTTGTGGATGAGGAAAAGGGCTGTGGGAAGGATGAACCAGCTGACCATGGCACCATGGTGTAGAAGGCCATTCAAGAGGAGGGAGCAAAAAGACAAGTGGTAGTTATAGGGGATTCTATAATTAGGGGGACAGATAGTATCGTTTCTGAGCCGGATCAGGAGTCTCACGTGGTGTGTTGCCTTCCTGGTGCCAGGGTGCAGGACCGGCTTGAAAGGATATTGGAGCTGGAGGGGGAGGATCCAGTTGTTGTGGTCCATGTTAGGACTAACAACATAAGCAAGGGCCAGATTCAGGACCTGCTGGAGATTATCAAGCACTAGAAACAGATCCTCAAGGGTCATAATCTCCAATTACTGCCAGAGCCACATACAAATTGGCTTAGGGACACGAAAATTAGGGAAGTAAGCATGTGGCTAAGGGTCTGGTGTAGGAAAGAGGGGTTCCATTTCATGGGTTATTGGCAATAGTTTTGGAACTAGGGGAGATCTGTATCGATGGGGTGGTCTCCACCTGAACCAATCTGAAACTAGTGTTCCAGCGAAAAGGATAAATAGGGTGGTCACTAGGACTTTAAACTTGTGAGTCAGCGGGAAGGGAAGGGAAAGCAACAGGAAGTATGATGGTAAATTTAAAAGGTAAGCGGCAAGTTAGCATGTATGCAGGAGGGTTTAAGTTCAAGGCAGACTATGAAAGAAGTAAAAATGAAGGGTAACTCAGGAGATATTAGAGATGTTGTGAATCATGATGGCAAGAAAGCTAGCATAAAGGCACTTTACCCTGAAAGCTCATAGCATTTGTAACAAGATTAATGAGTTAACAGCACAAATCATCATCGCAAGTGAATATGATTTGGTAGCCAGCATGGAGACATGGTTGTAGAATGGTCATGACTGGGAATTAAGTATCCAGGGGTATTTGGAAAGACAGACAGGAATCCAAGGGAGGTGGTGTAGCTCTGATATTCAAGGACTACATCAGGGAGGTGCTGAGAGATGATATAGATTCTATGGAGCGTGAGGTCGAATCCATTTGGGTGGAAATTAGGAATTCCAAGTAGAAAAAGTCACTGATTCTATAGGCCACCAAATAATAACATCACGTTGGGACAGGCAATAAACAAGAATTTAACTAAAGCCTGTACAACCATTATCATGGGGGATTTTAATCTGCATGTAGATTGGTTGAACCAGCTCAGTCAGGGTAGCCTTGAGGAGGAGTTTGTTGAGTGTATCAGTGATTAGTTTTCTTGAATAGTATGTAAGGGAACCGACAAGGGAGCAAGCTATCCTACATCTGGTCCTGTGTAATGAGACAGGAATAATTAGTGACCTCATTGTTAGGGATCCTCTTGGAAGGAGTGATCACAGTATGGTTGAATTTAAAATACAGCTAGATAGTGTGAAGAAAAAATCCAATTCCAGGGTCTTGCTCTTGAATAAAGGCGACTGTGATAGAATGAGGGAGAAAACAGAGACTTTATGGTGAGACAGTTGACGAGCAGTCGAGGATCTTCAAAGAAATTTTTCGAAGTGCTCATCAAAAGTATATTCGGGTGAGAAGGAAGTACTGTAAGAGGATGGGTAATTGTCATGGGTGTCTCAGGAAAAAAGGCAGGCTATCAAAGCGAAAGTGGCCAACTACAGCAGGAATCTATAAGATTGGGAACACTTTAAAGGTCAACAGAAAGCTGCAAAAAGAGCTATAAAGAAAAGTAAGATAGAGTATAAGAAAAACTAGCATGAAATATGAGGACAGATAACAAAAGTTTCTATAAATACATAAAATGAAGAAGAGTGGCAAAAGTAAGTGTTGATCCTTTACAGGATGGGAAGGGGCAGTTAGTTATGGATTATGATGAAATGGCTGAGACATTAAACAGGTACTTTGCATTGGTCTTCACAGTGGAGGATACTAATAACATGCCAGTAAGTGACAAAGAGATGAAGGTAGGTGAGAACCTGGAAACAATTATTATAATGGAAGAGCTAGTGTTGGGTAAGCTAATGGAACCAAGGATGGATAAGTCTCCTGGCCCTGATGGATTGCATTCCAGGGTACTAAAAGAGATGGTGGGAAAAATAGCAGGTGGACTGGTGGTAATTTTCCAAAATTCATTGGACTCGGGGATGTCACTGCTTAAAAAGGGAAGCAGATAAAAGATGGGGAATTATAGACTAGTGAGCTCTGGGGAAGATGCTTGAGTCTATTATCAAGGAAGAAATAGCAGGGCATCTGGAAAGAAATTGTCCCATTATAAAGATAAAGCATGGGTTCATGAAGGGCAGGCCATGCTTCACAGATCTTTTGGAATTCTATGAAGACATATCAAGCAAGGTGGACAATGGGGATCCAGTGGATGTTGTGTACCTAGATTTCCAAAAGGTCTTTGACAAGGTGCTGCGCAAGAGATTGCTGCATTAAATAAGGATGCATGATGTTTGGGGTATTAGCGTGGATAGAGAATTGGCTGACTGACAGAATGCAAAGAGTGGAGATAAAAGAGTGCTATTCTGGCTGGCAATCAGTGACTAGTGGTGTCCCTCAGGGATCGGTGTTGGGACCACAATTATTTTGGAGTTGGGGACCACATGTACGGTGTCAAAATTTGCCGATGACATGAAGATGAGTGACAGAGCAAAGTGTGCAGAAAACTGTGAAATTTTGCAGAGATACATTGAGTGAGTGGGCAAAGGTTTGGCAGATGGAATACAATGTTAGTAAATGTGAAGTCATGCATTTTGGCAGGAGTAACAGCAAAATAGATGATTACTTGAAAGGTAAGAAGTTGCAGCATGCTGATTTTCAGAGGGACGTGGGTGTCCTTGTGCATGAAACGCAGAAGATTGGTCTGCAGGTACAACAAGTAATTCGGAGGGCAAATGGAATTTTGTCCTTCATTGCTAATTTAAAAGCAGGGAGGTTATGTTGCAGCTGTACAAGGTGCTGGTGAGGCCACACCTGCAATACTGTGTGCAGATTTGGTCTCCTTACTTGAGAAAGGATGTACTGGCACTGGAGGTACACTAGGTTGATTCTGGAGTTGAGGGGGATGGCCTATGAGGAGAGGCTGAGTAGACTGGGATTATATTCATTGGAATTCAGAAGATTGTGGGGGGATCTTATAGAAGCGTGTACATTTATGAAGTGAATTGATAAAATAGAAGTAAATAGTATGTTTCCACTGGTAGGTGGAACAAGGACAAAAGGGCATGGCCTAAACAGTAGAGGAAGCAGGTTTAGGAACTGAACTGAGAAGGAATGTTTGCACCCAGAGAGTTGTTAATCTTTGGAAATCCGTGCCCAGGGAAGTAGTTGATGCTACTTCAGTAATCACTGTTCAATCCAAGGTAGATACTTTTTTGAAAAATAAAGAAATACGGTGAAAATGCAGGTAAGTGGAGCTGAGTCCGAAAGGATCAGCCATGATTTTATTGAATGGCAGAGCAGGCTCGAAGGGCCAGGTGGCCTACTTGTAGTTCTTAGAACGGCAGGAGGAAACTGGAGCACCCAGAGGGAACTCCACACAGATAGTCGCCCGAGGCCAGAATCGAACCCCCGTCCCTGGTGCTTTGAGGTAGCAGTGCTAACCACTGACCCACTGTGCAATGCAAAGGCAGTGAGTTGTGACACTAAAGATTCCAAAATGTAACACCGGTCTAATAGTTTTTATTCACAGTTGAGCAGATCAGAATCAGAAAGCTGGTCAAGTTTAAAAACAAAAATGACCATCTGCAACAGTGAAAGAAGATCAATCTGAACTGGTGGCTTGAACGCACCCAAGAGGTCTTTGAGCTAATGTTCGTTCTGGTTAGTCAGACCAAATAGAATTCCCCAAGAATGTAAATTGCAACAGTAAATGTGTCATAAGTCTGCAAGCTCTACATCATGACATGCAAGACCTTACCAATACAGGTCATGGTGCAGAAGAAAAACAAGTGATTTTTGCATGAATGCATATTTTGGTCTGGCGTGAATAACTAAAACAGCAATTGCTGGAAAATCTCAGCGGGTCTGGCAACATCTGAGGAGAGAAATCAGAGTTAATGTTTGGGTTCAATGACCCTTTCTCAGAGCTGATTGTAGCTCTGAAAATTTTGGTTCTTATGCAGAAGATAAGGTGAGGGGGACGGTGTAAGGATTAAATTTATAGGTGGAGATAGAGCCCAGAGAGAGAGAGAGAGAGAGACAAAGAGTTGGATAGTCAAAGGAGTGGATACGTTCGAGACACCACCATGCCCTCCACCTCCTCCAAGACTTCCGTTTCCCCGGCCCCCAACGCCTCATCTTCACCATGGATATCCAATCCCTCTACACTTCCATCCGCCATGACTAGGGCCTCCAAGCCCTCCGTTTCCTCCTTTCCCCAAAGTCCCCAACAGTACCCTTCCACTGACACTCTCATTCGTTTGGCTGAACTGGTCCTCACCCTTAACAATTTCTCCTTCGAATCCTTCCACTTCCTCCAGACCAAAGCGGTAGCCATGGGCACCCGTACGGGCCCCAGCTATGCCTGTCTCTTTGTTGGCTATGTAGAACAGTCCATCTTCTGTAGTTACACCGGCACCACTCCCCACCTCTTCCTCCCCTACATTGATGACTGCATCGGCACCACCTCGTGCTCCCGCGAGGAGATTGAGCAATTCATCAACTTCACCAACACATTCCACCCTGACCTTAAATTTACCTGGACCATCTCTGACACCTCCCTCCCCTTCCTGGACCTCTCCATCTCCATTAATGATGACCGACTTGACACTGACATTTTTTACAAACCCACCGAATCCCACAGCTACCTTGATTACACCTCTTCTCACCCTACCTCCTGCAAAAATGCATCCCGTATTCTGAATTCCTCCGCCTCTGCCGTATCTGCTCCCAGGAGGACCAGTTCCACCAAAGAACACACCAGGTGGCCTCCTTCTTTAGAGGCCATTTCCCTTATCTTGCGGTTGAAGATGCCCTCCAACGCATCTCATCCACATCCTGCACCTCCGCCCTCAGACCCCACCCCTCCAACCATAACAAGGATGGAACCCCCCTGGTGCTCACCTTCCACCCTACCAATCTTCGCATTAACCATATCATCTGTCGACATTTCCGCCACCTCCAAACGGATCCCACCACCAGAGATCTATTTCCCTCCCTGCCCCTTTCAGCTTTCCGCAAAGACTGTTCCCTCCGTGACTACCTGGTCAGGTCCACGCCCCCCCAACAAACCACCCTCCCGTCCTGGCACCTTCCCCTGCCACCGCAGGAATTGCAAAACCTGCGCCCACACCTCCTCCCTCACCTCCATCCAAGGCCCCAAAGGAGCCTTCCACATCCATCAAGGTTTTACCTGCACATCCATCAATGTCATTTATTGTATTCGTTGCTCCCAATACGGTCTCCTTTATATTGGGGAGACTGGACGCCTCCTTACAGAGCACTTCAGGGAACATCTCTGGGACACCCGCACCAATCAACCCCACCGCCCTGTGACCCCAACGTTTCAACTCCCCATTCCATTCTGCCGAGGACATGCAGGTCCTGGGCCTCCTCCATCACCATTCCCTCACCACCCAACACCTGGAGGAAGAACGCCTCATCTTCCACCTCAGAACACTTTAATCCCAGGGCATCAATGTGGACTTCATCAGTTTCCTCATTTCCCCTCCCCCCCCATCTTACCTCCGTTCCACCCCTCCAGCTCAGCACTGTCCTCATGACCTGTCCTACCTGCCAATCTCCCTTCCCACCTATCCACTCCACCCTCCTCTCTAACCTATCACCTCCATCCCCACACGCCCCCCCCATTCACCTAATGTACTCTTTGCTACCTTCTCCCCAGCCCCACCGCCCCCATTTATCTCTTCACCCGGGAGGCTTCCTGCCTCTATTCCTGATGAAGGGCTTTTACTCGAAACGTCGATTTCCCTGCTCCTCGGATGCTGCCTGACTTGCTGTGCTTTTCCAGCACCACTCTGATCTAAACAACGGAGTGGATAGCAGTCAGCCTGGGAGAATGAATAGCTACTAATGGGGACTATTAGTGGCTAACAATGGGTTGTGCGTAATAGCAAACCATGCGATAACGGCCTAGTGTGGGGGCTTGGGGTAAGGACGTGGGAGAAGTTGCCTCCAGCCCTAAGGTTGTTGAACTTGAAATTGAGTCCAGATGGCTGTAGAGTTTCCAAGCAGAAAATGGGATGCTTGTTACCCCATTACCGCCCTTGACAACAGTTATGGCTTGTCATAAAAGAAGGAAAGAGTCAGATCTGTATCAACAATCAATCAGCTTCATTAGTTAGTTAAAACAGACATACAATTCACACCATTTTGTTAAGAAGAAGTTAAAAGCAGGCATGCAACTCATACAAGACTAAAACTCTATGTGCACACCCACTGGGTTTCACAGATGTTCCCTGAACAGTCACAGAGTATAAAGGCTAAAACCCAAGATTAGGAGTGTATGCTGGCCAGGTGATCACTCAGTTCCTCGATATAATCTCCATTTTGCCATTATAGGGACCTCCACTTCTGCGAAAGTATATCCCTGGACCTTTGCTGCCAGCATGTCCAAAATCCTTCACTTTTATCCTTTTTCTTGTCTTCTTGAACTGTGATGCCTTACTTTTAATTGGTTCTGGCTCATCTGACCAGCCGAAGGACACTGTTAGCATAACCTCAATATTATTCCCCCAAGTAAAGATTTATACCTTTTATGGGATAAATTTCCCTTGTTGTCCTCTGAGCTGACCTGGTGCAAACTGGTTTCAGCCAGCACAAGTCTGTGACTGGGGCTCAGGTAACTTGAGTTCATAAGCTGCTGTTTCTAATGTGTGAGCAGCCCCCAGCCATCATGCTGTTCTCCAGCTTGTGCTGAGCTTCACTGCAGTACTGCAGCAAGCCAGAGACATTGGCTAGGGAACACTGCGGTGTGTAGAAGTGGCCAACAACTGGAATCTCAGGGTCATGTTTTGCACACACAACATTGGTGTTCTGCAAATCCAGCACCCAGACTCTGCAATCATCGGTCTATATTTTGTTTCCTCAGAGTAGATGAGACCACATTGTGAATAGCACATGCAGATTGTGTGAAGTGTAGGTAAAGCTCTGCATCACCTGAAGGTGTGTCTGGGCCCTTGTATACTGGGGAGGGAGAGAGGAAGTAAACGGGCAGATGTTACAGCTTCTGCAGTTGCAGGGGAACATGCCATGGCACTGTGGAATGGGGGTAAGAGTGTTGGAAGTGAAGGAGGAGTGAGTGCCCTGGAGGGAACAGTCCCTGCAAAAGGTTGACAAGGGAGGGGGAGGGGATATGTGTCTGGTTGTGGCATCCCACTGGAGGTGGCAAGGGTCCTCAGCCTGGTCAGACCCATCTCCCCCACATCAGCCCCCATCCCTTCTCTTCCATCCCACAACAGCGATAGGGTTCCCCTTGTCCTCACCTATCATCGCAACTGCATCTACATCCAGAGGATCAGTGGGAGGAGGGGAAATGGTGACTATAGGACTGGAGAAAAACACTATTCAATTGTACATGATAAAATTCCTGGATGTGACGGAAAGAGAATACTTTTTCTTTCATGCAAGCTTCCTTCCAAGCCACTGCTGCCAACATTTTCTGTCTTTAAGGTCATGACTCCATATTAGTGACTGAGTGTTTCACCAAGTTCTTTTTTGTATGGCAATGCAAAGATACCAGTAGAGCAAAAATTGTAGATACATCGATGACAATTGTTATGGGTTTTGTATACCCTGAATGTTTCCTGCACATTTCTTGTGTACAATGTTTAGCATATTACTTCTTCGCCTTACCAGTTGAATGATGTCACAGAATGCACTGTTTTTACCACAAATACTTGCATATTAAATGGAAAATGAACTGCCAAGATTTTCAGATAGTGTATTAAATCTAAATTCTTCTCAAGGCGATGGCTTACCCTCACTGGCAGCCGTCATGATGAGGAGACAGGTTCAGACAGTTCTTCACTCCTACACTGTTGAATTAAACATGCACAATTGGGAAGAAGGAAGAGAATGGGACATGATCAAGAAGTATACTGTCAGTTATTCCAACTTGAATCTGGACAAAGCACAAACATTTGAAATTGTTGCGTGAACTCATGAGTTTATGGAAAGATATTACATTGTTATGGGCAGCCCAGGTCATATGACATTATAATGATCAGTGATCAAGTTCTGATAAGTACGAGAAAACACAGCCAAACTGCACAGAATCAGCCATCAGTCACAGCACATATCAAGAAAACTAATGGATTGCTGGCCTTTATACAGAGGACTGGAGTACAAGGCTGCAGAAGTAGTGTTGCAGTTATACAACACTCTGGTTACACCATATTTGATGTACTGTGAGCAGATCTGGGCAACACACCTTAGGAAGCATATGTTGGCCTTAGACGGAGTACAATATAGGTTGACAAACATGAAACCTAGACTTCAGGGATTATGGATCAGTTAGCTCAGTTGGATGGTTGGTTTGCAATGCAGAGTAATGCCAACAGTGTGGGCTTGATTCCTGTATAAGCTGAGGTTACCATGAAAGAGTGTCCTTTTTAACCTTTCCCCCCATCTGAGATATGGTGACCCTCAGGTAAACCCCGAGCAGTCATCGCTCTCTAATGAGAGAGCAGCACCATGGTTTGGTAGGATTATGGTGACTTTACCTGTACAAATTAGGCCTGTTTTCTCTGGAATTTGAAGATTATAGAATGATCTGATTAATGTCTTGACGACTTCAACAAGAAAAGAGAGGGTATATAAAAACCCTGATTGATGATTCGAGGGGGCATAGTCTGAGAGTGAGCGCCAGATCATTCAGGAGGGATGTTAGGAAGCATTTCTGCATAGTAATGGTGTTTGATGTTTGGAACTGTCTTCCACAAATGGTAATAGATGCAGGATCCGTTGTTAATTTTAAATCTGAGATCGATAGATAATAAGTAAAAGTACTAAGGGATATAGGTCTGGAAATCCCATTTTGAAAGGATGTCAGATTTGAACCTCTTTTTACGTTTGGGAAAGAAAATGCTTGGAAATGGATTAGAAGTGCTACCGACCAAAATTTGGAAAATGGATTAGATTAGATTAGATTACATTACAATGTGGAAACAGGCCCTTCGGC
The DNA here is from genome assembly GCF_037043375.1 of Chiloscyllium plagiosum. NCBI lineage: Eukaryota > Metazoa > Chordata > Chondrichthyes > Orectolobiformes > Hemiscylliidae > Chiloscyllium > Chiloscyllium plagiosum. The sequence goes on from NW_028270153.1 coordinate 60,597,189, forward strand.
CCAACATGTCCACACCGACCCGCCAAAGCGCAACCCACCCATACCCCTACATTTACCCCTTACCTAACACTACGGGCAATTTAGCGTGGCCAATTCACCTGACCTGCACATCTTTGGACTGTGGGAGGAAACCGGAGCACCCGGAGGAAACCCACGCAGACACGGGGAGAATGTGCAAACTCCACACAGTCAGTCGCCTGAGGCGGGAATTGAACCCAGGTCTCAGGCGCTGTGAGGCAGCAGTGCTAACCACTGTGCCACCGTGCCGCCCCAATCAAAAATGGGTTTTGATTGGATAGCTCACTCTTGGCTACGCTAGCCATGAGTGGCTGAAAGGCAACTTTAGTGCTGTAGATGTTCTGTATTTTTGTGTCTGCATAATACAATTGGTACCACTTCTACTTGGGTTTAATAGCTGTAGGTGGACTGTCCACATCTTAACTATTTCTCTCTAGAGCATTGGCTCACATTTAAACTGTAAACTCCCTGAAAAATTAAGCTTGGCTTTATATAGAAATACTCAGATGCAAAAGATCTCGTGGCATATTTGCAAAGAGAAGAGTGAATTCTGCGAACAGGCTGATCAAGAACTCCTTTCATAATCACCCAGAGCAATGATTTATTGTCTTGAGAGCTTCATTAGCCTACAGAACAGCATCACACTCCAAACAAAATCAATGACTTGGAGAAAGTAATGTAATAAGAGGATGAATTGTAATACTTCATTAAGATGTCCAGGTACTTGAACCTTTCTTTACAAATTAATTTCTAAAAGTTTGGAACTAACCTTGATGCCAAAGAATGGCATTCCTGTTGTTATGGTTACTGGAACTGCAGCAAATACTAGAAATGGATCAAAGAGTGCCCTTAGGAAATAATCATATCTCTTTGATTTGTGTTCTTTAACATGCTTTAATATTTTTTTGTGCTCGATTAGAAATATCAGTAGTCAGTTCCATAATAACTTCTGATCCCTTTTCAGATGAACACATTGGTTTAGAATTTCATTCAATACATGCTTTTTTCTCTGCTTTATTTATTGTAGGTACACGATTTACATGTTCCCTGTGTTGTACTGCCATCCCAATCTAACAGTCTAATTTCTGAAGATGTTGAATCTTTGAGAGTCTGGTTGAAAATTGGCTTTGCCCTAAATTTTAGTATTATTGGTAAACATTTAATATCGTCTAAATACCTTCCACCCCACCAACCTCCATATACATCGCTTCATCCTCCGCCATTTCTGCCACCTACAAACGGATCCCACCACCTGGAGATATATTTCTCTCCCCATCCCTATCCACTTTCCATAAAGAATGTTTCCTCCATGACTGCCTTGTCAGGACCACACAACCAATAACCCACCCTCCCCTCCTGGCACCTTCCCCTGCCACTGCAGTAATTGTAAAACCTGTGCTCACATCACCCCCCTTCCCCACCCCCTCCACCCCACCTCCATCCAAGGCCCCAAAGGAGCCTCCCACATTCATCAAAGTTTCATCTGCACTTCCACAAGTCTTTTACTGTGTCCGTTGCTCCCAATGCGGTCTCCTCTACATTGGAGAGACAGGACGCCTACTCGCAGAGCGTTTAAGAGAACAACTCTGGGACACCCACACCAATCAACCCCACCACCCTGTGGCCGAACATTTCAACTCCCCTCCCATTCTACTGAGGACATGCAAGTCCTGGGTCTCCTCCATCGCCACTCCCTTACCACCCGTCCCATCTATCCATCTTCCTTCCCACCTATCCGCACCACCATCCCATCTAACCTATTACCCTTACCCCCACCTCCATCCACCTATTGCACTCTCAGCTATTTTCCCCCCAGCCCCACCCCCTCCCATTTATCTCTCCACCTCCAAGGCTCCCAGCCTCATTCCTGATATTGGGCTTTTGCCCGAAGCGTCGATTTTCCTGCTCCTCAGATGCTGGCTAACCTGCTGTGCTTTTCCAGCACCACAGCCTTGACTCTCCAGCATCTGCAGTACTCACTTTTGCCTATTTAATATCCTCATCCATATCTCTAATACAAAGTGCTTTTTCACATAATTCTGCAGGGAATGTAATGGTATAATGGCAGCATGGTGGCTCAATGGTTAGCACTGCTGTATCAGGGCACCAGGGACCCAGGTTCGATTCCACCCTCAGGTGACTTTCTGTATGGAGTTTGCGCATTCTCCCCGTGTCTGTGTGAGTTTCCTCTGGGCACTCTGGTTTCCTCCCACCATCCAAAGATGTGCAGGTTAGGTGAATTGGCCATGCTAAATTGCCCATAGTGTTCAGGGATGTGTCAGTTAGGTGCATTAGTCAGGGGAAATGTCAAGTAATAGGGTAGGGGAATGCGTCTGAGTGGGATACTCTTGGGAGGGTCAGCGTAGACTTGTTGGGCCAAAGTGCCTGTTTCCACGTTGATCAAATTCTATGATAATTCATTTTAACTTTGTGAATATTTCCATTATATAAATGGAGAGAAGAATGAAAAGCTCCTGCCTGAAACTTTGGTTTTCTGGCTCCTCGGATGCTGCCTGACCTGTAGTGCTTTTCCAGCACCACTCTAATCTTGACTCTGATCTCCAGCATCTGCAGTCCTCACTTTCACCTATAACTTCATAGATGTAATGCCATGTTTAAGGCCTACACAATGCTTCTTGGCCACCCATTTAGTTACTCGTCCATTAATGGTTTTCAAACTATCCAGAAGTATTTATAGAAAAAGAACAAACCTTGCCCATCAGGCACCCATTGTTTGCATCAGTCCATCCTTCATGAACTTTCTTGTCAATTTATCTCTTGTATTAACATTACTGTGAATATTGGTCCTCCGCACAGGCTGCTTTTGCACTTGTTCAGCTCCAGATACATTATTGTCAATCTTCTTTCTCTTCCTTTCTGGGAATCTAAACATAATGTGCAGGCTGACACTGAAGTGAAGTTCTGAGGCATGCTGCACTGCCAGAGGTGCAGTGTTATAACGTACATGCCAAGCCATGGGGCTGTGTGCCCACTCATGGATCAAAGTGCCCGATGCCTTACAGCAAAGAAGAGGAAGACTGTCCATCCTGGTGTCCGAGCCGATATTTATCCCATAGCCAAAATGATTACAAAACAAATGTCCTTTCATTATTACATCACCATTTGTGGGAGCTGGCTGTTTCAAAATTGGCCATTGTTTCCTCCATTGTAACAGTGAGTGCACTTCAAAATATAATAACTTTTGTCTTCAATAATAGTTCATCAAGTCAGAGATTTTCTTGCAAAATTTAGGACTGAAATGCGAGAAAACTAATTTCAGAATGCTGTGAGGAAAGGTCACTCGACCCAAAAAGTTAACTCTGATTTCTCTCCACAGATGCTGCCAGACCTGCTGAGCTTTTCCAGCAATTTCTGGTTTTGTTTCAGATTTATAGCATCCAAAGTTCTTTAGTTTTTTTTTAATTTTAGAAGATGTTGTATAAAGGAGTAAATGATTAGGTTACATTGAGCTTTGCTCATTCTGATGATGTTACAGCCTATAGGTAGAGATAGTGAGTTCTACAGTCCTCTTTGTAGGGACCAGTGATCCCCTGTTCACTTCCTGAGAGTCTGAGTAATTATGCCTGATAACCAATGCAATAGTATATATTGTCACCCTCCAATAAACCATGTTGTTAACTAGGTGCAGAGACTCTTCTGAAAAAGATCTACTGTGGTGTATACCCTACCCCTGATCATTAGACAGGCCTGAGACAAAGAATCACAAAAGCAGGATTGGTGTCAGTGAACTACCTGAAATACCTCCTCCTCTGTGTCACATACTGGCAGTTATCATGGGTGCCAGTGGTGGCAATTGGTGTAAAACCACAAAACAGGAAATAGCAATGTCCAGGTGTTGTGCAACAAGATTGGATGAATTAATGACTTAGTAGTGTATGTGTCCCTAGGTAGCTATGATCTTACTATGTTTGGATCTTCAGTTTGCAGGAGAGAAGAGTGTGTTAAAGCTAGCATTTTAAATTTAAATAAAGGCAATTATCAAACCATTAAAAACGGAGTTTGCTAAAGCAAAGTGGCAAATTCACTGCAGAAATGGGTCAATAATGAAATATTAGCAGACATTTGAGGAATATTTCTTATCGTACAGAACAAACTTATAGCAATGTGAAATAAAATTTCCAAGGAGGAGGAAGTACCATCCATGGTTAACGATAGAGTTAACATTAGTATCAGACTTAAAGAAAAGTCGATAATTGTGCATAAAATTTTGGCAGGTCAAACAATTAGACAGAATATTCAGAACAGCAAAGAATGACTTTTAAAAAAGAAAGGAGAGAAAAATTACAGCAAGAGAGAAACATAACCAGAAATCTTAAACAGGTCATAAGAGTTTCTATAGATATTTAAAAAGTAAAGTCTTAATATTAAGGATGGGCATTAAATGCTGGCCAAACCAATGACACCCATATCCAATGAATGAATTTTAAAAGAAGTGAGTGTTGGTCCTGTTGAAAATGAGCATTGGGAATTTGATAATGGAAGACAAGGAGCTAGCAGAAGAACAAATATTTTGGAGTTTTCTTCATGATAAAGTGTATAAGGGACATCCTAGAAAGATCACTAACTTAGGAAATGGAAGAGTGGGAAGCATTAAAAAATAAAGTGCAATGACTTGGGAAGTGCACAAGCTGATAGAGCTGTGGACTGACTAGACTCCCAAATGCTGATAAACCACAAAGTTTGTGAGAAGAATTGTAGCTCAGGTGCTCATTGTTGTGGTTCTTTTCGCCGAGCTGGGAATTTGTGTTGCAGACGTTTTGTCCCCTGTCTAGGTGACATCCTCAGTGCTTGGGAGCCTTCTGTGAAGCGCTTCTGTGATCTTTTCTCCAGCATTTATAGTGATTTGTATCTGCCGCTTCCGGTTGTCTGTTCCAGCTATCCACTGCAGTGGCCGGTATATTGGGTCCAGGTCGATGTGCTTTTTGATTGAATCTGTGGATGAATTGCATGTCTCTAGGAATTCCCTGGCTGTTCTTTGTTTGGCTTGTCCTATAATAGTAGTGTTGTCCCAGTCGAACTCATGTTGCTTGTCATCTGAGTGTGTGGCTACTAAGGATAGCTGGTCGTGTCGTTTCATGGCTAGTTAGTGTTCATGGATGCGGATCGTTAGCTGTCTTCCTGTTTGTCCTATGTAATGATTTGTGCAGTCCTTGCATGGGATTTTGTACAGTTCATTGGTTTTGTTCATGCGGGGTATCGTGTCCTACGTCCTTGTGAGTTGTTGTCTGAGAGTTACTGTTGGTTTGTGTGCTGTTATGAGTCCTAGTGGTCGTAGTAGTCTGGCTGTCAGTTCAGAAATGCTCTTGATGTATGGTAGTGTGGCTAGTCCTTTGGGTTGCGGCATGTCCTCGTTCCGTTGTCTTTCTCTTAGGCATCTGTTGATGAAATTGTGCGGGTATCTGTTTTTGGCGAGTACATTATATAGGTGTTCTTCTTCCTCTTTTTGCAGTTCTGGTGTACTGCAGTGTGTTGTGGCCCTTTTGAATAGTGTCTTGATGCAACTTTTTTTGTGTGTGTTGGGGTGGTTGCTTTCGTAGTTCAGGACTTGGTCTGTGTGTATGGCTTTCCTGTATACCTCTTTGGTCTGGGAAAAATGACTGTTGGACTGTAAGTGTGTTTATTTAATATCCCAGAAATCAAAAAGGTAGACAAAAAGTAGAATTTAACAAATCAATTAGGTGTGGTAGGAAAAGTATTAGAAGTTATTATTAAGGAAGTTTCAGTGGTGCACTTAGATAACTTTATAGTAATCAGGCAGAGTCAACATAGTTTTGTGAAAGGGATGTCATGTTTCACCAACTTACTGGAGCTCTTTGAAGACATATTGTGTGCTGTGCATAAAAGGGAACTGATGAATATATTGTGCTTGGATTTACAGAAGGATTTGAGTAAGGAAAAATGTTGAAGTTTATTGCAGAAGGTAAGAAGAGTTCATGGTGTGGAAGGTGGCATAGTAGCATGGATGGAAAATTAGCCGTCTCACAGAAAACTGAAAATAGGCATAAATAGGACATTTTCTGGTTGAAAAGATGGAAGGAGTGGTGTGCAACAGATGTTTGCTGGGGCCTGAACTTTATAATTTATATAAATGAATTGGATGAAAGGACCAAAGATATGGTTGCGATATTTACTAATGACACACAGGTAAGTGCGAAGTCAGCTGTAAAGAGGACATAAAGAGCCTACAAAAGGGCATAGATAAGTTAGTGAATGGGCAAAGATCTGGCAAATAGATACAATAGGGGAAATGTTAAAATATTCATTTTGGCATGGAAAAATGAAAAAAAAATGCATATTATCAAAACGGTGTGGTGTTGTCGAGCTCGGAGGTGCAGGGGGACCTAAGAGTCCTAGTGCATGAATCATATGTGTACAAGTACAGCAAGTGATTGAAAATACTAATGGAAATTTGTTACTTATCATGAGAGATTTTGATAATAAAAGTAGGAAGGTTATGCATCAGTTATGCGATGCAAATGTGGTTTCACAAATGCAGTATTTGTCACCTTATTTCAGGAAGGATATAAATTTATGGGCAGCAGTTCAGAGAAGATTTATTGGACTAGTACCCAGAATGGATGAGTTGTCTTATGAGGAGAAAGTGAGGTCTGCAGATGCTGGAGATCAGAGCTGAAAATGTGTTGCTGGAAAAGCGCAGCAGGTCAGGCAGCATCCAGGGAACAGGAGAAGGGCTTATGCTTCAGGGCTTCCTGAAGAAGGGCTTATGCCCGAAACGTCGATTCTCCTGTTCCCTGGATGCTGCCTGACCTGCTGCGCTTTTCCAGCAACACATTTTCAGCTGAGTTGTCTTATGAGCAAAGGTTGGAAGGTCAAGCTTATATACAGAACCTTATTTAGAAGCATAAGAGGTAAAATATGTCTTGACAAGGATACACATGGAAACATGGATTCTCTTGAACTAGGTGGCAGTTTGAAAATAAAGAAGTCATCCATCTTAGACACAGATTAGGAAAATTTTATCTTTTCACAGAGGTTTGAAAGTCTTTGGAACTCTGCCTTAAAAAGCATTGGATGCAGAGCATTTGCAGTTCTTTAAGCTGAGATAAGTAGATATTTGATGATTAAAGAGATGAATGCTTTCTCTGAGTAAGCAGCAAAATGACATAATCATATCAGCCATTGAATGGCAGAATAAGCAAGCCAATAGTTGAGTTCCTCTGCTAATTTGTATTTTCATAAGTATCCCACTTGAGAAGAGAGTGCTGATTGATTGGATTAATGTAGATGTGGAAATGCAGCAAACACTGCTAGTTAGTGAACTAATGATTCAATTCAAACGCAGCATGGCAAATCTGATTGGTCAATGAATTACTAAGGGACAACATCTGGGACCAAATCTCAACAACTCCAGAGGTGGATCATCACATTTCTGAAAAGATTGATCAAAAACTATCTACAATAGGGATCAATATCTCTATAGCTCACTTTTAAGTCTAATAGATGCCATGTGTGGACATATTAGACTCCTAGAGATGTACAGCTCGGAAACACACCCTTCGGTCCAACCTGCTCATGCCGACCAGACATCCGAACCTAATTTAATTCCATTTGCCAGCACTTGGCCTAAATTCCTATTCATATACTCATCCAAATGCCTTTTAAATGTTGTAATTGCACAAGTCTCCACTACTTCCTCTGGCAGCTCATTCCATACACGCACTATCCATTAGCATGAAAAAGTTGCCACTTAGGTCCCTTTTAAATCTTTCCCGTCTCATCCCAAACCATAGAATCATAGGATCTTCGGATCCCTACAGTGTGGAAACAGGCCATTTGGCCCAACAAGTCCACACTGACCCTCCAAAGAGTATGCCACCCAGAACCATTCCCCTACCATATTACTCTACATTTCTCTTGACTAATGCACTCCGAACACTCTGGGTAATTTAGCATGGTCAATCCATTTAACCTGCACATCTTTCGACTGTAGGAGGAAACCCACACAGACACAGAGAATGTGCAAACACCACACAGGCAGTTGCCCGAGGCTGGAATTGAATCCGGATCCCTGGCACTGTGGAGCAGCAGTGCTCACCACTGAGCCACCATGTTGCTGATTCTGAACTTTTCCAACGCATGGAAAAAAAATCCTTGTCTATTTACCCACATGATTTTATAAACTTCGATAAGATCACTTTTCAGCCTCTGACTCTCCATGGAAAAAAGCACCAGCCTATTTAGCTTCTCCCAAATAACCCAAACCCTCCAACCTTGGCAATATCCTTGTAAGTCTTTTCTGAACCCTGTTAAGTTTCACACCATTCTTTCAATAGGCAGGAGACCAGAACTGCACACAATATTCCAAAAGTGGACTGTACAGCTGCAACCTGACCTCCCAATTCCTTTACTCAATGTTCTAACCAATAAAGGAAAGCATACCAAACACCGCCTTCACTATCCTATCTACCTGCAACTCCACTTTCAAGGAACTGTGAACCTGCACTCCAAGGTCTCTTTGTTCAGCAACACTCCCCAGGACCTTACCATTAAGTATATAAGTACTGCCCTGATTTGCCTTTTCAAAATGCAGCACCTCAACATTTATCTAAATTAAACTCCATTTGCCACTCCTCAGCCCATTGGCTCAAATCATCAAGGTCCCATTGTACTCCTGAGGTAACCTCTGCTGTCCACCAATTTTGGTGTCATCTGCAGACTTACTAACTATACCTCCTATGTTCACATCCAAATCATTTATATAAATGACAGAAAGCAGTGGACCCAGCACTGATCCTTGTGGCAGACCACTGGTCACAGGCCTCCAGTCTGAAAAACAACCCTCTGTTTTCTACCTTCAAGCCAGTTCTGTATCCAAATGGTTAGTTCTCCCTGTACTCCATGTGATCTAACCTGCTAACTAGTCTTCCATGAGGAACCTTGTCGAATGCCTTACTGAAGTCCACATATATGATGTTCTCCACTCTGCCTTCATCAATCCTCTTTGTTAAAAAAATTCAGTCAACTTAGTCAAACATGAATTCCCATGCGCAAAGCCATGCTGACTATCCCTAATCAGTCCTTGCCTTTCCAAATACACGTACATCCTGTCCCTCAGGATTCCCTCCAACAACTTGCCCACTGCCGATGTCAGGCTCACCGGTCTATAGTTTCCTAGATTTTTCTTACCACCTTTCTTAAATAGTGGCACCACATTAGCCAACCTCCAGTCTTCCGGTATCTCACCTGTGACTATCTATGATCCCAATATCTCAGCAAGGGACCCAGCAATCACTTCCCTAGCTTCCCACAAAGTTCTAGAGACCACCTGATCAGGTTCTGGCAATTTAACCATTTATCTATTTAAAGACATCCAGCACCACCCCTTCTTGCATATGAACATTTTTCAAGATGTCACCATCTATTTCCCCACATGTTATATCTTCCATGTCCGTCACCATAGTAAACACTGATGCAAAATACTCATTTGTTATCTTCCCACATCTCCTGTGGCTCCACACATAGGCTTCCTTGTTGATCTTTGAGGGACCCTATTCTCTCCCTAATTACTCTTTTGTTCTTAATGTATTTATAAAATCCCTTTAGATTCTCTTGATCCCTATCTGCCAAAGCTATTTCATGTCTCCTTTTTGCCCTCCTGATTTCCCTCTTAAGTATACTCCTACTGCCTTGAGATTATTTTCAGATTTGACTCGATATCTGCTGTCTATACCTGACATAAGCTTCCTTCTTTTTCTTAACCAAACCCTCAATTTCTCGAGTCATCCAGCATTCCCTACACCTACCAGCCTTTCCTTTCATCCTAACAAGAATATACTGTCTCTGGACTCTTGCTTTCTTATTTTAAAGGCTTCCCATTTTCCAGCTGTCCCTTTACCTGAAACATCCCCCATAAATCATCTTTTGAAAGTTCTTGCCTAATACCGTCAAATTGGCTTTCCTCTGATTTAGAACTTTAACTTTTAGGTCTGGTCTATCCTTTCCATAATTTTTTTAAAACTAATAGAATTATGGTCGCAGTGCCCAAAGTGCTCCCCCACTGACACCTTAGTCATCTGCCCTGCCTTATTTCCCAGAAGTAGGTCAAGTTTTGAACCTTCTCTAATAGGTGCACCCGCATACAGAATCAAAAGGTTTTTTTTTGTACACGCTTAACAAATTCTTCTCCATCTAAACCCTTAATACTATGGCAGTCCCAGTCTATGTTTGGAAATTTAAAATCCCTTACCATAACTATCCTGCTATTCTTACAGATAGCTGAAATCTCCTCCCAAATCTGTTTCTCAATTTCCTGCTAACTATTGGCGGGGAGGGGGAGGGCGTCTATAATACAATCCCAATAAGGTTATCATCCCTTTCTTATTTCTCAGTTCCACCCAAATAACTTCCCTGGATGTATTCACAGGAATATCCTCCCTAAGTACAACAGTAATGTTATCTCTTATCAAAAATGCCACTCCCCTTTCTATCCTTCCTATAGCATTATCCTGGAGTATTAAGCTGCCAGTCCTTTCAACCCCTGAGCCACAAATCTGTAATTGCTATGGTATCCCAGTACCATATTCCTAACCATGCCCTAAGTTCATCTGCCTTCGCTGTTAGGCCTCTTGCATTGAAATAAATGCATTTATAATTTATTAGTCCTATCTCATTCTCTGCTTTGTTCCTGTCTGCCCTGACTGTTTGACTCACTTCTTTTTCCAACTGTACCAGCCTCAGACTGAGCTACCTCCTCACTATCTCCCTGGGTCTCTCCCCAACATACACACACACTTTAATTGTTTAAATCCTTTCAAGCAGCTCTAGCAAACCTACCTGCCAGCATGTTACTCCCCTTCCAATTTAGGTGCAATCCGTCCTTCTTGTACATGTCACTTCTACCCCAGAAGAGCTTCCAATGATCCAAATATGTGAATACACGAGCTCCTCAGCCATGCATCTGCTCTATCCTCCTGTTCCTGCCCTCACTAGCTCGTGGCATTGGGAGTAATCCAGATATTGCTACTCTCGAGGGTCTCCTTTTTAAATTCCCGCCTAACTTCTTATATTCTCCCTTCAGAATCTCATCCTTTTCCTTCCTATGTCATTAGGTCCAATGTGTACAATGATCTCCTGCTGGTCCCACTCCCCATTGAGAACATTCTGCACCCTCTCTGAGACATCCTTGATCCTGGCACCAAGGAGGCAACATACCATTCAGATTTTTCACCGCTGGCCACAGAAAGGTCTGTCTGTGCCTCTGACTGGAGAGTTCCCAATCACAATCACTTTGAACCTTTGAACCTGGTGTTCCCTTCATTACATTAGAGCCAGCTTCGGTAGCAGAAACCTGGCTGTCCATGCTACATTCTGCTGAGAGTCCATCACCTCCTATATTTTCCAAAACAACATATTTGCTGGAGATGCGGAAAGCCACGGGAGACTCCTGCACTACCTGCCTCCCTCTCTGACCTTTCTGGGTGATAATCCACCTGACTGTTTCTGTCAGCTTTTTCTCCCTCCCTCCCCGTACCTGCCATCTATCACACTCCCTAGCTCCTGTAAATTCCTCATTGCCTGTAACTGCCGCTCCAACTGATCCATGCAATCTGATAGGATATGCAACCAACCACTCTTACTGCAGACATTATCATCAGTAACATGGAAATTCTCCTTAATCTCCCATATCCGACAGGAAGAGGATATCGCTCTACTAATGGCTATCTTTACACCTTAACAATCTATAGACCTGGAAAATAGCACAGTCTTACTGCTCTGAAAAACACTGCTTCAGGCTAATTTAATACCTATGTTTTAATGAAACATATCTCAATAAAACATATAATCAAAAATAATCCACTCTAATCACTATTGTAGATTTACAAAAAGATGAACAGCAAGGTTACACTTAAAAACCATGCACTTATCTGCTTCTGTGCTCCTCCCACACAAGTTCCTCCAAGGTCAGCTGTGATTTTCACTGTTTGTTAATTTTTCTTGGATGCACTCTGATGTCCAGAAGTACTTGTACTCAAATAACAAAGGCAGTAACTGTGCGGATTCATTTCTGTGTCAAACAGCACTGTTAGTTTCTCTCTCTCTCTCTTGCAGTTGCAATTCTTTAGTAAATATTGTCCAACAGCAGCATCATATTGAACATTAGATATTAACTTCTGAGTTTTACCAGCATGAGTTAATTGAGTTTGGTTGGCATGGTTACCTCAGTCCCAACCCCCGGATTCAGCACCGCCTGCAATCTTCTTCCCGACCTCTCCGCCCCCACCCCCTCTCCGGCCTATCACCCTCACCCTCACCTCCTTCCACTTATCGTATTCCCAGCGCCCCTCCCCCAAATTCACCCCCCCCACCACCTTTTATCTCAGCCCGCTTGGCACACCAGCCTCATTCCTGAAGAAGGGCTTACGCCCGAAACGTCGATTCTCCTGCTCCTTGGATGCTGCCTGGCCTGCTGTGTTTTTCCAGCACCACATTTTTCAATTCTGGTACTCCAGCATCTGCAGTCCTCATTTTCTCCTATGTTTCTCACTATGGACAGTCAAAGGAACATGTTGCTTGATATGGTCCATCTCTTACTGAACATAGGGAAAACGTTCATGACTTCATATTAGCATTGAAGTCCGTACACCATATTAATTTGTATGATGGATAGACTAGCAGTTTCCTGTATTGGACAGTGCTGCTATGTATTTACTGCAAAGTAGCATTTGTGTTACTCCCAGTGTCACCTGTTTCTCAGCTTAATCTGAGCTATCAAAGGCAACTAAAGTAAAAGCAAAGTTCTGGAGAAACCCAAACTCAGAAATTGTTTGAAAATCTCAGCAGGTCTGACCACATCAGTGAAGAGAAATCAGAGTTAATGCTTCAGATCAAGTGACCCTTCATCAGAACTGGAGAAACTCAGCAGGTGTGAGAGTATCTGTGGGGAGAGAGAGAAACAGAGTTCACATTTGATTTCCACAACTCCTGAACTTCTGTTGTGAAGAGGTCATGGGAACCTGAAATGTGAACTCTGTTTCTCTCTCCACAGATGCTCTGACTGCTGCTAAGTTTCTCCAGAACTTTGTTTTTATTTCTGATGTCTGACATCCATAGCGTTTTGTTTTCATCAAGTTGATTGTGAAGCTCCTGGGGTCATTTCTGTCTGTTCCTGGAGACATTGTATTCTGAAAGACACAATATAGATGGAATTATTTATTTTTCTTTATGCCCTTAGTACGAACTGTACAATTGACTTGCTAACTTTCCTGAGGCACATTTCCTCAGCGTCCATTTATAAACTCAGCTCCCTGTTTCAGTTCTCGCCGCTTCATTGTATGATTCTGGCAACCTTATTATGTCATTATACATGGTTCTCGTATTAATCCTATTACCCTGCATTGTCGCCTCTTCTTAACAGCTTCTCTTTCCTGTGGGGGTGTCCTTCACTTTGGGCTCTGGGATATTCCAGCCCCACTATAATAATTGATAGTTTAGAATGTTATGCAATAAATGATTACCTCACTCAATGATGACTGTATATTGTCACACATGTTGCTTATTGAATTAAAGAATTGTGAATTCCAGAAGATTAACGTCAAGAGAGGAAAAATACAAATGAAACATAGAATACCTTGCTGCTAGTAATGATATTGGTTCCCATTCACCTAGTAGGATATGTCTGAAAACAAGACAGCAGCTTTGCTATTTTTTTAAAAAAGATTTTTGAGGAATGTGTACATTGCTGGCCATAACAGTATTTGTTACTCATCTCTATTTGCTCTTGTGAAGATGGTAGTGAACTGCCACCTTCAACCGCTGCAGGTATACCTACTGGAGAAGAGTTCCAGGATTTTGAATCTGCAAAAGTGGAGGGGCAGAGATATAATTCCAAGAGTGGATGGTTTGTGGCATGCAGGGGCACTTGCAGAGGGTGGTGTGGCTATGTATCTGTTGTCTTTACCCTTCTAGGTGACGGGTTTGGAAGATGTTGTCATTGTAACCTTGATGTTTGCTGCAATGTGTCTTGTCATTGGTAAAGTTGCTGCAGTCCTACCAGATCATAAGATTGCAGTCTTAGTAGAGAGAGAGAGAGAGAGAGAGTGAGAGAGAACTGGTGGTGTTTTAACCTGAGGGTCACCACTCCTCAGCAGGAGGTTAAGAAGCAATGTCCTTCATTGCAGCCTTAATCAATGCAGGAATTGAAGCCATGCTGCTGGCATTACAAACCAGCCAACTGAGCTAACCACAATGGTCCAAAACCTCCAAAGGGCATAGGACTTAGCCTTTGGAAGAAACAGTAATTCATTCAACCCCTAACACTCTAGTGAACAAGTAAGTGTATGTAATGATCATATTGTTCTGTTTTGTTCCTTGAAAGTGCCACTGGTAAAAATTCTTGGGAAATCTCAGGCATTGATGATTTTCTTCTTAAAATGTATTTTTAAGCTAATTTTCACCTGAAGAGACAAATGCCACATTTAAATAATCTGACCTTCACTCCTGACACATACATATTTCAGTTCATTAACATGAGAATTAAAAAAAGACAGCTGTTATACTGATTTCCAAATGCTATTGCGGTATTTCCTCAGTGTGTCTCTAACCGATAATTATCAAACATTTTTATATGCAGTAAAAATTCTACAGCAACTAATTAGTAGTCCTATGGCCACAAACCCACAGGCACTATGGGTAAAGGGACTGAGAAGGTCTATGAGAATTAGCTAGCCAATGACCTGAGTACAACAAGAATCATGATCATAAATATGCTTCTAATTTTAGCATTTGATTGCACCCTTTGATTCCCATGACTCCCACTACACACAAATTCATACCCAAGTGTGGATCTTTGCAAATGTTAAATTCAATGATGTCAGCATTAGTGATTAAAAAAGAATTCAATTAATTATACCAAAATCAGCATGTCACAAAGAACATCATTATCCGTCAACCCGCATTATAAAGTGAGCGTGGTCACTGATGTTAAGCTGAGAGCCTGTTCAATGCTGACTCCTATGAAATATCAAGGAATATAGGAAATACAAACCATTGGATTTTTTTCAGTGATTAAATGATAAATAATTTGAGTCTGACCACAGGACAATACCCAAAATGTAAGTGAAAAGAGATGAAATGGAAGATGTTGATCAGATTTTATCAAGCTTGGGTTTTAAAAGTCCAAAGATTATATGGAGTGGGATGTTCTGCGCTTCTGTGCTTTGCTTGGAAAGGAAAGATTTGAGTAAGATACTGGTGCAAGCAACCTTGATTTTAAACAAACAGCTTCAGAAGCAAGATTGCATATAGATCTTAAAGGTAATAGAAGACAGAACTCTACGGAAGGAATAACCATTGCATTGCAATAAAGGAGAAATGAGGAAGAGAATTTGAGAATTTAAAAAATGGGATTAGTCTAAAGGTAAAAGAATAACTTATCAGACAGTGAGTTTTCTCATATCCTGTTCAGGGATTGAAAGAAAGATTTGCTTGGTCATTCAACAAAATCATCACTGATCTGCCCTAGATCTTTTTTGTTTTTAGATTCCCTGCAGTGTGGAGACAGGTCCTTTGGCCCAACAAGTCCACACCAACCCTCCGAAGAGTAACCCACCCACCCTACCCTAGCACAGTCAATTCACCTAACCTGTACATCTTTGGACTGTGGGAGGAAACCGGAGCACCCGGAGAAACCCACGCAGACACGGGGAGAATGTGCAAACTTCACACAGACAGTCGCCCAAGGCTGGAATCGAAGCTGGGTCCCTGGCGCTGTGAGGCAGCAGTGCTAACCACTGAGCCACCATGCCACACCATCTCAGCTTTATGTTTCTGCCAGCTTTTTTTTTAAATTTAGGGTTGATTTGATTCATTAATGTCATATGTATTTGGATCAGCAAGGACTGATTAGGGATAATCAGCGTGACTTGGTGCATGGGAAATCATGTCTCACTAAGTCAATTGAGTTTTTTTAAAAGAAGTAACAAAGAGGATTGATGAGGGCACAGCAGTGGACATGGTCTATATGGACTTCAGTAAGGTGTTTGACAAGGTTCCTCATGATAGACTGGTTAGCAAGGTTAGATTACCTTGAATAAAGGGAAAACTGGCTCAAAAATAGATGACAGAGGATGGTGGTGGAGGGTTGCTTTTCAGACTGGAGGTCGATGACCAGTGGTCTGCCACAAGGATCCGTGCTGTGCCCACTGCTTTTCATCACTTAAAAAATGATTTGGATGTGAACATAGGAGGTATAGTTAGTAAGTTTGCAGAAGACACCAAAATTGGAGGTGTAGTGGACAGTGAAAAGGGTTTCCTTAGATTACAATGGGCTCTTGATCAGATGGGCCAATGGGCTGAGGAGTGGCAGATGGAGATTAATTTAGATAAATGTGAGGTGCTGCATTTTGGGAAAGCAAATCTTAGCAGGACTTATACACTTAATGGTAAGGTCTTAGGGAGCGTTGCTGAACAAAGAGATCTTGGAGGGCAGGGCCAAATTTCCTTGAAAATAGAGTCGCAAATAGATTGGACAGTGAAGAAGGTATTTGGTATACTTTACTTTGTTGCTCAGAGCTTAGAGCATAGGAGTTGGGAGGTCATGTTGCGGCTGTACAGGACATTGGTTAGGCCACTTTTGGAATATTGTGTGCAAATCTGGTCTCCCTCATATAGGTAGGATGTTTTGAAACTTGAAAGGGGTCAGAAAAGATTAACAAGGATGTTGCCAGGGTTGGAGGGCTTGAGCTATAGAAAGAGACTGAATAGGCTAGGGCTGTTTTCTCTGGAGTGTCGGATGCTGAGGGGTGATCTTATAGAGGTTTATGAAATCATGAGGGGCATGGATAGGGTAAATAGACATGGTCTTTTCCCTGGGGTGGGTGAGTCCAGAGCTAGAGGGCAAAGGTTTAGGGTGAGAGGGGAAAGATTTAAAAGGAACCTGAGGGGCAACATTTTCATGCAGAGGGTGGTGCGTACATGGAACGAGCTGCCTGAGGAAGTGGTGGAGGCTGGTGCAAATATGACATTTAAAAGGCATCTGGATGGGTATATGAATAGGAAGGGTTTAAAGAGATACGGGCCAAGTGCTGGCAAATAGGACTAGATAAGGTTAGGATATCTGATCGACATGGATGAGTTGGACCGAATGGTCTGTTTCCGTGCCATACATCTCTATGACTCTGTGTGACAATAAATTAATTAATCAATTAAGTGTTGATATTTATAGCCATGATTAGAATTTTTTTATTTGTAATTAACAGTATTTCTTTGTAAATACATAGTTTCAGTTTAAAGATATCATTATTGAATATTATCAGTCAGGTAAAACAGACTTTGCGTGCTGTGATTAAATCATTGACTTTCCCAACGTCTGAGGGTGATAGAACAGAAGAATAAACTTTCGCTTCCATGTGGGTTGTAATGGAAGAGGATAGTGATCGACTTTAGGCAATGGAAAGGCTGAGGAAATGGACATACAGAAGGTACTTATTGCAGACAATTATGAAGTGATGCATTTTGGTAAAATGCCTCCTGAGAGGCATTATGAAATGCAGATAAAATTCTGAAGAGCAAGTACGAACACTAAGACCTGGTGATATGCATGTGCAAAACTCAACGAAGGTGGTAGAAAAGGATGAGAAGGTGGTTAATAAAAATATATGGGATTCTGTGCATTATGAATGGAAACATAGAGGACAAAAGCAAGGAAGCCATGATAGGCTTTAGAAAATATGAATGCAGCCTCAGTGGGAGTATTAAGTACAATTCTGAACACTGCACTTTTGGGAAGATGTAAAAGCTTTTTATAGAAAGGTTTGTGGAGGATGATTTCAGGATGAATTACATGGATAGATCAGAGACGCTGGGACCATTCTACTTCATGAAGAGAAGGTTGTTAATGGATTTGATAGAGGCACTAGAATCTGAAATGCACTGTGGGTGAAGGCAGATTGAATTTCAGCTTCCAAGTGATTTGAATAAACATCTCCAGAATAAAATGATTTTGCAGGGCTATGAGGAAAGAACTGGATGGAGGGAGTGGCTGTGTTGTTTTTGTAGAGAGCTAGCGTGAACACTACAGATCAGAATTCTGTTCGAACTAATCTAGGATTCAACGAAAATGAACCTACCATACTTAGGTTTACAGAAATAAGACTTCATTGGAACATGCAAGATTCTGAGAGCGCTTGACAGAGTTGCTGCCAAGAGGCTGTTTTGCCTGGCTGGAGTGTCTAAAACAAGGGACATACTCTTTGACTACTTTTTGGCTATTTTATACAGAGATTGGGTGAAATTTATTCACTGAGAATTATGACTCTATGGAATTCTATAACCCAGAAATTTGTGTATACCCTGTCACTGAATATTTACCTGGTTTTGATGAGACTTTTGGATACTCAGAGAATTAACGCATGTAAACATCAGGCAGAAAAGTGGAAGAAGGAGTATAGAAATTATCCCTGATCTTGCTAATGGGGTGACACAGTGGCACAGTGGTTAACACTGCTGCCTCGTTGCACCAGGGACCTGGATTCAATTCCAGCCTCCGGCAACTGTCTGTCTGGAGTTTGCACATTCTCCCAGTGTCTGCATGGGTTTCCTCAGGGTGATCCAGTTTACTCCCATGGTCCAAAGGTGTGCCATGCTAAATTGCATTGTCATGTCCAGGGATGCACAGGCGGGGTGAACTAGCCATTGGAAATATAGGGAAAGGGGTGGGTTGTTCTTTGGAGGGTTGCTGTGGACTCGATGGGTTGAATGGCCTGCTTCTACATTGTAGGGATTCTATGATGATGATTCTGACTGTAAGGTGTGTACAGCTTATTCCTATTCCATTATCACATGCCGTATAGGAGTGGAATGAATGATGCTAAGTCACTCTAAAGATGTAAAGAAAGGATGGCTAGGGAGAGTAAGAGGGAGAAAGAAAATTACCAGCTATAGGGCAGTGCAGAATGAGTCAGAGGGTAAGGTCACATCTGCACCATTTAATAGGAAGGCAACTACAATGAGTGTACCTTTTTGGTCCAAGGTGATTTGTTGGTAATTAGTTTAAAATGACATGATCTCAGAACTTGTCAAAACATCTGGAGATTTCCAAAGAAGTGGCATTTATACCCAGGGTACTCTGTTTTTCAAAAATGAAACCAAGCAGAGACTTGATGCCTGATGAATAGCTGTAGCAATGGCATTGCTGATTAGATAGAAAGTGATCAGATTTAGCTTCCATCAAAAGAAAAATGTGGAAATGCATAACCAAAATCTAAAGCATTCAACTCCGAATGAACAAGCTTTCCATTATTGCAATCTCCATCATTTAAGTATGAGAATGCAACACCACACTCGTGACTTGAACCCTTTCCACTGGTTAGATGAAGCTACTATAAACAAGTACTGACTTGTGACTCCATGTTTTGGCTGATCATGAAGAAATTGTGCTTACCTGCTGTCTATTGCATCGATCAAATTAGTATATTTGGCGATATGGTGGATAGCACAATGTTCTCCAAAGCAGATTGACCAAGGACTGAGGAGAGTCCCTCTGTCCTTTCTTATTTTCTCAGTATTGTGCAATGTGCTGCAAATGAACATTGGAATTGCTAAATTAAGACAGATCAATATTGTCCAATTTGCTTTTCTCCACGTTGGACTCAATGTTAACTCTGTTTCTCTCTCCACAGATGTTGCCAGAACTGAGAGTCTCTCCAGCACTTTCTGTTTGCTTTGCTTTCCTCCATCCTGTTTTTTACACTTTGTGACCATTGAATTATTGCCAAATCATAGCAGTTGACATTCTTCAGTTATTTCACAACAGACACAAACATGCGAGGTATTGAGGGGTATTGCATTAGGTACTATAAACAAGGGTAGGACTTAAACAACTAATGGTGAGGCCTTGGGTGGTGTTGTAGAACAGAGGAACCCAGGGTTCAGGTAATTCTTTGAAGATTGCATCACATATAGATTAGGATGATTAAAAGGGCAAGTTAGCACGCTTGCCTTCATTGCTCAGAGCTTTGAATATAGGAGTTGGGGAAGTCATGTTGAGCTTGTACATGACATCGATGAGGCCTCTTCTGGAATACTGTGTCCACTTCTGGTCACCAAGTAACAGGAAGGATATTATTGAGCTGGAGAGGGTTCGGAAGAGATTTACCAGTGTGTTACTGGATATGAGAGGTTTGAGTTACAAAGAAAGGCTGGATATACTGGAACTTTTTTCACTGCAACATAGGAGTTTGAGAGGTGACTTTATTGAAGTTTATAAAATAATGAGGGATATAGTTGGAGTTAATGGTCTTTTCCCTCTGCTGGGGGATTTCAAGGCTAGGGGACACATTTTTAAGCTAAGAGGAGAGTGATTTATAAAAGACACGAGGGGGCGAATGTTTTGCACAGTGTGGTTCATCTGTGGAATGAACATGCAGAGGAAGTGGTGGATGTGCTTTTAATTCCAACATTTCAAAGACATTTGGATGAGTACATGAATGGAAAAGGTTTTGAGGGATATGGGCCAGGCACAGGCAGGTAGGATTAGGTTAATTTGGGATTATATTCAGCAGAGACTGGTTGGACTGAAGGGTCTGTTTCCGTGCTGTATGACTCGATGACGCAATGAAACTCCAGTCTCCCAATGGGAAGCTTTGAGATCTAGTGGTTCCCTCAAGAATCTTACCCAAATATAATCTGAATAACAATAATGGTCTAGATTTTTCAATAACCAGATGGTTGTCCTCCCAGTGTAGCTGGGAGTTGTCCATGGGGGTCCTGCAGAATCTTCACTGTAAGATTGAGGAGTTGGAGGCTGGTTCTCAAAAGTCAGAGAGGAGGGTAAATGCAAAATGTGATCTTGGATAGGAGTGCCTCTGATGTATGCAATGGGCCCACAAGAGAAGGTTCCCCAGCCCTATCACACCTTACCGGACTATAGCTACCTGCTTGACATGGATTTCCCCTGTCATGGGGAAGTTATCAAGGGTGTGCTGGATGAGGCCCTTAATTATTCATTCATTGGCCACATTAGAACCTTAATAGATCCAAAAATGGGAAACTCCTCCTCCCCTTTTTTACTTCATCCATGGGATATGTGTGCTGCTGGCTCAGCCAGCATTTATTGCCAATCTCTTATTGCCCAGAGGGTAGTTAAGACAGCAACAATCACATCCTCCCACTCCCACTTGCCTTTTCTTCTGATGTTTCCAGTAACATGTCCAGACAGTTTGGTGCAGTTGGACAGGCAGGCAGTGGCAAAGACCCTCTGCTGCATTGTACTAGTCCTCAACCATCCCTCCATAATCCGTGTTCAAATCCACTGGCAGTAAAGAGTAAAAAGCTAGTTTGCGCCAATTCTTTGTGGATGTGTTTGTTTCAGGCCCAGGCTGTGCGCACAGTCTCCACTGAAGTTATGTTTTTAAAGGAATTGCCTTCCTCATGAAATCAAAAAGGTGGTATTGTCTTTTACCAGGAACCAGATTCTGTGGTGCAACTCAGGAAAACCGAAGGTCACAATTTCTACCCACGTGTTACACAATTGCTACAGGTTTAATCTCTCTCCACCGCTCCCCCACCTCACCCAAACCTCCAGAGCCCACCAACACATTTTACAATGGTGCATCCAAACCTTTCCTGTTATATGTAAATTTGGAAAACCTGTTGAATGATTTTCCTGTTCATATGTGTTTGCAGTTCAATCGACTAGCATAAATTTCATTCACAAATGTGTCACCCATGTGTGAAATTGCAACATTGCAGTGAATAAAACAAACACCAAATTGAAATCTTCGATAGTGCTGTAAGTAGCAGGGTGTGTTCAAGTTGAAATATCAAATTATGTTGATGTCACTGCCCAAGCATTTCAATGTTACAATCTGTTTACTGTTAAGCCATTGAAGTCTTCTGTTCCAGTTTAGAGAATGTTTTTGATGAGGTTAAAGACTGTGAGATGCCACATTGTGTTCTTTATGACTATAGAGATTCTTCCTTCTCTCAAGAGCCATGACAAATGATAATGGATTAATTCTGGTCAAGCCTTTATGCTGAACACTCAATGTTCAGGCCACATATGGGACTGACTCACCTCACTGAATCCATTAATGTAACAGTTAACCTCCACAATCTCACAGTACCCAGCAAGGAGCACTCTACCAGAAATGGCTGTCAGGCAACCGACTACTTTATAATGTTATTATTGGGAGCACTGACTTACAGGACCAACAACATGTCTAATGGTGACAATGAAACCATTGTCGATTGTCAGAAAAATCCTTCTGCTTCATTAATGTCCTTTAGGGAAGGAAACTGCCATCCTTACCTGGTCTAGCATCCATGTGACTCCAGACCCACAGTAATGTGATCGCTGCTGTCCTAACTACCCCGTGTGCAACAAGGGATGGGCAATAAATGCTGGCTGAGCCAGCAGCACACAGACATCCCATAGATGAAAGAAGAAAAGGTAGAAAAATTAACAGGCATAATATGATATATCGTGACATCGAGTTTTTAAAAACTATGGCCAAAACATTGGGCAATGGCATAAATTCAAAACAGGAGGGAAAAATGAGGTTTAGGAAGGGAATTCTAGAGTTCTGGACCTAACAGCTGAAGGCATAGCCATCAATTAATGAAAATGAAGAATGTGCACAAAGCCACAATTACAGCAGGAGAGAGAGCCTGCAGCTCGACAACAATTCACATATTTACAGCAGTACATAGGGCTGAGGCCTCTGAGGAACTTTAAAACAAGAGTGAGAGGACTGGGAGCAAATGTGGGTCAATGAGAAGAGGGGTGACGGGTGAATGAAAGTCTGGCTTTCGACAGCAGAGTTTCTGTTCAATTTTTACATTGAGGATACAGTTTCTGTTGCATCTTTACATTGCAGTTGCCCTCCATTGTGTTGTGTGGCACAACCCTACTGGTTAATGGGAGAGATTTTGAACAGTTCCAACAATTGAGTAGTTGGAACTGCTGTGGCCAATCAACGGCAGCAGAATTGTATTCAACCACAATCTGCAACCTGACATTCAGCATGTCCCCCACTCATCATTACCATTCAGCCAGAATGAAAAATGCAAGCCGCAAGCAGCACCAGACACAACCTGAAAAAAGGTGTCAACCTGGTGAAGGTATTACATAGAAATACTTGCATGTCAAACAGCAGAAACAGCACACAATTGATAGAGCTAAGTGATCCCAAAAAAAAAACAATGGAACAAATCTGAGCTCTGCAGTCATCCCCCGTCCAGTCGTGGAAAGGAGATTCCACAAATATTCCCATCTTCGCTGATAGGGGATCCCAGCACATGAATAGAAAAAATAAGGCTGAAGCATTTGCATCTATCTCCTCCAGTGATCCCTGGATCACAGACATAATCCTTCAGCCAATTCGATTCACTGCACATGATATTAAGGAAAAACTGAAGGCACTGGAGACTGCAAAGGCTATGGACCCTGACAACATTCTGACAACAGCACTGAAGACTTGTGCTCCATACAAGCTACATTCTGGTCAAGCTGTTCAGGTACAGTTACAAAACTGGCATCTACCTGACGATGTGGAAAATTACCCAAGTATGTCCTGCCCACAAAAAGGTGGACATATCCCACCCAGTTAATTACCATCCCATCAGTCTACTCTGGACTCTCAGTAAAGCTATGGAAGTTGTCATCAATTGTGGTATTAGCAGCAGTTGGAAAGCATTAATCTGCTTAGTGGTGCTTGGTTTAGGTTCTGCGAGGCTGACTATGCTTTTGACCTAATTACAGCCTTGATCTATGCATGGATAAAACAGCTGAATTCCAGAAGTGAGATAAGATTGATTGTCCTGGACATCCAAGAGGTATTTGTGGAATCAAGGAATCCTAGTACACCAGGAGTCACTGGGTATCAGAGAAACTTCTCTCATGGCTATTGTTGTGGTTGTGGTTGTTTCAGGTCAGTTACCTCAGCTTCAGTACATCTGAGCAGGAGTTCCTCGGCGTAGTGTCCTAGGATCAACCTAGATCAATTCAGCTGCTTCATCGATGACCTTCCCTCCACCATAAGATCTGAAATGGAGATGTTCAAAAAGGATTGTACAATGTTCAACACCATTCATAACTCCTCAGATATTGAAACAGTCTATGTTTTAATGTAACAAGACCTGGACAATATTGAGGATTGTCAAGAAATGGAAAGTAACATTTGTGCCATACAAGTATCATGCAGTGACCATCTCCAGCAAGAGAAAATCTAGCCACTACTCCTTAATATTCTATAGCATTACCATTGTTGAATTCTGAACTGTCGACGTTCTGGGGCTTATTACTCACTAGAAACAGAACAGGACTAGCAATAAATATCGTGACCTAAGAGCAGGTCAGAAGCCTGGAATCCTGTTGTGTAAAACTCACCTCTTCACTCCTTAAAGCCCTTCCACCAACACAATGCACAAGTCAGGAATGTGATGGGATACACTTCACTTGCCTGGAAAGTTGCCATTCCTAAGACAGTCTGGAACTTTGATATCATCCAGTACAAAGCAGCCCATTTGATAACTACCCTCTCCAGTACCCTCAACATTCACTCTCTTGACCCACAGATAAGCAGCGACACCGGTGTATTCCATCTACAAGACAGACTACTCTAACTTACCACAGCTCCATCGCAGTACTTTCCAACTCCATAACCTCTACCATCTAGATGATAAAGGCAGAAGATGTATGGGTATATCACCCAGCTGTGAATTTCCCCTAAGTCACGCGTTATCGTGCCTTGGACCTACATCACTAATTTTCACTGTTGCAGAGTCAAAGTCGTGGAATTTCTTTCTGACCACCATTATGTATGTCCATAGACCTGTGAGGTCTACACACAGTGTCCTGTAGATTCACCACCACCTTCCCCTGGGCAATTAGGAATAGCCCACAAGTGTTGACTAAGTGCCATTTCCTTAAATGAATTTTTTAAAAAACTCCGTCAATGACCTTTGTAACTTCATGTAATAAAGCCATAATTACATGACTCTAAGGGAAGGAGAAAAAGATGAAAAGAACTGGAATGATTTCAAAGTAAAACAAAACTCCGATCACAGTCATGGACGACATGAACCATTGACCCAGGTCATAACATTCAAACAGGTGGAGTGCATTATTGTTCTTTGGCAGGATAACATGTAAAAGCAAAATGCTGATTCATCACTTGCAAAGCCTTCATGTTGTGCCTTCATGCTCGAATTTCTTTGCTTTAATTCCCCTAGTGCTATTTGTTCCGCCTCCCACCCACCCACAATGTCAAAGTTTGGAACATGTTTTGGATCTATTTTGAATACATTTATAGACTATGGCCAAATCTTCCCACTTCCTCACAGCCGCCTCTCTTTTTGAGTGGGTACATCGCTTTAGATTTGAATCAGATTTCCCACACAAACTGAATTTCGGCACAAGTTAATGTCATTTAAAAAAAAATCAACCTATTCAATAATGTTACTGCACACCCCTGGAGCAGGTGGAAGTTGAACCCAGACTTACTGACTCAAACATAGACCCCCAGTGTGGAGCATAGGAAGTTGAGCTCATTAATTAAGAAACCTGGCCAGACCAAGCTGCAGCCACTTAGTTCACTTACAAACAAAAACAGATCATTCCATCCTTCAAACCTGGTTTGTCATTGCTGGAAAAGCTCAGCAGGTCTGGCAGCAACTGTGGAGAGAAATCAGAGTTAATGTTTTGCGTCTGGTGTTGGACCTGCAGTTCAGAGGAAGGGTCACCAGTCCAGAAACGTTAACTCCTGTCTCTCACCACTATTGCTGCCAGACCTGCTGAGCTTTTCCAGCAATTTCTGTTTTTGATCTGATTTTAACTTCAACTCCCTTTCCTGTATATAATCAATAGTTTTGCATCTCGTTCGTAATCCGCAATCTATTCAGCTCTCCCTTAAAAATATTTCTGCCTTTCGAGGAATGGAATTTCGAAGACTCTCAATAATCCAAGAGAGAAGAAAGTACTGTTTCCACATCTCCATTTTAAATGGGCATCTCTTAATTTTTATACGTTGATCCCCTGGCTCTGGATTTTTCCACAAGAGGAAACATACTTTCCACATCCACCCTGCCAAGTCCCCTTTACAACATCTCCTTCTCTTCTAAATTCCAGAGATACACAGTTGGCTGGCTTTGTAGTGGGAACAAAACAAATGCTGACCTTGCTATTGATGCTCATGTCCATGAAAAAATTAAAAATAAAATTTTAGCAATGCAAAATTAGGATTCAATAAAGATTTAAGCCGATTGCATAAGGAAGGGTCAATGTTCATACAGGCCAGTGTAGCCAGAATCTCAAGTCTTCATTGCCGTCCACATACCTTGGATGGAAGGGAATATTTATGTGAAGCTTAATGATAACAGGTACTTCATTTGCTTTAATTTATTATGATCATTTGCTTTAATTTATTACTGTCACATGTACTGAGGTATAGTGAAAAATGTGGCTTTGTATGCTTTACAGGCAGATTGTACTGTACAAGTGCATCAAGGTAGCAGAACAGGGTGCAGGATACAGTGTCACAGTTGCCAAGAAGGTGCAGAGAGAGAGCAACATTAACATTAAAGAGGTCTATTCAAAAGTCTGATAACAGCAAGGAAGAAGCTGTCCTTGATTCTGTTCGTACGTGTATACATATATAGATATCTTCTGTCCGATGGAAGAGGGTGGAAGAGAATATAACCTGGTGGGAGGGGTCTTTGCCATTCCTGAGGAAGGGCATGTGCCCGAAACGTCGAATCTCCTTTTCCCTAGATGCTGTCTGACCTGCTGTGCTGTTCCAGCAATAAAGTTTCAGCTTCGTCTTTGGTTATATTGGTTGCTTTCCTGATGCAGCAGCAAGTATAGTTGGAGTCAATGGATGGGAGGCTGGTTTGCTTGATGGACCAGGCTGTGTTCACAACTCCTTGTAGTTTCTTTTGGTCTTGAGAAAAGAAATTGCCATACCATACTGTTTTATGTGAAGTGGATTACTGAAGCACATGATGTGATGCTATGTCATGCAGACCAAAGTTCCCAAGTTGGTGTCCCAGCCTGCACCATGTTTAATGATCTTACATCATTGGCAGCAGGTAGGCACCAGGGAGGGACAGATGCAGCCAGCATTTCTGATTTGGATTACTATGCAAAGTCCGGCCGGAATTTATAGTGCTTGTTTGTTCAATGTATCTGTGTGTGTGCTTTGCATAGTGTGTGATTAGTTTAAACCGAGATGTGGAGACAGAGAAAGAGAAACTAAACTGTGAGCAAGCAGTTGTAGGCTGAGAGCAGATATTTTGAAAACACTAAACTCCTAATGATACCTTATCATCTCTCTATACCACTGAGGGATGAAACAGGAAAATAAATTACTTTAACCATGAGTATGATCAGGTTGAGGCTGTCCTGTAAAGCCCTGTGCTGTTGAACGGCTTGGTAATCATCAATGTCCAGATTCACATGTACAACATAGATCATAAGGCATAGGACCAATGGTAGGCCATTCAGCCCATCTAGTCTTCTCTGCCAGTCCATGAGCTGATGGCTGATTAGATAATGATGGACACCACTTTCCTGTCATATCCCTATAACCCTTGATAAAGACTATAAGATGGAGGAGCAGGATTGGAAATGCAGTAGAGAGTAAATGGTATCTATGACAGTGGGTGGAGAATGATACTTTGGCAGTAAAAACCACCCAAGGAAGAAAAATACAAGCCCTCATCATTGAACCAATGTCATATTTCATGCACAATTCATTAATGAGCATTATACAACTTTCCAAAACAAAAACATGTAGACCTATAGTCCACATCTACAAGGCAAAATAATTAATATACAGATATTAAATGGAATCTAAATTCAATCAGCTGCATGATTAAATGTCATTAGCCCTGCAAATCCATTAATTGAGCCTTTACTGTTCCTTAATTTGAAAGATTACGTTGTCTTGATTTCTTGCTGCTTTCCACAGTTCAATCACTTTTAAAAAGCATCCTATTTCTTGATGGGCTACAATATTCTCCCTTGTACCACAATGGTCAAGGTAACAGTTAATCCTGAGGGACCTTCCTGTGGTGCTGTGGTCGTGTCGCTACCCTGGAACTGGAGGCTTGGATTTAAGTACCAGAGGTGTGTAATAACATCTCAGAATAGGTTGATTAGTAAAATAGGTTAATTTAGAAAAGTTAATCCTGTCACTGATTCTTCGCTGGCTTGTTCAGCTATCCTATGTAAAAATGAATTCCTGTGAGGATCTTATGAGGTGAATTTGAAGTACATGCTGCCTACTCACGTGAGTGAGTATACATTTGTATTTCTTTCTGAGGGACTTTTCTCTCCAATCAATACTTCACGTTTAAGTAGTGTTTTTGATGTAGGAAAACTAAATACCAAAGTACTTTGCTGAAACTGAAGGAAAAATGAACATTAAATCAAAGAAGGTTTTGGGGGTGACCATCAGTTTGGCCAAGGAGGCTCCAAAAAGATGAGAGAGACAGAGAGGAGAAATTGTTTAGGGAATGAGTTACAAGCCATGGAGGTCAGGAGACAAAGGGAAAGGAAATGCACTGGCGACCAGTGGTAGATAGATGGGAAATGGGAACGCTGCTCCTTCAGGTGGCTGTGGGGAATATTCGAAGCAGCACTCTGAAAGCTAGTGCTTCCAAATAAACCTGTTGGACTATAACCTGGTGTTGTATGACTTTAACCTTGTCCACCCCAGTCCAACACCAGCTCCTCTAAGTCATAGTTGCATCTTGAAAGCAAATTGAAAATCTCAAATTAATGCTTGTGTTTTGTATGGTTATAAAATCTAAATATTCTAATTGATTAGACATTTGACATGAGGGGGGGAGAGAGAGAGAGACATGAGAGTGAGCATCACACATAATCTTTCTGGTAGACAGTAGTGGAGGGAAGGCACATAAATAGAGGCTGTCAGAGAAAGATTTCTGAGAACTGTTACAAAACATCAAATTTAATGTGAGCAGAGATTTTTCGGGTGCTGCCAGTTTAAGGACACCCATCTAAATTACTGTCAGGCCCTTTGCCTTGAGTCAAAGAATCATAGAAACACACAGTACAAAAGAGGCCATTTGGCCCTAGAGTCTGCACAGACAGAACTCCTCAAAATCTACATTGGATATCAAGTATCCATTAGTGAGCCAATGTTCCACCCCAGTTCACCCAAAATTCAAGTAAATGATACTGTGAATCTGAAATAGCCAAATGGATGAAAGATGATTGACCTTAAACATTACATCTCCTTTTCGCACCATAGATGGTGCCAGACCTGCTGAGTATTTTCAGCATTGTCTGTTTTTATTCCTAGCTGAAAATGCGTTGCTGGAAAAGCGCAGCAGGTCAGGCAGCATCCAAGGAGCAGGAGAATCGATGTTTCGGGCATGAGCCCTTCTTCAGGAATGAGGAAAGTGTACCAAGCAGGCTAAGGTGAAAGGTAGGGAGGAGGGACTTGGGGGAGGGGTGTTGGAAATGCGAGAGGTGGAAGGAGGATAAGGTGAGGGTGATAGGCCGGAGTGGGGGTGGGGGCAGAGAGGTCAGGAAGAAGATTGCAGGCTCGGAAGGTGGTGCTGAGTTCCCGGGTTGGGACTGAGACAAGGCGGGGGGAGTGGAAATGAGGAAACTGGAGAAATCTGAGTTCATCCCTTGTGGTTGGAGGGTTCCTAGCGGAAAATGAGGCGCTCTTCCTCTAGCCGTCGTGTTGCTATGGTCTGGCGATGGAGGAGTCCAAGGACCTCCTTCCACCTATCGCATTTCCAACGCCCCTCCCCCAAGTCCCTCCTCCCTACCTTTCATCTTAGCCTGCTTTGCACACTTTCCTCATTCCTGAAGAAGGGCTCATGCCCAAAATGTTGATTCTCCTGCTCCTTGGATGCTGCCTGACCTGTTGCGCTTTTCCAGCAACACATTTTCAGCTCTGATCTGCTGTCCTCACTTTCTCTTGTTTTTATTTCTATCGAATCTCAAATTCTACTTCGCGGTTATTCTAGTTTGGACCTTAAATTTTAAATCCCAGCAAATCCTAACACTGACCCAGCAGCCAATCCACAGTGTTTCCAAAATTCAGGAATACTATCCCAGAGCTGTTAAAGTCCATGGCAGGATCCCAAATCTGCAAAAATCTAGGATCTAGCTTGTCCAGCTTCTAAAACTCCAGGTCTTACCTACTGTGCTAAAATGTGGGCCATCTCCTATTGTTGTTAAAATGCAGGCTTCTGTTTGCTATAGTCATGGGCAGCATAGTGGCACAGTGGTTAGCACTGCTGCCTCACAGCGCCAGAGACCTGGGTTCACTTTCTACCTCAGGCAACTCTCTCTGTGTGGAGTTTGCACATTCTCCCTGGGTGCTCCGGTTTCCTCCCACAGCCCAAAAATGTGCAGGTTAGATGAATTGGCCATGCTAAATTGCCTGTAGTGTTAGGTGAACGGGTAAATGTAGGGGAATGGGTCTGGGTGGGTTGCTCTTTGGAGGGACGGTGTGGACTTGTTGGACTGGAGGGCCTGTTTCCACACTGTAAGTAGTCTAGTCAAAGCATAGGGCTATTTCAGTCCAATGGAAACCCTCAGCCCCTGCCATGTGTGAATTACCAGTGAGTGGAATCTCCACAGAGTTCATTTATTCTCCTGCCCTCATATCAGCGGAAGATCAGTTCAAGTTTTGCACGAGGACCAAAACAATTTATGCCAATCTCCCATCCACGTTCTCGGTCAAGCTTTTCAGAACCCCTTATGGCAATTCTACTGAATAACAACTGGTAGATATTTACTCTGCGCAGTCAGCTTTAGAACTGAGTTGAGATAAAAATCAAACTCTTAAGGAAGGAAAATACATATTAAAAGAAATCAAAATGCTGCAAATGATGGAAATCTGAATGAGAAACACAAAGTCCTGGTTCTGATCTGTTCTAATCAAATGTCATTATCTTGAATCTTTTGTACAATGGGGAAACAGAATTAGAGAGTTTCTGTATGTTCTGTTTTATTAAGAAAATAGATGTTAGCTTTCACAGAATAATGGGGAATTCAATCTGCAAAGCATTAGTTAAAAGCCCTAGATGCATTTTAATAAAAATAGAATTTGCTTTGCCTCTGAATGGAAAAGAATGGTTGTGATGTTCTTGGCTCTGCAACATTAGTACCTGTATTATTGTAGAGGCAAGATAAGACCATTCAGCTGCTCAAGCCTGCTCTGACAGTCATGTAGATATTTTCTAATTAACCTGTTCAGAGATATTATTACATGCCTCTGCAGCAGGTCGGAGTTGAACCCAAGCCTTCTGGCATGAAGGTAGCCAGCCCCTGGACCCTGAATTAGATTTAGCTTGGTACTCCTGTACTTTCATAATTGAGTACACTTGAAAATCACAAGATAAGTATATAATGTTGCCACACAAGGCGCCATCTTAGATACAAGTACCTGGGTACAGAATCATAAGAACAAGGTAGAAAAAGAGCAAAGATGAAAGATAAACTTTACAGTAATTCTTAGTATTAAGTAGAAAAATTTAAATATGGCTAAAAGTCAAACATTACACACTTTTGAACGTGCTTAGCCACGTTGGGACCGCACTTCCTACAGTGGCTTTATCTCCTCTCATTTTCCATGCTTTCCCTGCACAGTCCATTCCAGTCCCACATCGGGCCTACCATGCAACCGTCGCTCCTGTCGATCCACCCAGAGTATTAATTCGGGCCTACCGCATTGCCTCAGCTGACCGACGCTGACCACAGAGACTGCCCTGCCATTGAAAGTTGATGCCACCACCATCGCCTCAAGTCCTGTGCTGGGCCCACCAATGTCGAAGATGTCCTGCTCCAGTGACATCATTCACCGCTGGACCCACAATTGGTGCTGTCGCAAGCTTCCGAAAAAAATTGCTTCCTCCATGTGGGGCTCACTCTCCAAACCCTTGGAAGCTCCTTGTGGCTTTGGGAAGAGTTGTTGTGACAGAAACCTGTTTGGAGAGACTCTAGCATGAATTTTTTGGAAAGATAATCATGGATTTGGATGGTGGGTGCACATTCAAGAATTCTGGAAAGTAAAAGGAAACTGGAGGTACCCAAAAAGGAACAAAACAAAATTAGCAAAAGCTGTAACTGAGGGATATTGATCACACTCAACATCTATACTTCAAAGGAGAAAGTGAGGACTGCAGATGCTGGCGATCAGAGTCAAAACGTGTGGTGCTGGAAAAGCACAGCAGGTCAGGCAGCATCTGAGGAGCAGGAGAATTGATGATTCTGGCATACGCCCTCCATCAGGAATGTAGACTGGGCACAAGGGGGCTGAGAGATAAATGGGAGGGTGCAATGGTGGCGATAGGTAGATGAAGGTGGGGAGTGATGGTGATAGGATAGAGCAGATAGGAAGATAGACAGGTAAGACAGTTCAAGAGGTGGTGCCAAGTTGGAGCGTTGGATCGGGGATAAGATGTGGGGAGAGGAGATGAGGAAATTTGTGAAGTCGACATTGATGTCATGTGGTTGGAGGCATAAAATGAGGCTTTTTTTTAGATTAGATTACTTACAGTGTGGAAACAGGCCCTTCGGCCCAACAAGCCCACACCACCCATACCCCTACATTTACCCTTTCACCTAACACTGCGGGCAATTTAGTATGGCCAATTCACCTGGCCTGCACATCTTTGGATTGCGAGAGGAAACCGGAGCACCCAGAGGAAACCCACGCAGACACGGGGAGAATGTACAAACTCCACACAGTCAGTCGCCTGAGGCGGGAATTGAACCCTGGTCTCTGATGCTGTGAGGCAGCAGTTCTAACCACTGTGCCACCTATCTACACCCACCCTCTGAAGGGCAACGCACCCAGACCCATTCCCCTACATTCTTCCTCTAGGCTTGGATTTGGGGTGGAGGAGGTGCAGGACTTGCTT
Organism: Chiloscyllium plagiosum; assembly: GCF_037043375.1. Classification (NCBI taxonomy): domain Eukaryota; kingdom Metazoa; phylum Chordata; class Chondrichthyes; order Orectolobiformes; family Hemiscylliidae; genus Chiloscyllium; species Chiloscyllium plagiosum. Next base: position 60,630,096 of record NW_028270153.1, read on the forward strand.
GTCCTTGGTGGGCTGGGAGGGGGAGTTGAAGTATTCAGTTAGAGGGCTTTAGGGTTGTTGGGTGCGTGTGTCCCAGAGATGTTCCCTGAACCATTCCGTGAGTTGGGTTCCCCATTGTAGAGGAGACCACATCGGGAGCAACAGACACATTAGATGAGGCCAAGTGTGTAGTGCAGGAAAAGCACAGCAGGTGAGGAAGCATCCAAGGAGCAGGAAAATCAACATGTTGGGCAAAAGCCCTTCATCAGAAATTCCTGATGAAGGGCTTTTGCCTGAAACATCCATTTTCCTGCTCCTCGGATGCTGCCTGACCTGCTGTACTTTTCCAGCACCAAACCATTAACTCTAATCTCCAGTATCTGCAGTCCTCACTTTTGCGTAATAGATGAGGTGTTTGGATGTGTAGGAAAATTTCTGCTGGCTGTGAAAAGATCCCTTGGGGCCTTGGTTGGAGGTGAGGGGGGGAGGTGTGGGCGTAGGTTTTACACCTCTTGCGACAGCAAGGGAAGGTGCAGGGGTGGAGAGTGGGTTAGTGGAGGGCATTGATCTCGCAAAGGGAATGGTCTCTGTGGAATGCAGATAGTGGTGGGGAGGGAAATATATCTCTGGTGGCGGGATCTGTCTGTAGGTGGCAGAAATGGCAGAGGATGATCCATTGCATCCAGAGATTGGTGGGCTGGAAGGTGAGGACCAGGGGTGGTTTTATCCTTCTTGTGGTTGGAGAGGTGAGGTTCAAGGCCGAGGTGCAGGAAGTGGAGGATTGTGCTGGAGGGTATTGCTGACCATGTGGGAGGGGAAATGCAGTCCTTGGAGTAGGAGGCCATTTGAGCTGTTCTGGAGTGGAATTGGTCCTCCTGGGAGCAGATGCAGTGGAGGTGGAGGAATTGGGAGTAGCGGATAGCATTTTTACAGAAGACAGAGTGTGCGGAGGTGTAGTCCAGGTAGCTGTGGGAGTCGGTGCGTTTGAAGTAGATGTCTGTGTTGAGTCAGTCACCAGTCTATACTTCAATTCAAGTCTTCCGTACAACCAATGCATTCATTTCCAAGTCTTCCTGGATTTTCCTTCAGGGAGTAGTGTGCAAGGATAGAGTGACCAAGGGTTGGGTTTTTGAGGAGAAATACAAAGATGGTGGATTTGTAAGAGAGAGGGACAGAGTGTGAGGAGTGAGAACAGTTTATGATCTCACTAGTGTGGAGCTGATAAGGGAAGTTTGGTGGTTAGTGCTTTAGTGGATTAGAGTTGAGAATGCAGGAGATGGGTCTTATGGACAAGATGAGTTCAGAGAGGGTTTGAGTGAGGAGAGGAGAGAAATTGAAGAAAGTAAGAAATTTGGGACAAGGGCAGGAAGGAGCTTTGAGGAAGTTTGGCCTGATGAGTTGGGCGAAACCATTTACGTGACAACCGGCTAATTGAATGTTCTCAACCTTGATGACAAAGAAGGCTGGAAAGAGATGTTAGAAAGTAATTTGTGACAGAGATAAGAGACTAGAGATTCTCCTTTGCAGTCTAGAAGGATCCTGGAAAGAGAGCAGTTTTCATAGTGTAGAACAGGACCCAATAATACACATCTACCAATGAAAAGCTAAGCAGGTTATCTCGTTTAATCTGCTCAAGTAGGGGAATGAAGGTGAAGGCCATGTTGGGCAAATTGTAATGGTACAGTGAATAAAGTTGTAATGGAGAATATTGTGTTGAATTTGTGGGTGAGTCTCCATTTGAAAAGATCTTAAGTAATAGGGGGACAATATCAATTTGAGAGGACAGTTCTAATAAAAAACATTCCTCTGTCTGCTACATTAGTTGTATCTTCAAAAAATATCATTAGGTTTGCTACACATGACTTATCCTTTACAAATGTATTGTGGCTGTATCCAATCAGCTGAAGCACTGTTGATGTACTCAGTCATTCTGCCCCTAATTATAGATTGCAATAACCTATATAACAGATGTTAGATTAACAAGCCTATAATTTTCTGGTTTCTTTCTTTCACCTTTCTTAAATAATGGAGTTACATTTGCAATTTTCCAATCTAAATCTTGAATTGATAACACTTGGGAAAATTGTATCTGTACCATCATCTAATAGACACTAAAATGATATAGTATTTATTAAAGACTAGCAAAAAAAAGAAGAGTTGTTTCAAGAATGAGTTTCAGTTCCCATTGCCATATTTTGAGTTGGATTTTCCTGCAGGCTTTGGGACCCCAGAGTCAGGCAAAATTGGGGCCTCAAGAATGTACTCTGTATCATATTACTTTTCCAGATATGGCCTCCTAATAGGTTGTCGCTGTGTTTGCAATCCTGTTAAAGATATTAAGCAAATGCTTGATGCTGCCATAAGCTTTGAAGAACAGCACTGAGGGAGACAGCCTCTGTTGATCCAGGGATCCCCAGATGCAGAAACAAACAGAGACCTCTCTTGGGTAGCATGCTGGCTCATTGGGTAGCACTTTTGCCTCACAGTGCCAGGGATCCAGATTCGATTCCACTCTCAGCTGACGACGCTTTGTGGAGTTTGCATATTCTCCCTGTGTCTGCGTGGGTTCCCTCCTGGTGCTCTGGTTTCCTCCCACTGTCCAAAGATGTGCAGGTTAGGTGGATTGGCCAGGCTAAATTGCCCAGAGCATCCAGGGATGAGCAGCCGAGGTGGATTAGTCATGGGAAATGCGGGGTTACAGGGATAGGGTAAGGGATGGGATGGTCTTTGGAAGGTTGGCATGAATTCGATGGGCCAAATGGCCTACTTCCACACTCTGATTCACTCCACAAAATCACAGTGAACATATAAAGTCACCCCTAATTGGGAATGTTAAAGATCTTAATTGGCTGCCAAGTTCTATGGAATGGACAGTCAGGTCTACTCCCAAGCTGCTCCTTGGAATTCATCCCAGTGTGGCAACCACCTATTCCCCAGATTCCCCCAGTTCAAGCCACAGCACTATGAGGTACAATTCCTCTAACAGCTTCTCTGTTCACTTTCCATTACATTTCACAGCATTCTTGTTTAAAAAATGAACAATTCTTTAAAAGCCAGTTCTAGCTCTTTCCTTATTCAAACCTTTCCGTCACCTTTTTGTTTTCCTTAAGAGAAAGCTCTTAGAGAAAATAATCTTCACTTCAAATAAATTGGATCATACGTTTCTAAGGAGGTCAGTGTTCAACTGAAGTGCATTCTTGGCTGTGCACAATCTGCAATTTACTTTATGTAACTTGTACTGTGCTACAAGGCACTGCCTATTCAGTATCTTCCAAGGAGAAAGATTGGATTAAGAAGTATAAAAGGCAATAAGAAAGCAATCGAATGTTTCAGACCTTCTTCAGACTTAATGACCAACAGCTTGAACAGTCTAGTCATTTGTCAATCCGCAGTGAGGCCTGTGGACACACACCCGTGGCAAGATGGAGAACAGAATGCTCTTATTTCTCCTCAGCTGCTTAACCTCTTCTGCCTCTTTCATTCTATGACTTTTTCTGTCTTTGTTTCATTTTCATCGTTTTATCTGTTTTCCTGTCTGGCTATTTGCTTCTTTCCCTTCTGATAGTGCAATTGCCATAAACATGAATGCCACATTATAGCAGTTACTGTCTGACTGATGGTTACCTTTGACACCAAAAGGTAAACCTAAAGTAGCTATATTGCTAGTAAAGAGTTCAGTATGAGCAATAGAATCAGATTAGACATGAGTGCCCATTTGATTTGGCAGTGGTTAACATTTATCAGTGGATTACTGAAAGCACTCCAAAGACCTTACTGTGGAATTGTTCCTAATGCCATTAATCTATCCTTTGAATTGAAATTGTAGTCTTTTGATTGAAACCATGTTAGATCTGGATAAACGCACAGAATGCTGAAGCCTGAAGAGCAGTCATATTGGACTCGCGACATTAACTCTGGCTCTCTCCCCAGAAGCTGCCCGATCGATTAAGTCTCTCCAGCATTCTCGGTGCTTGTTTCAGATTTCCAGCATCTGTGGTATTTTGCTTTTAGATCAATCCCTGCCTGGGATTTTACATTGCATTCTCTGAAGGTACTTCAGTCAATTCTATAAGTCATTGTGTCAATTACTGGAAACTACAACAGGCAGCAAGGACTCGAACATGCTGACAAGGAAATGTGGGAGCTGAACAAATCTTGATCATTTTGGAATCAAAACAATCATTGACCCCTCTGAAAATCTAAGGACTCAAAGACCTGATTTATGTTAAGAATGTCTTTGTTACCAAAGCTATTACACAGGAATAAATACTTAAATTTTTTTCAATCTGACTATAAGTTGCCTGAGTGTAATGGTGGATTCTGCTAAAAGAACTATGTTGTGGTACGATCAACGATGGTAAAGATAAATGTTCATGTCATACTCCGTGACTAGCTAATTCCAAGTCAAACTTGTATTGTACAAATTGTTTAGCAATGATTTCATTTCAGGCCCCACAAAGTAAAACCCGGCAAATGACTCTTTCTCTTCTCTTCAAGTCTTTTAATAGTGAGAAATGAGGTGTTCCTCAAAGAGCGAAGGGCAAGTACTGCAAGACCAGGGAACTCTAGATGACAGAGGATATTGAGAGTTTGATCAGGAAAAAGAAGAGAGTATGTGTCTGGTGCAGCACATTATAAACAGGGCAGACCCTTCAGAAATGTAGTGTGGAGGAAGGTTCTTAATAAAAAGAAATTGAGTGCAAACAGGGGCTACAAGATATTTTTTGGCAGATAGGTTTAAGGAAAACCCAAGGCATTTTAACAATATGCTAAGAGCAAGAGGATTGCCAGAGAAGTAGTGCGACCTATTGGTGATTAAAGGGGTGATCTGCATAGAGCCAGAGCATACGGGTAAGGTCATAAGTGAATATTTTTCAACTGTAAACACAACGAGAAAGATGTTGTAGCAAAGAATTTCAGTTGCGATTGTGAGGTTCTAGAGCATGTTAAGGTTTTAAGGCGGAGATATGACATATTTTAGCTGATAAAGTGAATAAATCCCCAGAGCCTGATGAGATGTACGAGGCTGCCATGGGAAGGCAAGGGAGGAGATTGATGGAGGCCCTGGGTAGATTTAATACTTCACTGAACACAAGTGAAGTGTCAGAACACTGGAGGATAGCTCATGTGGTTTCTTTGTTGAAGAAGGGCAGAAGTGATAGGCCAGGTAATTACAGACCCGTTATTCTGATACCAGTGCTAGGGAAGTTATTGGAAAACATTCTGAGGGACAGGATTAATCAACTTTTGGAAAAGCAGAGATTGATCGGAGATAGTCAGTACAGATTTATTAGAAGGGGAGATCCCATCTGACTAATTTAATTGAGTTTTTTGAACAGGTGCCTAAGTATATCGATGAGGGTAGTGCAGTTGATGTGATTTACATGGACTTCACTAAGACTTTTGACGAGGTCCCACATGGAAGGCTGGTCCAAAAGGTAAGAGCCCAAGGGATGCAAGGCAAGTCAACAAGCTGGGTCCAAAATTGTCTCTAAAATGGGAGGCAAATGTTGAATGCGCAAGGTTATTTTTGTAATTGGAAGCTTATGATCAGTGGTGTGCCACAGGAATTGGTGCCAGGACATTTACTGTTTGTTGTCTATATTAATGACTTGGATATGAATGTAAAAGGTAAAATGTTTGCAGGTGACATGAAAATTGGTGGTGTTGTTGATAGTGAGGAGAAGGGTTTCAGGCTACAATCTGATATTGATCAGCTGGTAAATTGGGCAGAGCAATGGCAGATAGAATTTGATCCTAATAAGTGTGAGATGGTGCATTTTGGTAATAAGGGAAGGACAAACATAATGAATTCAAGGTCCCTTGGGAGTACTGAGGAACAGAGAGACCTTGGTGTCCAAGGTCCCTGAAGGTGTCAGCACAGGTAGGCAGGTTGGGGAAGAAGGCATTCAGGATGATCCCCTTCATTAACCGGGGTGTACAATATAGGAGCAGAGAAGAGTTGTTAAAACTTCTTGAAATATTGGTTAGACCTCAGATGGAATACTGTGTGCAGTTCTGGTCATCACACTATTGGAAGGGCATGATTACTCTGTGAGTAGAGGGTGCACAGGAGATTCACCAGCATGTTGCCTGGGATGGAAAGTCTCAGTTATGGGGACAGACTGGTTAGGCTGGGTTTGTTTTCTTTGGAGCAGAGTAGGTTGAGGGGGGATCTGATTGAGGTGTACAAATTTATGAAAGAAGATCATGAGAACCTTTTGCCCGTGGCAAACATGTCTAAGGTGAGGAGTAAGTGATTTAGAGGAGACTTAAGCAAATGCACAGTGAATGGCAGATATATAATCTGCACTGCTTCAGAGGGTTGTGGAGGCAGATACTTTGGCAATCTTTAAGAAGCATCTGCAGAGCCGAGTAGACTGTGGAGCAAGTGCAAGAAAATGGGAAGTTGGTCCAAAAACAGAAATTGATGGAGAAACTCTGGTCTGTCAGCAACCATTGGAAGAAAGCAGAGTCAACGTTTCAAATCTAATGACCCTTTTCCAGAACTGATAGCAGCCAGGAGATGTGGTATTTGTGTGAAGACAGATCAGCCATGGTCAAATGACGGACCAGACCAGATGGGCCGAATGGCCTAATTTTGCTTTAATATCTGATAGTCTTATGGAAAGCAAACTCTGCAGAGGGTGAAAATGGATTGGCTGTGCTAAACGTAACCCTTGCTGTAACAGGACTGGGTGTGGGGCTGGGTAAGAAACAAAGAAAGGTGGAAGCAGACTCCAGAGTTATTAAACTCTGTTGTGTCCCGAAGGCTGCAGGGCCCCATCAGAAAATGGGATGTTCTTTGAGATTGTGCTTTGCTGGACCACTGTAGCAAGCCCAAGACACAGATGTTGGCCAGGGAAACCGGTGGTATCTTGAAGTGGCAGGCAACAGGAAGATCAGGGTCATTTTAATGGTCAGAATGTAGGTGCTCTCCAAAGCAGTCACCTAGTTGCATTTCATCTCCACAATGTAGAGGACACCACATTGCGAGTAGCGAATATAGTCGACTAGATTGAATGAAATCGCTGCTTCATCTGGAAGATGTGTCTGGGGCCTTGGCTAGCGAGGAGAGAGGAAGTAAACATGCGTTGTACCTTCTGTGAATGCACGGGAAGGTGCTGTGGGGGTGTGAGGAGGTGCTGAGAATGGGGGACAAATGGACCAGGGAACGGTCTCTGCAGAATGCTGAATATGTGGCATCCCGCCGGAAGTGATGGAAATGGTGATTAATTATTTTTGGGATGTGGATGCTGGTCGGTAGTAACTGAGGACTAAAAGGGGTGAGGGCCTAAGTGCGAGAGATGAATCAGACATGACGGATCAACCACAGTGCTGGGCAATCCTGGTTGAGGAAGTACATGGATTCTTCTGTAGTCCCTGTGCGAAAGGTGACATCATCAGAATAGATGTGACAGAGACAGAGAAGCCAGGAGAATGAGGTAAAGTCCGGACAGGAAGCAGGGTATAAGGACGTATAGTGTGGGTCGTTGTGGCAATCAGTGGGTTTGTAGTTAATATCAATGGCCAGCCTATACCCCGAAATGGAAACAGAGATGTTGAGAAGGGGAAGGGAGGGGTGAGACATGAACCAGGTGCAGGTGAAAGCAGTGTGGAAATTGGAAGTGAAATCGATTAATTTTTTCTAATTCAGAATGAGAAAGGGAAGCAATGATGTCATTGATGTACGAGTGAAAGAATTGTGGGTAGGCACCAGGACTGGAACAAAGAATGTTCCATGGATCACACACAGTGATAGGCATCCGTAGCCACACCTTTGACCGAAGAAGATGAGAGGAGTTGAAGGAGAAGTTGCTCAAAGTGAGGACGAGCTTAGTCAAGTGCAGGAGGGTGGCGAGGGATGGTAACAGTTCAGGCCTTTTTTTCCAGGAAAGCCTGGAGACTATCCTGATTTGGGATGGACTTGTGAAAGATTTGCACTTTGGTGAGGAAGAGGAGCCACTGGAGCCCGCAAACTGGAAATTCAGAAATTGGCATAAAGCGTCAGAAGAATCGTGGGTGTAAGTGGAAAGGGGCTGGACAAGGAGAGGAAAAATCATGTCAAGCTCAAACAAATCAAGTGGAAGAAATAAATTCTGTGGTACAGGAACAGGTCTGCCTGGATAGTCCTGTTTGTGGAATTTGGAAAGGAGGTAGAAGCAGGCTGGATGGGTTTGGAGGACTACCAGGTGGTTGGGGTGGGGTGGGGTGTATGTCCGCAATGAGATGAGTTTTGTGACTGTTGTGGGCATAATGGCCTGGCATTCGATGGTGGGGTCATAGTCCAGGGAGAAATAGGAGGAGGTATCTGAGAGCTAGCACTTAGTCTCTATAATGTAGAGGTCAGTATGCCAGACAATAAGAGCACCACAGTTGTCAGCAGACTTGATAAGAAGGTTTGGATTAGACCTGAGAACACAGAGTGCAGTCAGTTCAGAGGGAGGTAATTTCTCTACTCCCCTCACCATTTGAACCAAAGGCAACCAACGTCACCGTCACAGTCCAAATCTTATCATAATACCTGAAAGCATTGCAGTGCTTATTGATGAATGGCTTTTCATTCCATTCTTTAACTCCTTTGGTTCCAGTAGGCACTACTTTTTCCTTTCCCCATTGTGAGCCAATCAAATTTTTAATTATGGATTGTGTTCTTGGTAGAGTGTTTTTGTTGCGATAAAGGTAAATTGTTTTTGTATTGTAACTTCAGAATCAACTTTACTGCAAATCAGTTAAACATACAAGACATTGAGTGATTCAACTATCATATGAATATCTCAGATACACTACAGAAATTATTTTGCAGTTACCCTTTAATTTTGTCTTTGATTGACAGTTAAATTAGCTTTTTGTAAATTCTGAAGTGCTTGATTCTTTGGTCTCTGTGGGCTGCCATATTGTTTTGAAGTAAAGTATTAATTTTCATGAGTGCTTTGAGAGCACCATGGTGCATTATGGGTAATTCATAGCTCTGTGCTGGTTAACTGAGCAATTTAGTTCATAAAATAGGGCTTCTTCAAAGTTAAAACAAACCTATTACCAGGCAAAAGACATTAAACTAAAATGGCTCTGACAGCATAACAAGATTTTATTAACTCAGGGCAGGAATAAAAGAACACAAAGCAGCGCTTCCAGTAATTAGGTTTACTGTTTTATATGGAGATAAACACTGGATTCCAGTCTACAGTAATATTTCTGACTTATCTCAACTTTACACATCAAAACTGTACTTATCTGTGACTACAGCCTTTCACATGGTCAACAATATTACCCTCTTTCAAGGCTTGTCTTCCATTGTCCAGGCCAGTTGAAACCAATTTACCTTTGTACCATTCTGGCTTATGATGTGGAGATGCCAGTGTTAGATTGGAGTGGACAAAAGTCAGAAGTCACAAGACACCAGGTTATAGTCTGACAGATTTATTGGAAATCACAAGCTTTCAGAGTGCTGCTCCTTCATCAAGTGAAGACACTTCAAATGATGAAGGAGCAGCGCTCTGAAAGCTTGTGATTTCAAATAAACATGTTGGACTATAACCTGGTGTCCTGTGACTTCTGACCTCGTTCTGATTTAGCCAAAGTATCTCCTGCATTCTGCCCTTCGGTGACACCAGTCAAAGGTATGAGATTAGTACTATGTTACTTCTGTTATAAAATGGGCACTGAGTATTCAGTACACTAGTTGGATTTTGCCATATTACTAAAAGTACAAAGATATTCAGGACCAACCCAGAACAAAGAACTAAGCCTGCTTTGAGACCACCTTTAAAAATTTGATCTTCTAATTGAAGTACAGTCTATATGAGATGTAACCACAATCCTACAATCAATATTTTAGCCATGGGACCAGTTTCTACTTAATGGTTACAAGTCCATATCTCCACTTTCACTAGAGTCATAGAGATATACAGCATGGAAACAGACCCTTCGGTCCAACCTGTCCATGCCGACCAGATATCCCAAACTAATCTAGTCCCACCTGCCAGCACCCGGCCCATATCCCTTCAAACCCTTCCTATTCATATACCTATCCAAATTCCTTTTAAATGTTGCAATTGTACTAGCCTCCACCACATCCTCTGGCAGCTCATTCCATACGTTTACCACCTTCTGTGTGAAAACGTTGCCTCTTAGGTCTCTTTTATATCTTTCCACTTTCACCCAAAACCTATGGCCTCTAGTTCTGGACTCCCCAACCCCAGGGAGAAGACTTTGTCTATTTACCATATCCATGCCCCTCATAATTTTGTAAACCTCTATAAGGTCACCCCTCAGCCTCTGACGCTCCAGGGAAAACAGCCACAGCCTGTTCAGCCTCTCCCTATAGCTCAGTTCCTCCAACTGAAAGGAGAACAGACTTGCACACAATATTCCAACAGTGGCTTAACTAATGTCCTGTACAGCCGCAACATGACCTCCCAACTCCTGTATTCAATACTCTGACCAATAAAGGAAAGCATACCAAACACCTTCTTCACTATCCTATCTACCTGCGACTCCACTTTCAAGGAGCTATGAACCTGCACTCCAAGGTCTCTTTGTTCAGCAACACTCCCTAGGACCTTACCATTAAGTGTATAAGTCCTGCTAAGATTTGCTTTCCCAAAATGCAGCACCTCACATTTATCTGAATTAAACTCCATCTGCCACTTCTCTGCCCATTGGCCCATCTGGTCCAGATCCTGTTGTAATCTGAGGTAACCCTCTTCGCTGTCCACTATACCTCCAATTTTGGTGTCATCTGCAAACTTACTAACTGTACTTATGCTCGCACCGGCACCTCACCTGTGACTAACGATGGTACAAATATCTCAGCAAGAGGCCCACAAGTCACTTCTCTAGCTTCCCACAGAGTTCTAGGGTACACCTGATCAGGTCCTGGGGATTTATCCACCTTTACCCTTTTCAAGACATCCAGCACTTCCTCCTCTGTCATTTGGGCATTTTGCAAGATGTCACCATCTATTTCCCTACAGTCTATATCTTCCATATCCTTTTCCACAGTAACTACTGATGCAAAATACTGGTTTAGTATCTCCCCAATTTCCAAAGGCCGCCTTGCTGATCTTTGAGGGGCACTATTCTCTCCCTAGTTACCCTTTTGTCCTTAAAGTATTTGTAAAAACCCTTTGGATTCTCCTTAATTCTATTTGCCAAAGCTACCACATGTCCCCTTTTTGCCCTCCTGATTTCCCTCTTAAGTATACTCCTACTGCCTTTATACTCTTCTAAGGATTCCCTCAATCTATCCTGTCTGTATCTTAAGTATGCTTCCTTCTTTTTTCTTAACCAAACTCTCAATTTCTTTCGTCATTCGGCATTCTCTATACCTACCAGCCTTTTCTTTCACCCTGAGAGGAATATACTTTCTCTGGATTCTCATTATCTCATTTCTGAAGGCTTCCCATTTTCCAGCTGTCTCTTTACCTGCGAACATCTGCCCCCATTCAGCCTTCGAAAGTTCTTGCCTAATACCGTCAAAATTGGTCTTTCTCCAATTTAGAACTTCAACTTTTAGATCTGGTCTATCCTTTTCCATCACTATTTTAAAACAAATAGAATTATGGTCGCTGGCCTCAAAATGCTCCCCCACTGACACCTCAGTCACCTGCCCTGCCTTATTTTCCAAGAGTAGGTTAAGTTTTGCACCTTCTCTAGTGGGTACATCCACATACTGAATCGTAAAATTTTCTTGTACACACTTAACAAATTCCTCTCCATCTAAACCCTTAACACTATGGCAGTCCCAGTCTATGTTTGGAAAGTTCCCTAACACGGTCTTGGAGGAGCTGGAGATGGGTGCACTTCCTGCAAGTGTAATCAGCAGGGACGACCATGGCATCCCTCACCTCAAACATGTTGAAGAGGAACATTGCACTGCCTTCACTGCCATCCCTCTAAAAGTAACCTTTTTTTAAAAAAAACTAGGTCTAAAGAATAGAACAAGCAAAATGCAGCACTTACCTACTTACCACAATGGGTCTTATTATTAGGTTAGAGGAGGAGGGAGGGTGGGAGGCACTACCTCTGTAGTGCCTCGGATTCTTCTCCTGCGCGCTTTTATAGGGAAAAAAACGTACCCGGCTGCCCCTCTGGTCTTCGTCACTTCCCCCTGCTGCTCCCGCTCTTTCTGTGAAGAGAGAAAAAAAAAACACCGCTGCCCGCTACCGGTAAGTAATTTTAAAACAAACTGTCTCACCTTAGCTGTAGTTGAAACTTTATTGCTGGAACAGCACAGCAGGTCAGGCAGCATCCAGGGAACAGGAGATTCGACGTTTCGGGCACAGGCCCTTCTTCAGGAATGAGCAGAGAGTGTTCAGCAGGAGAAGATAAAAGGTAGGGAGGAGGGACTTGGAGGAGGGGCCTTGGAAATGTGATAGGTGGAAAGAGGTCAAGGTGAGGGTGATAGGTCGGAGTAGGATGGAGGCAGAGAGGTCAAGAAGAAGACTGCAGGTCAGGAAGGCGGTGCCGGGCTGGAGGGATTCGGCTGAGACAAGGTGGGGGGAGGGGGGATGAAGAAACTGGTGAAGTCCAAGTTCATCCCCTGTGGTTGGAAGGTTCCCAGTCGGAAGATAAGACGCTCCTCCTCCGACCGTCGCGTTGTTGTGGTTTGGCGGTGGATGAGTCCAATGACCTGCATATCCTCGGTGGAGTGGGAGGGGGAGTTGAAATGCTGTGCTACAGGGTGGTTGGGTTGGTTCGTCCGGGTGGCCCAGAGGTGCTCTCTGAATCGCTCCACAAGTAGGCGGCCTGTCTCCCCAATATAGAGAGGCCACACCGGCTGCAGCGGATGCAGTAGATGATGTGGGTGGAGGTGCAGGTGAATCTGTGGCGGATATGGAAGTTTCCTTTGGGGCCTTGGAGAGAAGTGAGGGGGGAGGTGTGGGCGCAAGTGTTGCATCTCCTGCGGTTGCAAGGGAAGGTGCTGGGAGTGGAGGTTGGGTTGGTGGGGGGTGTGGATCTGACAAGGGAGTCGCGGAGGGAGTGGTCTCTACGGAAAGCTGATAGGGGAGGGGAGGGAAATATATCCTTGGTGCTGGGGTCTGTTTGGAGGTGGCGGAGGTGACGGCGGATGATGCGCTGTACATGGAGATTGGTGGGGTGGTAGGTGAGGACCAGTGGGGTTCTGTCCTGGTGGCGGTTGGAGGGGCGGGGCTCAAGGGCGGAGGAGCGGGAAGTGGATGAGATGCGGTGGAGGGCACCGTCGACCACGTCGGGGGGGAAATTGCGGTCCTTGAAAAAGGAGGCCATCTGTGTTGTACGTATTTTGAACTGGTCCTCCTGGGAGCAGATGCGGCGGAGACGAAGGAATTGGGAGAATGGGATGGCGTTTTTACAGGGGGCAGGATGGGAGGAGGTGTAGTCCAGGTAGCTGTGGGAGTCGGTTGGTTTGTAGTAGATGTCCGTGTTGATTCGGTCGCCTGAGATAGAAACAGAAAGGTCTAGGAAGGGGAGGGAGGAGTCCGAGACTGTCCAGGTGAATTTGAGGTTGGGGTGGAAGGTGTTAGTGTAGTGGATGAACTGTTCAACCTCCTCGTGGGAGCACGAGGTAGCGCCGATACAGTCATCAATGTAGCGAAGGAAAAGATGGGGGGTGGGGCCAGTGTAGTTGCGGAAGATGGATTGTTCCACATACCCTACGAAGAGGCAGGCATAGCTGGGGCCCATGCGGGTGCCCATGGCTACTCCTTTTGTTTGGAGAAAGTGGGAGGATTGGAAAGAAAAGTTGTTCAGGGTGAGGACCAGTTCGGTCAGTCGAAGGAGGGTGTCGGTGGAAGGGTACTGGGTGGTACGGCGGGAAAGGAAGAAGCGGAGTGCTTTGAGTCCTTCGTGATGGGGGATGGAGGTGTACAGGGACTGGATGTCCATGGTGAAGATGAAGCGTTGGGGACCGGGGAAGCGGAAATCCTGGAGGAGGTGGAGGGCGTGGGTGGTGTCACGAACGTAGGTGGGGAGTTCTTGGACGAATGGGGACAGGACCGTGTCGAGGTATGCAGAGATGAGTTCGGTTGGGCAGGAGCAGGCTGAGACGATGGGTCGTCCGGGGCAGTCAGGTTTGTGGATTTTGGGCAGGAGGTAGAAACGGGCGGTGCGGGGTTGTGGGACTATGAGGTTGGAGGCGGTGGATGGGAGGTCCCCTGAGGTGATGAGGTTATGGATGGTCTGGGAGATGATGGTTTGGTGGTGGGGGGTGGGGTCATGGTCAAGGGGACGGTAGGAGGAGGTATCTGCGAGCTGGCGTTTGGCCTCAGCGGTGTAAAGGTCAGTGCGCCAAACTACTACTGCACCTCCCTTGTCAGCTGGTTTGATGGTGAAGTTGGGGTTGGAACGGAGGGAGTGGAGGGCTGCGCGTTCCGAGGGTGAGAGGTTGGAGTGGGTGGGAGGGGTGTGGGAGTTCAGGTAGCGGTTAATGTCACGGCGGCAGTTTGCTATGAAGAGGTCGAGGGCAGGTAGGAGGCCACCACGGGGTGTCCAGGTGGACGGGGTGTGTTGGAGGTGGGAGAAGGGGTCGTCAGAGGGTGGGCGAGAGTCTTGATTGAAGAAGAAGGCACGGAGGCGAAGGCGGCGGAAGAATTGTTCGATGTCACTCCGTGTATTGAATTCATTTACCCGAGAACGTGTGGGAACGAAGGTGAGACCTCTGCTGAGGACTGATCTTTCATCCTCAGAGAGGGGCAAGTCTGGAGGGATGGTGAACACACGGCAGGGCGGGGAGCTAGGACCTGGTGTGGGACTGGAGCTGGATGTGGGGGCGGGGTTAGGCCTGGGGGCGGGGACAGAGGTCGGCGTGGGGGCGGAGTTGGACATGTCAGCATCTGCATCTGCAGACCTCACTTTCTCCTCACCTTAGCTGTAGCCTTCCTTTACACTCTGCTGCTGCTCGCACTCAAAAATCTCTTGATCTTGATCTCATGTGGATACCCACGCATAGGTGGTGCTGTTTGTTTTTGTTTTTATACCAAATATAGATGGACAAAGTTCTCAGACAAACTGGCTATTGAGGAATCCAAGAAATCGTAGAATCCCAAAAGTGTGGAAACAGGCCATTTGACCTGTCTGATACACACCAACTCACCGAAGGGCAACCCACCCAGACCAATCCCTTATCTTGTTCCTGCATTCCCCATGGCTCATCCACCTAACCTGCACATCTTTGGACTGTGGGTGGAAACTGCAGCAAAACCATGGGGGTACGGGGTGGGGGGAATGTGAAATCTCCTCACAGTGGTTGCCTGACAGTGGAATCGAACCCGGGCCCCTGGTGTTGTGAGGCAGCAGCTACTAACTAAGTCACTGTGCTGCCCAAGAGGCACCAATCTTCATTTGACACACATTAGATATAAAGATTCAACTGAGGATGATTGGCATGTTGTTGAGAAAGCATTTTCCATGCATGAGCAATTGTGAACATTCTCAGACTGACCAGGCTGACCATTGATGGATAATGGGAACTGGAGATGGAAATGTGTTGCTGGAGAAGCGCAGCAGGTCAGGCAGCATCTAGGGAACAGGAGAATCGACGTTTCGGGCATTAGCCCTTCTTCCTGAAGAAGGGCTAATGCCCGAAACGTCGATTCTCCTGTTCCCTAGATGCTGCCTGACCTGCTGCGCTTCTCCAGCAACACATTTCCATCTCTGATCTCCAGCATCTGCAGACCTCATTTTCTCTATGGGAACTGGATCCAACTGGGGGTATCTTTATCAGCCCAAAAGTTGAATAGTTCTAACGTTATCCCTGAGCAATGTTCACATGTGTCTAAAGGACCCAATGCAATTACAGACAAATGTGGGCATTGTCGAGTGAAGACAAGAGTTAAGAGCAAGAGTGGACATTTTGGATCCTGAAACCTGCTCTGCCATTTAATAAGATTATGGCTACTCCAATTCCATAATTGGAGCCTCAACTCCAATTTTCTGTCCAACCAACAACACCCTCAATAACCTATGTCTCCAATGTTGCTCAAAAAGCCAATTTTTCCTTCATATATTTAATGAATTTCTGCATAATGACAGTTACCACTCTTCAAAGTGTAAGTCACTCCGCACTCTGCTACCATGAAAAGCACTGTTTAAATCCAAGGTTTTGTTTCATGTGTTAAAAATATATAGCAAACCTTGTGCTTTCACATCTAATGCCAAAAATTAAAATAAAGCATTATCATACACGGAAAGAAAAACAGAAATTTTAACCTGTTGTTTAAAGCATGTTGACATAACAATGGAGGGTCAGTGTATATTCAATGGGCTGAACAGCCTCCTTCCAAACTGTAGGGATTCTATGATTTTAGGAGGATAGGAAGCTGGCCTATTCTAACATTCAATCTGATGAGTACAAATGATTTTTATGGATGAGTTAAAAGTTTACATATCCACGCAGCTTCCTTCACCGAGACTTGACCTTTTGTTCACAATCCTGTCTTTTCCATTAGCAATGCTATGCCCAGATGTATAATAAGAACTAGGCGAAAGTGAGGACTGCAGATGCTGGAGATTAGAGTCGAGAGTGTGGTTCTGGAA
This sequence comes from Chiloscyllium plagiosum, assembly GCF_037043375.1. Lineage (NCBI taxonomy): Eukaryota > Metazoa > Chordata > Chondrichthyes > Orectolobiformes > Hemiscylliidae > Chiloscyllium > Chiloscyllium plagiosum. Next base: position 60,646,593 of record NW_028270153.1, read on the forward strand.
AAGCACAGCAGGTCAGGCAGCATCTGAGGAGCAGGAAAATCGATGTTTTGAGCAAAAGCCCTTCATCAGGAATGAGATGTATATATGATAAGAACTGATGATGTAAACACATCCCATTGTAATTACAGCCTCCCAACACAGGTGGTGCTGTAGCATCACTATTTTGACTGTTCCTGCTTTTGCTTGTCGTGGCAGAGAAATGAATCCACCTTATTTTCTTGGTCGTCCATTTGCTTTGTTAATGTCTATTTTTTAATTATAAATAATATAAGCATTGAACAAAAAAAAGTTCTATTATTTTCGCTCGTGATTTGGACTTTAAAGTAGAGGCAGGTGGACTTTGTTCAATTCTGTGAAGGTAATGCTTTTTTTTAGAAAGGTCAGAGAGTAATTTGGAATAATGATTGAAAGATAAAATATCTAAGAAGGCACGTAATTTTAATCAAGTGCCTGGCAGGATATCTGTGGTGTAAATAAATGTAATGCAACAAGAAGTGTTCCAGCTATCTCAAATGAAAGTAGGTTTGACTATCAGCATGTTAAAAAGGTTTGTGCCCACAAACACCAAAATAATACTGTCTCAACACTCATGGAGAAGAACTGGGATAGGTCAGGTCAATAAGAGCTACAATATTTAAGACAGGAGCAATATTTCTCTGGGAGGGATTAAGTATATGTAAAATATTGGAAAACAGGATGAAACTTTATCTTGTGTTAGGATTTTTCTAACTGACCTTTGTACAAATAGATTTTGTTTGTTTGCTTTCATTGTATTATAAGCTTTTGTTCTGTTGTTAAAGAACATCTACAGCCGGTGTGACTATGTTTAAGTGACTAACCACCATGATAACCAGCTGCAAAATCCAAGCATATGATCTATCAAGCAATCTACCTATCTTTCATTCTGAGATCTGACTTGTCCAGTGTTTCCATTATAACAATGTCTGACTGGACAAATACATAGAACATAGAACATAGAATAATACAGCACAGAACAGGCCCTTTGGCCCACGATGTTGTGCCGACCATTTGTCCTAGCTTAAGCACCTATCCATGTACCTATCCAATTGCCACTTAAAGGTCACTAATGATTCTGCCTCTGCCACTCCCACAGGCAGCGCATTCCATGCCCCCACCACTCTGTGGGTAAAGAACCTACCCCTGACATCCCCCCTATACCTTCCACCCTTCACCTTAAATTTATGTCCCCTTGTAACACTCTGTTGTACCCGGGGAAAAAGTCTCTGACTGTCTACGCTATCTATTCCCCTGATCATCTTATAAACCTCTATCAAGTCACCCCTCATCCTTCGCCATTGCAACGAGAAAAGGCCTAGCACTCTCAACCTATCCTCGTACGACCTATTCTCCATTCCAAGCAACATCCTGGTAAATCTTCTCTGCACCCTCTCCAAAGCTTCCACATCTTTCCTAAAGTGAGGCGACCAGAACTGCACACAGTACACCAAATGTGGCCTTACCAAGGTCCTATACAGCTGCAACATCACCTCACGACTCTTGAATTCAATCCTTCTGCTAATGAACGCTAATACACCATAGGCCTTCTTACAAGCTCTATCCACCTGAGTGGCAACTTTCAAAGATTTATGAACATAGACCCCAAGATCCCTCTGCTCCTCCACCTTACTAAGAACCCTACCATTAACCCTATATTCCGCATTCTTATTTGTCTTTCCAAAATGGACAACCTCACACTTGACAGGGTTGAACTCCATCTGCCACTCCTCAGCCTAGCTTTGCATCATATCTAAGTCCCTTTGCAGCCGACAACAGCCCTCCTCACTATCCACAACTCCACCAATCTTCGTATTGTCTTCAAATACCAATGCATTTGTTCAATTATTCTCCATCTCTAACTGTAATTTGCCAGATTGCATATAGCTTTGACTCCCTGTGCACATTGCTACAAAGATTGATTAGTGTTTAGAAATTTTCATAATTTAAGAGGGGTCTGATTTTTTTTCTGTCCATGCTTCTAATTTCCCCTGAGAACTAATCTGGGTTAATGCATACAATATTAATATTCCTTTCTGACTTGTTAAGCACCGGTTAAAGGTGAATGTGCATGTTTGCTCATGCCTGCCCGTCAACAATATGGTAATCTTTCCATGATTAGTTCTAATAATATTAACATAATGGTGTTAATTAGTGTGGAGAAGCAATTTGGATATAAACACTGTAATACTATGAAGAGTAACTCCACTGTTTCAATCTAAAGATTTGATGTTGGCTTTGCTTGTAACAGCATATGTTACCTGGATGTGGCAAACTTTGCATATCTAAACCAATACAGAAAACTAGGCATGGATAACATGGCATTGAAAAATCCAGTAAATGTTCATTGTTATTAGCTAAGCTATACAAATATTGTAGTTCTTAGAAACCTAGGTGTCTGTTCTCATATTAAGCTATTCAGTTATGCAGAACATCATGGGTCAATTAGTGTGTCATACTGTAAGTTATGATGACAGGTTTTATGTCTTTGAATAATATATAATAATGTAATATGCTGGGACATAATGATGTCTTGAGCAAGCCTGTCAAACTTATACTGACCAGGAAACATCATCCAACACCCCCCTTTTCCAAAAGATAAAAATTATTCCAAGCAGATACATAAATTTGTTTGTGGGCACATGTTGTCACTTCAATAGTTATACGAACAGGTGAAACAGCGTTCACAAAAGTAACATTTCAAGTTTCAATGCAATGTTTTGGAAGTTTGACAACTCATCCTAATCTGGTGATTGGATACTCGTCTGGGGAAGGACATGTTATTCTCTTTTGCATTTGGTTGTCCTATTGCTGGTTTTGTCCATCAACATCACTGCACGTTGTCGGAGTTTTCCTTCTGATCTTGTCATGCAGAATTAGTGTGCAATGGTATAGCCTAGCCTCTGCCCCTTCACAATGGAGCACCATGATCAAGATTGACTTTGTATGATATGGGCTAGTTGCATATTTTAGAAACCTCTGCTTGTATCTAAGTATTGACGTTTAAACCTTTGACTCACACTCTCTGCCCAATATCCAGCCATGTTAGTTCTCTCCCTGCTTGCTCAATCATGTACCTCTTTCGTTCTTCACTGTCTTTGAAAATGAATATCCAATGCCACAAAATGGTTCATTGCTGGCAAATGACCTTACACTTTCCTTCCAAAGCAATGCTGTATTGAGGATGTTAATCCCTTCTCTATTGGCGTTAAACAAAAATGTCACAATATAATGTGAAAATCTTGCTTTGTTTCTTGACACTTGATGATGATTGATTTGATAGTAGACGCCATATGTTCTTTTTTAAAAATTTACTTAATGCTGGATGGCCAGCATCATTTGATGATAGTAGGTGGTGGTGGTTGTTGTAGTTATATAAGTCATGATCCACTTAGTACGCATATCGTCTAATGGTTTGTGGGTCAACTGCGGTCTAACATCGGGCACTATTCATTCAAGGACACCAAATAAGCACAGACAGTGCTCATCTTGTCAGCAATGGTCATGCTTGCTGTATTGCTAAGTCACCAAACAAAGGGAAAGTGAAAGAAATAATCTTTCACTAGTTCCTTAAGCACTGTGAATAGATCTGTTGCTACCTTTGTGCAAGGAAGTGAATAGAACAATATGTATATACCCTGCTAGAGCTGACCTAATCTCCTCCCTGTCTACTTTGGATTCCAGCATCTGCAGTTGTTTTGTCTCTAACCAGAGTTGATCCTTTGGCATGCATTCACAGGTTTTGGAACATTTTGATTCACGTTTGGCTAGATTCATGCCCCAGTTGTCTTGTGCAATCACACCCATGTGTTCCTGATGCAATATGGGCATGGTATCCTGGCATAATACTTTCAATGTTAGCACTTCTATCCTTTTAATTTTTTTTATGATATGCAAATTCATTTTCAAATGGCTGAAATGAACATATCTTCACATATATCTTTTTAATACTGTCAGCATATCCCTCTTTACTATTTTTTGCAACTCTCGTAATTACTCATTTTTGGTAGCAACTGAGCTTTTCACACTGACTTTGACCAAAGTGTAACAGATCAACCTAGAGTGAAGGATGATCTGTGTGGGATCTCTCAATCATGTTCCCACAAATGCGTTAGCACAGTGACCAATGTCATTTGTGCAAAATCACACTGGTTTTTCAATGGTCATGTTGTTGCCAATGGTGTCAGTGCTGCAGCACAGGCAGTAACATTCAGGAACATAACTGGCAACCCCTGGATGCAGAGTGCCATTGACTGTCCACACGTGGCATTGAGAAGGCTGGATCACAACACTGTGGAATTCACCAATAGGAAAAAGTTCCAATTCATTAATGTTTAGTTGATCTGGGATCACCATTGCCACTTCCTGGAGGTGTATGCTCACTACCCTGGTAGCTGTCCCCACTCCTACATCCTGGAGCACTCTTGTGTACCAGGTGTGTGCAAGGATCCATGTGCCCTGCAAGCTGGTTACTAGGGGACAAGGGCAACTCACTGTGACCAAGGCTGATGACAAAATTACATACCCCTCCTGACTCATGCATATCACAGATACAATACTGTCCATGCTTCGACCAGGGCCATGGGGGAATAGATAATGGGGCTACTGAATATGTGGTTCCACTGCTTAGACCAGTCTGGTGGGGGGAAGGTGGGTGGGGTGGAGGGCACTTTCCAGTATAGCCTCTACACTGTGTACTACACCATCCTGCTGTGCAGGCAGTAAGGTGATATGTTGGAAGGTGAAGGATTGAGAGAACATGAGGAATCTCTCCTTGTCCATGACAGGGCTCCGGCTGCATCAGGCACTACAAAGCAGACAGAACCACATTGACACTCCGGTTGCATCAGATGACAGCTGGGTACAACAGGCAATTGTGGAATATAGTATAGTCATTGTTCACCATGCCAGCATTTGGTTTGCAAAGTGGGGGTGAGCTGCAGCCTCTATTCGTTTTGGTTGTGTTCACCTATTCAGGCTGTAACTAAAAAGCTCATGTTTGAAATTCTCCAATGGCTTATCTGTATGTGGCACTCCCTGACTGAGCAAAGACAAGTTGCGACCGAAGCAGAAATTGCTGGAGAAACTCAGCAGGTGCGGCAGCATCTGTGGAGAAAAAGCAGAATTAAAATTTTGAGTCCAGTGATCTGGAAGAATTAGTGCCTTCGTTTCAGATTTCCAGCACCTGCAATTCTTTTGTTTTATTTTAATCACAAATTACAGATCTCCAATGAGTACAGGGTGCAGAATGGTGGTGCTTTTGTGTGAGATTGCAGACAGTTTAACCACCCTGAGCTACATCCTGTGTTATCTGATGGTTAACAAATGACTAAGGTGAGAGAGTGTGTTTGTTTGTGCAGGAGAATGTCATCCATGCCAACTTTGAGCTGTGATCATCATGGCATTATGGCTATTGTGCCATTATACAGAATCCCTACAGTGTGGAAGCAGGCCATTCAGTCCACTGGGTATACACTGAACTTGGAAGTACATCCAGCCCAAACCCACTCCCCTATAACCTGGCATTTCCTATGGCCACTCTACCTAACTGCATATCTTTGGACTGTGGGAGGAAACCAGAGCACCCAGAGACCTGGGGAGAATGTGCAAACTCCACACAGACTATTTCTAGAGACTGGAAATGAACCCTGGTCCCTGGGGCTGTGAGGCAGCAATGCTAACCACTGAGTCACTGTACCACTCCGAAGGTGGTGAGGGAAAAATGTCAGATTACCAACACTTTGTTGAGTACATAGTGACTTTGCTGAAAATGTGTTGCTGGAAAAGCGCAGTAGGTCAGGCAGCATCCAAGGAGCAGGAGAATCGACGTTTCGGGCATGAGCCTTTCTTCGGCTCATGCCCGAAATGTCGATTTTCCTGCTCCTTGGATGCTGCCTGACCTGCTGAGCTTTTCCAGCAACACATTTTCAGCTCTGATCTCCAGCATCTATAGTCCTCACTTTCTCCTACATAGTGACTTCTCAAAGATAGCAGGTGTCAGGGATATTGGTCTTTTGGTGGTGAGTCCTACGAGGGACTGCACACTGAAGGAAGAGTATGTGGTAAAATCATGCACGGGGGTAAAGGTAGATAGTTGATTAGGCAGGTTCAATAAGATTGGTGGAGAAAACCGACAAAGTCTCACAGAGAGAAACCCAATGTGAAACTTGACAAAACTGACACTGAGGCCAAAAGAAGTAAGGTTAAGCCTTGACTGTTTACCACCCATTTCACTTAGCAGGTTTTTATCTTTGAAGTAGAGTGCATTATGTGTTTGTTACTTACATTGATTTTGCTTTTTGCTGCTTTAAATTTTTCTCTTATTTTTCCTTTGGTTTTCCATCATTTTTATTTCCTGTTGCTGCTCTTTTGCTGACCTGGATCCCCAGAAACTTTGCTTTCCGTGCTGCAGCTTTATAGAGGAGAAAGTGAGGTCTGCAGATGCTGGAGATCAGAGTCGAGAGTGTGATGCTGGAAAAGCACAGCAGGTCAGGCAGCATCCGAGGAGCAGGAGAGTCGACGCTGCGGGCAAGAGCCCTTCATCAGGAATCAGCTTTATAGAAGCAGGATTTCTCCTGTATGTGACATTACATGGGTTTCCCTCTGTGTTCCTGCTGATTTGGAAAAGGTAAATAGTGGAATCGACCAAGGTCTATCACAGGTCATCCCCCTTAGAGTAGAAAGCAATATTTTTAGAAACTTCTTAAGCTTTGCTTTTGTTGAGGAGAGCTGAGTTTTACGGATCACTTGATTTCTTTTTTACAAATTAGGTTAATAGACTCTTGGCTTTCTTTCTAAGGAGAGAAAGAAAGAGAGAATCATTGTGTTCCTGCAAAAGCCTGCATAGTTTAGTTCTGGTTCTGTTCATAACTTCAGCTTTTTCTTTAAGTAAAGGGACTGTTAGAAATTTCTTGCATCTTGAAAGACATTAGATTTTAATCAAAAAGAAATTACCTCTGTCTTCTGGCTAACCAATGCCCTATTTGCAGATTTATATAGTTCTTTGTGCTGTCAGAAACTAATTTTGCTGGTTGCCTAATTTTCTGATGACCAATGCTATTGATCAGTCGGTCTTCAGTCAGTTTTCTAAATGTCTACCACTGAGATCTTCAAATCTATTGTATAGACAGCTACCATTGCTAACCATGATATGGATGTGCCAGTGTTGGACTGGAGAGGACAAAGTCAGAAGTTAGGCGGAGGTGGGTATGGCAGATCCTGGAGATTAGAGTCAAGATTAGAGTGATGCTGGAAAAGCACAGCAGGTCAGGCAGCATTGGAGGAGCAGGAAAATCGATGTTTCAGGCAAAAGCCCTTCATCATTCCTCATGAAGGGCTTTTGCCCTAAACATTGATTGTTCTGCTCCTCCAATGCTGCCTGACCTGCTGTGCTTTTCCAGCATCACTCTAAAGTCAGAAGTTACACAACACCCGGTTATAATTCAACAGGTTGATTTGAAATCACAAGCTTTCAGAGTGCAGCCCCTTTGTCAGGTGTAGGGTAAACATGATGTGGAGTTTTCAGTGCTTATGTTTTCTTTTTTAACATAAGAAACTTGGAAGTAAACAACATAGTATTGAAGATTCCTGCAGATGTTTATTACAGCTAGCCATTATATACAAACATTACTTTTCTAAAACACCAAACCGTCTGGTCTCCAAATTAAGCTTTTCAGTCACAAATCGTGGAACGCTTCCATGAGTGTGTCATGCTTCAATGGAGAATGTGATCTCTCTAACTTAGGTTACTTGCCTTAATATCATGATGATTTCACAAGCACATAGGTAAAAGTTGCTCTGACATACTGAGCACAGACATTATGAAATAAAGATGAATCGGGAAACTTTCCAAATGTTTTGAAAGAGGAGGATCGAACAGGAATGTTCAAGTGGTTTTGAGTTTACACAATGGAGATTAACAGGCGACAGAATAACCACCTCCTTTTCTGAGGAACCTTGTGCCTTGCCATGAAAACCTGGGGCAAACTTTGTATCCTTCGGATGCTGGATTGGCAAAGTGAGAAATGTCAGCCATTGCCTTTCATTGACAGTAACTGGAAAAAGTAGACTGTGCACAACCATGAAGGGCTCTGATAGACTAAATAAGTACAAATTAATTTATGTGGCAGAGAGGGCAATTATCCAGAGGAATCAGATGTACTGGATATCCCTAATTTATGAATGTTCAACATGATCCCATGTAGGGATGGAATTTTAGATGTTTGGCATACTGTCATGTCCTGGACTTAGAAACAGCTGTAATAAACATCTGCAGGAATCTTCAATACTATGTTGTTTACTTCCAAGTTTCTTATGTTAAAGAAGAAAACATAAGCACTGAAAACTCCACATCATGTTTACCCTACACCTGACAAAGGGGCTGCACTCTGAAAGCTTGTGATTTCAAATCAACCTGTTAAACTATAACCTGGTGTTGTGTAACTTCTGACTTTAGAGTGATGCTGGAAAAGCACAGCAGATCAGGCAGCATTGTGTTCTGACTTGCAAATAGAACATGTACTGTGTTTGAACTTTCAAAAAGTGTTCAACAAGGTACCTCACAAAAGGTTAAGTCATAAGAAAAGAGCCCATAGTGTTGTAGGTAGTGTATTGGCATGGATAGAGAATGGGCAGGAAACAGTGAGTGGGGATAGGAGGTTCTTCACTCCAAGTTGGTAACCTATAACCAATGAGTTTCATAGGGTTCAGTGCTAAGACTGCAACTGTTTACAATGTATGTTAAAACTTGGAGGAAGGAAGTGAGTGTACTGCAGCCAGATTTGCGGATGGCACAAAAATAGGTGGAAAGGCAGCTTGTGTAAGGGATACAGTTTACAGAGAGCTATTGATAGGTTTAGTAAGTGGGCACAAAATTGGCAAGTGAAATATAATGTGGAAACATGTGAAGTTGTGAAAATGTGAATTTTGGAAGGGAGAACAGAATATTACTTAAAAGGAAAACACTGCAGAAGCCTGCAACACAAGGGGACTTGGGGGTATTTAGTCAAAAGCTAACACATGGATGCAGCAGGTAATCAGGAAGGCTAATGGAATGTTCGCCCATAGTTCAAGGGGGTTGGAGTGTAACAGTAGGAAAGTCTTACTGCAACTGTACAAGGTGCTGGTGAGACCCCATCTGGAATACTGGGAGCAGTTTTGATCCCCTTATTTAAGAAAATGTATCATTTCATCGGAGGTGGTTCAGAGAAGGTGCACTAGGGGTGATTCATGGTATGTAGGGACAAAGGCCAAACAGGTTGGGACTCTACTCACCGGGATTTAGAGGAATGAAAGGTGATCTCATTGAAATATATAGCATTGTTAAGGGGCTTAACCGTGTTAATGTTGAGAGGTTGGTTTCTCTCATGGGAGAGTCTTGGATCAGAGGGCATAATCTCAGAATTAAGGGATACCAATTTAAGACTGAGATGGGAAGGAAATTCTCGTTTCAGAGGATCGTGAGTCTTTGAAGCTCCTTGCCATAAAGAACTGTGGGGGCAGAGTCATAGAGATGTACAGCATGGAAACATACCTTTCGGTCCAACCCGTCCATGCCGACCCCTTGTGTATATTTAAGGCTGAGGTAGATTTTTGGTCAGTGGAGGAATCAGAATTATGGGGAAAGAGAAAGAAAGCAGATATGAGGAGTGTGGGATCAGCCATTATCCTGTTGAATGGTGGAACAGGATTGAGGGGCTGAATGGCCTACTCCTGTTCTTATTTCATGTGTATCCAGGGACTGCCTGAATGGTAGTTGGTAAAAAGAACCAAAGTTGAGTTACAGAGTATATTGTGAAGATCTAGAGTCCTCTGTCCCCAAGAGTGATTGAAGCAGATTCACAATGGGACCAGATATCCAGCAAAGGGATGACGAGCTAAATAGCCTCCTTTGGTCACTGCTGTTTCCATTTCCTGTTTTCACGGATCATTCCTCACATCAGGGTTCAGATAATCATTGATTCATTACTTGGCAATTCAGAGTCACATTTTTAAGTATTAAGGCCATGATGAATGGACTCCAAAAGCCAAGCGTGTGTGTGAATATTTATCTCCATCTTTCAATCATTCTCAATTGTTCCTTTTGTTAGTTATCGTTTCTTGGCCAGATCCAGTAATTCTCAATTAACTTCACCATTTCCCTTTGTATTGCAATTGCAGCAAGCTGGTACATCAATTCAGGTTAAATAGATTCAGCTACTCAATACAGCTGAAGAAGCGTACTATTTACTTGGCAGCTTTCAAGAGATCAGACAATTCTTTTTTATGTCTTCCCCAGAGATCCCAGTAGTTCCTTCAGATATACAGCTAGCATGATGGCTTTCTGTACCAGCTTGACACTTGGGGTTATTGACCTGCTTCCTCATTACACCATGCAGCTTACACAAAGAACAGGTGTATTGGCCAACAGTTAAGAGATGTTTTTTTTTTATCTACTTGAACAGCAGGCACTTTTATCTCCTCAGTTGGGCAGCAATTTTAACACACTTGTGCTTGACAAAGCTCTCAAAATAGTGATTCATCCACATCTGCTTGTGGGGATTAATGTTGCCTCCTTATTCAGCTTGCCGCTCCAACCCTGAATTAGGAGCATTCTTCTGCTCTGGATGCAAGAGTCTCACCGATTCTGGACCAACTCAGTAGGTCATGTTGCAGTGCACAGGACATTGGTTAGACTGCTTTTGGAATACTGCGTGCAATTTAGGTCTCTCTCCTGTAGGAAGGATGTTGTGAAAGGGTTCAGGAAAGGTATACAAGGATGTTGCCAAGGTCGAAGCTATTGGGAGAGGCTGAAAAGGCTGGGGCTGATTTCCCCTAGTATCGGAGGCTGAGGGTTGACCTTATAGAGGGTTACAAAATCATGAGGGGCATGGATAGGGTGAATAGCCAAGGTCCTTTCCCTGGGTTGGGGGGAGTCCAAAACTAGAGGACATGGTTTCAAGGTGAGAGGGGAAAAATTTAAAAAGGACCTAAGGGGTAACTTTTGCATGCAGAAAGTGATGCATGAATGGAATGAGCTGCCGGAGGAAGTGATGGAGGCTGGTACAGTTACATTTAAGAGGCATCTGGATGGGGATATGACTAGGAATAGTTAGAGGGATGTGGGCAAATAGGGCTAGATTAATTTAGGATATCTGTTTGGCATGGATGAGTTGGATTCAATGATCTGTTTCCAGGCTGTACAGCTCTATGTCTGTAAGACTAATACAGGTCCAAAGATCAGAGCTCTTGCCACAGAGCCACCTAATTTCTAACAAGCTGTTTTATCCTGTTCCCTCTGAAAGTCACATTTTTAGATCAGAAAATGCCTGATATCAGCTACAACATAATAATCCTGGTATTGGACATCTAATGCAGCACATCAGTCATTTGTAAATCAGACATTGCACCACATGCTTTTATTTGGCATTTCCTGGTTCTGAATCACTTTTATGCTGAGAAGATTCAGTAAGGTGGAAGTTATTAGATTAGATTGGACTCCCTACAGTGTGGAAACAGGCCCTTCAGCCCAACAAGTCCACACCAACCCTCCGCAGAGTAACCCACCCAGACCCATTTTCTTCTGACTAATGCACCGAACCCTATTGGTAATTTAGCATGACCAATTCACCTGGCCTGCACATCTTTGGACTGTGGAAGGAAACCAGAGCACCCAGGGAGACACGGGGAGAATGTATAAACTCCACACAGACAGTTGCCCAATCGAACCTAGGTCCCTGGCGCTGTGAGGCAACAATGCTAAATACTGACCCACCATGTCACCCTATCTCCAATGAAATGCTGCAGATGCTGGAAATGGGAGAGAGACACAAAAATCGCTGGAGAAACTCAGCTAGTCTGGAGAGAGAAATAGAGTTAAAGTTTCACATCCAGAATTCATATCAGACTCAAAGCGTTTACTCTGATTCTCTCTTTACAGATACTGCCTACCTGCTGAGTTTCTCCAATCATTTGTCTGTTTCTTCAAGTTATCTTTTATGTTGTAAATTTCACACAGAATGGTGATAAATTCAGTTGAATAGACAGTGTTTTATTGGCACTAAGGGTGCAATATTGGGTGTAAACTTGCATCTGTTCCACGTGTGCATACCTCTGGTAGAGGATATAGCAGTCTCGCTTTCCCGAGAGAAGCAAGCAGTATGTGAGCCTATGTTTGTTTGGCTATCATGACTGCCTTTTAGGTATTGCTTCTAAATTCACAAGTGTACAGCAATTGAAAAGGGTTCAGCTCTTTAAGTGTGCAGATGGGCTGCGACCAGGCTCTGCATATTCTCCCACAGTGTGCCCAGTTGCTGGGCAACAGCCAGCATTCCTTTATTCTGAATCAGTCTGCTTTGTCGCACTGAGAATCAAGAAAGTAACCACTGAGCGAAATGTTCTGTCTGCTGATTCAAGAACCTATGGGCATCCTGCATTTGGAGCCATGCTAACACACAAAGTGCTGTTCTGAGGCAGAATTCTCACTGTCTGGACCACACAGAAGGAGCCTACAGTGCTGGTTAGAGCAAATGTCATGTTCACTACATCTTGTACAACCTCCTATCTTCAGGGAATAACTCCTGCAACGAGTCCTCTGTTGAACAGCTGAGGAAGAGCAGGAAGGAGAATCAACACACCTAGCTGGTTTATCCAAATAATAGAACCAGTCAATAGCCTCAAATAGTGCTGATCTTGCCAGCATTCATCTTGCCTTGCACATGCTCTGAGCTGTGTAATCTGTATGCCTCTGTCTAAGTCATTTTGATCTGTACATTCTTGATACTATGATCTGCATGTACTGCTTGTAAACAAAGCTTTCAGTGTACTTTGGTACACATGACAATCAATCTATCAACCATCTTCCCATTCACTAATAATCTTCTACCTTATCTTCTCTCTCTCATGCAATCTGAAGTATTGTGTTAGCTGCAATGCTGGAATAAATGCTAATACGAATAAAAATCCAATCCAATCCACCTGTATCAAATAATTAATCCAATATTCCATATAAAAGCACATTAGTCACCTCATACACCTAGTCAGTGGTACCCCTGTACCTTGCTTGTTGGAATACTGTTGACCCTCAGTGGGGGAGACACCACAAGTCCTTCTCAAGCAGCTGCAAGGGTAAGCTTTGGATTGTACTACCTCCTGCAGGGGGGTCAGTAATCTGTGCTGGCTGCCTGAAAGGGGACTGTAAAGCCAATGGACGAGTGCAGGAGTGGAAGGCTCCAAGGGTGACACAGACACACACCCTGGGACAGTGTCATCACAATCCTCCTGATCTTCTGGTAGACAGATTGTGAACCTCTAATTTGATTTCTTTATTTTCCTTAATTATACTGTGAAGAACTATAATATAGAAATGTTAATTTTTGTTTTCTTTATTTCTCTGTTTTTGTATCTAATCTATTTTATTACATAAGATTTGTAACTAGGTACTTTGTACCTAGGATGGTGCTGTGTGTGGGAACAGTGTACACTTTCCATCGTACGTATATAAGTGAGTGCGCAGGACATCAATTCTAGTATCTGCAAAACCCTGAAGGCTCCTTTCAGTACTGGCATTTTCAGCCATTGTGGCATCAGCCCGGGACTAATATCATTGCTTGTATGGTTTTGATCTGAACTTCCACTGCACCACTCTCATTTTGGGTGGCTTTACTTGTGCTACCATGGAATTTCTCATGAGATGCAGCATCATGGTGTGTCCATAAATTGCTGTGGTTCTGTTCGCCGAGCTGGAAGTTTTTGTTGCAAATGTTTCGTCCCCTGGCTAGGCGACATCATCAGTGCTTGGGAGCCTCCTGCGAAGCACTTCTTTGATGTTTCCTCCGGTGTTTATAGTGGTCTGTCCCTGCCGCCTCCGGTTGTCAGTTTCAGCTGTCCTCTGTAGTGGTTGGTATATTGGGTCCAGGTCGATGTGTTTGTTGATGGAGTTTGTGGATGAATGCCATGCCTCTAGGAATTCCCTGGCTGTTCTCTGTCTGGCTTGCCCTATGATAGTAGTGTTGTCCCAGTCGAACTCATGTTGCTTGTTGTCTGCGTGTGTGGCTACTAAGGATAGCTGGTCGTGTCGTTTTGTGGCTAGTTGATGTTCATGTATGCGGATTGTTAGCTGTCTTCCTGTTTGTCCTATATAGTGTTTTGTGCAGTCCTTGCATGGTATTTTGTACACTACATTAGTTTTGCTCATGTTGGGTATCGGGTCCTTCGTTCTGGTGAGTTGTTGTCTGAGCGTGGCTGTTGGTTTGTGTGCCGTTATGAGTCCTAGGGGTCGCAGTAGTCTGGCTGTCAGTTCCGAGATGCTCCTGATGTATGGTAGTGTGGCTAGTCCTTTTGGTTGTGGTATGTCCTCGTTCCGTGGTCTTTCTCTTAGGCATCTGTTGATGAAGTTGCGCGGGTATCCGTTTTTGGCGAATACCTTGTATAGGTGTTCCTCTTCTTCTTTTTGCAGTCCTGGTGTACTGCAGTGTGTTGTGGCCCTTTTGAATAGTGTCCTGATGCAGCTTCGTTTGTGTGTGTTGGGGTGGTTACTTTCATAGTTTAGGACTTGGTCTGTGTGTGTGGCTTTCCTGTATACCCTTGTAGTGAATTCTCCGTTCGGTGTTCTCTGTACCATCACGTCTAGGAATGGGAGTTGGCTATCCTTTTCTTCTTCTCTCGTGAATCGGATTCCTGTGAGTGTGGCGTTGATGATCCGGTGTGTTTTTTCTATTTCCGTGTTTTTAATGATTACAAACGTGTCATCGACATATCTGACCCAGAGTTTGGGTTGAATTTGTGGTAGGACTGTTTGTTCTAACCATTGCATAACTGCCTCTGCTATGAGTCCCGAGATTGGAGATCCCATGGGTGTTCCATTGATTTGTTCGTATATCTGGTTGTTGAATGTGAAGTGTGTTGTGAGGCACAAGTCCAGTAGTTTAAATATGCCGTCTTTGTTGATAGGTTCAGCATCCTGTTTTCTGTTCTGTATGTCCAGTAGGTTGGCTATTGTTCCTCTGGCTAAGGTTTTGTCAATCGAAGTGAACAGTGCAGTCACGTCGAATGATATCATGGTTTCTTCTTTGTCTATGTGTATATTTCTGATGATGTCCAAGAATTCCTGTGTTGATTGCATAGAATGTTTGGATCCGCTGACCAGGTGTTTCAGTTTCTGTTGTAGTTCTTTGGCTAGTTTGTATGATGGTGTCCCTGGCAGTGATACTATGGGTCTGAGTGGGATGTCTGGTTTGTTTACTTTAGGTAATCCATAGAATCTGGGGGTGTTGTTGCTTTCCGGTTTCATTCTTTGTCGGTCAGCTCTGGTTATCTGTCCGTTTTTTTGTAGATTCCTTAGTGTGTTATTTATCCTATTGGTGAGCTGTGGGGTGGGGTCAAATTCCTTCATTTGGTAGGTGTTGATATCTGCAAGTAGTTGTTGTGCTTTTTGGATGTAATCAGATTTATCTAGGATGACCGTCATTCTGCCTTTATCTGCTGGTAGTACGATTATGTTCTTATCGTTTTTTAGTGATTTCAGTGCTTCCCTCTCCTTGGTGTTGAGGTTATGTGTTTGTCTTTTCCTTATTATCATAGGTACGACAGTTTGTCTCACTGTTTGTTGTGTCTCTTCTGTTGCGGATACCCGCGCAACTTCATCAACAGATGCCTAAGAGAAAGACCACGGAACGAGGACATACCACAACCAAAAGGACTAGCCACACTACCATACATCAGGAGCATCTCGGAACTGACAGCCAGACTACTGCGACCCCTAGGACTCATAACGGCACACAAACCAACAGCCACGCTCAGACAACAACTCACCAGAACGAAGGACCCGATACCCAACATGAGCAAAACTAATGTAGTGTACAAAATACCATGCAAGGACTGCACAAAACACTATATAGGACAAACAGGAAGACAGCTAACAATCCGCATACATGAACATCAACTAGCCACAAAACGACACGACCAGCTATCCTTAGTAGCCACACACGCAGACAACAAGCAACATGAGTTCGACTGGGACAACACTACTATCATAGGGCAAGCCAGACAGAGAACAGCCAGGGAATTCCTAGAGGCATGGCATTCATCCACAAACTCCATCAACAAACACATCGACCTGGACCCAATATACCAACCACTACAGCGGACAGCTGAAACTGACAACCGGAAGCGGCAGGGACAGACCACTATAAACACCTGAGGAAACATCAAAGAAGCGCTTCGCAGGAGGCTCCCAAGCACTGATGATGTCGCCTAGCCAGGGGACGAAACGTTTGCAACAAAAACTTCCAGCTCGGTGAACAGAACCACAGCAACGAGCACCCGAGCTACAAATCTTCGCACAAACTGTGTCCATAAATGTTCTTACCAAGTTGCTTCCTGTTTCCATGGTGGAAAATGTGATCTCCAAACTCCGCACAAATATGTTTTGACACTTCATCGAGGTCCTTGATTGATATAGCTAACATTGAAAGGCCCACCCAACCATTCCTATTGTCTTCACAGTATTAGTCTGAAGAACTTGCTTCCCTGTGTGGATAGAAGACCTCTCTTTTTGTCATTCACCAGTACACAGCGATTGTGCGACATTCCTGTGTCTTTTCCAACTTAAAACTATTCACACAATTGATTCCTGTATGTGCAGTAACCAAAAAATATCATCCTTCTGGAAAGGACCTGGAGGGCACGAGTACAAGTGTGCAGAGGTTATGCTGCAGTTACACAAAACCTTGACTGACCCCACTTGGATTACTGTGAGCAGATTACAGCACCTTAGGAAGGATACGTTGGCCTTGGAGGGAGTACAGAATAGTTTGACAAGGATGAAACCTGGGTTTCAGGCATTATGTCATGAGGAGAAATTAGCGCTGAAAATGTGTTGCTGGAACAGCGCAGCAGGTCAGGCAGCATCCAGGGAACCGGAGAATTGACGTTTCGGGCTCATTCCTGAAGAAGGGCTTATGCCCGAAACGTCGATTCTCCTGCTCCTTGCATGCTGCCTGACCTGCTGCGCTGTTCCAGCAACACATTTTCAGCTCTGATCTCCAGCATCTGCAGACCTCACTTTCCCCATGAGGAGAAATTATACAAATTAAGTCTGTGTTTTCTAGAATTAAGAAGGTTAAGGGGTGATCTGATTGAAGTCTTAAAGATAATAAGAGGAAAAGACAGGCTAGATAAAGATAAATTATTTCCATTGGTTAAGGAATTGAGAACTAAGGTGCATTGTCTTAGAATCAAGGCCTGACCATTCAGGACAGATGTTAGGAAGCACTGCTACATACAAAGATGGTAGAGACATGGAACTCTCTTCCACATAGCATTTGATGCTGGATTAGTTATTAGTTTCAAATTGGAGATTGCTATTCAAAACTTTATCAAAGTTGTTAAAGGATATGGACAAAGGCAGGGATATGGAGAAAGACTACAGATTGTTGAATGGTCTCGTTGAATGGCAGGACAGGCTCAAGGGGTTGAATGACCTACACCTGTTCCTAGGTACTCATCGTTGACAATCGCTTGTTAATGAATGATTGATTGCCCATCAGCTTCTGTGTGTCTTTGTGTGGATGATGACCCCAATCCTGGAGCTGCATCTCTGACCACACATTTGGGAGATGTTTCCCAAGAGGTTGAGGCTGTCCTTGGTTTGAGATCATTTGTATTTCTTTTCTTTCACTCTTTTGCCAATGGGTATTCTTAATTAATTGAATCCCTTCCTACAGGCGTTTCCTCTAAGTTAGTTTCTTCTCAAGAAGGGTCTCACATGCATTGGTATCTCAGATATATTTTTTGAGGGAAGCCTTCAGGGAATCTTTGAAATTCTTCCTTTGTCCTCATCTTCCATGAGTTATTGTTACCATTCTCCACCTTGTCAAGAACTGGTGAAGACAAATGTAGGTCCTTTACAGTTAGAATCTGGTGAATTCATAAGGGACAACAAAGAGATAGCAGGCCAGTTCAACAAATACTTTGGATCTGTCTTCACTAAGAAAGACACAAATAACCTTCAGGTAGTGCAAGGGGACAGAGCGTCAAGCATGAAGGACGAACTGAAGGAAATCCTTATTAATCAGGAAAGGGTACTGGGAATTTGATGGGATTAAAACCTGATAAGCTTCCAGGGCCTGATGCTCTGCATCCTAGTGTACGTCAGGAAGTGGCCCTACAAATAACAGACACGTTAGTGATAATTTTTCAGCATTTTATAGACTCTGGAAGAGTTCAAATGGACTGGAGGGTAGCTAATGTTATCCCATCTTTTAAAAAAGTGGGAGAGAGAAAATGGGGATTACAGGCTGGTTAGCTGTGGGGGGTGGTGGGGAAAATGCTGGAGTCAATTATTAAGGGCTAATAACTGAACATTTGGAAAGGGGTGACAAAATTGGACCAAGTCAGCATGGATTCACTAAAGGGAAATCATGCTTGACAAATCTTCTGGAATTATTTGAGGATGTGACCAGTGCAGTGGACAGGGGTGTATTAGGAAATGGCTTTTGACAAGGTTCCACACAAAGGAAAATTAGTAAGGAAACTTGGAACTCATGGTATTGGAGGCATGGATAAAAAACTGGCTATCAGACAGGAAGCAGAGAATTGGAATAAATGGGACATTTTCAGGGTGGCAGGCAGTGATGAGTGGGTGATGCAGTGTTCAGTGCTGGGACCCCAGCTGTTTCCAATGTACGTTAATGATTTGTGTGAAGGAATTAAAATGCACTGTCTCCAGACTTGTAGATGACACTAAGCTGGATGGCAGTGTGTGCTGTGAGGAGGATGCTGAGAGGCTGCAGGGTGACTTGCACAGATTGGCTGAGTGGGCAAATACTTGACAAATAAAACAGAATGTGGATAAACGTGAGGTTGTCCACTTTGGTTGCAAAACCAGGAAGGTGGATTATTATCTGAATGGTAGCAGTTTAGGAAAAGATAAGGTGAAATGAGACCTGGGTGTCATGGTGGAACATATGCTGAAGTTTGGCATGCAGATGCCGCATGCAGTGAGCCAAGCTAATAGCATGTTCTCCTTCATAGTGAGAGGGTCTGAGTACAAGAGTAAGGATGTCTTACTGAAATTAGACAGGACCTTGGTGAGGCCTCACCTTGAGTATTGTGTGCAGTTTTGGTCTCCTCGTCTGAGGGAGGAAATTCTTACTATTGAGGGAATCCAGGGAAGGTTCACCAGACTGATTCCTGGGATGGCAGGACTGACACATGAAGAAATATTGACCAACTGAGCTTGTATTTACTGGAACTTAGAAGAATGAGAGGGGTTGTCATAGAAACCTATACACTCCTGATGGTACTGGACAGGCTATCTGTAGGAAGAATTTTGAGGAGTGTGGTGCTGGAAAAGCACAGCTGGTCAGGCAGCATCTGAGGAGCAGGACAATCAATGTTTTGAGCATAAGCGCTTCATCGGGAAAAGCTTATGCTCAAAATATCGATTCTCCTGCTCCTCGCATGCTGCCCGGCTGGCTGTGCTTTTCCAGCACCACACTCTTCAACTCTGATTTCCAGCATCTGCAGTCCTCACTTTCTCACAGTGGGAAGAATGTTACTGATGTTGGGGAAATCTGGAAAAAGGGGTGACAGTCTAAGAATAAGGGGTAAGCCATTCAGTACTGAGCTGAGGAAACATTTTTTCACTCAGAGTTGTGAACCTGGGGGATTCTCTACCACAGGAAGATGTTGGGGCCAGTTTTTTAGATATTTTGAAGAGAATGCTGGATGTTGCCCTTGTGGCTAAAGGGATCAAGGAGTATGGAGAAAAAGCGGGAATGGGATACTGAGATTGCATGATCAGCCATGATCATATAAAATGGTGGTGCAGGCTCGAAAGGCCGAATGGCCTACTCCTGCACCTATTTTCTATGTTTCTATGTTTCCATGTAACAAGTTTCCCTGTGGTGTGGATATTATCTACAGGATGGATGGAAAACTCTTCAACCTCACCTGTTTGAAATCCCAAAAGTAATTGACATTGACCTCGCTTGTGGAACTTCTATATATTGATCACAATGGCATCTCTGCTCCCTCAGGAGAGAATCTTCAAGTCTCACCTCATACCTTTGCGGAACCATATTGATGAATTGATCTCAGCCTCATCCTCAAGGGGACTCAAAACCTTTGCTAACCCGTCCCAAGTCAAGTTCCAGTCCATCCATCCATTAAGGTCAATGGAACAATCCTCCCAAACATTGTACTTTTCCCTTACCTGGGAAGCTGCCTCTCTTCTAAGGCTGACATCATTGAATACTCACAATGTTGTATCCAATCCACAAGGGCCACTTTCGGATGCCTAAGGATGAGTCTGAGACACCCATGCTGATACCCAAGATCCTTGTGTTCTTAAGTAAGCGGGGGCTTGCTCTAAATAATGCAGACAAAATATAACTGCTGCTCCTTTTCATGATTCTGCATCCTTTAATCAGCTGTTCTGCCCTTCAACAACATAATAACATGCAGCCAGCTGCAATTATGATGTAAGGGTCTGCAGAATATGAACCTGAGAAGAGTAAGCATGGGTTAATAGCTTATTAGGATTTCTGGACTGTTTTTCAGCGTTATCCAAATTTTGCCCCAGTGTGTTCATGTAAGTTAAGAAAGCTGAAATGATAGGTAGCTAAGGGCTGATCAGTTGAGCTTTCATATTGATCCAGGCTATAATTTATAAACGATTTATTGATGAATGATAAAAGTCTGACGACAATTTCCATAAGGATTGGCGAGAAATTAAAGAAAATAGAGATTAAAAATATATGTGATCAGTCAAGTCTTCAAATAAAATGTTTTTATGAGTCATGCATGCAGAACAATGCAGTTTATTTTGCTAAGTCAAGATGATAGCTGACATGGAGAAAAAAATCTTATTCAGTATTTTACAAAGTTGTCATCTTGGGGCAAATTATATCTGAACATTAATTATTATTCAGTATGTTCGTACAGAAAGGAAGGAGGAAAGGGTTGCATTTAGATAGCACCTTTCACAACATCTATGCATCCAAAGTGCTGAGCAGCCAAAAAGGCGCAGTCATTGGTGGAGTGAAATCCAGCAATAAAACTTGGAAATTGCATATTCTTCAGAAGCAATACCAAAGTAACTAATAAGTTAACCTATTTCACTAATGCTGCTTGAAGGTTCAATGTTGGTCAAGACATCTCCACTGGTCTTCTTCAAACTGTCTCCATGGATCATTGAGATGTAGACATTCACTCAACCTGGATTGTCAGCTTTGGTTTGTGGAATTGTGCATGAAACCACAAGCTGCCAATTTGATGTTGGAAGTGCCAATCCAAAATTGATATGACAGAGAGTGAAATAAAGAAACTTCATGGAGAAAGGCTCTAGTGGTTTCTGAGCCTGCCTCTCAGAGAATGAAGAAGCCAGCACATGAAAGTTAGAATGTGTAGTTTGGATGGGAATGGAGACTGTTGCAATTTTCCTGGGTTGTGCCATTGCAGAATGAGATATTGGAGTGTACAGACTCTCCATAAATATGAATGGAATATTAATGGGAACACCCTATATTTAGAGCCATAGAGATGTATAGCACGGAAACAGACCGTTCAGTCCAACTCATCATTGCTGACCAGATATCCCAACCCAATCTAGTCCCACCTGCCAGCACCCAGCCCACATCCCTCCAAACCCTTCCTATTCATATACCCATCCAGATGACTTTAAAATGTTGCAATAGTACCAGCCTCCTCCACTTCCTCTGGCAGCTCATTCCATACACGCACCACCCTCTGAATGAAAACGTTGCCCCTTAGGTCTCTTCTTTTTCCTCTTTTTTTTCCTCTATGCTCTCTAGTTCTGGACTCCCCCACCCCAGGGAAATGACTTTGTCTGTTTATCATATCCATGCCCCTCATAATTTTGTAAACCTCTAAGGTCATCCCTCAGCATCCAACACTCCAGGGAAAACAGACCTAGCCTATTCAACCTCTCTTTATAGCTCAAATCCTCCAACCCTGGCAACATCCCTGTAAATCTTTTCTGAACCCTTTCAAGTTTCACAATATCTTTCCGATAGGAATGAGACTAGAATTGCACGCCATATTCCAAAAGTGGTCTAACCAATGTCCTGTACAGCCCCAACATGACCTCCCTACTCCTGTACTCAATACTCTGACCAATAAAAGAAAGCATACCAAAAGTCTTTGTTCAGCAACTCTCCCTAGGACCTGACCATTAAGTGTATAAGTCCTGCTAAAATTTGCTTTCCCAAAATGCAGCACCTCGCATTTATCTATATTAAACTCTGTCTGCCACTCCTCAGCCCATCTGATCAAGATCCTGTTGTAATCCAAGGTAACCTTCTTTATTGTCCACCACACCTCCAATTTTGGTGTCATCTGCAAACTTACTAACTATACCTCTTACGCCCATATCCAAATCATTTATATAAATGATGAAAAGTAGTGGACCCAGCACCAATTCTTGCGGCACTCCATTGGTCACAGGCCTCCAGTCTGAAAAACAACTCTCCACCACCGCCCTCAGTCTTCTACCTTTGAGCCAGTTCTGTATCCAAATGACTAGTTCTCCCTGTATTCCATAAGATCTAACCTTGCTAACCAATCTCCATGGGGAACCTTAGTGAATGCCTTACTGAAGTCCATATAGATGACATCTACTGCTCTGCCCTCATCAATCCTCTTTGTTACTTCTTCAAAAAAACTCAATCAAGTTTGTGAGACATGATTTCCCATGCACAAAGCCATGTTGACTATCCCTAATCAGTCCTTGCCTTTCCAAATACATGTACGTCCTGTCCCTCAGGATTCCCTCCAACAACTTGCCCACTACCGATGTCAGGCTCACTGGTCTATAGTTCCCTGGCTTGTTTCTTATTACCTTTCACAGTGGCACCATGTTAGCCAACCTCCAGTTTACCAGCACCTCACCTGTGATTATCAATGAACAAATATCTCAGCAAGAGGCCCAGCAATCACTTCCCTAGCTTCCTGTCAAGTTCTAGTGTACACCTGATCAGGTCCTCGTGATTTATCCACTTTTATGCGTTTCAAGACATCCAGCACTTCCTCCTCCATAATATCAACATTTTTCAAGATGTCACCATTTATTTCCCTACATTCTATATCTTTCATGTCCTTCTCCACAGTAAACACTGATGCAAAATACTTGTTTAGTATCTCTCCCATTTTCTGCGGCTCCACACAAAGGCCGCCTTGCTGATCTTTGAGGGGCCCTATTCTGTCCCTAGTTACCCTTTTGTCCTTAATGTATTAATAAAAGCCCTATAGATTCTCCTTGACCTGATTTGCCAAAGCTATCTCATGTCCCCTTTTTGCCCTCCTGAATTCCCTCTTAATTATACTCCTCCTGCCTTTATACTCTTCTTAGGATTCACTCAATCTGTCCTGTCTATCACTGATATAAGCTTTCTTCTTTTTCTGGACCA
This sequence comes from Chiloscyllium plagiosum, assembly GCF_037043375.1. Classification (NCBI taxonomy): domain Eukaryota; kingdom Metazoa; phylum Chordata; class Chondrichthyes; order Orectolobiformes; family Hemiscylliidae; genus Chiloscyllium; species Chiloscyllium plagiosum. The sequence goes on from NW_028270153.1 coordinate 60,670,016, forward strand.
AACCTTCAACTTCTTTAGTCATACACTGTGAATCCTCTTGCAAGGATGCCTAACTTGAAGAACTTCTCCTCTCTCTACCTCATTCCTGATGAAGGGCTTTTGCCTGAAACGTTGATTTACTTGCTCTTTGGATGCTGCCTGACCTGCTGTGCTTTTCCAGCACCACTCTAATCTTGACTCTGATCTCCAGCATCTGCAGTCCACACTTTCACCTAGTATTTCCTGTACACCTACCTGCCTTTCCTTTCACCCTGACAGTAATATACTGTCTCTGGACCCGTCTCTGTTCCTGAAGGCTTCCCATTTTCCAGCTGACCATTTACCTGTGAACATCTGCTGCCAATCAGCTTTTGAAAGTTCTTGCCGAATACCATCAGAATAGGCCTTCCTTCAAATTAGAACTACAACCTTTAGATCTGGTCTATCCTTTTCCATCACTATTTTATTAAACCTAATAGAATTATGGTCGCAGTCCCCAAAGTGCTCCTCCACTGACAACCTCCGTCACCCACCCTGCCCCACTTCCCAAGTGTAGGTCAAACCCTGCACCTTCTCCAGATGGCACATCCATACACTGCATGAGAAAGTCTTCTTGTACACACTCAACAAATTTCTCTCCATGTAAACCTTTAATGCTATGGTAGCCCCAGTCTATGTTTGGAAATCCAAAATCTCTTACCATAACCACCGCACTATTCCCACAGGCAAGCGAGATCTCCTTCCATATTTGCTTCTTAATTTCCTGCTGACAACCAGGGGGTCCATAATACAATCCCAGCAAGGTGATCATCTCCTTCTCATTTCCCAGATCCACACAAACAACTTCCCTGGATGTATTTCTGGGAATATCCTCCCTCAGTACAGCTGTGATGCTATCCCTTACTAAAAACACCACTCCCTCTCCTGTTTTGTCTCCATTTCTGTCCTTCCTCAGCATTTGTGTCCTGGAACATTAAGCTGCCAGTCCTGTCATTGCACATTTGAACAGGTTGATATAAAAATATCTGTAAGAATTACAATATAAGAGCAGAGTCACGAGCAAATTTTCCGAAAGTGATTAAGATAGCTTTCTGGCACAATATGCTGTGGAGCTAATGATAGACTAGGTCAGTGCAGATTCAGTGATGAGCCTGACCTGTCAATGTTGTTACGGTTTAGAAGAATGCCATTCAGTCCATCAGCCCTGCACTGGCTCATTCAAACAGCATCGCGACCAAGTGCCAATCGGCTGCTGATTTCCCATGCCTTTTTTAAGAATCAAACAATAAAGCAACGTTCATCTAATAGTAATCAGAAAACATGATGAAGTTCAAATACTAAAGTTGTAAAGCAAATCCTTTAAGATGTTCAATTTTGATTATGGTAACTTCAACAGGACAACACAGAAACAAGGCTAGCAGACTATTCAACGCAGTTAAATGACAAAGAAATTGTGGGATGTATTGAAAAAAGCTGAATATAGGACCAAAATGCCATAAATCCAAGACCAGTCTGTAGAATTTAATCTACCAATCCACAGAGTGAACAGCACAGACATGATTTCCTGAACCTAGTCATCGAAGAGGGCTTAGGCTCGGGCAGCTTACCTTGGTGTACTTATTGACAACAGCATGGGTCTTTTCATTGCTGTGGGGCTGCAGGACAGTTCACAATAAATTCATGGATATGTTTGGATTGATAAAGCTCACTGTCATCTGCGTTAATGTATTCTAAGGAGTTCTTATGGCACGGGGGGAGCAGCCCCATCTCTGGGCCAAAAGCTCTCAGTTCGAGTGCACACCAGGTTGTAGTTAGCAAAGAAGGATTGTTTGTCACTTGGCCAAATAAGTTGATTATCAACCTATACATCTTTCTGGTGTGCTTTTGGCAGGTGGTGAGAGTGGGAGAGTTTCAACATGTTTGATGTGGTGTGGTGCCCCTAAACTGCACACTTTGCAGAAGGCCAGCGATCAGTTCCTAGAAATGTTAGCCTTGGAAACAGACGTAAAAGTTTACTTGTCTGCCTCACGCATCACTAGTTTTGTGAAGAGAAAAGAAGAATATAATCTCAGTTTTGTCATAGCCCAACATACATTTGGATTTAATTTATACGAGCTGAATTAGAAATGGATTGGCATCTCTGCCTTCCTTCCATTTAAGACAGTTCATGGGTATGGATGAAAGGCCAGCTTAACTTTGTCAAGATTGTAATAGATGAACTCAGAACTATTTGTCATATTACTTGTTTGACTTGTTTAATCACCAATTGCTGCATCTTTTTTGATTTCATTGGGATGCTCCACATTGGTCATGATTGCGTCAAATACTCTGAAATGTGAGGCCACACAGTGAAATAAGCTGTGCTTCCACGTGGGTTTGAAGGATATGTGATAAACAGATTGCTGAACTAATAAGCCATGAATTATAGGAATTACACAGCAGGATATGCAAGCCCGAACAGCAGTCGCAAGATTTAACATTTCTAGAAAGCAGGGCAATCATTTGGAAATTAAATATCTGCACTTCAAAAAGATGAGAAAGCAATGATTAGGTATCTATCACACACCGGATATAAGGGTTAATACAATAAAAGAACATAAGGCACTTTCCAATGTGTTTCAAGTATATTACAGTTCAGCAATGACAAGACTGTTGATTGATTAAAGCTAAGAAGCGATCATTTACACTGAGGCTAAGTTATAACTTAGGCTCAATCCGGGTGGCAGGAATCATTGTTGAGGAATCAGCTAACAGCAAGGCAGCTTTGCAGTTGCAAAGTGAATTTCTGCCATGGACAAGTGTGGCCAGATGTTTTTCCATGAGATTAAATGGCCACGGTATATCAGTGAATAAATGAATAACATGGTGAGATATTTAACCATCCAATGTGGGCTTCGCTTGTACTGAGGAACTGATTGTAACAAGTCAGTTAGTTAGAGAACATTGAATGAAATTGGACTATTAATGGGTAGGTGGCAATGATGGAGCTGGAATAATCTTTCCTTCCCCATCTGGTGACCGCTTTGCAAAGTCTCCCTGAAAGCAATAGAAAAGCAGAGTTATAATTAGCAACTGCCGTCACTTCCTGCTTGAGAATGCAGCCACTTGGATGAGGAAGCATTGGAAACAGTGCCCTTAAAACTGTCTCCTAGCAACAGTTATGGCCTCATACTACAACCAGGTGAAAAGAAAATCTGGATGAATGTCAAGAAATAAAGACAAACTGTGGAGAATGGAAGCAGAGGGGACCAGTTGTGAGAGGCCTGGAGAATTGTATTACATATGTAGGTGACCGGTTATATGTCAGAACGTGATATAGAGGAAGAACTTATGCTCCCATGACACCTATAATAATTTCAAGATATTGGAAAGTGCTTTACACTACTTTTGAAGTGTATTCGCAGCTATTATATAGGAACCATGGCAGTTAATTTGCTTATAGTAAATTGGGATGTTGCTTGACTGATATATATTTGCTAGAACACCAGAATAATCTCCACAGCCCCTTTGCTGAAATCTGGCCATCTACTTAACGGGGAAATCTGGACCTCGGCTTAATGTCTCATTCAAAAGATTGTCTGAGCGGAATTCCCTCAGGAATGTCAGCTGAGGTTTTGAGTCTTAAGTCAATGGGAACTCAAACCCCTTGATTATTTGACTTAGAGATGCAAATGCCAGACGTTGGACCATTGACGTATTCTGTGGGCTGGCACAGTTTCAGTGAGTATCAATGGATTAAGTTGATTTCATCTGGTAAATGACACTTCATTTGATCTGAAGGTCTGTCTGAACTCTTGTCTGATGCCCTCTTTCAGGTGCTAATATTACAGTAACAATCAGGGCAGTAAATTAATTTTCTTATTCATTTAAGGCTCCTGGGAGTTCCTGGGAAATTCTGACTTGCCTTCTGGAGACAATGCCTTTCTTGAACAATTGCAGTCTGTGTGGTGGAATTACATTGAGTGCTATTTGGTAGGAGATTCCAAGATGTAAATACAGCACTGATGATGGAACAATGTGAATGAGTTAGAAAATTCTCTGCTGATTGGAGTCATATTTAGCACAATACATAATTGTTGTGGTGTTTGGCATCTGATCATCTCAGTTCCTGGACATCTGTGCAGGAGTTCCTCAGGGTGGCATCTTAGACACATCTTCAAATGCTTTATTGATGACTTTCCCTCCAATACATTCAGAAATCAGGATATTCACTGATGAAAACACAGAGATCAGCGCCACTTACAAAACCTCTGATAATAAAGCAATCTGTGCCTACAAAGATCTGGGTAACAGTCAGGCTTAGGCTGATAAGCAGCCAGTGACCATTATGTCAATTAAGTGCAAGACAATGACCATCGACAAAATGGAAATTCAAGCCATCTTCTCTTAATATTCAATGGCACTACTGTTGCTGAATCCCAAGCTATCAACATCCCAGGATTATTGTTGACCAGAAACAGAACTGGGAACTACCATCTGAATACAGTTCCTTTAAGAACAAACCAGAGATTGAGAATTCTTCAGCAAGTTGCTTGCAGCCTGTCACCCCAAAGCTTGTCCATCATAGACAAGGCATAAGTCTGGATTGTGATGAAATATTCTTCACGTGCCTAGATGAGTGCAGCTTCAATTAGGTAACAATCGCCTAACGTCAAATTAGGTAACAATCTTGTTTTGTTAAAAGTTGACAATTTTTCAGTCCCAGATGCTTACTAACAGAATACAGCCACAAAATTCAATAAATTAAATGTTTGAAACAGAGTTACAAAAGAAAAGCATTCTAAAATATATATATATGCGATTAACACTCTGACAGTCAGATCTGAAATGAGGTAAATTTATGTTAATAGATAAGCAATGGTCACACTCTCCTGCAGACTACATTATGTAACAAAAATCATGAGGTCAGCTCCAGGGACACGGGTTCGATTCCAGCCTCAGGCGACTGACTGTGTGGAGTTTGCACATTCTCCCAGTGTCTGCGTGGGTTTCCTCTGGGTGCTCCGGTTTCCTCCCACAATCGAAAGATGTGTAGATTAGGTGAATTGGCCATGCTAAACTGCCCATAGTATTCAAGGATGTGTAGGTTAGGTGCATTAGTAAAGTTAAATATAGGATAAGACGTTAGGGGAATGGGTCTGGGTAGGTTACTCTTGGGTCAGTCTGGACTTGTTGGGCCGAAGGTCCTGTTTCCACACTGTAGGGATTCTATGATTCCATAACATAGAATCCCTTCAGAAGGGATTCCAATTACAGAGGAACCTCGATTATCTATGTTATCTGGCATTTGATTATCTGGCATTCAATTAATCAAATGAAATATTCCCCACCCATGTCCTGTTCAGATAATTGAGGTTCCTCTTATTCACTTTTAAAGATCTATCTGTGAAATGTTCTCGCTAATCACTTCCACTCAGCCTAATGGCCTTCCTGCTTAATCTTTGGCCTGTAAATAGTTCTCAATCAATGGCTTGTTGGGGGGGGGGGGGTAAAACTTGGCCTTGGTACTGCCCAATATTCAAGGTTGTCCCCATTAGCTTCACCAGGCTGCATCCCAAGCTCCACAGGACAACCACAGGATTTAGATTGGCAAGGCTGGCATGGCTCGTGAATTTCTCTGAACACCAATCCTTTTCAACTGCATCAAACAAATGCAGTTTATAGACTTCCTAACCTCCTGTCTCCTTGCACTAAACTATCAAATGGTTCCCAGAGCTACTGTTGGCAGTAAAGCCAAAACCAGCCATTAGCTGCATGTAGCCTCTTCCCTGCTCCTCACTAAAACAATTTTTTTCACTTGGCAGAGGCAGAGTATCCCTTGAACTGTTTTTCACTGAGCTTTTAAATGATCTGGGTCACCTTCAAAGCTCTCCGAGGGAGTCCCATGCTTGTTCATATGCAGGAATAAATGTTTGAAACACTGGACCATCCTTGTGCTTTTGAATGTTACAATGTCAACAAGCTGCTAGCTCCCACAACACATATGGATATTGATACAAAATGGATTTTACTACGCATTACAAAAATGACAAATAAAAACCAAAGTAATATATTTCCAAGTCAGGACGAGGTGAGACTTTCACGGGAATAGGGAGCTTGTATTATTGCCCTCATCTCTCTGGCTAGAGAAGGTTACAAGTTTGGTAAGCATTATCACAGAGATGTTGGTGGCTTGCTGTGACACATCTTGTGAATGATGCAGGCTGTAAGGCATAGTGTTCTGTTTGTGGTGGGAGTGAATGTTTAAGGTGGTGGATGAGTGCCAGTCAAGCAGAGTGCTTTGTCCTTAGTGTCTGTAGTCTTGAATGTTAAGGATGGTGAGTCCATCACAACCCTGACTTGTCGGTGTCAGAAGATTTTGGGGTGTTGGGAGGTGATTCACTTGAGATGGATAATATAACCCCCTGATTTGTACTTGCAGTATTTATATGAGGAGAAAGTGAGGACTGCAGATGCTGGAGATCAGAGCTGAAAAATGTGTTGTTGGAAAAGCGCAGCAGGTCAGGCAGCATCAAAGGAGCAGGAGAATCGACGTTTCGGGCATAAGCCCTTCTTCAGGAATGAGGAGGGTGTGCCAGGCAGGCTAAGATAAAAGGTAGGGAGGTGGGACTTGGGGGAGGGGCGTTGGGAATGCGATAGGTGGAAGGAGGTTAAGGTGAGGGTGATAGGCCGGAGAGGGCGTGGGGGTGGAGAGGTCGGGAAGAAGATTGCAGGTTAGGAAGGCGGTGCTGATTCCGAGGGATGGGACTGAGACAAGGTGGGGGGAGAGGAAATGAGAAAGCTGGAGAAATCTGCATTCATCCCTTGTGGTTGGAGGGTTCCTAGGCAGAAGATGAGGCACTCTTCCTCCAGGTGTCGTGTTGCCATTGTCTGGCGATGGAGGAGGCCAAGGACCTGCATGTCCTTGGCAGAGTGAGAGGGAGAGTTAAGGTGTTCAGTTACGTGGTGGTTGGGTTGGTTTGTGCGGGTTTCCCAGAGGTGTTCTCTGAAACGTTCCGCAAGTAGGTGGCCTGTCTCCCCAATGTTTAGGAGGCCACATCGGGTGCAGCGGATGCAGTAAATGGTGTGTGTGGAAGTGCAGGTGAATTTGTGATGGATATGGAAGAATCCCTTGGGGCCTTGGAGGGAAGTGAGGGGGGAGGTGTGGACGCAAGTTTTGCATTTCTTGCGGTTGCAGGGGAAAGTGCCGGGAGTGGAGGTTGGGTTGGTGGGGGGTGTGGACCTGACGAGGGAGTCGCGGAGGGAGTGGTCTTTCCGGAACGCTGATACGGGAGGGGAGGGAAATATATCCTTGGTGGTGGGGTCTGTTTGGAGGTGGCGGAAATGACGGAGGATGATACGATGTATCTGGAGGTTGGTGGGGTGGTAGGTGAGGACCAGTGGAGATCTGTCCTGGTGGCGATTGGAGGGGCGGGGTTCAAGGGCGGAGGAGCGGGAAGTGGAAGATATGCAGTGGAGAGCATCGTCAACCACGTCTGAGGGGAAATTGTGGTCTTTGAAGAAGGAGGCCATCTGAGTTGTTCAGTATTGGAATTGGTCCTCCTCAGAGCAGATGCACCGGAGACGAAGGAATTGGGAATATGGGATGGCATTTTTACAGGGGGCAGGGTGGGAGGAGGTGTAATCTAGGTAGATGTGGGAGTCAGTTGGTTTATAGTAAACGTCCATGTTGAGTCGGTCTTCCGAGATAGAAATGGAGAGGTCTAGGAAGGGGAAGGAGGAGTTTGAGACGGTCCAAGTAAATTTGAGGTCGGGGTGGAAGGTGGATGAACTGTTCAACCTCCTCGTGGGAGCACAAGGTAGCACTGATACAGTCATCGATGTAGCGGAGGAAAAGGTGTGGGGTGGTGCCAGTGTAGCTGTGGAGGATGGACTGTTCCACATATCCGACGAAGAGGCAGGCATAGCTGGGGCCCTGCAGGTGCCCATGGCTACTCCTTTGGTTTGGAGGAAGTGGAAGGATTGGAAAGAGAAGTTGTTCAGAGTGAGGACCAGTTCAATCAGTCGAAGGAGGGTGTCAGTGGAAGGGTACTGGTTGGTTTGGCAGGAAAGGAAGAAGCGGAGGGCTTTGAGACCTTCGTGATGGGGGATGGAGGTGTATAGGAACTGGATGTCCATAGAGAAGATAAGGCGTTTGGGGCCGTGGAAGCGAATATCAAGGAGGAGGTGGAGGGCGTGGGTGGTGTCCCGAACGTAGGTGGGGAGTTCTTGGACTGAGGGGGACAGGACCATGTCAAGGTATGAAGAGATGAGTTCGGTGGGGCAGGAGCAGGCGGAGACAATGGGTCGGCCGGGGCATCAGGTTTGTGGATTTTGGGCAGGAGATAGAAACGGGCGGTGCAGGGTTGTGGGACTATGAGGTTGGAGGCGGTGGTTGGGAGATCCCCTGAGGTGATGAGGTTATGGATGATTTGGGAGATGATGGTTTGGTGGTGGGAGGTGGGGTCATGGTCAAGGGGGCAGTAGGAGGAGGTGTCCGCGAGCTGGCGTTTAGCCTCAACAATGTAGAGATTGGTGCGCCAAACTACCACCGCGCCTCCCATGTCTGCCAGTTTGATGGTGAGGTTGGTGTTGGAGCGGAGGGAGGGGAGGGCTGCACGTTGCGAGGGTGAGAGGTTGGAGTGGGTGAGAGGGGTGGAGAGGTTGAGGCAGTCAATGTCGCGGCAGCAGTTGGCTGTGCAGCGATCGAGGACAGGTAAGAGGCTAGCACGGGGTGTCCAGGTGGATGGGGTGTGTTGGAGGTGGGAGAAGGGGTCGTCAGAGGGTGGGCGAGAGTCTTGGTTGAAGAAGTAGGCGCGGAGGTGAAGGCGACGGAAGAATTGTTCGATGTTGCGCCGTGTGTTGAACTCGTTAATCCGAGAGTGTAGTGGGATGAAGGTGAGGCTTCTGCTGAGGACAGATCTTTCATCCTCAGAGAGGGGGATGAAAGATCAGTCCTCAGCAGAGGCCTCACCCCGTGCTGGCCTCTTACTTGCCCTTGATCTCTGCATAGCAACTGCCGCCGCGACATTAACCGCCTCAACCTGTCCACCCCTCTCACCCACTCCAACCTCTCACCCTCACAACACTCAGTCCTCCACTCCCTCTGCTCCAACCCCAACCTCACTATCAAACCGGCAGACAAGGGAGGCGCGGTGGTAGTTTGGCGCACCGATCTCTACATTTACTGAGGCTAAACGCCAGCTCGCGGACACCTCCTCCTACTGCCCCCTTGACCATGACCCCATCCCCCACCATCATCTCCCAGACCATCCATAACCTCATCACCTCAGGGGATCTCCCAACCACCACCTCCAACCTCATAGTCCCACAACCCCGCACTGCCCGTTTCTACCTCCTACCCAAAATCCACAAACTTGACTGTCCCGGCCGACCCATTATCCCAGCCTGCTCCTGCCCCACCGAACGCATCTCTGCATACCTTGACACGGTCTTGTCCCCCTCAGTCCAAGAACTCACCACCTACGTTCGGGACACCGCCCACGCCCTCCACCTCCTCCATAATTTTCGCTTCCCCGGTCCCCAAAGCCTTATCTTCACCATGGACATCCAGTCCCTGTACACCTCCATCCCCCATCACAAAGGCCTCAAAGCCCTCCGCTGCTTTCTTTCTGCCGAACCAACCAGTACCCTTCCACTGACACCCTCCTTCGACTGACTGAACTGGTCCTCACTCTGAACAACTTCTCTTTCCAATCCTCCCACTTCCTCCAAACCAAAGGAGTAGCCATGGGCACCCGCATGGGCCCCAGCTATGCCTGCCTCTTCATCGGATATGTGGAACAGTCCATTTTCCGCAGCTACACTGGCACCACCCCCCACCTTTTCCTCCGCGACATCGATGACTGTATCGGCGCTACCTCGTGCTCCCACGAGGAGGTTGAACAGTTCATCCACTTTACTAACACCTTCCACCCCGACCTCAAATTCACCTGGACTGTCTCAGACTCCTCCCTCCCCTTCCTAGACCTCTCCATTTCTATCTTGGACGACCGACTCAACACAGATATTTACTATAAACCGACTGACTCCCACAGCTACCTAGATTACACCTCCTCCTACCCTGCCCCCTGTAAAAACGCCATCCCATATTCCCAATTCCTTCGCCTCTGCCGCATCTGCTCCCAGGAGGACCAATTCCAATACTGAACAACCCAGATGGCCTCCTTCTTCAAAGACCGCAATTTCCCCTCAGACGTGGTTGACGATGCTCTCCACCACATCTCCTCCACTTCCCGCTCCTCTGCCCTTGAACCCTGCCCCTCCAATCGCCACCAGGACAGATCTCCACTGGTCCTCACCTACCACCCCACCAACCTCCAGATACATCGTATCAACCTCCGTCATTTCCGCCACCTCCAAACAGACCCCACCACCAAGGATATATTTCCCTCCCCTCCCGTATCAGCGTTCCGGAAAGACCACTCCCTCCGCGACTCCCTCATCAGATCCACACCCCACAACCCCAACCTCCACTCCCAGCACCTTCCCCTGCAACCACAAGAAATGCAAAACTAGCGCCCACACCTCCCCCCTCACTTCCCTCCAAGGCCCCAAGGGATCCTTCCATATCCGTCACAAATTCACCTGCACCTCCACACACATCATTTACTGCATCCGCTGCACCTGATGTGGCCTCCTATACATTGGGGAGACAGGCTGCCTACTTGCGAAACGTTTCAGAGAACACCTCTGGGACACCCGGACCAACCAACCCAACCACCCCGTGGCTGAACACTTTAACTCCCCCTCCCACTCCGCCAAGGACATGCAGGTCCTTGACCTCCTCCATCGCCAGACCATGGCAACACGACGCCTGGAGGAAGAGCACCTCATCTTCCACCTAGGAACCCTCCAACCACAAGGGATGAATGCAGATTTCTTCAGCTTTCTCATTTCCTCTCCCCCCACCTTATCTCAGTCCCAACCCTCGGACTCAGCACCGCCTTCTTGACCTGCAATCTTCTTCCCGACCTCTCCACCCCCACGCCCTGTCCGGCCTATCACCCTCACTTTAACCTCCTTCCACCTATCACATTCCCAACGCCCCTCCCCCAAGTCCCTCCTCCCTACCTTTTATCTTAGTCTGCTTGGCACACCCTCCTCATTCCTGAAGAAGGGCTTATGCCCGAAACGTCGATTCTCCTGCTCCTTGGATGCTGCCTGGCCTGCTGCGCTTTTCCAGCAACACATTTTTCAGCTAGTATTTACATGACTTGGCCAACTGAATTTCAACTCAATGGTAACCCCAAGAAGGTTGAAGCTGGGGGCTTCAGTAACAGTAAAAATAGTCTTGAATATCGAAGAAGATAGCTGGACATTTCCTTGGGACTGTCGTTATCTGCTAGTTGCCAGCCCTGGTTTGCAATTTGGTCAAATTTTGCTGCGTGCAGGGATAGATTGTTCAGTTAACTAAGAACTTGTGAATAGACCTGTGCATTCATCCAGTGAACATTCCATTGATAAAACTGCCAAAACTGGCAATCATTGAGCACAGGACCCCTGAGGAAGCTCTGTAGCGATGTTCTTGGGCTGAGGTGCGTGGCATCCAATAACTACAATTTTATTTTGTTCTAGTTACGTCTCGAACCAGTTTTCTTTCCTATTCCCATTGATTTTAATTTTGCTCGGGCTCCGTTGGGTCAAGAGCAATCACTCTCCCCTCCAAAAAAGTAACTCTTGTCCAAGTTTGGACAAAACTGTGAGCCTGGAACCAAGTGATCATGAAGGAACCAAAACCGAGCAGGTTATTACTAATTGTAACTTGATAGCACTGTCACTAGCACCTTACTTACTTTGGTGATCGAGAAGAGACTGAGGAGATGATAATTGGCCAGGTTGGATTTGTCCTGCTGTTTTGTGACCATGGCATACCTGGAAATTTTCCACTCAGTTGGCTAAATGGAATTGCTGTATTTGTACTGGAAGATTAACTGTTACCAGTCAAGAATGCTGATTATCATTACAAATGATCAATCCAAAGGGAAGGCAGGGAGAGTCCAAATCAATTCTAGGATGGAGACACAGATAATCTGCAAGAGTGATGAAGGGACATTTGGACAAAGGGAAAGCTATTGATCTACAACAGTGCACAAAGACTGAAATATCTCTTGAAGAAGCCATTGAAAAGCAAGAAAGATGGACAATTGAGGGAGAAAAAGAAAAAGTACCTTGTCAGAACAGCAAAATGGCAAACTAATGTTTCCCCAAATCGGATCAATCATCCAAGCAATTATGAAAAGGGCTTAGTTGCTCATTCTTTGGAAGTTTGAGTAGATTGTAAAGAGTTCTTTCTTCCTCATTTCAGAATAACCAAGCTTGCTGTTTGATTGCCAGTATAGTGCTACTGAGAATTATTATGGACCAGGCCAGACCCCTCAGAGTGTTCCAAGAAGGTAGCCCAGACTCTAATTTTTCCTGCTGTTTTAATCAGGTGGAAAGTGGATGTACCAGGAGTGGTGCAGATGGCCCAAGCACTCTGTCTTAAACAAATCAGAATTTATTTATACGCGAACAAAAGATAACAGGTTATAGAATAACATAACTATTTGAAACCCCAATCGAGTATTGCAACATAATGATGCTGTTCCAAATACTTGCAACATCCCATAAACACCCCCTTGGCAAAAAACGTAAAATCAAACACAGGTTCTTACAGGAGAGATGTCAGACAGAGAGAGAGGATAAACATGGAGCTGTTTCTTTGGGTCCAGCAGTTTCTCTGGGTTCACCGCTTGAACTTGACCAGCTGCAAACAGAACAGTCCGACTGCTGAAACCAAAACAAACGAGAGAAAAGCTGTACTCGGAGAACTGACCATTCCTCTTTCATTGTACAAGTGTTTTTGTTTTAATTTGAAAGCTTTTCCAAGTAGATAAACCCAGACACATCAGAACCTCTATCTTGACAACCCCTCTGACAAACAAACCTCAGACAACATAACCTTGTTAAAGGAGCAACATCATCACAGAATATTAATACTTTTAATTTGGATAGATTGTATTCTGCTCTGTGCCTCACACACTGCATTTTTTTAAAAAATAGCCACTGATGACTGAAAATATGAATTATTTTTTATTCAGTCATGGGGCATGGGAGTGGCTGGCTGGTAGTATTTATTGCCTATCCCTAGTTTTCCTTGAGAAGGTGGTGGGAGCTGTCTTCTTGAACTGTGGATAGACCCCTGATGTCCGTGGAGAAGGAATTCCAGGATTTTGACCCAGCGACAGTGGAGGTACAGTGATATATTTCCAAGATAGGGTGGTGAATGGCTTGGAGCTGAACTTGCAAGAGGTGGTATCCCTTGTATCTGCTGCCCTTGTCCTTCTCAATTGAAGTGATTGTGGGTTTGGAAAATGCTGTGAATCTTGGAAGGGGAAGCATCATGATGTTGCAGATTGTGCTGGAGTACAATTCTGCTGCTGCTGATGGCTTACAGTGCCACATTATTGGCTGTGCTGGGCCGAAGTATTCTAGTATTTCCCTGTCGTGTGGGCAGAGTTTGAGATGAGATAAGGATAAGTTAATGTTGTCTGCAGTATATCAACCAGTGGTACTACAACAAAGAAAACACTGCAATCTTACACAGTCAGTTGAATATTTCTTGTAAATGTACTTCCTCAGCTGATGAGGGAAGCAATCTGGAAGCGCATGTGGATGGTGGTGAACCTATTTTAAATTAGCTTGATGCTTATGGAAAGTCAAGCAGATGGAAGATTAAGAGAGACAACAGGCATCGAGTAGCAACAGTATGTCATGTCAGACAGTTGTCGTTTATAGTGGGGCATCAGCAAGGTAGGTGGCTCTCTTCCAATTGCCTGGCAGTACCTTGCCAAAACTTCTTCGTCATCAGCTCTAATCCTACAATTTTCACTGCGTCGAGGAACAGGCACCAAAGGGGACGAATGGAAATACCATCACCTTCAAATTCTGCCCCGACTTTGATGTCTATCACAACTTCTTCACTGTTGCTGAGCCAAAGCCCAAACCTCCCTCCTTAACTGTCTTGGGCAATTTACCTTTATCACTGAGTACAGGAAGTAGGATTAGCACCATTGTCCCAAATGCATCTAGGGATAGGTGATAAATGCCATATCCTGAGAGTAAATATTAAATAAATGGCCCAAGTAAATGGATTCCAGTGGAGCATGCAAATCCACATTCCTGCTTATATTTTACAGCCAATGAATTTTTTAAGTGTACTCACAATTACACTGCAGACAATCACAATGATCAGTGATGTAGGAGAGGGATGCATGTTGACCCAGACACCAGGACGAACTCAATTGTTCTTCAGAATAATGCCATGTATTATTTTGCATGCACTCCTCCCTTCAAGAGAGCCGAAAGCCCCTTGGCAATCTAACAGAGTCAGGGTGAGTTCCCTCGGCACTGAAATGTCAGCCTGGATTACATGTTCAGATATCTGGTGTGAGACTTGAATTCATCACTTTCTGACTCAGTTGTCACTGAACTACCTATTGAGCTGCAATATGTCCCTCCAATATTGTGCTTTGTAGCTATGCAAATCCCGAGCGTTTGTGTCCACACAGATGGACTTTTTCAAATGATGGATTGCGCCTGATGAGCAAAATCTGTTTGCTCTCAGTTTACTCACTTTTCCATCTTTTGAATTTCTAATTTGCTGCTCTCAGCTGCTGCCAAATGCCATACAGCCTTCTCAGGCATTTCTATTGGAAACTCTGCAAAAGGAATTTTCCATCTGCACACGTGTGTATTTGCATGTCTAACACATAATTTAATTAATACTGCACCTGCAGAAGTGCTCAACAATTCGAGCTGAGCCCTTCATTCTAACTGCATTTGCAGATTCAATTAGTGGGTCTGTATTGGTGGACAATCAAACAGCATTGTAACTTAAAATCCCAGAGACCTTTGATGTGTGGATCTGAGCTGCTCTGTTTCTGATGACAATTTGATTACCTCCAAAATAAAAGCAAATAGGAATAGTAAGAGAAAACTTCAATACAGCACTGTTCACAAGTTTAAAAGCACTCTGAAACCAGTGAACTGTATTATTGTTGAAAGCATAATGGCTAATTTAAGCATGGCATGAATCCAAAAACAACAATTTGTTAATGATCAGATAATCTGGTAAATGTTATTTCAGAGATAAGTATTGTCAAGGGCATCAGAGCAAACTCTCTTGCTCTTTGTATAGCACCATGAGATATTTCACCTCCATTTGAGAAGACATACTTAGAATGTGCCATGCACCCCTTAACGTAACGAAGATGGGACTTTTCTGAACAATTTGATGAGGCTCTGTTGGGAAGATGACATCACTACTCAGTATCCTATGCAAAGGACATCACAGCTGCCCAGGACTCAATAGTTCTAATTTGGAGATGCCAGTGTTGGACTGGGGTGTACAAAGTTAAACATCACACAACACCAGGTTATAGTCCAACATGTTTAATTGGAAGCACACTAGCTTCAGAGTGACCACCTGATGAATGAGCGGCGCTCCGAAAGCTAGTGTGCTTCCAATTAAACCTGTTGGACTATAACCTGGTGTTGTGTGATTTTTAACTCAATAGTTCAGCATTCCCACGGTACTACACAGATGTGCCAGTTTTCATTGTGTTACACTATTTGAAACTTGTGTCTTGCATACACAAAAGGAGCAGTCCACCCCTTGAGCCTGTTCTGCCATTTAATAAGGTCCGAGCTGATCTGCTTATGTTTCAATTTTCACTTTCCCATCTACCCCCAAAAATCTCTTATCTATTTCATAGCTTGTATGCTGGTCAGTTCCTACTCTCTAACCTTGTCTCTTGACCATCCACAATCCAGTTTGACCCAAATTGCCCACCACCCAAAGCACTCAGCCCAACATTTGACAAATCTGAAAATACAGCATGGTCAGAATTGCAGATTTTGAGAGTCTACCTGTGTCAGAAAAAGCATAATCCCTTTATTTAACTTCCATAACAGATCTCTTTTGCCTGAATGTTAATTTGAGTAGTATAGAACAAAAATAAAACTGCAGATGCTGGAGATCTGAAAGAAATAAAATATAAATAGCTGGAGGAACTCGGCAGGTCTGGCAGCATCTGTGATGGGAAAGCCAATTTAAAACTTCCAGTCAAGTGAACCTCTTTTTGAGGTCAAATATCCTCTGGATCGCTTGTTATGATCCCAGAAGCAGTTACATATTGAATAGACTCAATTTCAAAGTTATGAGCTTGAGCAAATTAATCCCTGGATTAGTTGCACTCTTTTTCTGCTTTGAACCGGTCTGTTCAGAGATTTTATTACACACCTCTGGAGCAGGTGGGACTTGAACTCAGGCCTCTCCAGTCTCGAGGCAAGGGCACTATCAATGAAGGAAAGAGGGCCTCTGGATTAGTTATATTTTCAAAAGAATTACAGGATTCACCTGTTCTGACCTCATTACAAATGTGCTACTTTGATTAGAATCAAATGTCAAAGGAAATGAAGAGGTGAGCAATGTCTTTGTGGATGTGAATACCATATGAACACATGTCATTTATGGTGTTGTGTGTGATGTTTGAGGTGTATGTGTGTGGGTGTATGTACATTCTTGTGGTTGTTTGTTTGGGGGTGCATGAATGAGCGTGTGCTCTCAGACCTTGAAAAGCAGTCCTGTGGTAATCAGTCAAGTCAATCAGGGCTTGGTACCAACTTGTATAATTCCTGAACTGAAACTGCATAAATCCTGTACTCCCACGCTCTTAAACACCTTGACATCCTCCCACCAAACACCCCCACTCCCCGGTGTACAATACACCACTGAGAAATCATTGTAACCCATGAAATTTGACACTAGCCTTCAGGTAAAGATGTGGAGGTGTTCTGACATTTGTAATGCAATTTCAATAATCTTATCTGAATATCACCCAGGACTCCATGTCATTACAGCTGTGAGATAAATTGGCAATATCTCTGAGATCTTGGCAAATAGGAGAGTTTAATGAACTATCTTGTTATTGAAGACAAAACTGACCTTAGGACTATTATCTCCCACCCACCCCCTCACCTCAATCCAGGGCACCAAACAGTCCTTCCAGGTGAGACAGAGGTTCATCTGCCTCTCCTTTAACCTAGTCTACTGCATCCAGTGCTCCCAATGTGGTCTTCTTCACATCAGGGAGACTAAACGTAAACTTAGGGAACAGTTTGCTGAGCATCTCAGTGGGCCCACAGGGGCCGACCAGGCCTGCCAGTCACTGTCCATTTTAATTCCCCTTCCCACTGTCTTTCTGACCTCCTCCATTGCCATAACAAATCAGACCGCAAATTGGAGGAACAACTCCTCATCTTCTGCCTGGGCAGCCTACAGCCCAGAGGACTCAACATTGAATTCTCCAATCTCAAATATCCTCCCTTCCCATCTCCCGACTCCCTTCCAAGCCCCTCCCCCTCCCTTCCATTCTTCTCTTTGACCCTTCTTCCCAGCCACCAACAAGATTTATTGTTCCCATCGCCCAATCAGGTTGTACTCTCTGCCTGTCTTCACCAATCCCTAGCTCACCACCCTAACCCCCCCCACCCCCTTTATCTGCAGCTGTCCTTATACCCACCCCCAGTTCTGAAGAAGGGTTACACCTGAAACATTGAATTCTCCACCTCCTGATGCTGCCTGGCTTGCTGTGTTCTTCCAGCCTCCTGCTTGTCTACCTTCAGACTATGTCAACTTTATTTCTGTGTGCACTTTCTGATTTTCATTTAAATCTGGGGGTTGCTGTTCCCTTATTTCATCTATTGATGCATTAAATTGACATATACCACACTTTGTTTCATTGGCCTCATCAGTGGTATCATTTTCATTAATTAATTGGCTGTTTTTGAAGTTCACAGAAACAGAATATTCCTTGGCAAGTCAGCAGCAGAGAGCAGTCTGTATGGAACTGTCAGCTTGTGGTTTTACAATTAGTGTCCACCGGAAAACAAAGCTATATGTCTAGGATTGAGCAACCTCTCCCCAGTCACACGTTGTCATTGAAGAACTGATGAGATGGTGTCCAAAGGAGCGAGATGTTAACAGATGGACACTGCTCGAGTTTGGAAAATGGTCTGATCAGTTTTGCTAGCAGCTCGTTCCTGTGTCAGATCCCAACATGAAGCTCCTTTGTCATGCTCCTTCAGACCGGCTGTTCTGTTTTTGTGGGAGTTGTGTCCAAATAGTTTGGTAGAACTGGACCTGAGAGTTGCTGAAAAACGTGTACATTTTTTATTAAATATTTTTGTCTTGTACTCCTCAGACATTCACAAGAAAGTCAATGATACGGGGAATCACATCGCTGATTATACATGTGCTGAATGGTTGAGATGTGAACTGTGATTGGTCGAGGTGTTGCCCTGGACTGACTGACAGATAACCGTCAGGTTTTGTTTAAATTCTGTTTCCGTGATATTGATTGGACAAGGCATGATCCTGAGGAACAACCCTGAACATGCTAAAAATTACATTGACACCCAATTTTCAGGCCAGCTTTAGCATATGAAGATTGTCAGTCAGGGTCACAGGGTGGCCATTGTTTTGTTAAGTTTGAACAGGTACAATATAGGTACGTGATCTTTCTCTTTGCACACTCAGAGTTGTTTAGCAAGTGCTGTCCATTTGGAGAATTATGTCTAATATTGAGCACTGTGTTTTACATTTTGCACCATGGCTTAATGTGATTAACAGTGGCCTGTAGTGAAGAGTAGAAAGAACAAGCTGTTTAGCACAATCAGAAGAAATGTGGCCGACTAACCTGGCATCACACCACAATCCTCGTAGTCACATACTATAGTACCCTCTTATGTGAGAGGAATAATGTCTATTTGACTTGACAGCTATAGATGTGCCAGGAAATACTTGCATGTAGCTGTGAATTCAATAAAACAAACATATCCTCCACATACTGGAAATATGCAGGTGCGATGAGATTAGGTGTCATTTCATCAAAGACATGTTCCTCTTGGATCCCAACAAAGATGTTTGTGAAACTTAGACACCGTGGGAATTATGTTATAACACCACCCATTTCGGAATACATATGTCTTTAAAATTTAACTTGACTATGTGTAAGCTAAGGAGATCTAGGGGCAGCACAGTGGCTCAGTATTTAGCACTGCTGCCTTAGTGCCAGGGACCCGGGTTCACTTCCACCCTTGGGTGACTGTCTGTATGGAGCTTGCACATTCTCTTTCTGTCTATGTGGGTTTTCCAGTTTCCTCCCACAATCCAAAGGTGTGCAAGTGAGGTGGATTGGCCATACTAAATTTGCCCATAGTGTCCAGGGACATGCAGGCCAGGTGGGTTAGTGATGGCAAATGCATGGTTACAGGGGAGTGGATATGGGTGGGAAGCTCTTTGGAGGGTGGGTGTGGATTTGATGGGCTGAATGGTCTGCTTCCACACTGAAGGGATTCAATGATTCTGTCATCAGTTCAATGAATTCTGATTTGCATAATAATGACCAGATTTAATTATTGGGCTACATCCTGCACCCAAGTCCTCTTTTGAAATGGAGCAGTCAGACCAGCTTCCTTTCTTTGATAGCTTGGTGCTAAGGATTCTCAATAGCTGTCTACTGAATGCCTACCTTTACTGGAAAATGTAAGCACTGACGGTCTGACAATTCCACAGGCTATAAAATTGATCTCATCAGCAAAAGTACAAGTAATCTCCAAGACGCTTGCTCACTCTGCAAGTTTGTTGCTGAATTAGCTGGTGCATCCAAGATATCCTGCAAGGTACTGGGTATCCTGATCAGATAATTACTTGCTATAAACCACACAATGAACAGGCCAAAAGAGGCCTCTTTCAGTCCTGCAAAGTACCTATTCCATCTCTTAGTATTTCAAAGCAACAGTTGAAGCTAGCTTTCTTTTTCACATTGTTACTCTGCAACAGTCCTAGTGGTCAACATCACTACCAAGATTCTGCCATTTGCTTATCACACACATTAAGCGGCATTTTGCAAAAACTGGTGGATCATATCAAGTAGTATGTCCCTTCACAACAGGCATAATACCGACCACAGTCAAGATTAGAGTGGTGCTGGAAAAGCACAGCAGGTCAGGCAGCATCCGAGGAGCAGGAAAATCGATGTTTCAGGCAGGAGCCCTTTATCAAGAATGATATCGACCACACCCAGCTAACCAGTGCTGGTCAAACTCAGCACAATGTCTAACATTAGATGTGATTTTTTGCAAAATTCATTAAATAATCATAAGTGTATTAAGGATTAACACTGAAGAATTGACACAACACTTAAGCTACATACATGAATACAGATGGTTCTATTCTTTACAGACAGGACACATACATGGATTGCAATTGTTACAATATAACAAAACAGGTGACCATCATTCTCTCGTTCATTCTTCCAGGCAATGACTTGACCAATCAAAGTCAACCTGCCTGGTTTAAATTTAAACAAAACAGTTAACTGTTAATCATCACCTAACTGGTGCTTTCTCCATGGAAAGACCTGTAGCAATCAGAATCTACTTTTCAACCATTAAGCACATACTCCCCAAGTAGTGTAAAAGTGTTATTTCCTTTACGTTGGTGATCTTGCAAACGTACTGATCACAAAGTGAACAACTTTAACAAAATGCTTCCCTTTTCAGCCATCCTCACAGATTGTATGAATGAATAAGATAGGTTGATTGTCTGCCATTCTGTGACATCAATCTTGGAAATCAATTGTTTTTTTAATAAATTTATCTGATATAATGTCACACTTATAAGGCAGTGTCGCTGTTCTGGTCAGTTTCCCAGAAACCATTAAACTCGGCTAAGTTCTTAAGCTTTGTGAAGGATTCGTACCATTTAAAAAACAAAGAAACTACAAAGTTTGACAATTTATCTATTTTCCCCTTCTTTGTGCTTTGTGCAGGAATAATCCGAACTGCTGTAGCTAACCTGGACCGTGAAAAGAAGGACCATTATGTCTTAGTCATTCAGGCCAAGGACATGGCTGGACAGCTAGGTGGACTGTCTGGATCAACTACTGTTACAATCACCATCACCGACATTAATGACAATCCTCCTCGATTCAACCAGAGTAAGCTATCTTCTCTCTCAACAATGATGAAAGGTGTTCTCTTTGTTTAATGATGGTTACAATTACAGGATCTCCAAGATTTCCCTGACACACTTTCCTTTTCCCACGTGATGTAGATGAGTTCACGTAATGATGTTAACTGTGCTTCACCCTTGTATTTTAATACCTCTGCATGGATCTGTCTGGACTGAAGGCTGTTCTGGATCTCAACTGTTGGATGGTTTGTCAGCCTCATGGTTGTGTTGAGCTAGGGATAGGAAGCATGTAGTCCAGGACATCCATGTTGTGGACTGAGTCTTGGTTGAGGAGATTCTCAGTATGCTCCTTCTAATCAGAGCTGACTGCCTCGCTGTTTCCTGATGAAAGGCTTTTGCCCGAAACGTCGATTTTTCTGCTCCTCGGATGCTGCCTGAACTGCTGTGCTCTTCCAGCACCACTAATCCAGAATCTGGTTTCCAGCATCTGCAGTCATTGTTTTTACCCTGCCTCGCTGTCCTTGATGAGTACCACTCCACTCCATTCCATTCTTAGCTGCATGTGGGGTGGGTCCTTGGGTGCTTGGGCCATTCATGGTGTTGAGTACATTAGAGAATCTATGTGTGTTATCCAGCAAGTTGTTGGTTTTCTCATGTTCCTTCTGCCACCATCTTTAGAACATGAATTTCTTTGTTCAGCCCCAGCCTTCACTTGCCTGTGGAGTGATTTTCTAGCCCTCAACTGCACAGATTAAGAACTTGGTGTGCTTATGATTTAGTAGCTTCTGCATATCCTGGTCATTCTCATTAAACCAATCTTGATGTTTCCTTTTGGAGGAATCTAGATTCTCCAGGCAGGTACTGCTTACGATGGATTTAAAGACAGACCAGTGGGATATTTGTGGTCCTTGAATGTTGGGTGTTGCCAGGTTAGCTGTGAGGTACTCTCCAAGTAGGTCCTAGGGTCCATCAAAATTGAATTTCTTGCATTAGTGCCTGCCCTAGCATTGCCAATTCTGGGCCAGGCAGCCCAGGTGCTGGCTGGTC
The DNA here is from genome assembly GCF_037043375.1 of Chiloscyllium plagiosum. NCBI lineage: Eukaryota > Metazoa > Chordata > Chondrichthyes > Orectolobiformes > Hemiscylliidae > Chiloscyllium > Chiloscyllium plagiosum. The sequence continues at coordinate 60,692,064 of NW_028270153.1, forward strand.
CTACAGTTATCACCTCTTGCCACGGTGCTGGTGATGTGGACATCCTTGTGGTCCCTCATTTGGACAATGATGTAACTAATGCAGGTACCAATGTCTGGAAGCCAGGTGTTACCATGAGGTTTCCGATTTGCTTGTTTGGTGAAATAGGTGTTTATCGGGACCAGCCCACGCTCTTGGCATTTTGTCAGGGGGTGCACTCTGTTGTTGATTGCCTTCCCAATTATTATCCTGGCAGTCAAAGCTACCCGGAAGTTTGTGTTCCTCTCAACTCTGGGATTGAAATCACAAAGGAGAATCAACTTGTCTCCCTTTGGAACTCAAGACTGTTGCTGAAGAAAGCTTTAAGTGTTGGGGCTTACACAGTGGTGGGGATAGTGAGGTCTGCAGATGCTGGAAATCAGAGTTGAGAGTGTGTTGCTGGAAAAGCACAGCAGGTCAGGCAGCATCAGAATTTCTTCCTGATGAAGGGTCCTGGCCCGAAATATTGATTTTCCTGTTCCTCGGATGTTACCTGACCTGCTGTGCTTTTCCAGCAACACACTCTCAACGCATACACAGTGGTGCCGAAGATGAACTGCTTCTGCATCAAGGTAGACTGAAGGGTATTGAGGCATCCATTTGACCCTCAGTGGGGCTCAATGAGATAGTCAACCAGTTCACGTTTTCTGAGACAAACCCAACTTCATGGACTTGACATTCTTCCTCCGAATTGTCCTTCAGAAGAAGGTTTATCCATCACCTTGTCCTTTTTGCTGACCACCGCCTACTAGCTGTGTCCCATGGAGGGGTGAATGCCACAGTGCTAGTGTTCCCTAGCTGTGGTAGTGGTGTGATGTCCGTCACTGCTGGGGTTACCTTTGAGATCTCAAAGCTGCAGGCCCCAGGCTTCATATTTAGATGGTGGAATATCCCTAAACATGGAATCTTTTAAAGTGGGATAGTCGTTGCATGTTGACCTGATGCAGCAAAGTCATTATCTAATGTGAGGGATAGCTAAGACAACTGGAGACCAGGCACCAGTGGGGATTAACATGTATGTACATATTGTTGCCGCATCTTGTCCCCACCCTACCCTGTCCTATCCTCAGAGCTGGTAGTCCTGCTTGCTTGTGGGTCTACGCCAAAGCAATAAGCATGGTCCACATTGATCCACTGTGTAACATGAGCAAAGATCCATTGCTGTCATAGTGCCATTGGTCAACCTCTGAGCCTCCCCATCCCATCCACCCCCTGTCCCTGCCCTGCCCGTTATATTAACCAGCCCTGGCTGCCTGTCTTCTTACAGTTTTACACTCAGCCGATCTCCTATGATGTTACTGTTTGTGGTGGCTCCTGGTGGGAGTGGCACTCTGCCCTCCAGATGGTATAGTCACTACCTCTATACTGCACTTATCACCCTTACAGGTCTCTTTCTTTGCCACTATCTCTCTGTTACTGGTATTGTGTTGCTGCTGCTGTCAGCCTTAGTGTGGGCCTCACTCTTTGTCCCTGCCAGCTCTCTGTAAGCATTTTATAATTCCATTTGTGACAGAACTGCAATACAAACTCTGACTGAGTTTTAATGTCACCTCGTGATGACTGGTTTAAAAAATGGATATGGAACACTTTTAATGTGGGGGTTTGTCCTGTGGTTGAGACTGAAGTGCACTGTTGGGATAAAATAGAGGAGGAACTTTTACATTATTTCAAACCACGCTGTACATGATCTGAATTTCCATGATTTATGTTTAACTGCTTCTAAGCAAAACAACATTTAAAAGAACATATTTGTTTTATGTAATTGGGTTCACTTCCAACAGTGGCTTGCACAAGGTGATGATCAACATAACATCTCTACTATGGTGCTGTTCTGTCGAATGCAAATGTGAGCAATTCAAGCTTACATTTGCAAGAATCTGTGCTTATCGGAGCTCAGAGGAACATTCACCTCTACTGTGTAATGCGCTGTTATCAGGCAGAATACTGACACGCTCCTATACACACGCTGTGAGACCTCCTCTCATACATGAACACACTGTTGACTACTATCCTATAGACACTAGAAACCCCACTCCTGTACACTTGTTTTGAAACCCATTCCCATACAAACATTAAAGTCCCACTCCCCTACCCGCGCTGTGTACCCTACTCCCCTACCCGCACTGTGCACCCCACTCCCCTACCTGTGCTGTGTAGCCCACTACCCTTCCCGTGCTGTGTACCCCACTCCCATACCTGCACTGTGTAGCCCACTCCCCTGCCCGTGCTGTGTACCCCACTCCCCTGCCCGTGCTGTGTACCCCACTCCCCTACCCGGGCTGTGTACCCCACTCCCCTACCCGGGCTGTGTACCCCACTCCCCTACCCGGGCTGTGCCCCACTCCCGTACCTGCGCTGTGTACCCCACTCCCGTACCTGCGCTGTGTAGCCCACTCCCCTACCCGCGCTGTGTACCCCACTCCCCTACCCGCACTGTGCACCCCACTCCCCTACCCGCGCTGTGTACCCTACTCCCCTACCCGCACTGTGTACCCCACTCCCCTACCCGTGCTGTGTACCCCACTCCCCTACCCGCGCTGTGTACCCCACTCCCCTACCCGTGCTGTGTACCCCACTCCCCTACCCGCACTGTGTACCCCACTCCCCTACCCGCACTGTGCACCCCACTCCCCTACCCGCGCTGTGTACCCTACTCCCCTACCCGCACTGTGTACCCCACTCCCCTACCCGTGCTGTGTACCCCACTCCCCTACCCGTGCTGTGTACCCCACTCCCCTACCCGCACTGTGCACCCCACTCCCCTACCCGCACTGTGTACCCCACTCCCCTACCCGCGCTGTGTACCCCACTCCCCTACCCGTGCTGTGTACCCCACTCCCCTACCCGCACTGTGTACCCCACTCCCCTACCCGCACTGTGCACCCCACTCCCCTACCCGCGCTGTGTACCCTACTCCCCTACCCGCACTGTGTACCCCACTCCCCTACCCGTGCTGTGTACCCCACTCCCCTACCCGTGCTGTGTACCCCACTCCCCTACCCGCACTGTGCACCCCACTCCCTTACCCGCGCTGTGTACCCTACTCCCCTACCCGCACTGTGTACCCCACTCCCCTACCCGTGCTGTGTACCCCACTCCCCTACCCGTGCTGTGTACCCCACTCCCCTACCCGCACTGTGCACCCCACTCCCCTACCCGCACTGTGTACCCCACTCCCCTACCCGCGCTGTGTACCCCACTCCCCTACCCGTGCTGTGTACCCCACTCCCCTACCCGCACTGTGTACCCCACTCCCCTACCCGCACTGTGCACCCCACTCCCCTACCCGCGCTGTGTACCCTACTCCCCTACCCGCACTGTGTACCCCACTCCCCTACCCGTGCTGTGTACCCCACTCCCCTACCCGTGCTGTGTACCCCACTCCCCTACCCGCACTGTGCACCCCACTCCCTTACCCGCGCTGTGTACCCTACTCCCCTACCCGCACTGTGTACCCCACTCCCCTACCCGTGCTGTGTACCCCACTCCCTTACCCGCGCTGTGCCCCACTCCCGTACCCGCGCTGTGTACCCCACTCCCCTACCCGTGCTGTGTACCCCACTCCCCTACCCGCACTGTGCACCCTACTCCCCTACCCGCGCTGTGTACCCTACTCCCCTACCCGCACTGTGTACCCCACTCCCCTACCCGCACTGTGTACCCCACTCCCCTACCCGCGCTGTGCCCCACTCCCGTACCCGCGCTGTGTACCCCACTCCCCTACCCGTGCTGTGTACCCCACTCCCCTACCCGTGCTGTGCCCCACTCCCGTGCTCGCGCTATGTACCCCACTCCCCTACCCGTGCTGTGTACCCCACTCCCCTACCCGTGCTGTGCCCCACTCCCGTGCTCGCGCTATGTACCCTACTCCCATGCTCGCGCTGTGTACTCTACTCCTGCACCCGTGCTGTGTACCCCACTTCCCTACCCGTGCTATGAAGCCCATTCCCCTACCTGCGCTGTGTACCCCACTCCCCTACACGCGCTGTGTACCCCGCTCCCATACCCGTGTCGTGTGTACCCCACTCCCGTACCCACATTGTGTACCCCACTCCCCTACCCACACTGTATACCCCACTCCCCTACCCGCGCGGTATACCTCACACCCCTACTCGTGCCGTGTACCCCAATCCCATACCTGTGCCGTGTACCCCACTCTCGTAACCGTGCCATGTACCCCAATCCTCTACCCGTGCAGTACACTCCACTCCAGTACCCTTGCCCTGTACCCCACGCCCGTGCCCATGCTGTGTAACCCACTCTCGTACCCGAGCCGTGTACCCCACTCCTATAATTGTGCTGTGTACACCACCCTTGTACCGCGCCATGTACCCCAATCCCATACTCGTGCTGTGTACCCACACTGTGTACCCCACTCCCCTACCCGTGCTGTGTAGCCCATTCCCCTAACCGTGCTGTGAACCCCACTCCCCTACCCATGCTGTGTACCCCACTCTCCAGCTGTGCTGTGTTCCCCACTCCTCTAACCGTGCTGTGTTCCCCACTCCTCTAACCGTGCTGTGTACCCCACTCCCCTACATGTGCTGTGTACCCAACTCCCATACCCGTGCTGTGTATCCCACTCCTGTACCAATGTTGTGTAGCCCACTCTCCTGCCCGTGCTGTTACCCCACTCCCATACTCATGCTGTGTACCCCACTCCCCTACCCGCGCAGTGCACCCCACTCCTGTACCCGTGATGTGTACCCCACTCCCATACTCACACTGTATACCCCACTCCTGTACCTGTGCCATGTACCCCACCCCCCACCCCGCACTGTGTGTGCACCCCATACCAGCACCCACGCTGTCTACCCCATTCCCCTACCAGCACTGTGCACCCCACTCCCGTACCCGTAATGTGTACCCCACTCTCCTACCAGTGCTGTGTGTACCCCACGCCCGCACTCACGCTGTGTACCCCACTCCACTACCCGCATGGTGTACCCCACTCCACTACCCGCGTGGTGTACCCCATTCCCCTACCTGTGCGGTGTATCCCACACCCCTACTCGCGCCGTGTACCCCACTCCCATACCTGTGCCATGTACCCCACTCTCATAACCGTGCCATGTACCCCAATCCTCTACCCATGCAGCACACCCCACTCCAGTACCCCTGCCATGTACCCCACACCTGTACCCATGCTGTGTAACCCACTCTCGTACCCGAGCCGTGTACCCCACTCCTATAATTGTGCTGTGTACACCACCCTTGTACCGTGCATTGTACCCCAATCCCATACATGCGCCGTGTACCTAATCCCATACCCGCACCATGTAGCCCATTCCCATACTCACACAGTGTACCCATGCTCTGCACCCCACTCCCCTACCTGTGCTGTGTACCACAATCTCATAACCATGCTCTGTACCCCACTCATGTGCCTGCACTGTGTTCTCCCCTCCACTCCTGCACTGTGTACCCCATTCCCGTAACCGTGCTGTGTACCCCACTCCTGTACCTGTGCCGTGTACCCCACCCCTGTACCCACGCTGTGTACCCCACTCCCCAAGTCCCGCTTTATACACCACCCCTGTACCCTCGCCTTGTGTCCCACCCCTGTACCCATGCCGTGTACCCCACTCCTGTACGCATGCTGTGTACCCCACTCCCCAACACCCGCTTTATACCCCACCCCTGTTTCCACGCCTTGTACCCCACTCCTGTACCCGTGCTGTGTACCCCACTACCGTACCCGTGTTGTGTACCCCACTCCTGTAACCGTGTTGTGTACCCCTATCCCGTACCTGCGCTGTGTACCCCACTCGTGTACCTGCACTGTGTACCCAAATCCCGTACCGCCACTGTGTACCCCACTCCCGTAACTGTGCCGTGTACCTCACTGCCATACCAGCGCTGTGTACCCCAATCCTGTAACCATACCATGTACCCCAATCCAGTAACTATGCGATGTACCCCACTGCCGTACCTGCGCCTTGTACCCCACTCCTGTACCCGTGCCATGTACCCCAATCCCGTAACCATGCCGTGTACCCCACTCCCATATCCACACCGTGTACCGCAATCCAATAATTGTGCTATGTACCCCAATACCACACCCGCGCCATGTGCCGCAATCCAATAACTGTGCTGTGTACCCCACTGCCATACCCGTGCTGTGTATCCCACTCCAATACCCGGTCCGTGTACCCCATTCCCGTACCCGCACTGTGTACCCCACTCCAATACCCACGCCACGTACCCCACTCACGTACCCGTGCCGTGTACCTCAATCCCATAACCGTGCTGTGTACCCCACTGCCGTACCTGCACTGTGTACCCCAGCCTTGTACCCGCTCTGTGTACTCCATTCCTGTACCCGCGCCATGTACCCCAATCCCGTACCCGCACCGTGTATATCAATCCCATACCTGCGCCGTGTAGCCCAATCCCATAGCCGCGCCGTGCACCCCATTGTCGTACCCGTGCTGTGTTACCCACTCAAGTATCCTTGCTGTGTACCCCACTCCCCTATCCATCTTGTGTACCCCACCCTTGTACCCATGCTGTGTACCCTGCTGCTGTACCGCTGCTGTGTACCCCACTCCCCTATCTGTGCTGCGTACCCCACTCCTATACCTGCGCTCTGTATCCCACTCCTGTACACACGAGTGTCATTCCTGAATACTCACTTCTCTGAAGCCCATGACCATGCACATCAAGAAGCAACTTCTACCTTTCTTGACAACCCCACTGCAAAAGTCGCTGTTAATCTCATTTCTACATACGCAGTCGCATGTACTGTCGACACTGCTCCAAATATACCATTTCAGTGAGAGACTCTGATAATTGTAATGTTGTGACTTCCTTTTGGCCAAACCCATCTATATTGGTCATTATATCCCACTGGTATCTCCTCACCATCGTTTTGGTCAATATATCCCACTGGTATCTCCTCACCATCTGTATTGGTCATTATATCCCACTGGTATCTCCTCACCATCTGTATTGGTCATTATATCCCACTGGTATCTCCTCACCATCTGGATTGGTCATTATATCCCACTGGTATCTCCTCACCATCTGTATTGGTCATTATATCCCACTGGTATCTCCTCACCATCTGTATTGGTCATTATATCCCACTGGTATCTCCTCACCATCTGTATTGGTCATTATATCCCACTGGTATCTCCTCACCATCTGGTTGCCTGCTCTAAGCCCTGCAGCAATCCTTTCTATTCCTTTTTCTCTCATGTACTCATCTGCTTTCCTGTTGGACGTAAACACCTGATTTGCTTCAATCATTTGCCGTGGTAACAAGTTACACATTTTAATCACACTAAAGCTGAAAATAAACTTCAGGCAAGATTTCAACTAATGACCTTCTGACCCCACTTTGAGAAAACTACCTCCTGGTTACTGAAGATTCCACTCCCCCACTGATATGGAATTGAAAAAAAATTATCCAGGGAGAACAACAAAGCCTCTGAAGAAACAGGATAGTTTATTGCAATTATATAAAATAAGTGTGTTCTTTTAAATGATTTTTACTGAGCAAAATGTTTGACATAAATCATAGAAATTCAGATTATGTGCTGCGTGTTTCGAAGTAATGTAAAGGCACTCCCTCTACTTTATCGCAACAGTGCACCTCTGTCTCAACCACATGACAAACCCTACAGTAAAAGTTATCCATATCCATTTCTTATACAATTTACTTCTGGATGAAATTATAACTCAGTCAGAATTAGTAATGTCATCACACTAAGCACAATTAGACTTCTCTTCCTGGATTTACCTACCTTGTACTTAACTGCTCCCACATGTATGTTGATTTTCCTGCTATAGTTTTCTCAAGATAATTTGCCACCCTATCCACCTCGTAAATTGGTCAACAGTATCCCTGAAATTCTAAATCCAGATTCTGTATGCACAATTTGAACAGGAGTACCTGCAGCAAACTCCCAATACCTAGCCACTGAGTGGGCTTTGTGCTTTCTCTCTGCTTGCCCTCCTGCCATCTTTCTATCCATGTTGCCACAATGTCTTTAGTGCCGTGTATCACAACTCTGTACATGTAACAAATGCATGTTGGAGATTCTTATAAACCATGTATTTCTTCAAAATCATCTCGAAAGTTGGTTAAGTATGATCACTCCGTGAGAATCCTACACTGGCCCGAATTGACTTCTTTCCACAAGAATAGAAATTCTGACTCCAAACGCCTGGAGTGTTTGTCAATGTGGACTCTCTAGACTGTGCCTTTCCATATCATAATTTTCCTGGTGTTACTTCCAATAAAAGTAGAAGCTTTGATTTTTCACTTGAGCTTTTCAGAAATTATTTGAACACATGCTACAAAAAATTGAAATAAACTATCCTGTTTGTTCTCTCTGGATAATTATTATTGATTTCCATACAACTGGGAGGTGACAAATCTTCAGTTACCGGAAGATGGTTTTCTCAAAGCTGGGTTGAAAGACCATCATAGAGTCAGAGTGTCACACAGCACGCAAATAGACCCTTTGTCCAACCAGTCCATGCTGAGCCTAATCCCAAACTAAATTAGTCCCACTTGTCTGGTCCTCCAAACCTATATATCCCTCCAAACCTTTCCTGTTCATGAACTTATCCAAAGGTCTATTAAACTTTGTAATTCTGCCCACCCACCAATTCCACAGAAAGTTCACTCCACACGCAAACCACCCTCTGTCGAACAAAAATTGCCCCTCATGTCTTTTTTGAAAATCTCTCTCCTCTCACATGTGTCCCCTAGTCTTGAAATCCCCCATCAGAGGGAAAAGGCACCTATCATTGACCCTATATATACCCCTCATGATTTTATATACCTCTATAAGGTCACCTCTCCACCTCCTATGCTCCAGGGGAAAAAGTTCCCAGCCTGTCCATCCTTTCTTTCTAACTCAAATCTTCCATAGCGAGCCACATCGTGGTAAATCTCTTCTGAACCCTGTCCAGCTTAATAATATCTTTCAGTTGAAACTTTTCCTGAAGTTCATTTTTAAGCTTTCTTGAAGGTACCATTGTGTGCTGATGTGTGATTCCATTGTTCCTGGCAACAATCCAGGAATTCATCCATGTGCCATTTGTTGTGCATGACCCACGACATCGGGTGGCACTTTGATATTGGTGCAGTGCCAGGCAGTGGAATCGCCCATTAGGGAGCAGTTAATAATAAGTCTATAGTTCATTGTGTATATTTTCAAACATTTACAGTGTCATTTAGGAACCATTACCTAATTCTTGCTCATTTATTTCTGACCTTAAAAAAAACCCCAGATTCAGTTTCATTGAATTCACTGTTGGAACTAAATATTGTCAACCTATAATATATTGGTCTATGGTAGAAGACAGTCTATTAGATAAGGTAATGAAACAAGATGCAAAATAGATCTGTAATGGGAAAGAACATGAATGTTAATGGAGAAATAGTTCACCTTTGAGATTCTTGAGAGTTCCTTCTCAAATCTAGGATCAGAATTCACATCCTGTCATGGCTCTTTGTATGAATTCCACTATTTTATTAAACCTATGGATCATCGATAATTGGATTGGAATTATGTACATGTCTTTTGAGTTGTGGGAGCTGCAGTAAATTGGACATGGGCACTTCAACTACCACCAATATTTACAAGTGCAATATAGAAAGCATCCTATCTAGGTGCATCACAGCTTGGATTGGCAACTGCCCCTCCCAAGACTGCAAGGAACTACAACAGAGTTGTGAGCACAGCCCAATCCAACACACAAACCAGCCTTTCATCTGTTGTGAAACTTGAAAGGGTTCATAAAAGATTGACAAAGATGCTGCTGGGATTGGAGGGTTTGAGCTAAAGGGAGAGACTGAATATGCTGGGGCTATTTTCCCTGGAGTGTCAGAGACTGAGGGGGGACTTTATAGAGGTACATAAAATCATGAGGGACATGGATAGAGTGAATAGTGACACTCTTTCTCCCAAGGTAGGAATGCCCAAAACTAGAGGGCATAGGCTTAAGATGAGAGGGGAAAGATTTAAAAGGCACATGGGGGGCAACATTTTCACCCAGAGGGAGGTACACCTATGGAACGAGCTGTCAGAGGAAGTAGTTGAGGCTGGTACAATTGCAAAATTTAAAAGGCATCTGGTGGGTAGCAATAGGAAGGGGTTAGAGGGATGTGGGCCAAGTGCTGGCAAATGGAGCTAGATCTGTTTAGGATATCTGGTTGGCATGAAGGAATTGGACAAAAGGGTCTGTTTCTGTGCTGTACAAATCTATGACTCTATATTTTCTGGCTTTTTATTTGCAAAGAAGTGTTATTGATTTTAGTTTGGGAGAAGGATGCTGACAGAGCACCCTTTCAGCTCACGGTGTGTGAACACATGAAGGGGAAGGGGGTGAAATCTCAGCTGATGCCTCATTGCATGGGTAAAATGCTAGAATCACTCCAATCTCTTTTGCAGAGCTGTACCAGCTGAGTATGCCTGAGTCAACAGCTGTTGGAACAACAGTGGGGAGGGTGAAGGCTGAAGATGTCGATTTGGGCCTAAACTCAGAAATGACCTACACCTTGAAAGAGGAAGACGGTTCTGATCGGTTCAGCGTTATCACGGACATGGAGGCACAAGAAGGGGTTATCATCTTGAGAAAGGTAAGAGCTCCCTTCCCAGAGCCCTGGAGCTCTCTCTAACCTGAGGACTGATCTGATTCCATAATGAGCCTTGGTCAGCGAGTGAGTCACAGGATATCTGCTGAGATTTCCCTTTGACTTTGCAGGTTGGAAATAATTCCAATCACAGTGTGTTCAATTCACCATCTTAGCTCATGAACCTCTGTGAGCTCAATATCGAAAAAATTAGAAATAATAACTGGGCATGTATTATAAATGAATGTATGCACTTTGGAGAAAAACATTTACATAATCACTCCAGTGTAGGTTGGAGCAAGTTATGTATTATTTTGTGGTAAAGAGACATTCAAAGCAGACACCATGCTGTTCAGGTAATTATACTGTCATGGTCTAGAGTAAAAAGAAATAGGTTTCAGATGGACATGAACACCTGAATGTGTCAGGAGTCGAGAGTGTGGTGCTGGAAAAGCACAACAGGTCAGGCAGCATCCGAGGAGCAGGAGAATCGAGGTTTCAGGCATAAGCCTTTCATCAGGAATGAGGCTTGTGGGCTGGGGGGGCTAAGAAATAACTGGGAGCAGGGTGGAGTTGCAGGGAAGGTAACTAAGAATGCGATAGGTAGATGAGGGTGAGGGAGACGGTGATAGATCGGAGAGGAGGGTGGAGCGGATAGATGGGAAAGGTGATGGACAAGTTAGGAGGTCGGTGCTGAGTTGGAGGCTTGGGACTGGCATAATGTGGGGGGAGGGAAAATGAGGAAACTGTTGAAATCCACATTGATCCCATGAGGTTGCAGGATCCCAAGGTGGAAGATGAGGTGTTCTTCCTCCTGAGATGTCGAGTGGTAAGGGTTTGGTGATGGAAGAGGCCCAGGACCTCCTTGATCGAGTGGGAGGGAGAGTTGAAGTGTTCAGCCACAGGGCGGTGGGGTTAGTGGGTGGTGGTGCCCCAGAGATGTTCTCTGAAATGATTTGCAAGTAGGCGTCCCGTCACCCCAATGTAGCGGAGACCACATCGGGTGCAATGGATACAGTGGATTAAGTTGGTGTACAGGTAAATTTCTGTCAGATGTGGAAGGATCCTTTGGGGCCTTGGATGGAGATGAGGGGACTGATGTGTGCACAGGTTTTGCACTTCTTGAGGTGGCAGAGGAAGGTGCTGGGAGTGAGGTGTGGGCGGGTGTGGAGGGGGGGGGGGAGGGGTGGTGGGTGGGTGTGGATCTAAAGAGGGAGACCCGATGGAATGGTCTTTCCAGAACACTGATAGGGGTGGGGAGGGTAAAATACATCTGCTGGTGGTGTGTAGGGAGTGCCAGGCAAAATAAAGATACACTCTGACAAGTTTCCACTGTCTGGCTGGTAGTATGCCTATAATATAGCTGTCAGTTAGTCAGAACAATCACTGTCTGTCAACACTCCACAACAGACCCTGACAGGATGTGTGGAGCCTATGGAAGCCATAGCTTGAAAGGTACCTTTCTGCTCCTAAGTATCTTCCAATTACCACATATATCCTTCCCCACATTCCCGGTCCCCCCCGACCCCCCACACCCCACCTCACCCTGGAGGGAATAGACTACATTTTGTTTTGAATGAATCATTGCTATCTGCTTCCAAGGTCTGCACAGGAAGCCAATGCCTTTGGTGATTGATATCCCTGTTGAATTCCACAATCGTGAATTGCAAATTTATCCCCATCCCAGTTTGACTTGGAGAAATTCCTACATTTAAAGATTCATGAACCAGACAAAGTAGCCACCTACTGCTGTTTTCTTTGGCTTGTTTTCCCTGGAATGGGTCACTTCCCTGAAGTCAGATGCTTGTAGCTCTTGGGGTATCTCTCTACATCAAGCATGACTCACTCGGAGTTTCTCCTGGCCTTACATCTTGCCGTAGGTGTCTTGGAAGGAGTTACAGGCTGACAATCAAATTTTTTGCCGTGTTACGAACTAACCCCCCCATGGCCAATACGTCCTGAAACAAGACTTGAACCCAGAACTTAGCTCAGAAGCAGGAACACTAGGCCACTATGACAAGAACCCTCCCATCAATGAGGAAGGTGGGCCTGTGGTTTTATTACTTTGGTCCAGTTGACTCAATCCATCATGACTGAGTACATTTAGAATACTAAAACAGCCATAATCTTCCTGAAATTGAATACTGCAATGCACAGATCACAAATAATTTGTTAGGTCAGCTCGTCTGAACGACACATATACTTTCCCATTTATCATCTCCCACTTCATCTAACTTATCTCAGCATTTCTACTCCCTCTTCAATCAACTACTCATCTGGAATCCTTTCTTAAGTATCAGAGTGATTTCCAACAGCCACTTTGTGTTGTTCCAGCTCTGGCTGCAGTTGGGTTTCCCCCAACCTGTTCTGACAGTATTGGGAAAATGCTAACATTGTGAAACCAAAAGGGTTTCAGTATCACTAGGAATATGTTCAAACTGTCTAGAAATGTTGATCACTGATGAAACAAATCAACAGAGGCCCCAATGGAGCACAGAGAGTGCAAGGGTCAACTTAAGAAAGAAATGAGGAGAGTAATGAAGAGATATTAGAAACACTGGCAGGTAAAATTAGGAAGAATCCCTCCAGATCATTTTGTAAGCGTGTCAAGGGGAAGTGGGTAACCAGGGAAAGAGTAGTTTTCATTCCGCACCGTGGGGGCCATCTACATATGGAGCCAAAGAACGTTGGTAGTGAGTTAAGTAAGTATAATACATCTGTCTTCCATTGGAGAAGGAGCACACAAGTACAGATTTAAAAAAAAAATTATCCACAGGATGAGGGCATCACTAGCCAGGCCAGCATTTATTGTCCATCCCTAATTGCCCAGAGGGCAGTTAAGAGTCAACCACATTGCTGTGGGTCTGGAGTCATATATAGGTAGATCAGGTGAGGACAGTTTCCTCCACTAAAGTGAACCAGAACCACTCTATTCTCATGGCCACCTGGGGCATTCTATGGTGCAATTGGTCCTCCTGGGAGCAGATGCAAGAGTGGCAGAGGAATTGGAAATAAGGAATAGCGCTTTTACAGGACTCAGGGTGGAAGAGGTGTAGTCCAGGTAGTTGCAAGAGTCGGTGGATTGGCAGAGGAGTTGGGAGTTCCTGCCTCCCAACTGTTATCCCTTTTTCCCAATTCAACTGCCTCCGCCACATCTGCTTCCAGGAGGACAAATTCCACCATAGAACATCCCAGATGGCCTCCTTCTTCAAAGACCACAATTTCCCTTCCCACGTGGTCGACGATGCCCTCCAGCACATCTCTTCCACTTCCCACACCTCTGCCCTCGCACCCCATCCCTCCAATTGCAACAAGGACAGGACCTCCCTGGTCCTCACCTTCCACCCCACAAACCTCCATATACATCACATCATCCTCCGCTATTTCCGGCATCTACAAACAAACCCCACCACCAGGGATATAGTTCCCTCCCCACCCCTATCTGTGTTTCGGAGAGACCATTTCCTCTGCAACTTGTGGGCGGCACGGTGGCACAGTGGTTAGCACTGCTGCCTCACAGCGCCAGAGACCCGGGTTCAATTCCCGCCTCAGGCGACTGACTGTGTGGAGTTTGCACGTTCTCCCCGTGTCTGCGTGGGTTTCCTCCGGGTGCTCCGGTTTCCTCCCACAATCCAAAGATGTGCAGGGTCAGGTGAATTGGCCGTACTAAATTGCCCGTAGTGTTAGATAAGGGGTAAATGTAGTGGTATGGGTGGGTTTCGCTTCGGCGGGTCGGTGTGGACTTGTTGGGCCGAAGGGCCTGTTTCCACACTGTAATCTAATCTAATCTAATCTAATCCCTTATCAGGTCCATTTCCCTCCCACCAACCAACCCTCCCCTCCCGGCACCTTCCCCTGCCACGGCAAAACGTGCACCCACACCTCCCCCCTCACCTCTGTTCAAAGCCCCAAAGGACCCTTTCACATCCGAAAGAGATTTTCCTGTACTTCCTCACGTCACCTACTCTGTCCGTTGCAACCAATGTATTCTCCTCCACATTGGGGAGACAGGCCACCTACTTGTGAATCATTTAAGAGAACATCTCTGGGACACCCACGCCAACCAACGCCACCGCCCCATGGCTGAACACTACAACTCTCCCTCCCACTCCACCAAGAATATGCATGTCCTGGGCCTCCTCCATCATCAAACCCTAACTACCTGATGCCTGGAAGAAGAATGCCTTATCTTCCACCTTGGGACCCTCCAACCACACGGGACCAAAGTGGATTTCACCAGTTTCCCAATTTCTCCATCCCCACCTTATCCTACTCCCAAACCCCCAACTTGGCACCGCCCTCTTGAATGGTCCTACCTGTCCATCTTCCTTCCCACCAATCTGATTCACCCTCCTCTCCGATCTATCACTTTCACTCCCACTTTCATCTACCTGTTGCATTCCCAGCTTCCTTCCTCCTAGCCTCAGCCCCTCCCTCCTACTCCACTTATCTTTCAGCCCCCTTGGACGACAAGTCGCACTCCTGATGAAAGGCTTATGTCCGAAACGTCAATTCTCCAGCACCTCAGATGCTGCCTGTTTGGAAATATACTTGTGAGCAAACAAAGGTTCATCCCATATTTCACCATATAAGATTGAAGAAATATATGCAGATAAAGTTGCCATAATTATTTATCATACAAAACAAATCAAAGTGCATAGATTGGGCAGGCTACGTAATGGAGCTTCAACAGGTTTTATTGAATTTTGTTTCAGTTTGGTTCTGCTCTATGAATCTATTACATTATGGAATTAGAAAATTCTTCTAATTGGAGTTTTACAAATATATTTGTTTCTCTGCTTGGGTGCTACTGCTGAGAGACCTTAATGACAGCCACCATTATCACAGGTACAGCACCGACATCCTGGCAAATTGTGGTTTTTTTCAAACTTTCTAAATGTCTGAAAGCTCCCAGAATCAATATTGGGTTTCGTTGTTTGTATTATCTGCACTGAGGCGATTTCTCAAACTGATTGTTTATGAAATAAGCAAATTATCAGAACCTATGGCAGATAGAGTGGTGCACACAGTGTGTTGGACAGCTAAAGATTGAAAGTGACAGGGATCACCAAAAATAGCATTGCTTTCATTATTCAAAAAAGCTCCCAGTACCTCCATTGGTAGCATCAAAGGAACTGCTTAAAGGGATAAGTGACATTGGAAAGATTTGCTGAGGTCTCAGTTTGCCTGATTCCAGGGTTCTGCAACTTGTGTACTTTCTTCAGGATATTTGTGTCCAATCTCATTCCATCATCATCAGCTTGTTTTCAACAACAACAACAACAACACACATCAAAGCTGCCTGTGAATGGGGCCAGGCCTTTAACTATTTGTGGAATACAGTAACATTTCTGCATGAAACAAAGACAAAACATAGTCACAGTCCTTGTATTTTGAATCTGTAACTTGAGACAGATGCATGTTAGTTGTATTTTCATCAGTAGCGTTCCTGTTGCTCATGCATAACAAATGGTGCATTCAAGCCCCATTGCAGGGACGTTGAATATCTCACCCACGCTGACACTGAAGTACTGGCAGAGAGCTGCATTGTGGGGGTGGTGATGTCACGAAGCGGTTGGACAATCTACCTTTAAGGGGCATGGTCATGCTGACATCAGCAGATAAGGCATATGCTCTAATGTGAAAAGGGTCTCAGTCTCCATCTTACTGACCATGTCCTATTGCAGCATGACCCACTCAGGGAAGTGGGCTACACTACATCCATGCTGAACGGTCAATTCAAATCCAGTTTGAGCCAAGACGTGTCTCTGACGTAATGTACTGATGTAGATGGATGCTGTAATTAAAGCTTCAGTACTATGTGTCTCCCTGCTCCATCTTTATGTTACAGGAGCTAACATATATATCACAATGTGAAAGTGGCTGATCATCAGTATGTATTGCCATATCACTTCATCATGCTATCTCATGTCAGTGGAAAGTGCTTTCTTTTGGATTATACAATGAACTCAAGTCCTATATGCCCTGTCAGGTTTTTGTAAATCTTCCCACATCTTATTAGAGACCGCCTCCCCTCAGAATGATCACTCAACCAACATCACAAGAACAAATTATGCGATTACTATCATACCTACCGTCAGTTCTGAGGAAGAGTCACTCAACCTGAAACATTAACTCTAATGTTTCTCCACAGCTGCTGCCAGACCTGCTGAGTTTTTCCAGCAATTACTCTTTTTGTCTCATACTGCAGCCTACGGATTCTTGCTGCACATCAGTTGGCTGCGGCATTTTTGTACAAAAGTAGCCGCCGCCAAATTTGGTGAGGAGAGTGCTAAATGACCAAGAGAAGATGAGCATGATTTTACCAGGAAGATCCAATGGAATTTTCTAGGAGATCTGACATGGGAGGTGGACATTTCCAGTGGTGATCAGTGGGACAAGACGTCATTTCAGCATTTTCCACAGCAGAGTGGTGAGTACAATGGTCGAGACTTGCAGGCACCTATTCCAATAAAAAGATGCACAAAGGATTGAGCACTGTTGGGGGAATGGAAATTGCAATGAAAGAAGTGGTTTTCAAACAGATGGGCCCTGTATATTTGATTAACAGTCTTGCTTGAACGGAACATCCACTTAGCTTCACAGAGGAGGAAAACATTTGGAACAGATGAACGATTGGTGCGAGCTCTTGTGGTCGACAGACGAAGGGAAAACTGAAGCAACAGCTTGATAAATGTACTGATTACCTTCAGCTATGGAATAATCATCTGTACTGTGATTGTAAGTAAAGGGAACTTTCAGTCACAAGTTGGTCATCTTGTGTCTGCATGCTGAAATTGAAACAATAAATTGAAGTTATGACCTACCTGGAATCATAATCAGTTTCATAGTCCTAAAGCAATAGAATCTTACATCATAACAGTGAGTACTCTCCAAGAGGATTTCATTGAGACCCTGAAGTTATAAAAAGGTGCTGTATATGTGCAGTGTTTTCTGCAACTTTAATAATGAAGCTGGTCTTTGCAAAGTTATCTTGAAGGCAACACTCGAGCTATTTCTTTAACCCAGTCACATTCGACAGACACTTTTACGTAGGTCGCGTGCTGAATGGCACATCCGAGAGGGATAATCAATCACGTCCTTGCCTTCCTAGACCGTGAGCAGAAAATGATCAATGGCTCTGAAAAAGCTGACCCAAGTGTAGACTGATTGAACAAGAAGACAAAGAATTGCAATGAGAGCTCAGCAGGACACAATTGTTTGTAATACCAGCATTAGGTTTCCCTGCAGCCCATCGTTCTTTTGTTGCAACTGAAAGAATGGAAATGACAACAATTTGCTACTATGTAGCATCTTTAATGTAGGAAAACATAAGAGATTCAGCAATGCTTTACAGAAATGTTCAGAAAGGGATATGCGTTCTGAAGACAGAATGTCAAAATCTTTGAATGTGGACAACTTATTTGGTGTGTTTTCATTCTTTATTTTAAGGGACAGTGACCCTGAGTTTCACAGGTGCAAAAATCTTTGAATAAAGTAGTTAATGTTAATAAATCTGAGCTAGGCATACAAAGGTAAGTCTCTGGAGAATTATATTCAAGGCCCTACACTTTAAGACAGATGCCAAGGACATTGAGATAATGCAAAGCTGATTTTTAAGACTGATGCCAGTGATAAGGGATTTCAGAAGCTGGGATTGCTCTCCTTTAAATGGAGAAAGTGAAGGTAAAATTTGAGGCGCTCATAGTTGCAAAGAGTTTTGATAGAGTGAATTAGGACTGATTGTAGCAAAAGGATTAGTAATCAGAGAGTATAGATTTAAGGGAAATTAGAACAGAACAAAAATGGAGATCCACACCGTTGTTTTCTGTAATCTGTTGCTGAGAAACTCATTGCCCCAAAGGGTAATGGAAACAGGATGAATAACACATTTATTAAAGGAATTGAATAAATACTAGACAGGAAAACAAACTGCAGAGCCTGGGTAAAGACCAAGGGAACAGGATGAGCTGAGCTATTCTTTCAAAGAGTTGACACAATCACAAAGTATCAATTCCTATGTTGTGTGAGAATATGAGAAATCAGAGCAGGAGGAAACCAAATGGCCCCTTGAGCCTGTTTCGATGTTCAATATGATTCAAGTTGAACTTCTACAAGAACTGCATTTTCCTTCCTTCTTGCTCTCTAAGGTCCCAAGCCATATTGGTTTCTGGCTCAAATATACTTATTGATGACAAATCCATGGTACCATGTGATGGAGAATTTCTAGCCCTCTGAGCAATGAAATTTCTCTTCATTTCAATCCTAAATGTTAATGTCCCCATTATGAATTTATGATACTTGTTCTAAGCATCCTGTTCATCAAAATAGCCTCCGACTATCAATTGAACAAATGAATTGGATTTAGGACCTACCTGGAATCAGCAATAGAATTGGTCAGAATGATACATTGATTTATCTTACATTACAACAGTGAATATTCTCCAGGAGGTTTTCATTGAGGCCCTCGAGTTATAAAAGGAAGATTCTATACATATAGTGTTTTCCGTTTCTTTAATAATGAGATTTGCCTTTACAAAGTGATCTTGAAGGCAACGCTGTCAAAGTTTCCTGTTTGAATTTCTCTCTCATATTCACCAGCAGCTTTCTCTGATTTGATGCTTGTGTGCTATTAGCAAAGATTTGTTTTGACAGCTGTCACTCCTGCCCCTAAACCAAGCTGATTTCTAGGTTCAAAAACAAACTGACCTAATTGATTGGACATTTTCCCACCTATTCTGTCTAATGTTTTTGAGACTGATAGCCTGTAACCCCACTGATGAAAATAGTTACATTTTCTTCTGAAGCCCTAACAAACTGGACTATGGATTGGAATGGTGACTGCTCACTTCATCTCACAAAGTGACACAATCTCTTAAATAAATGAAGTTTTAACCCTTCCTTCTCACTGATGAGCTGCTTGAGAATATCTGATTACGGTATAGGATGCAAGGTCCCGTGATCCCCTCATCTGGAGTGCAGAAAAACTCTTTGGATACTGCCAAGACTCACATTGTGAGTACATTTTGCAGAATTGTGAATATCTTGAATACCTTGAAGCCTGTACAAAACACACTGCCTCATTTATAATGTTTCATGAGTAAATATCATGCCATATCTCTCACAATAGAGAAGGACAAAGTAGGCCTCAAAAAGAGGAAGAGACTCTGATATGCTTAAATGAATCAGCTTTTAGAGGAAGGACGTTTTAGCAGGCTTGAAAATCAAGACATCTCCAGGCCCAGATGAGGTATATCCCTCAGTGCTGTGGGAGGCAAGAGAAGAGATTGCATAGGCTGGGACATTAATTTTCAAGTCTTCTCTTGCCAAAGGAGGAGTGCTAGAGGACTGGTAGACAGCTAACATTGTACCATGATTGAAAAAAGGATAAGACAGCAAACTACAGGCCAGTGAGTTCAACCTCAGTGGTAGGGAAACTATTGGAAAATGTTCTGAGACTTAGGGGTTCATCTTCACTTGGAAAGGCATGAATGGGTAAAGTCTAGTCAGCATGATTTTGTAAGGGGGAGATCATGTCGAACAAATTTGATTGAATTTTTTGAGGTGATATGTAGATGAGCTTAATGCTTAATGGATTTCTGTAAGGCTTTCGTCAAAGTCTCACATGGGAGACTGGTTAAGAAACTGAGAGGCCGTGGAATCCATGGGGCAACTTGTCTAATTGAATCTAAAATGAGCTTTGTGACAGGAAGCCAGCATATAATGGCCAAAGGGTGTTTTTGTGGCTAAGCATGGGTCCAGTGGTGTACCACAGGGTTTAGTACATTAATGACGTAGACATAAATGCAGGAGATATGATCAGTAAGTTTGCAGATGATAGGAAAATTGGCGATATGGTAGTCAGAGAGGAGGAACGCCTTAGATGTCAATGGGCTGAAGAGTGGCACATGGAATTTAATCCTGGAAAGTGCACTTGCAGGAGAGAGTTCCAAGCTCTGCCACCTTTTTCATGCAGAACTATTCCTTGACTTCATTTAGAACATCGAACCTAGAAAGGTACAGCAGAGAACAGGCCTTTTGACCCACAATGTTGTGCTGAGGATTAATCCTAACGTAAAATAAAATAACTTAACCTATGCATCCCTCAATTCACTGCTGTCCATGTGGATGCCCAGCAGTCGCTTAAATGTCCCTAATGACTCTGCTTCCACCACCATCGCTGGCAACATATTCCATGCATTCACAACTCTCTGCTAAAAGAACCTATCTCTGACGTCCCTTCTATACACTTCTCCTAATATTTTAAAACTATGACCTTTTGCACCAGTCAATCTTGCCCTGGGGAAAGATCTCTTAATATTGACTCTATCCATGCCTCTCACTACCTTATATACTTCGATTAGGTCACCTTTCTTCCTCCTTCTCTGCAGAGAGAAAGGTCCGAGCTTAGTGAACCTCTCTTCATAAGGCAAGCTCTCCAATCCAGGCAGCATCCTGGTAAACCTTCTTTGCACACTCTTCAAAGCCTCTGTATCTTTCCTATAGTAGGATGGCCAAATTGGACACAATATTCCAAGTGTGGTCTCACCAGGGTCTTGTACAGCTGTAGCAAAACCTTGCAGTTCTTAAACTCGATCCCCCTGTTAATGAAAGCCAAAATACCATATGCTTTCTTAACAACCCTATCCACTTGGGTGGCAACTTTGAGGGATCTATGTACTTGAACACCAAGATCCCTCTGTTCCTCCACACTGCCAAGAATCCTGTTTAATCCTATATTCAACGTTCGAGTTTGACCTTCCAAAATGCACTTCGCATTTATCCAGGTTGAATTCCATCTGCCATTTCTCAGCCCAGCTCTGCATCCTGTCTATGTCACGCTACGGCCTGCAATAGCCCTCAATACTATCAACAGCATCTCCAACCTTTACGTCATCTGCAAATTTACTAACTCACTCCTCAACCTCCTCCTCCAAGTCATTTATAAAAACTACAAAGAGCAGAGGCCCAAGAACAGAGCCCTGCAGAACACCATTCAACACTGACCTCCAGGCAGAAAACTTTCCATCTA
Organism: Chiloscyllium plagiosum; assembly: GCF_037043375.1. Lineage (NCBI taxonomy): Eukaryota > Metazoa > Chordata > Chondrichthyes > Orectolobiformes > Hemiscylliidae > Chiloscyllium > Chiloscyllium plagiosum. The sequence continues at coordinate 60,713,705 of NW_028270153.1, forward strand.
CAACCACTCTCTGCCTTCTGTCAGCCAATCAATTCTGAATCCAGATAACCAAATCTCCCTATGTCCCATACCTCCTGACTTTATGAATGAACCTACCTTATCAAAAGCCTTGCTGAAGTCCATATACACCACATCCACTGCTCGACCTTCGTCAACATGTCTCATTACTTCCTCAAAGAACTCAATAAGATTTGTGAGGCACGATCTGCCCCTCACAAAGTCATGCTGACTGCCTTTAATCATGCTATGTTTTTCCAAATAGTCATAAATCCTACCCCTCAGAATTCTTTCCAAAACCTTGCTGACCACAGACATAAGACTGACTGTCTATAATTGCCAGGGATTTCCCTATTACCCTTCTTGAAAAGAGCAACAACATTTGCCTCCTTCCAATCGTCCGGTACGACTCCCATGGAGAGTGAGGAAGCAAAGATCCTTGCCAGCGGCTTACAAACCTCCTTTCTTCCTTCCCGAAGAAGTGAGAATAAATCTGACCTTGCCCTGGGCACTTATCAATCTTAATATTTGCCAAAATTTCCAGCACATCAACTTCATCAATCTTGATCTGTTCAAGCCCGTATCCCAGCTCCTCAAAGTTCTCATTCACAACAAGGTCCTATTCCTCAGTCAAAACTGAAGCAAAAACTCATTTAGGACTTCCCCTCTCTACTCAGACTCCACACACAAGTTCCCTATGCTATCCCTGATCAGCCCTACCTTCTCTCTGATCATTCTCTTATTCCTCACATATGAGTAAAATGCCTTTGGGTTCTCCCTAATCTTTCCTGCCAAGCCTTTCTCGTGCTCCCTCCTGGCTCTCCTCAGTCCATTTCTGAGCTCCTTTCTAGCAAGCTTGTAATCCTATAAAGCTGTGCTAGATCCTTGCTTTCTCCATCTTATGAAAGCTGCCTTCCTCCTTTTGATGACAAGCTCCTCTGTTCTCGTCATCCAAGGGTCCTTAATCTTACCCCTTCTTACCTGTCTCAGAGGAAAAAATTTGTGCATCACTCACAACAACTGCTCCTTAAATAGTCTCCACATGTCTGCTGTGCCCTTTCCGTGGAACAATTGCTCCCAGTCTGTACTTCCCAACTCCTGTCTGATAGCGTCATAATTTCCTTTTCCCCAATTAAATATCTTCCCTTGGTAACTGCTCCTTTCCCTCTCCAAGACTATGGTAAATGTGAGGCAGTTATGGTCACTGTCACCAAAGTGTTCTCCCACCGCGTGATCTGACACCTGTCCTGGCTCATTGATGAGCATCAAATTCAAAACAACCTCTCCCCTCATCAACCTGTCTACATACTGAGTAAGGAAACCCTCCTGAACACACCTGACAAAAATGGCTCCATCCAAACCATCTGCACTAAGGAAGTTCTAGCCGATATTAGGAAAGTTGGAATCACCCATAACAACAACCTTGTTACATCTGCATTTTTCCAAAACCTGCCAGCCTATGAGTTCTTCAATCTCTCTACTGCTATTAGGGGAGGTCTGTAGAAAATATTAGGGGGTCCGTAGAGAATTTGTAATAGGCTTAACATGTAAACATTGGTGATACTCTATAACCCTTGGGTCCCGGAACAGGGCAAATCATGTTGCTCCATCCTATAAGTTTCTGAAAATTTCAATCAAATCACTGTTACCCTCCTAAACTCCAGTGAATACTGCATTAGTTTGTGCAATCTGTCCTTGTAAGTTAACCTTCAGAGTTCAGAGGTCTGATGCCAATATGTACTTCCTCTCTCAGTCCCAGAACTGCTCACTGTCTCCAGGTCTGGCATATCTAGAGCCTTGTATCGCTGAAGCATGACTTCTATCTCTTTGTAATTGAGTTCTTTAGATTTCAAGGGCAGAGTTTCATTTGTCTTACTGATTGTATTTGTACTTTTCCAAGGTGTGCCAATTTAATATTCTGTGTACACGGGGTCCACTAGCACTTTGGACTTCTCGTGTTTGTAGTTTTTCACCATTCAAAAGTATTTTTGTTAACCCTCTTTCAGTTCAAAGTGTTGAAACTTCCCCATATGGGAACCTATTTGCCCATAGTTTAGTCTATTCTCTGAATCTAGGAATAGCACTTTGTAATTTTGTGTTGACTGCTTGCACAGCTGCTAATCCTCATGTAAAGTTGGACAAGTAGCTTTTTCTCTAGACTATAAGTAAGGCCCCAACATAGATCCTCATGGGATGCCCACTGGACGTAATCTATCAATTAGCATCTGTTTCCTCAGTCTCCTCCTGTTGAGCCAATCATCCAACTAGAACAGTGATTTGCCCACTTGAACATTAACCAATAGTATCTTATGACAAACTTTATTGATATTGCAACTACATAGACTTTGCTCAGCACTGATGCAGTCACAATGCCTGTGATATCATTGCATACAACACATTAGTAAGGTGGCTGCATCAAAGAAAAGCAGCAACAAAATGACTCTTTGTTCAAATGTTTTAAACAAATTCAAATCTTAGGATTGCAATTTGCTCACTGCCCAATGCCGAGCACTTAGCCACCTCAATCGGAGCCCTTCCTGCCTGCCTCCCTCCCACTCACTACCCTGGTGCCTCACTAGTCACTGTCCCTCAAAAGAGAAGGGCAGTGACGGGGTTAAGAGTGGGGTAACTAGGGAGACAGCGAGTGGGATGGCGAGCAGAATACTGATCTAGAGGGGGAAGCACTGAGTGAAGGGGTGAGTAGGTGGGAAGCGAATTGCATGACAACCAGAATGCTGAACAGGGCTACAGGCAGAGTGAGGTTAGCGAGGATTCCTTGGGTGTCAGTGACACAACCCTGCATGTGTGCATGGGGTGTGTCAGCAGCAGCTTCTTTCTCTAGGCATACATCATGGCGCCAGTGATGCCAACTTTCTCTGCCCATGCTTCGCTGGGAGCTACTCCATTATGGAATACTCTCTGGAAGTTCATGTAAATAATTTCCATAAACAGTCCCCTACCCACTACCTTAGTTAGCTCTTCAAGGAATTTCTCAGCTCCTTCTGGCATGACCTATTGTTTACAACTGTATGCTGGCTCTCTCTGACCAGCTGCAAAATTTCAAGGTGTTCTGTCACTCCATCTTTTATTATAGACTCAAATAATGTCCTGGAGGAGAAAGTGAGGTCTGCAGATGCTGGAGATCGGAGCTGGAAATGTGTTGCTGGAAAAGCGCAGCAGGTCAGGCAGCATCCAGGGAACAGGAGAATCGACGTTTCGGGCATAAGCCCTTCTTCAGGAATCCTGAAGAAGGGCTTATGCCCGAAACGTCGATTCTCCTGTTCCCTGGATGCTGCCTGACCTGCTGCGCTTTTCCAGCAACACATTTCCAGCTCAAATAGTGTCCTGACAACAGATGTTTGGTTAACTAGTCTATAATTCCTTGTTTTTGCTTTCTCTTATTCTTAAATAGGAAAGTGAAATGTGCAGCATATCCATTATCTTTGTAGGTCAAGGTGTTTTTCACTCCAGATGGCACAAGGTTCATAATGCAGTGAATTACACAAGGTATTCTGTTTAATATCCTTACTGACATTTGGAGTAAGTGATCTCCTACCTCTTTCTCATATCAAGATCCAGCCTGTAAAATGTAGGGATAGCACAGAAACATGGAAGATGCAAGCATTAGACTCATTGGAATGGTGGGAGTGACAATCTCTCTTCTGATCTAGCACTATTTACTATCATGGATGTCTCAGACATTTCTGTCTACTTCCTAGGAATCATCCTCAAAATGACATCAAATGCAGCATAGTTTGCCAGGATACACAACCATAGTACTGTGGGATGTGTTGAAATGCTTTCTTATTCAGCTTTATCGTGTTATTTCCTTGCACACAAGCACGTGCAGTTGTTAAAATGCAGAAACAAGTCTTTAATGAGACAGCAGGCTGCAGGATCCATTATGTCTTTTCAGGTCTCATACTTCATGATTCCAGTATGAACATGTAGGTCTATGTGTCTCGTACACAATCCATTAGGAGTAATCAAGTGCATTCTATTCACCAATCCAGACTAAGTGCAGCAAACAATGATTCACTTCCAGCTGTTACAATTCTGGTAGATTTTGAAACTTTTAAAAGGGATTTGAATTTACAGTGACCAATGTAATTGATTGCACAACAGTTAATATTTTCACTTTAATCAACACTATAAAACTGGCATCAATGAAGCACAATTTCCATTCTAATACTCTATGCCTAAATATGATAGATGGACCCACGTCATGTTTATACGTTATGCTGCACTCTCCACAGGATAGTAGGCTTGTTGTTAATGTCCCTAATTCGTCCAGCACTTCAATAGAATCATAGAACCCCGACAGTGTGGAAGCAGGCCATTCAGCCCATCGAGTCCACACCAACCTTGCAAAGACCATAATACCCAGATCAATCCACATCCACTCCCTCCCCACCCTAGCCCTGTAACCCTGCATTTGCCGTGGTTAATCCACCTAACCTAACCTGCTCACCTTTGGACTGTGGGAGGAAACCACAGCACCTGGAGGAAATTCACACATACCCAGGAAGAATGTGCAAACTCTACACAGACAGTCACCTGAGGATGGAATTCAACTCAAGTCCCTGGCGCTGTGAGGCAGCAGTGCTAACTACTGAGCCACTGTGCCACTATTTTCTCCTGTTTCACCAAGTCAAGTCATAGGTGAGGTGCCGGAAGACTGGAGGTTGGCAAACATGGTGCCACTGTTTAAGAAGGGCGGTAAAGACAAACCAGGGAACTATAGACCGGAAAGCGTGACCTCGCTGGTGGGTAAGTTGTTGGAGGGAATCCTGAGGGACAGGACGTACATGTATTTGGAAAGGCAAGGACTGATTCGGGATAGTCAACATGGCTTTGTGTGTGGGAAATCATCTCTCACAAACTTGATTGAGTTTTTTGAAGAAGTAACAAAGAAGATTGATGCGGGCAGAGCAGTAGATGTGATCTATATGGACTTCAGTAAGGCATTTGACAAGGTTCCACGTGGGAGATTGACTAGCAAGGTTAGATTTCATGTAATACAGGAAGAACTAGCCATTTGGATACAGAACTGGCTCAAAGGTAGAAGACAGAGGGTGATGGTGGAGGGTTGTTTTTCAGACTGGAGGCCTGTGACCAGTGGAGTGCCACAAGGATCGGTGCTGGGTCCTCTACTTTTTGTCATTTACATAAATGATTTGGATGCGAGCATAAGAGGTATAGTTAGTAAGTTTGCAGATGACACCAAAATTGGAGGTGTAGTGGACAGCAAAGAGGGTAACCTCAGATTACAACAGGATCTGGACCAGATGGGCCAATGGGCTGAGAAGTGGCAGTTGGAGTTTAATTCAGATAAATGCGAGGTACTGCATTTTGGGAAAGCAAATCTTAGCAGGACGTATACACTTAATCATAAAGTCCTTGGGAGTGTTGCTGAACAAAGAGACCTTGGAGTGCAGGTTCATAGCTCCTTGAAAGTGGAGTCGCAGGTAGATAGGATAGTGAAGAAGGTGTTTGGTATGCTTTCCTTTATTGGTCAGAGTATTGAGTACAGGAGTTGGGAGGTCATGTTGCAGCTGTACAGGACATTGGTTAGGCCACTGTTGGAATATTGCATGCAATTCTAATCTCCTTCCTATCGGTAAGATGTTGTGAAACTTGAAAGGGTTCAGAAAAGATTTACAAAGATGTTGCTAGGGTTGGAGGATCTGAGCTACAGGGAGAGGCTGAACAGGCTGGAGCTGGTTTCCCTGGAGCGTTGGAGGCTGAGGGGTGACCTTATAGAGGTTTATAAAATTATGAGGGGCATGGATAGGATAAATAGACAAAGTCTTTTCCCCGGGGTCAGAACTAAAGGGCATAGGTTTAGGGTGAGAAGGGAAAGATATAAAAGAGACCTAAGGGGCAACTTTTTCACGCAGAGGGTGGTATGTGTATGGAATGAGCTGCCAGAGGATGTGGTAGAGGCTGGTACAATTTCAACATTTAAGAGACATTTGGATGGGTATATGAATAGGAAGGGTTTGGAGGGATATGGGCTGGGTGCTGGCAGGTGGGACTAGATTGGGTTGGGATATCTGGTCGGCATGGACGGGTTGGACCGAAGGGTCTGTTTCCATACTGTACATCTCTATGACTCTAAGTCATCCATAGTCCTTTTAAAAGCCCCTAGATTTGATCCTCCTGAAACTACCTCGTTTCTCAGAACTGATACTATGCTGAAGGTGGTCACTCGGCCCTTCATATCATACCTGCTGTCTGAACAAGCATCAGGAGAAGCATCTGCAACAAAATGACTCTTTCTTCAAAAGTTTTAAACAAATTCAAATCTTGGGATTGCAATTTGCTCACTGCGCAATGCCAAACACTTAGCCACCTCAATTGGAACTCTTCCTGCCTGCCTCCCTCCCACTCACTGCCCTGCTGCCTCACTCGTCACTGTTCCTGGAAGTGAAAGAGAAGGGCAATGTGTGAAAGTGGGGCAGTGAGGGGTCAAGAATGGGGCAACTAGGGAGACAGCAGGTGAGATGGAGAGCAGAATACTGAACAGGAGAGGGGAGCCTTTCTCCTGCCCTTTCCCTATAACCATGCATATTGTTTCTATGAAACTAACATCTAAAATCCTTTTGAATGCCCCAGCAAATAATATCTCCACCACAACTCCATGCAGTGCATTCTAAACCTTAACTACGTGTGTGAAATTGTTTTGTTTCAGATCATGTTTTCTTCTTTTGCAAATCACCTGATTCTATGCCATATAATTCTTTGATGAGAGGGAAAAGTTCCCAACCATATAACTCTATCCATACCTATCATGATTCTTCTATCAAATCCCCTCCTTGTGTTCTCTTCATGGGAAACTGTCCTAATGTCTCCAATCTATCCTTAAAACTGAAGTTTCTTATCTTGTAACCATTTTCATAATTTTCTTCTGCCCACTCTCCAATGCTTTCACATCATTCCTAAAATGTGACCTCCAGTACTGTACACCATACTCCAGCTGAGGTCCAACTTGTGTCTCATACATAGAGTCATACAGCATAGAAACAGACCGTTTGGTCCAACCAGTCCATGCTGACCATGATCCCAAACTAAGCTAGTCCCGCCTGCCTGCTCCTGGCCCATATCTCCTCGCTCATATGTACATAATACACATAAAGAATACTGTATGCTTTATTAACTGCTCGGTCTACCTGTTCTGTCACTTTTGGTGACGTATGCGCACCAAGACCTAGATCATTAATACAAATCAGGAAAAGGAAGGATCCTGGGGGGTGCTCCGCTATAAAGCTTTCTGCAGCCTGAAAAATATCCAGTAACCATTACTCTCTGTTTCCATCCTCAGCCAATATTGTATCTGCTTCTCAGCTCCCACTTATGTTATGACCTATAACCTTCCTCACAAATCTGTTGTGTGGTATTGCATCAAATGCCTTGTCGAAAGCTAAGTATACCACATCAACCACATTATCCACATTACCTCTTCAAAAAATTTCAGCAAGTTATTTAAACATGATCTTTCCATAAGTGTTCTGAGTTAACCTATTTTTTTTCAACCATATGACGATTAAATCCATCCTGAATAATTGTTCCATCCACCTTCTCTGTCATTGAAGAAAAGCTGTGTGGTCTGTAATTGCTCAGGTTAGAGTCATAGAGCTGTACAGCATGGAGTCTAACTTGTCCATGCTGACCAGATATCTTAAATCAATCGAGTCCCATTTGCCAGCATTTGGTCCATATCCCTCTAAACTCTTCCTATTCATGTACCCATTCAGATGCCTTAAGAATGTTGTAATTGCACCAGCCTCCGCCGCCTGGCAGCTCATTCTATACCGGCACCACCCTCTGCATGAAGATATTGCCCCTTAGGTCCGTTTTTAATCTTTACCCTCTCACTTGGAACTTATGTCCTCTAGTTTTGGACATCCCTGCTCTTGGGAAAAGACTTGGCTATTCACACTAAGCATGCCCCTCATCTAATAAATCTCTATAAGGTCACCCCTTATTTTATAAACCTCTGTAAGGCCATTCCTCAGTCACCGAGGAAAAACAGCCCCAGTCTATTCAGTTTCTCCCTATATCTCCAATCCTCCAACCCTGGCAACATCTTTGTAAGTCTTTTCTGCACCCTTTCAAGTTTGACAATCTATTGTAGACTCTTTTTTGAACAAGGCTATAATGTTTGCATTTCTCAACCTTTGGCAGCACCCTGAATCTAGGAAAGGTTAAAAGGTTTTGGCTTGTCCCTCTGCAAATTTCCACTTATGCTACCTTTAATGAGCTTGGAATCATCTGTGTTCACAACTTTAAGTACTGACAGCCTATCCAATCCCACCTCCTAATCAATTTTAAACCCTTCTATTGTCTGCCTCTGTCACCAGAGCTTTGGCAGCTTTTCCCTTTGTTGGTAAAGTATTCATTTGATGCCAGAGTACAATCCCAGCTGCAGGGCACCATCTGGTGACTTTTTGGTCTTTAAATCACTACAAGGTTTGGCTCTTCAAGCAGGGGATAACCTGACAATGATTTTTTTCTCTCACCAACAGCTTCCTTGCAACTTCATAACAGCATTACTTCTGACTCAGTACCATGATCTCTAATTCAGACTTAAATAAAACAGAAATCTAAAACGAAAACAGAAGTTGCTGGAGAAACTTAGCAGTTTTTGTCTTTAAATCTGACTGCCTGTAAGTCTGCCTTTATGTTCTGGCATTAAGTCTGATACTTGGGTTTCAATAGGACTTGACTGGTGAACATATCAACTAGGTGGTATTGAATTATTGATTGGTAGGCAGAGCTAATAGCAGCTCACAGCTCCATGTTGGTTTAAATATAAAGCAGTAGGCTTAGACAAATACCTTAATATGCCTTGTTTTTTGGAATTTAATTCAAATAGACTTAGGGTTAAGATGGCACATACGTTATTGAGTATAATGTCTGTAGGATCTTTTTCTGGTCAAGTTAGTTTACAACGTTCTCCTATTTAAAAAGAGTAACTGTGCATTCTGAATAATTCCCCAACTCTAATGTTCTGTTGTCCTTCTGCAAGTCGTTTAGCTTCCATGTTAATTTAACATTAAGTAGTAGTACAAGGGCTTTTTTAAAAGTATTCTTCTTGTGATAAAATATTTGAGATGTTAAACAGATTTGATTTTGTTGACACAACTTGGATACCCAGAGGAAGTTGACCTTAATGACAATATGCGCCTTTGGAAAAGGAGACAGCACAATGATTCAAGTATAATCCCAGCAACAATAACAGTTCAATCAAAAGACAAGGTTTTGCTTCAGGAATAAGCCTATCATACATTCTAAAAAGGTTCATGATTTTTCCAAACTGCTTAATTTTTCTTTTCCTTTTTTCCCCAGTAGATTTAGTCCATACTAGTGTCAAACTGATTCTCTTTCAACTTATTGATTTTCTGGTGCCTGCTGTAGCATGTTGCCCCCCAGTTGGGTCAGTGGTCCAAGAAACTCTTGTCTCGGAGTCAGAATATTGTGTGCTGACGTTGCAGCAGAACATGACCTGCAGGGGTGTTGCAGATGAGATTGTAGACCAGGCTCCTCCCCCCCCCCCCCCGCCCACCACTTCTCAGGGAGAAGTAAATGATCTGATCCTATTTTATAAAGAGCTGGTGAATTCTTCTTGGTGTCTTGAGCCAATATTTATTCATCTACCATAACCTAAAAACAGACTGATTTGCTATTAAAGCTATTTGCAAAATGTTTTTGATATTGGAACACTGACCACAATTCAAAAGAGGAGCTAATTTTACACATATTCCATAAAAGAAATAAAGTATGTCACTGATGAGCCGAGCATTTGTTGCCCACCCTAGTTGCCCTTGCATTTGTTAGGCCATTTTGGAGGGCAGTTATGAGTCAACCAGAATATAGGAGCATAAAATGCTGGAAATCACAAAGGGTCAGGCAGCATCCGTGGGGAGAGAGCAAGCTGATGTTTTGAGTCTAGATATCTCTTTAACAGAGCTCTAGGTGAACAGTCATCTAGACTCGAAACATTAGCTCCTCTCTCTGCCTGACCCTCTGTAATTTCCAACATTTCTTTGTTATCAGTAAGAGTCAACCATATTGCTGTGGGTCTGTAGACAGGACCAGATAAGGACAATAGGTTTCCTTCCCTCATGAACATCAGTGAATAAGATGGATTCTTTTTATCTATCATTTAATGATAGTAATGTTGACTATGAAACTGAGACTAGTTATAGTCCAGATTTATTAATTGATTTTAAATTCCTCCAGCTACTGCAGTGAGAATTCAAACTTGTCCTCATGAAGAAATTAAGCGTCAAAACCTTTGTTACTTTAATATAGAATCTCTACAAGTCCTTCGGCCCAACAAGGCCATGATGACCCTCTGAAGAGTAACCCACCCAGACCCATTCCCCTACCCTATGACCCAACATTTACCCCTGACTATAATACACCTAACCTACATATCCCTGAACACTATGAGCAATTTAGCTTGGCCAATTCACCTAACCTGCACAATCTTTAGATTGTGGGAGAAACCAGAGCACCCGGAAAAACCCACACAGGCACAAGGGAGAATGTGCAAACTCCACACAGACATTCACCCGGGGTGGGAATCAAACCCGGGTCCCTGGCGCTGTGAGACCACAGTGCTAACCACTGAGCCATCGTGCTGAAGAGGGAGGTTATTTTTCTTTTCCATGATGTATAAATATTGTTAAATTGCTAAGAAAGAAATTAAATCTACTTACCCCTCTCCTTTGTTGTCTTTTATGGAGGACAGGTTCCAGAAATGCCAGAACACAATGAATAACCCACCAAGGGTCCTTCTCTTTCATACAGGAGACTTTACAGTAAGCAAGACAAGTTTTAAGAAAAGCGCTGAAAATGTGTTGCTGGAAAAGCGCAGCAGGTCAGGCAGCATCCAAGGAGCAGGAGAATCGACGATTCGGACATGAGCCCCGAAACGTCGATTCTCCTGCTCCTTGGATGCTGCTTGACCTGCGCTTTTCCAGCAACACATTTTCAGCTCTGATCTCCAGCATCTGCAGTCCTCACTTTCTCCTCGAAGTTTTAAGAAAACCCAAGGTTTCACTGAGCTTTCTTGTTCCCAACTAATGTCTATGGATTTTTCTAGCTGGGATTAGCTAGGGATTCAAGTAGAAGGACCTTCCTGGTCATCAAAATGTCTGTGTTCATCATTAGGCAGCACCTTTGACAGTTTTTAATAACCTAACGTTCTTTTTTTTTAACTGGACCTTTTAATACTATTAAGCAGACTAGATAATACAAGGTTAAGAATCAATTTAGAGTTGTGAATGAATTAAACATTTCCACACTGGTTCCCATGTTAATCAAAGATTTCAGTTCTCAATATTAACTTAACACTGGTTCCACCATGACCACTCAGCTCCAGACCTCATCACAGAAAGAAGAATTAAGTGCGATGAATGAAGCAAGGAGGAGTTTTTGCTGATGAGTTCACAGTGCTCAGTTCCATTTGCAGTGAAGGAACGGCAATACTGCTGCAAGTCAGGAACAGTTTCTTTCCCTTTCGACTATGTCCTCACTCCTCATGATTTTGTAACACTTTAGTCAAATCTTTTCTCAGTTTCCTTTATTCCTGGGAAGAAGTTCTTTGCTGATCTATCTGTGCAATTTGGGACCCTATTCCTTGCAAACATACTCATCAGCCTTTTCCACACCCTCCCCTATGCCTTCATATTGTACCAATGGTTTGATGCCCAATCTGGATGCAGTGCTCCAGCTGAGATTGATTTTGTGACCCATTGACATTTCACACAACATTTGTATTTGAATTACATATAATAAAGCCTGGAATGCAGTATGCCTTGTTCACCATTCTATTAACCTACGTTCAATGTCTTAGACACGCCTACACCAATGTCCTTCTGTTCCTGCCCCCACTCCCTTTAGAATTGTGTCCTTCGTTTTGTCACTACGCTTTTCCCTCCAAAATGAATCACTTCATATTTCTCAGCCCTGAACTTCATCTGCCATCTTTTTATCCCATTTCACACACTTATCAGTGAGTGTCCCTTCAAGTTCCAGTATTCTCGTCACAGTTCGTAACGATTGCAAGCTTTCTGTCATCTGCAAAATTTGATTTTTTATTTTATCCTATTCACGAAGGTATAGGTCTGTAATAAATGTCAGGAAAAGCAAGAGTTCCAACACTGCTTCTTGGAGAATCCACTACAAACCACCTGAAAAACAACTGTTCACCATTACTATTTGGTTCCTGTCACTCTGCCAGTTTTGTCTCCATGTTTTTGTTTACCCTTCTATTCCAGAATGTATAACAAGTTTGTTTTTGGAGAAACATAACAAATACCTTTATATCTCTCCTCCTTCAATAACTCTCTCCATTGCCTCAGAGCACCAGCAGGTTTATGAAATCCAGGCAGGCTTCCTATTTTAATTTAACCTGAAATTGTGCGAGTGACTATTTAATTTTATCCTGAACTATTGTTTCTGGAAGTTTTCTCAACTGAAATTAAATGGGCTGGCCTGGAGCTGCTGAGTTTGTCGGGCCATCCTTTTTGTAAACAAGCGTGTAATGTTTGCAATTTTCTGTAGCATCGCCCTTTGATTCTAAGAAGATTGAAAAATGTTTTTTTTCTAGTGTATTTGCAATTTTCACTTTTGTTTCCCTCAAAATCCTTGGATGTATCTGACCCAGTTCTTATGCCTTGTTCAATTTAAGCACAAAGCCCACACATTATGTCCTACTTAACAATTTTAAACCCATTTCATGTTTAACTTACCTCCTCTTTCTCCATGACCTGGGTAACATCTTCTCCCCTTGTATAGACAAATGCAAAGTGTTCAATGAATACATCTTCTGAGCCTTCTACCTCCATGTATAAATCCCTGTCAGTCCCTAATTGGCTTTACTCGTCCTTTTATCTGCCTTTTTGCTATTTATATGCCGATAGAGGGCTGTGACATTAAAAGAAATACCAATCTCCTTTTTGTAACCCGTAGGTTAGTTTTGTCCATCTCTAGTGTCAGGGTGTTAATGGCTTTTGCAACCTTTTCTTTACATGTAATGGAATCTGTTGCTCTCCAATCTCACACAGTATCCTGATAGCCAGCAGATAGATGAGACATCTATTCCGTTATTCTGGACTGGATTTGAACTCATAGAATCTCTACAGTGTGGAAGCAGGCCATGCAGTCCATCAAGTCCACACCACCCTCTGAAGAGCATCCCACCCAGACCCATCTCCCTACCTGTAACCCTGCATTTCCCATGGCCAACCCACATGGCCTGCACATCCCTGAACATGATGGGCAATTTAGCAGGGCCAATCCACCCAACCTGCACATCTTTACACTGTGGGAGTAAACTGGAGCACCCGGAGGAAATCCACGCAGATACGGGGAGAATGTGCAAACTCCATTCAGACAGTCACCTGAGGCTGGAATCAAAGCCAGATCCCTGACACTATGAGGTAGCAGATAACCACTGTGCCTCCCGATAGTCTCAGACAGTGAGAGGTGACTCTCAGCTCTGTCCAATTCTCAAGTTGATTTTTCAGGTGAATGTAGTTCTCATGACTAACAGCTATAATTAATGAAATCATGTATTTCCATTGTATTGAACATTCTTCCATCACTCTGCAGCCAATCAAGTTCTTTTGAAATGTAGTTACAGCTGCAATGTAGGAAACAGCAGTCAATTTATACACAGCAAACCCATTAAAACAGTTTTCATAAAGATAAAAAAAAATGTCTGTTTTAGATCTTGGTTGAAGGACAAATATTAATTCACAAAAGCAGAGAGAACTTTGCTCTTCCAAATAGTGCAATGGGATCTTTGAAAAAAATGCGTGGAGCTGGGTTCTCCATATGAAGTCTTTTCAGAAAGACAATACCTCCAATTCTGACAGTTTTCCTCAGTACTACACACAGTGCTACTCTGGACTTCCTTTTTAAAGTTTCAAGTGTAAGACGTCAACCTGGCCCTTTATGACTCAGAAGCAACAGTGCAACTGACTGAGCCACAGTTGACAATCTGTGGGATGCAGTTTACTGTCCTCCTACACATTGCTATTAATCAGACCAGATAGGAAACAATGCACCACAACAAACCCTGACAAGCAGTTCTTGCATATGTACAAGGGGAGAATTCTAATTAAGATTCTATTCTGCTCTGCATCAGACGTAGGTATAGAATAACAGATTGGCACTGGGCACTACAACTTATGCATCTGTGATAATGATGAGAAAGCTTCTTTGTTGATTTTGACTTTTCCTCTCTTGCTCTCTGCTTTTTTGATCCTTGTGAGAATGCAGTCTTCCTCATCCAATTCCCTGGCTCACCACCCTCTGTTGTGTTCATTACCCCTGCTTGGGAGATGGGCAGTTTATCAGCCAGGAAGGGCAGAGATTCTCCTATTAACAAGGTAGCATGAGTGACAGGTTCTAATAAAATTCATAGACTTAATGAGAGAAAAGTTGTGAGGCAAACATGTTTTGTGTTGCATGATTCATTTTATATGGGGAGTATATGTTTTTACTTTGGCTCACGTTTAAACTTGGATATTGCTACCGTGACATTGATGTGCAGAGAATCTGTGTGTTCAGGTGAAGTTTTCCTGCTAACTGTTTCAAAATGAAGCTACTTAGAATAAACAGGTAAATTCCTCCATTAACAATACAGAGGACAATTCTCTGTGAATAATTTGTGTTCACCTACTCCAATCGTCAATGGCACATTTCTAAACTATAGTCTCTGTTCATAATTTAATTTAAATGCTCCTGTTCTATCTTTCCAGCTATTTATCCAAGTATTTTCCCTTAGCCTGTAGCTGCAGTAACTCACTCCTTCTCAAAATCTCAGCTGAGAATTCCTCACCTCCCTCAAAATCTCTTCCCCCTTTAATAAAATAAATTTGACACCATTTAATAATTGCTTTATTTCATTCTTTGTTGTCCATCCTGTAAGCGTCCTGAGCTCTGACCCATGATATATCAACCCCATTTTGCAATGAAAAAGATGTATTTTATGAAATTTAATTTTAAATTAGTTTTGTATTGACTGTTTTTTAAAGGAAATGTAAGTGAAGTAGGAATCTTTGATTTAATGATTTTTGAATTCATTTATTGTCATGTGCATTTTGTTACAAAAATACATTGAAAAGTGTTGTATAGTGTCACTAATCTCCTGCACCACGATATAACACTTTTCATTACTTTTCTTTTTATTGTATGTAAATGATTTGGGTGATAAAACACAGATAAGTTTTCAACATTTGCTGATAATTCCAAACTTAGAGTAGTGAGGGTAATTCAAACTGACTGCAACAAGCTATTAGACCTACTAACAGAATGGGTTGCAAGTGGCAGAATGGATTTAATAGAGGTGTCAGTGAGATGCTGCGTTTGGAAATATAGACTTAATGGTGCAGTTGTAACTGTGCATGGACAGATAGCCTGGAGGTTTATGTGCATTGATCACTGAAGGTGGCTCAACATATCTGGAAAGAAGCTAACAAAGCATATGGCATCATTGGCTTCCTAACTTGAGATATTGAGTACAAAAGCAGGGAATTTATGCTGGACTTGTCCGAATGCTCTAGTTAAGCTACATTTATCTTATTACATTAAGTTTTGGTCACTGTACTTGAAGGATGCAGTTATCCTTAAGAGGTTGCAGAAACAATTTACCAGCATAGTGCCAAGGATGAGGGATTTAGCTGCAAGTTTACGTTGGAGAAACGGGGGTTGTTATTGTTGGAACAGAGAAGATTGACAAAACAAAAATTGGTAGAACTGTACAAGATTAAGACAGGTTTAGAGAAGTTAGACAAAGAAAAGCTGTTTCTGTGAGCTGATGGCACCAGGATTAGGGGACACAATGAAGGTTTTGGGCAAATAGGGCAGTATGGAGACATTGACTCCTTATCACTAACACTAATGTTTTCAGAGCAAATCCCATGGCCTTTCCTTTCTCCTAAGTAAATGCTTGACGGGTACTGAGATTTTTGAAGGATGGCCAACTATCAATCTCCAAGGAGACCAATTTTAGGTGACCCCAATGTGAAGGATTGGGTATATTCTCAGGCAGTTCCCCTTCAGACACACATCTTCAATTTCCATTAAACAAGGTTAAAAGTGACACCAGATGGGAAATCAATACACAAATAGTTGTGAAAATGTGATATATTCTGCTGCAGAAGGCAAGGGATTCTGAAATTATTAAAGAGTCTTGCTAAAAGTAAGGCAGGTATTTATTTCAGGAACTAGGGCATTGAAGAATGAAGGATTAAATCAGGTCAATTAGTTTTTAAAAAGTAAGCTACCTTGGCTAATGGAATGGTGAAGCAGGCTGAATGGATGACTCTGGTCTCCATGTTTTTTAGCTGGATAACTACTGTCATGGACCGAAGGGGAATGGGTGGTTTTAAATTATGATTGCTTTTCCTGTTTTGAGCCTAAGACAATGAAGTATTGTTTGACTATTATCTTAGGTCGCATATCCAAAGGTGATCCTCAAACTCTAGTTTTCAGATTGTAACTTTTGAAATAAACCCATAGCAAAATCCTTTAAGATGAGATCAAGGGTACGGCTTATTAGCAAATATTCACAATGCAGGGAATGGCTTTGCTACTTCATTCACACACACAAGTGTACAGCGTTGAAAGAGAAAAGGGAAGAAGGACATTGCAATGTATGAATTTCCATTTTTTTTTAGAAAAATCAAAGTTGTTGATACCAGTTGAGATTATTTAGAATCCTGTGATTCAATGTTCAATCAGGAGTGGCTAATCTTGTACTTTCATGGGAATAGGGATATGGATAAATGCAGTCCAATGTACAACAATATTTCTTGTATGCAGAGAATTAATCCTGTTTGGTAGGCCAAATCTGAAATTCTTCCTGGAGTTAAGACAGTTGAGAGGGGGTTAGAGGGTAACCCTTTCATCTGCTAATGCCTTGAACCGCTTTTCTCATGATGTTAGGTCAGCAACTGACTTAGAATTTCTGAACTCAGCGAACTTAAATTTCAGTCATGTGTCAAAAGCAGATATTCCGTGTAGTGATGACCTATCTTGATGGGCTAATTGGAAGGCTGATGATTTTACCTCCCTTGTTGGAGTTGCCATGGTGAGGAGATGGAGTAGCTGTAAAAGCACTGATACTCATTTTGATATAATGGAACTTGATGTTTTCCTTTGTCCAGAGTGGCTGGAAGCATCATCTCTAAGTCCTTGCTTCAGGAAATGTTATCAGCCTTGGCCATTTTGAACTCAGCAAGGTTGTCCATTTTAAAAGAAACAGGATTTATACATGAAAATGTAACAAGAATATAACTGTCTTCAAGATTTCTCTTCATGCCCTCTGGCCATGGCACATGTCAGGAGGGTGATGCCTAGATGCCTACTTGCCTGGATGGGAGCAGCTCCAACAACACTTGAGAAACTTGACACCATCCAGGACAAAGCACCACATCCGCAAACATCCATTCCATCCACCACCGACACTCAGCAGCAGTGTGTACTATCTACAAGGTGTACTGCAGAAATTCACCAAAGATCCTCAGACAACACCTTCCAAACCCACTATTACTTCCATCCAGAAGGACAAGGGCAGCAGATATATAGGACACACCATCTTCAAGTTCCTCTTCAAGCCACTCACTATCCTGACTTGGAAATATATTGCTGTTTCTTCACTGACGCAAGGTCAAAATCCTGGATTACCCTCCCTAATAGCTTTGTGGGTCAACCCATAGCGAGAGCAGTGGTTAAAGAAGGCAGCTCACCACCATCTTGTCAAAAGCAAATAGGGACAGGCAATAACGGTTGGCCAGCCAACGACGCCCATGTCCCACAAATGAATTCAAAAATGTTTTATATGGGCCAAGTTCAAAAACAGTTTTTTTTTAAATTTGTTCATGAGATGTGGTCTTCACTGACTGGGCCAACCTTTATTGTCTGTCACTTGTCACCCATGAGAGGGTGGTGGTGAGCTGCCTTACTGAACTGTGCAGTCTATGTGCTGTATGTTGCGAGGAAGCTGCAGCATTTTGGCCCAGTGATCCAGTTCAGGCAGACAGAATTAAAATGTTGTTTTCATAGGATAATAATGATCCCACATGAAATGATTTTGTGACAACCTCAACTGAACGTCTTGTGGACATAGGACAAATCTTTCCCTTAATTGAACACTGTTGATCAACTTCATTGAAATGCAAGCATGCATGTCTTAGGAAGAGGAGAAGGCCAACAGTACATTGCACTTCATTGAAGACCACAGCTGATCAAATTATTACCAGACATCAGGTTGCGAATGAGTTCCACTCTGGAGTCTGTTCGCAAGTGATTTTATACACAAGTCAGAGCACAATTGAGGATAATATAAAGGATAAGAACAGAAACTACACATATTCCAAGCCAAAAGGTCGAGAAGCAGTCAATTGTAGGGACAGGAAATGATTCGTATGAAAAGTTTTCAAAATTACATCCCTGTGTAAGATTGCGTCTATATGTATGAGCATTTGTAAGTTTGGTAAGTCAAGAGGCCCTTGTATTCTGTGTTTCTGCTGACACTCACTAACCTTATTTATTTAAAGTCTAACTATTTCTGCCTTAGGATTGGCTAGTAACGACGGCTCGATGGAAATAAGGATTAGCAAAAAATTGTACCTATGCCATGGTACTACTGAACGTTCAAAATTGTCAATTATTCTCATTCCTAGTACCAACACTCTTTCCTCAATGAACACACATTTTCTCCCCACTTTTATTCAACATGAAGTTTTTGTGCAAGTCCTGAGGAAGTGTGTAAACAGAAAATACTGAAAACACTGAGCAGGTTTGGTGAAACCTACGGGAGCATACGGGTTAATATTTAAGGCTGATGACACTTCATCACAAAAGGAAAAAAGTAATCATCAAATAATTCAAATGCAAAAGTGTTGCCAGAGTAAAAGGTGAGGGGTGGGGGTAATGATCAAAGCAAGGTTTGCATCAGGGGTGAAGTTCGAAATGAGAACGGGAATGATGGGCAAACACAACAGGTGTTGTTAATGGGCCAATACATAGCCAAAGGATGGACTCTGGAGAAGTAAAGTTGTAACAGTGGAATGATTACTAGTATCTGCTACCTGACAGAATGAGGCAGTGGTGATGAGCTTCAGAATTTAATGTCAAGACTGCAGGCTGTAAAGTCCCCAATCAAAATATAAGTTTGTTTCTATAATCAGTGCCCCTTCACCTAAATGACACCTGCTCACATTGTTATGTGCAACAATCTCATAAATGCACTCAAAATCAGCCTGTTTGCACCATCAATGTGCACAGTAACGACCGTCTGTTTGCTAGGTCAAAAATCTAATTTAGTCGACTCATACGGAATATTAAATGTGTATAGCTATGTCTGTTTCAACTTGAATGATTGCTGCACCAAGGCGGAGTTCAACATCAAAAGAGGTTCAACCACTTGGATGTTGTTCCCATCATTTCTTAATTCCAGGTGTATAATAATGTGAGACAGTGCTGAATACTTTAGAAGTGTTTGTTTTGTGTACCTTCCCCCTTGATGAGATAGGGCGAAAGCCTTTGCTGCGAAGATTTCTGTTCACCATTCTTGAGGTTAGTAAGCAATCAAAAAAACCGACAATTTGAAACCAGTGGCAGTACCTCTGGGAAAAGTACTGAGTAGAAAATTACCATTCCAGATCATTCTGCAGCCATACTAAATAGGTATCTTGTGTCATCACGTTGGCATGTTATAATGTGATGAAAAGGTGGTCCTTAAAATTGGGAAACTGATCACCATATTAAAAATGTCAATTCAATTATTCAGTTCATTAGGTTGTAATAAAATGTTTGTTTCCAAAACTGCAGCCAATCATTAGGATTTTGACTAATTTTGTTTGTCAGGGTAGATTTTAATGCAGCAACTGGGATCAATTGTAGACAGTCTGCTGGAAAATATGATACGTTCCCACTTGTGAAGATTGGACAGTTGCAGCACATTCTCATCCACTCTGCACCCTGTGTGTTTGGGGAATATGAGATCAGTGGTCTCAGTAGGAGTCACAGTCCCTCAGTGAGGACAGGGAGAGGAGGAGAATGAGAAGAGGGAGAAGGAAAGAAGCTCACGTGGAGAAGCCACCTGGAAGGGTTGATACTACTCCAATGGCACCAGTGAAGGGGCACAATAGTTGAGCCTCGGAGTCATCTTAAAAAGTAGTTTGCAAGAGGATCTGAATGTGCCTTTTGACAAAGTCGGAGCCACACTGCTGGAGGAGACTTGGGCTTAGCATGTCAACAGTAACATCTCTTTATCACATACTGGCTGTGGCGATAGGTTCTAACTATGTGAGGAAGGCAGCATCCAATGCAAGTGGATCTCGAGATGATTGTGGCCCACAATTCCCATTGCATGTGGCTTTTTTTCAGGCTACCTGTTGAGTCACCAGCTTTCAACCCATCAGGTTTCCGACAGATGTTTGAACGAGCTGAACAATTCCTGGAGTTCACAATGAATCACAATAGCCAGGAGGTTTGCTGTAGTGTCAAGTTAGTCAAAGGATCACAGGGTTATTGACTGCACCCAGGTCAGCATGAAAATGTTGGCAGACCAGCCCTACATATTCATTAACATAAGGCTATCATCTATGAATGCTCAACTAGGGTGTCACCACCAACAATGAACATTGTATGTACATGCCAGAAGGCAGCCATGGTTCATATAACTTGAGGAACCTTTGGATGTCAGAGTTGATGTTTTAGAAAGATAGCTGTTAGAAAATGAGGGCTATCATTTTAAGGAATAACTCATGACACCTGTCAACAGAAGTTGAGCAAAGGCACCTTGACAGCCACAGCACAAAGAGGGTTATCATTGAGTAGACTGTAAGTCTGAGGTTTTGATGCCTCAGCAAATCAGAAGAAGCTATGCATTATGATCCAAAGTAGACAAGGAGGAGGCTGGAAGAGCACAGCAAGCCAGGCAACATGAAGAGGTGGAGAAGTCCACATTTTGGGTAAATGGTGGTGAGGGTAGGTGGAGCTGCACATTAAGTTGGGGGGGGGGGCGGGGAAGGGTAATGGGTGGAGAAAGGGGCAGAATGGTGAGGTAGTGATAGGTGAATACAGGTGATGGGTATAAAATGGTTGATCAATGGGAGGAATGAATTCGGTCGGTAGCTGGAAGGAAAGTCAATAGGTGGAGTGGAAGGAGGAGGTGGGTCTGGAACAGGAGTCGGGGCCTGGGTAGGAAGGTTATTTGACATTGAGTTCTCCAATGTTAAGTCCTCTGGGCTGTAGGTTGCCTAGGCGGGAGATAAGGAGCATTACAAGACCATAAGACATAGGAGCAGAAGTTAGGCTATTCAGTCATCGAGTCTGGTGCACTGAGAACAACCTAGCTCTCAATGCCAGCAAAACCAAGGAACACATTATTGACTTTCGGTGGGATGTTACTCATTCTCCTCCTACACATTAACAGCACAGAGGTGGAACGAGTGGAGAGTTTCAAGCTCCTGGGAGTGGTCATCCACAACAAGCTTTCTTGGACTCTTCATGTGGATGCACTGGTAACAAAGGCCCAACAACGTCTCTTCTTCCTCAGGCAGCTGAGGAAATTTGGCACGACGGCGAATATCCTTACCAACTTTTATAGATGCGCCATCGACAGCATTCTGCCTGGATATATCACAACCTGGTATGGCAACTGTACCACTCAAGTGAGTGGTGAACTCGGCCCAGACAATCACAAAGGCCAACCTCCCATCTATAGAATCCATCTAGCAGGCCCATTGTCAAGGAAAGGCCACCAGCATTCTCATCCCACCCTGGCAATCTTTTTCTCCAACTTCTACCATCGGGGAGAAGGTACAGAAACCTGAACACATGTACCAGCCGGTTTTAAAACAGTTTCTACTTAACTGTTGTTAAAATACTGAATGGACTCAAACTCTTAACATTTGTTTGTACCTGTGATTTTGTTTTTGCCACTATTTACCTATTATTTACTTATCTGTGCTATTTAACTCGGTGATCTGCCTGTATTGCTTGCAAGACAAAGTTTTTCACTGAGCCTCGGTGCACATGACAATAAACTCAATTCAATTCTGCTCCGCTATTCAATCGTGGCTTATCATGCTTCAGGCAGACTCCCCCTGCTGGTATTTGTGTGCAGCGCTCTTTGCACAACCTAGAGAGAGAGGGACATCCGAGAGGAAGAACAGCCAGATTGAATTTGTTGAATGAGATCTTCTGAGACCATGGACATGCTACTGCATGGAGTGATGGAGAGATTTGATGACCATCACAAGACATTAATAATAAAGGTATTGAGTGCACACATGGTGTGTCTCTCTGGAAGAGCCAGTCTATATTTCTGCCATGCAATTTCCACTGATGATGATTTCTCATTGTAATAACTGGATCAATGTATCATCCCTGTAAGTGTCATGGCTCACCCACACCTAACAATCCACATGCACTTTATCTGCCGTCTCTTTGTCCAAGCGAGGGTAAACCACTGAATCCAAAGATGATGTGTGTGTGACAAAAATCCGGAAAGAGTGATCTAAGTCTGTCCATGTCAGATTTAGAATATTTAAAAAATACCATTTGAAAAAAAATCAATGTCAACAGTAAAAGTGAAATATTTGTGAAAATCAAGGTTTGTGCAAAGATTTGTAGCTCAGGTGCTGTTATGGGTATGTTCACCGGGCTGGGAAGTTGGTTTGCAGATGTTTTGTCCATTTTCTAGGTGACATCCTCGGTGCTGTGGAGCCTTCTGTGAAGTGTTGCTGTATTGTGTCCGTTGGAATTTATTTGGTTTTGTGCCTGCTGCTTCCAGTTTGTGAAAATCCACAGAAGTTGCTAATGTCTTTGAGGGAAGGAAGCCCCTTGTTCTTACTCAGCCTGTCCTATATGTGACTCCAGTTACACCTTTAATGTCATTCACCACCAAAACCATCCTTGTAGTGAACAGATACATGTTCATGCTTGGGTCTCTAAAATTAAATTAAAAGCAAAATTAATGGAAGAAATCAAACGGATATTTGTAATTGCTGAGGCCACAGAAGGGTTTCAGTTTGACAAATTGCTTTTTGTTTTTCTATATTGAGACATATTGGTTATAAGAAAGCAGTTCAGGGATGTATTGAAGAGTGCTACTAAAAGTTAGGAAGGAAACCTAAATGAGGTAACTCTAATGTTATTGACTGCAAGACACTAAGCTTGGATTTCACAAGCCTATACTGGTGAAGCTAGTTTTGGAATATTGCAATCAGTTCTAGTCTCCTTGTTATAGGAAGGATGTTGTAAACTTGAAAAGGTTCAGAAAAGATTTACAAGGATGGTGCCAGGGTTGGAGGGCTTGAGCTGTTGGGAGAGGCTGAATAGGTGGGGGCTATTTTCCTTGGAGTGTTAGAAGCTGAGGGGTGACATTATCAAAGTTTATAAAGGGACAACCTTTTCATGTAGAGGGTGGTGAATGTATGCAATGAACTGCCAGAGGAAGTGGTGAAGGCTGGTACAATTACAGCATTTAAAAGGCACCTGGATGGGTATATGAGTTGGAAGGGTTTAGTGGGATATGGACCAAATGCTGGCAAAATGGGAGTAGATTAATTTAGTGTATCTGGTTGGCATGGACAAGTTGGACCGATGGGTCTGCTTCCATGCTGTACATCTCTATAACACTATAGAGTGTAAGAGGATTGCAAATACAGTGGAGAACAGCAATCTTCATTTTTTGAATGAATTAGAAAGTTGACAAAATCATAAATATTTTACTAAAGAGAAAACAAGGAGCAAAAAGAACAAATGGAATGACACTGGACATTTCGGGGGAAAATTCAGTAGAGTACTCAGCTTGCTTTATTGTAGCATTGTTTTAAACAAGGAGACAAATATGGGCCAAGTTATTACAAACCAGTTATTCCAACCTCAGTGGTGGCAATAATTACTGGAAAATATTTTCAGTTCTAATTCCAGTTGATATTTATGGGTTTTTATCTAAACTCTAGATGAAATAATTTTAGCTGGATCCACTTTGGGCTTCGAGTCTCTATTTCTCTGGGTAACTTTCATTTTGTTGTTTGCAATGGTTGTTGCATGTCATCACTGGCAAGGTAAAGTAAAAATAAGGTCGTCATTGTCTTACCTAACCGTAGGCTGATCTCTCCTTAGAGAAAGACATGACAGGTGGTGGTTTAACCTGAGGGTCACCGTACCTCAGGCGAAGGGGAGAAATTGAGAAGGCAAGTTCTTCATGGTAGCCTCAGCTGGTGTGGGAATTGAACCCACACAGTTGGCATCACTCTGCATAACTAACCAGCTATCCAGCCATTAAATTGACATTTTCATCTTTTTTTTGCACTATGATCCCTCAAAAGATGCAGAAGAGACTTCAGTATTATTAGAACTCTCAGCAAAGAGTGTTGTAAGATCCAGTCCCTCTTCATCTATCAGATTGTCGATCTCTGTGATCTCTTCCACTTTTTCCTGAAAGGACCAAATTGTAGCTGATAACTATAATCCCAAATGTGCGTCCTATTTCTACTATTTCAAGCCCTTCTTCAGTAAGAGATGAAAAATATCTCCCATGGTCCTCAAAGATATTTCATCGAGAAAGTCTGATTTCCTTGAAGTTGACCAAGTCAACTGCAGTCTCTGCTCTAGCTGGTGAGTAAAACAATTCATAGTTCCACATTTTTAATAAAACAAAAAATGAGGCTGATTCATAATGACTGACAGGGTGTCAATAATCTCCCATTCATTGCAACTAAGAATTAATTATATCTGACCTTGTGCTGTTAATGTTACTCCTCCTGTACCTTGCAATTTAACAGAAGACTTTTGGAAAAATTGAGACTGTTTTCAACCACAGTGATATAGCTGAAAGAATGGAAATGCTTGCCCCTTTATTCAATTTTTTTCTTTCCATTTCTTGATTTAATTTAATTTGTTGTTGCCACAGTACCTAGGTACAGTGAAACCTTTTGTATGCAGTATAGGCAGATCATACAACACAAAGTGCATTAGGATCATAGAACAGAGTGAGGACAACAATGTTATGGCTGCGGAGGTGTACAAGGAGCAAGATCAATATTTAAATTTAAAATTTGGGAGGTCCATTCAGACGGTTGGTAACAGTGGGAAAGAAGCCATTCTTGAATCTGTTGGCACGTCTGTTTAAGCTTTTATATATTCTACTCGATGGAAGAGACTTTAACCAGGCTGGGAGGGATATTTGATAATGTTGGCTGTCTTTCTGAGGCAGTGAGAAGTGTAGATGGAGTTAATGGATGTTCTTATTGTATGTGCATGATGAAAGTGGCTTCGGGTTCACCTCAAGAGTACCTAGTATTTGTACAAATCCAGATTGAATTGGTCTATTTTCAAAACTTTGTATCTCAGATGAAAAGGTCCGATTGTTGCCTTGACAAATGTCTTGAACAGTTCCTTTCCTATGACATTCATGGCACTTAATGTTGGTGGCTGGATAGGATTGGACTAACAGGAAGCTTTCCTGCCACAAGAGAAAGACTGGCAGGAGTGGTGTACCCCCTTTCCATTGTGTCTATGTATTACTAGCACATTGTCAGCCCTCTGATTAGGAAATTAGAAGTTTGAAGATGAAACAAATTGAGGAGAAAGATGAAAGCTGCAGACTTCAGGAACGGTCAGGTGGGTAGAACAATGACAAATGGAGTTCAGTCCAGACAAGTGTGAGATAATGCATATGGGGAAAGTTAGGAAGCCCAGGGAATACACAATATGCAGAAGGATACTGAGAATTATTGGGGAACAGAAGGAGGTTACAGTGCATCTACACACAACATGAAGGTAGTTGGACAGATAGATAAGGTGGGAAAGAAAGCATAGAATATAGGAGCAGGAAGGTTCTGCTCAAACCTCAACAGCTGGAGTACCACCTGCCTGTGTTTACTACATAATGAAAAAGAGGGGAAATGTAGCTAAATTACCAAGACCATGCCTTGGCTGGAGAACCTCAGTTACAAAGCATGTTTGGATCGCTAAGAGGTCTTTTCTTTGGAATGAAGATGGCTAAGGGGAGCCCTAACTAAAGTGTTTAAAATTAGGATGGGTCTGGGTAAATTATGAGAGATATAGATTTAAAAGGGCACACTCCCCTTTATAAGTACATCAAATGGATGTAGGAGAAGAAGAAGGAATTGGAGAGGTGTTTTAAGGTAGTTTTTAAATGCATGTTGAGGATCTTGAATTCACTGCTCAAAAGAATGTTTGAGCTTGAAACCTACATGATATTTAAAACATGAGTTGGCTATGCCTGTGAAATGTCATAATCTGCAAAGTTACAAACCCCAAGTGATGGAAAGTGGGATTCAACTTTGTCAACTTGTATGGACACATTGAGCAACTGGCCTGCTTCCACACGATAAGATTCCGCACTATAAGGTTGAGTATACTCGAATTGAGTATACTTGGATTGAGGCTGGCAGTACTGTACTGTTTGAACAACAGCAGCAATCATTGCGTTTGATTATGTGACAGAATCAATGATCCAGTGTTTATATAAATCCCTTTTATTAAGCAGAAGTAAACATCACAGCAGGTTTAAAGCCTTGCTTCCTAGGCTTTCCTATCTCCATGACACAATGCATGGGAAGCCAAGAGAGAGAGGAAAAATTTCCATTTGACTCATACCTATTCCATTATTTAAATTATTTGTGACTGAACTGATGCACAATCTGATTTTCACATGATTTGACTGTTTTTATTAGATTTAATCACAAAAGACTGCTTTCATTGGAAACATGGGGCTTAAAAATGTTACAAACATCACTGCAGCCACACGTCAGTCTGATAAACATTGTTCCTCCCTCCATTACTCTGACATGCTGCCTCTCTCTTTTCTCGATGGCTTCTTAATTCCCTCTTGTTAGCTGTGCCCTAGGTCTCCCGTGTTCTGTGTCTATTGCTCATTATCTCCTCTCCTACGAGATAATGTGCCGCATTTGATAAAAAATTACAAATTTTAAAGGCTACTATTTAAGAAAGAGCAAGGGGCAGAATATTGCACTGATGTTCCGTGTATTGGTGCATTTGACAGATATGTAAAAGTTTTGTGTATAAAGTTTATCCAAAGCTTTTAAAGTGAGAGTGGGATTGAGTGCCTATCCATTTTAGACCCCTTCTCTTATCCTTTATGCAATAGATTGCAAAATTCAGTGTGTGGGACTGGTGGCAAATTAAAAAAAAGTCTTTTTGGGAGCCTTGCTTTCATTTCTATTGAGAACTGGCTTCATTTGTGTTTCATTGCCACACTGTTTTCACTGATGTCAATACGAGTGCTGCAGTTGGAGATAATGTCTATGGAGTTATTTTACTGTGAAAATATAAGTTCAGCAAACTAATTAACTCGAGCGGGCTAACAACATTCTTGACTTCAATCAACACCTACTTATTGGCCAAGTTGAAAGCCGTATCAACAGCAGTTACAAAGAGTGGGTTTTACATGTCACTCCATTTGTTTTCAGCAGAAGCCTTCTCAATTATGATCAATAATCTCTTGGCCTGGTCCATTCCTCTCTTCTCACTTACACCATTACTATCTAGTCAAGAGATCAATCCTGGCTCAATGAAGAGCACAGGAGAGCATGCCCATGTAGCACTTAAGAATAGGCTACCAACTTAGTGCGACTGTAAAATCGTACTACTTACATGCCAAGTAATAGAACCAGCATACAAAGAACAATGTGATCACATGACCAACTGATCCAATCAAGGATATGTATTCCTGTCATGTCTAGTTGTGAATGGCAGCAGACAATTAAATAGCCACTCCAAAGAGGAGCCGTAACACAGATGGTATGGGAGCTCATTACACAAAAGACAAAGCTGAAACATTTGCAGACATTTTGAGCCAAAAGTGCCCAATAATGTCAGTTTCTTCCTGATGTCTCCAGCATCACAGATGGTGGTTTTTAGCTAGCTAATTTCAGTCAAAGGGATTTCATGAAACAGTTGAGCTAGTGTGGAAAATGTCGGGTGGGGGAGGGTATTTGATTCTCAGGGGAATGTAGCACAAACGGCCAAGCTTCTGATATTGAGACTGTAATTCTTCAGCCTCCACCACCTCCTCTGGCAGCTCATTCCATTCACGCATCCCCCTCTGTGTGAAAAGGTTGTCCTTTAGGTCCCTTTTATATCTTTTCCCTCTCACTCTAAACCTATGTCCTCTAGTTCTGGACTTCCCCACCCCAGGGATAAGTCCTTGTCTATTTATCCTATCCATTCCCCTCATGATTTTATAAATCTCTATAAGGTCACCTCTCAGCCTCTGACGCCCCAGGGAAAACAGCCCCAGCCTATTCAGCCTCTCCCTGTAGCTCAAATCCTCCAACCTTGGCAACACCCTTGTAAATCTTTTCTGAATCCTTTCAAGTTTCACAATGTCCTTTCGATAGGAAGGAGACCAGAATTGCACACACTATTCCAAAAGTGGTCTAACCAATATCCTGTACAGTTGCAACATGACCTCTCAACTCCTACACTCTGTGCTCTGACCAATGAAGGAAAGTATACCAAATGCAACAAGATCCATTTAGAGAGTGGGAATTTAATGGCACATAACTCATCTGACACCCAAATATCTGTCCGTCACTCAAATATCTGTCCCCACCCAGAAGATTTAAGTCAGGAGTGTGATGTAAGTAATTAGATTAGATTACTTATAGTGTGGAAACAGGCCCTTTGGCCCAGCAAGCCCCCACCGACCCACCCAGACCCATTCCCCTACGTTTTCTCCTTCACCTAACACTTTAGCACAATTTAGCACGGCCAATTCACCTAACCTGCACATTTTTGGACTGTGGGAGGAAACCGGAGCACCCGGAGGAAACCCATGCAGACACAGGCAAATGTGCAAACTCCACACAGATAATTGCCTGAGGTGGGAATTGAGCCACTTGCCTGGCTGAGTGCAGCTCCAGCAACACTCAAAGCTAAAACCGTCCAGGATGAAAGAAGTTCTCTTGGTCTTGCAGAGTCATACAGTATGGAAATAGAGCCTTCAATCCAACCAGTCCATGCCAACCATGTTCCCAAACTGAACTAGTCCCATCTGCATGTGCTTGGCCCATATTCCTCCATTCATTTCCTATTCATATACTTGTCTAAATGTCTTTTAAATGTTGGAAGTATACCCCATCCGCCACTTCCTCTGGCAGGTCATTCCACACATGAGCGACTCTATCTGTAAAAAAAAAAAAAAGTTGCCCCTCATGATCTTTTTAAATCTTTCTACTGGCACCTTAAAAATATGCCACCTAGCTTTGAACTCCGCCACCCTAGGTCAACATGTCATCCATCACCTTAAACATTTTCTCCTTAAACTACTAATGTTCAGTAGCAGCAGTGGGTACCATCTACAAGATGAACTGCAGTGCCTCACCAAGGATCCTATGGTAGCACCTTCCAAACCTGTGAAAGCACATGCCTGGTCACACAAAAACAAGTGATGCAAGTTCCCCTCCAAGCCACACACTGTCTTGCCTTGGAACTATATTGTTGTTTCTTCACTGTCATGGGCTCAAAGGGGTGGAACTTCCTTTTTTAAATGCACAATGGGAATTAACAAAAATAGGATTTTGGAATATTGGGTGTTGAGCAAATCATGTCAGGTTCACAAATTAAAGCGATGTTCACAGAGAATTTTACAGCTGGGAAAATCCTCTATTAAGAAGAGCAGACAATTGTAACACATTGGAATTTTCTTCAGTGATCACTGTACAACAGGCATGTGTCAGAATATTGAGTAGGGAGTGCTGAATAATGGGAGCACATAACACTGTATGAGCTGCTTTGGCTATGTAAGGTCCTGTAGACATCAGAATACTGGTTGTAGTGCAGAAGCACATAGTGAGAGCTTAGGAGAATGCTCATGTCATGTGTTGCCAACAGTAGATTTCAAAATGTTGGCCAACCTTAGATCCAGAAGAATACAAATGAGGAATGAAAATTGGATATACGTGTGTGTGTGTGTGTGTGTAATCATCTGTCTCTTTTTGCAGCCTCCCAACAGTCAATCAGTTCACTTGAATAAGGAAAATATATGATAATTGGACTGTCTCTAATAAGATCTTATACAGTATCTCAATGTACTCACCATCTCTTTATGCATGTCTTGTGTTTGATGTTAGAACCATTTAAATAATAACTATCCCACTTGTGCATGGTAAGAAATAGAAAGGTGGGATGCTAGTGTATGAACGTTTTGATTTTATTCATCACTGCTCCTTTATCCAATGGTTATAATAAGCAGCTTAGATAAAGAAAGAACGAGCTTGTATTTAAAGAAGATTTGGGACTTAGTATCTGATTTCATACAGACAGATGACCCAATGCAAATGCTCTGTGTTTTATCCCACAATTAGACAAATGACTAGTTAGTCTCTTTTCATGGTTGTGGTTCATGAACATGAAGAGAAGGAATTTCTGTCCGAAGTTAGTGCGTCTGGGAATTCTTTGCCCCAGCAGGCTGTCAAGGCTGAGTTGTGAATTATATCTGAGGCTGACATAGAGCAATTTTTGATCAATAAGGGAATCAAGGGGAAAAGGCAGGAAAATGGAATTGAGTATTGAGATTAGCCATGATTCCATTGAATGGTGGAGCAGAATAAATGGGCTGAATGGCCTTTTTCTGCTCCTATATCTTATGCTGCAATGGTGTCATAAATGTTAACCAGGATACAAGGACAATACTTCCTCATAGAGTCTAGGGGAAAATTTTGCACACATGTGAATAAGCAAATCAGCTCTTGTTCTAGATTTTTTGGCATATTCTCAGACGGCTAACAGCTAGCAAGGTTTCTCACCGTATCACTGAAAGATTTGTAGGAACTCACCCTCACTCTGGTGGGCAGCCCTAAACAACCTGAGGAGCATTCATTGGCTGGTGATGGGCCTCCATCACTCATTTTGGGAGGACGTCCTGCTTTCATGGATCTTGGATCTCTCTGTTCATGTATTTTTGCTTCTAGCAATGCCACCAGAAGCAGAGGGCTGCATCCCACTGGGAGGTGATGGGGACAGTGGCAGGTTGGAAATGGGGGCACTTGGGGAGTGGCCAAATCCTAAGGGAGACCCTCTCTGTTTTCAAAAGGGGATGGGGGCCCATGAAGAAGACCCTTTCCTGTTTTTCACACAAGGTCCAATGTGGCTAAATTGCCGAGAATTCCCCACACAACCTCTCCAGCCTTTGCAGGATTCCCTGTTATATAAAGGACTCGTTTTGTCAGGATTGATGCTCAACAATGCATTGAACTCCAACCAATCTGATGGTAGAGAGTCAGAGTCTGGCTTGAGATCTTGATGGGGTCAGACATGTTATCTCTGATTCCTGTTAATCTTAGTAATTATGTTTAACTAGACAATGTAACTTACACCTGTTGCAATAAACTAGATCTTAGTGTTAAGCCAAATGTCTCTTCTTGCTGGGACTCACTGGTTCATAGTTCACCATTGTTAATACAAAGAACAAAGAAAATTACAGCACAAGAACAGACCCTTCGGCCCTCCAAGCCTACGCTGATCCAGATCCTCTATCTAACCCTTTTGCCTATTTTCTGAGGATCTGTATCCCTCTGCTCCTTGCCCATTCAGGTATCTGGACAGATACATCTTAACTGACACTATCATGTCTGCCTCTACTACCTCCATTGGCAATGTGTTCCAGGCACCCACCACCCTTTGTGAAAAGAACTTTCCACACATACTTACCTTAAACTTTTCCACTCTCACCTTGAACTCATGACCCCTAGTAATTGAGTCCTCCGCTCTGAGAAAAAGCTTCTTGCTCTCTATCCTGTCTATAATGAAACAGATCGTTAGAGCTAGTAGGTGAGCTGATGGCCTAGTGGTATTATCACTGGACTGTTAATCCAGAGACCCAGGTAATGTTCTGATGATCTGCATTTGAAACCTGCTATAGCAGATGGGAGATTTTGAATTTTAAAAAAATTAATAAAGAGTGTAATAATGACAATGAAACCATTGTCAAATAAACTAATGTCCATTAGGGAAGGAAACTGCCATCCTCACCTGGTCTGGCCTACATATGACTCCAGACCCACAGCAAAGTGGTTGACTCTTAACTTTCTTCTGGGGCAATACATATTCATTGCACCAGTGCTGCTTTTATCCCATGAATGATTTATTTTTAAAACATGTTGTAGAAAGGAAGATTAGAAGTAGCAACCAAACCCTCCACAGCACATAAAATTACCACTTCCTGCTAACTGAAAAATTGTAAATGGGGCAGGAAATGGCCACATTAGGACTGCCATGGGTCTCACCCCACCTCAGGCCACTTGTGAAATCATGGCAAATTCAGGGGTGGGAGACTAAGTGCCTGAAGTGTGATCTAGAAAATTTTAACAGGTCACTAGGAACCTTACCCATCAGGGAACCGTAAAACTCTGTCCTAATTTCTTTGTAACTATGCAACACTCCCATTTAGTGTTTTACTGGCATGTCAGTCTAGATTATGTATTTGAGTCCTAGAGTTGGCTTTGAACCCATAACCTTCCGGCTCAGAGATAGAGGCAGTACCATTGAATGAAAGCGGCTGCAAAACATGAAAAATTGAATCACAAAAACAATACATTGTGTGCAGACATATTTTTATTATTGGGGGTCCAGACCTGTGCATCTTTACTAAACAAAAGCAGCAGCACTAAATTACCTGCCAGCTCAAAAATTCCAAATAATGAACACGTTAGAAGGTGTTGTTAAAAAGGGAGGGAATAAGAAATTCAGGGCTGGAGAATAATGAGACATGCATGTGTTCCCTGTGCTGATAGAAGAACTAATTATCCCAGTTATCATTGTTTATTGACTCGAGGACAAGTACAGGATCTAGGTATTGCATTAGTCATAAAATGTACCTACCCTGGAGGCATACTGAAGGGTAAGGACCATTTGGCAGGAATGTTAATACCCTTTGGTTATTGAATCAGTAAAGAACATATTGTGCCCTGCTTTGTAAAGCACTTGCCAAGTCAAAGTTTTGATGGTGCAACTTAAATGAAAGGGATTGAACTATATAAATTTAGCATACAAATTAAAACAGTTTATTCACATTTAGCATTTTAATTAATTTGGACCTTTTATAAAGCAGTTTCTAAGTGACTACAGTGTTTTCATTGAAAACATAAAAAAGATTGCCGACTGTGTCTGACACACTTGAAAGCATTACATATAAGACTCAGTAATGCTTGCACATGATTTGGACAAAATGTCATATTGATATAAAGCAGCCAGTGAATTATAATTAAATGGAGAGGTGTCAATCGTTAAACACGAACATTAATTTGAAAGAAAATCTCCTATTTCTTGTATTATTTTACTACTTAAAAGGCAGTGCCAACACAACTGTCAGTCTGTAATATCAGGCTGCCTCAACAATAAGCGTCTAATTAATCTCGTGCCAATTTATAGCAATTCGAAACAGAACTGAACTATTATGCTCTTCCTAACAGCAGAGTAATGAATTGTGTAGTATGATGTTTGATAATGACAGATACACCTTATCCTCTGACTTACCATGAGCAATGCCACTCAAACAGTATTAATAATTAACTAAAAAATGGCTGTTGTGTTCCAGTGTGTACCGTAACTCCCACAGATATAATGCTATAATGAGTCAGAGATGGCAATTATACTGTTTTTTTTTTGCACTCGGGTGGAAGTTAGAAGTCAAGGAATACTGTCCAAATCTACTCCCAATCAAGTAGAAAATAAACTGCACTCATCAATTTTTTTTTCAGCAGTCTCATTTGTAAATCAGCACAACTGTCAGTAATTAACTTTAGCTGTGATGTATGGGCTTTGCTGCTATTCATCCTAACATCACCTCAGCCTCATCCAGATTTTAATGTTCAATATTCAGGGCAAAAATTCACCTTGTGGGTTTTCTTCTGCTGGCTTATAACTGACTATTGCTGCAATGGTGCACTTTCCAGGGGAGGCATCAGTACAATTAAAACCCATCATAGTGAAATATCCTGAAGAAAAGCTGTAGAACTTTTCATTAGAATCTGGCTTAGCTTTGACCATCCATTCTTATCCCATATCCCAGACGTGAAGGACAGTCTTCTGTCACATGCCATTCTTCAACTGTACCTTGTGCTAAAATTGTATGTGGGCAGATTCTGATGGCACTCAGCCAATACAATTTGCTGCTTTGCAGTCTGTTATAGTTGGACTAAAAATTCATAAAAGATAGAGCTGCTAATCTGTTTCCCTTCAAGAGGTTTGTTCGACCAGGTGTTAAATACAATAGTCTCTAAGAGAGCTTACTTCAGCCAGGAACAGGGGATGGGAGGGAGGAATGTTCCATTCCACTGTCATGTCTTTATTATGATGTATCAGAGTTTGATTGGCATTGTTTCATAAGTTCCATCTGGCCACAATAATTGCAAAATTGATGAGTAGAAAAGTGACAGAGAAACTAATTTGGCCATTGATTGTTGCATGCAAAATGATAGACATGATCGATTTACAGCTAAGGACTGGCTCTCCTGGAGGTCTCTGGACACAAGATATAACATAGCAGGATATTGAAGGAAAGGATGCACACTTTACGATGGCTTAGCACTAACTGTTCATGCAAGGGCATAATTCTTGAGCATAACATTGGAAAAAAGCACCAGACTCAGTGCTCCGGGAATAGTGCTACTTGCTTTAATAAAGCCCGCAAGACATTTGAGTAAAGCATCTTCAGAAGCAGTTGTTGATTCATTTCAAGATTGTGTTTGGACGTATCTCTGTATCATGGACCTGGATAAAGCTACCATCAAGGCAGCAACCAAGGAGCAGGAAAACTTTTATCTCTCCACCCTGCAGGCTCCCTGCCTCTATTCCTGATTAAGGGCTTTTGCCCAAAACCTCGATTTTCCTGCTCCTTTGGTGCTGCCTGACCTGCTGTGTTTTTCCAGGTAAAAACAAGGACTGCAGATGCTGGAAACCAGAGTCTAGATCAGAGTGGTGCTAGAAAAGCACAGCAGGTCAGGCAGCATCTGAGGAGCAGGAAAATCGACGTTTTGGGCAAAAGCCCTTCATCAGGAATAGAGGCAGGGTGCCTGCAGAGTCGAGAGATAAAATGCTTTGTGCTTTTCCATCACCACTCTAATCCAGACTCGGGTTTCCAGCATCTGCAGTCCTCGTTTTAACCTAAAGCTACCATCAAGACAGGCCCTAATGATTTTCTTGTCGGGTACTAGGTAAAAGATGGAAGATGCTCATTCGCCATTGTTTCTCCCACAGTAAGCAGTTTGTTACCTTATCTGAAATGATTTCCTAAGAGTATTTCCTGTACATAGGAGCAATCAATCAACCCTGATCAAGTATTAAGCTCATGGCTGATCTGAATAGACTTCAATATCACATTCCTGCCAGTTTCTCATACCCCTTGACTCACCTATCATTCAAGTTCTGCCTGTTTCACCCTTAAGTATATTCAATGATTCAATCCCACAGCACTCTGGGGTAGAAACTTCCAAATATTACTGACCTCTGAACAACAGGATTTCCTGTTCACCTCTGCCCTAGAGGATTTTGAAAGCTCAATCATTATATTCCAAACGGATCTGTAGGTTTCTTCACATATTAGAGGGCATGCAGGAAAATGACAGAAGTGTTTACCAGAACTTAAGGATCAAGGAAGGTGAAGGCATGGCCACCAATGATGAGAGTGATTAAAATCAAGGTTTCTCAAGAGATTTCAAATGGATGAGTGCATATATCATGCAGAATTGTGAGTTTATATGAAAAGGATAGAGAAAGGAGAGTCCATTGGAAAGATTTGAAAACAAAGGTGAGCATTTTAAAATCAAGGTCAAGAGTTAATGTAAGTAAGCAAGCACAGGAATAGGGTAATTAGACTTGTCGGAAATGAAGACATAGCCAATAGAAAATTGGGTGACCTATAGATTAGAGAGTGTGCAATATCAGAGACCAGCCTAAATGTATTGGGATAGTCAAGTCTAGGGAAAGAAAAGGCAGGAATAGGGAATGGAGCAGCACACACTGTTCAATGTCGTTGACCCTTAACTGCCCTCTGGGTAATACGTGCTGGCCTAGTCAGTGATGCCCTCTTCCTGCAAATGGATTAAAAAAAAACATAATGAGACAGAGGCGAAGTCAGGCATTACTGCAAAGGTGGAGATAGGCATTTTTAGGGATTTCACAAACATATCATCAACGAAAATGAAGCTCAGAGTTAAATGTGGTTCCAGTGTTGCAAAATGTCTGATTTAACTCAGATCTTTGATAGGGAAAGGACTGGAACTGACAGCAAGAGATGAGTGTTTACAGGAGGCAACAGAAAGCAGTAGCTTTCATTATTTCACTACTTCATTGCATGAAATTTCTGTTTATCCCAGATTCAATGTTGCATAAGAAGTCTGATAATTTAGCAATTGTAGAGAATTCGATCTCAATGGTGGTGAGGTAGAACTGTGTGGCAACAATATAAATGTGAAAACTAATGCTGCACTTTAGTAAAAACATTTATTAAAAAAAACTTCTGTGGAATGATGGCATATTACTCTGTTAATATTGAACCATTTCACACAAGGCATGTCAACTGATAGTGTTTGCACTGCAATACCAAGAAATGAGGTTCAGATTGCTAATCGAGCAGAAAGATTTCTAGCCTTACTGTAATTATCAGTTTTCTAATTAGCAAACAATGAGCCTTCTGTAAAATCACAAGACACTGCAAAGTATAAAATGACAGTCATTTACTATTGAATTTGATGGTTCTAAAAATTATAATTCTCTCTGCAGAACACAATTCATCTGACAATGTTAATGTTCGACCACAGACACATTTGGAAATCCAAACATTGAAGCCAAATGTAGAAGCAATTTGCTTCTTTAAAAAGAATTTAAATTGCTTTCTTGTCATTGAGCACTGCTGATTCCAGTTAAATATGTCAACTAAGAGTCAACACCGCTCCTCATTTATCTTGTCTCCATCTGTTCCTGTAACACAGGGAGGAGTATGTTTAAATTGTTACACCCCTGACATTGCTACCATTTACTCAGGGATTAACATGTCAGAAAGTGGTGCTCTTTTATTTAGTTTTGTTGCCCATTCTCAAAGTACAAATATAGGACATTATAATGAAGTTATTCATCATTATTGTGTTCAAAAGGGCAGGCTAGTCAGACTTATTTAGTAACGTTATTAATAAAGGCATTTTGTCAGCAGCAAATGAAAAGTCTTAGATTATTATATTTCCAGATTTTTTTTAATTCATGAGGTGTGGGTATTGTTGGCTGGGCCAGTATTTGTGACCTTTTCCTAATTGCCCTTGAGTAGCTGGTGGTGAGTTGCAGCCTCCTCCAAAGTGTTAGAAGGGAGTTGCAAGATGTTCGAATCAGCAACAGTAATATAATTCCAGGTCAGGACTGTGGAAAACTTGCTGGAGTTAGTCTTCCTGCGAATCTGCTGCCTTTGTCCTTCCTTAACTTCAAAAGTAGTAGTCTACTCGAAGCTTTCTCTTGAGTAAAATAGAAGAAAATGGAAATGGGACAGACCCACTGCCAACCTTATACATGCAACCTAGGCTGACACTTCTATATTGCAATGAAGGATTTTTTCTTTATTCACTTGTGGGATGTAGCCATTGCTGGCTGTCTCTCCCTGGTTGCCCTTGAGAAAGTGGTGATGGGCAGCCTTGAACCACTGCAGTCCATGTGCTGCAGATTGACCCAAAAATAGTATTAAGGTATGAATTTCAGGATTTGGACCCAGTGGTAGTGAGTCCTGCATGATTCGAGTTCTTATCTTTCAGGATTTAAGGCCCATTTGCCTATGCAAATGGACATCATCACTCCCACATTAATATCTGAAGAGATTAGAGGAGTTTTCCTTTAATCTTGACTGAAATGTATCCATTAAACAAAAGTAACTAAAAAAGTTCAGCTGGACACTGATTTCATTTGTCAAACTTCACTATTTACAATTATAAAAGTATATCAACTACACTTGATCTTCCAACTTTGTTTTACTGTTTTTGCTACTTTGCAAATCATCGTAGAATCCCTATAGTTTCGAAACAGACCATTCGGCCCAACAAGTCCACACGGACCCTCTGAAGAGTAATCTACCCAGACCCAATCGCCTACCCTACTACTCTAAATTTGCCCCTTACTAATACATCTACCGTACACATCTCTGAACACAATGGGCAATTTAGAGTGGCTAATCCACCTAACCTGCACATTTTTGGATTGTGGGAGGAAGCCAGAGCACCTGGAGGAAACTCACGCAGACACTGGAGAATGTACAAATTCCACACATCAAGTCACCCAAGGCTGGAATCGAACCCGGATCCCTGGCGCTGTGGGACAACAATGCTAACCACTGAGCAACCGTGTTGTCCTGTCATAAATGTTGATGGTTCTTTGTAGATGCAAGGAGTAACAGAAAATAACATGAATCAGAGAATAGAAATATAGAATTTATTCCCACTTTCCCTGGTCTATTGGATTTACTATGGATATCAATAACCCAAAGCAGTTCTAACAACGAAATATATTCAATGTTCTTTATTCACACAAAATACTGCAAAGTATCTTACCCATACAATGCTTATTGTCATAAGTGAACCCTTTTACAAGAGTCAGACAATAGCTGATGATCAACCTCCTCTGTCCCCAACTCGAGGCACTAATCAGATGACTCCCAATTCAGGGCTAGATAACTATGCTCCAAGGAAAGCTTTCTTTACAGCCTTTCTGGACATAGAAGCCATGTATTCAAACTTTTAACTATCAAGTCTCCAGCAAATGATCATTTAATTACTGTCAAACATCACAATAGTGTCATCTACAACAGCCAGTTTGATCAATTGCTCATTAGACCGTGTCTCTCTCTCTCCCTGGAAAGAGGTTTATCTCTTGGAATTATCAAACTTGGACCTCAGACCAGCTTCCACAGACTCGCTGCTGCCTGTCACTGTAGAAAATCATGAGGGGCATGGATAGCGTGAATAGTTAACGTCTTCTTCCTAGGGTATGGGAGTCCATAACTAGAGAGAGGAATGATTTAAAAGGGACCTAAAGGGCAGCTTTTTCATGGAGAGGGTGGTGCACGTAAGGAATGAGGTGCCAGAGGAAGTGGTGGATGCTGGTATGATTACAACAGTTAAGAGACATCTGGATCGGATAGGAAGGGTTGAGAGATATGGGCCAAATGCTGGCAAATGGGACTAGGTT
Source organism: Chiloscyllium plagiosum (assembly GCF_037043375.1). NCBI lineage: Eukaryota > Metazoa > Chordata > Chondrichthyes > Orectolobiformes > Hemiscylliidae > Chiloscyllium > Chiloscyllium plagiosum. Next base: position 60,752,954 of record NW_028270153.1, read on the forward strand.
AATTTCTGATATGTGGTCGACATGGACGAGTTGAACCGAAAAATCTGTTTCCGTGCTATACAGTTCTAATTCTCTATCTTGTTAGCAGTATGCTATTTATGCAGCACAATTCCATGACGATAACAAGTTGTTAACTGGTAAATAGTTCTTATCACATCTGAATTCACGGTGTCTGTTTTAAACAGAACTCCTAACTTTTTCAGAGTTACTACACCAGTTAGTCCGTTACTGTTGAATTACCACCACTTACTACAAACACATTCCTACAGCAACATATTAAACCAGTGATCTTTCAAATCATTAGGTAACTGCCAGACTTCGTGTGTGTTTTTCCCCTTATTTCATTAAATTTCATTTATTTTCATTTCAGCGGACATTGCAAATTTAAGGTTCATATCTACAGGATATCATCATATTGTAGCTTGATTTCCAACTGTCAGTAATTGTGAAATTGCACTTAAGATCTCATTTAGAGACAAATAATTTTTTTGTAAAAAGAAGGAAACTGAAATCCGGAACTTGACTGGTGAGCAATGATTTTCCCCTGTGTTTGAATCTTGGTTCTTTTGTTTGCAACATTTTGAAGTGTGAAATATTCCATAAACACGTATAGGTTCTATTCATCCCCTCCGATAACATGCATAAATATAAAACACACTTTTATTGCTTCCTTATCCAATGCACACAACAAAGGGTGAGCCTGCTTTTCATCTGACTTATTCTTCCTGTAGGCGAAAGTGAGGACTGCAGATGCTGGAGATTAGAGTCAAGAGTGTGGTGCTGGAAAAGCACAGCAGGTCAGGCAGCAAAGGAGGAGCAGAAAAATCGAAGGAAGGGCTGATGAAGGGCTTTTGCCCGAAACGTCAATTTTCCTGCTCCTCGGATGCTGCCCTACCTGCTGTGCTTTTCCAGCACCACATTCGTGACTTTATTCTTCCTGTAGTATAGAAGTTAAACGACACTTGTCATGTCATTCTTTATTTGACATTTACTTCTCATCTCAATTCATTCGGGAACTTTAAATATTTCCCCTCCATCCCCCTTCTGCCTCAACATTATGGCTTGTAGCCCATTTTAGGAGCAATGTTGTGGAGCTCGTCTACAGTAAGTCTCCAACATTATTGCAAAGTGTCAGCTACTTTCCCAGCACACACATTTTTATGTGAATCCCTCTACAGGCCAGTACTTGGCCTATTCCGTGTTACATAAAGTACTAAAGAGACTTGAGAAATTTCCACCTGTGAATAGAATTCAACATTATTAGGTTGATAAGAGTGGGAAGTTGGATGGATCAGCTAATATAGCACCCTGGGCCAAAGAGAAAATGATTAACGTGCCAATTGGTCTTTGCCCTTTAGTATTGACTCTGGTGTCCATTCCTGGACCTTCTAACTGGACACAATGCACCATTACTCCAAAGTATTTGTTTGATGCAAATATAAAATTAGTTCTGTTTGCATCATTTTGAGGCTGCTTTCTTGATTTTGTTCATTTGGGGAATAATCTGTCACTGAGCTATTTTATGCCAACGGCCTACATCTTGAGATGTGGTGAACCAGGGGAGTCAGAGAGTGAAGCTACAACCATATTATGTTTCTCTAATGTGTCATCAGAGTTTGTACTGAGAGTTGAGACTAATCTTATCCGCTTATTTTAAAATGTGAGATACAAAGGGAGCTGGTATTTAAATGGCCAGCTGTCTTTATCGAGCTTGGACTTGCCCCACTTTCTATAGCCCAGTGTGCACAGTGCAGACCTGGTCAGAACAGATCCGTTTGACGGCATTTATTTTGGATAGCCAGAGTACCCTTCTGGAGAGGAGAGGTACTCTTGTGGATATGGTCTTTTTAATGGCGGGAATTGGATGGGTAGGCAACGTTGTCAGGAGGTTGTCGGTCTATAGGTACTCTTTGGAATTTCAATGACTACACAATAATGTGCCTAAAAACTGCATAAACCCTTCGGAAGCAGCAAAGCTGCCAAAGCTACCATCTAAATTAGAATAAAAGTATTTGTTTTCATAGGAGATTAGTTGAAAGAATTTCAGTGCATTGATTCTTTTGTCAATGAGTTTTTTTTTATAATACCGATCTCATTAGCAAACTCATTTGTGTCAGCCAGGCATTTGAAGCGGTAGATAAAAGTTAATTTGGTGTGGAGGGGTTAGGGCAATGCTTAATCGATGGCATGAGTGGGAACTAAGTGTGGCTCTCTGCCCAGCCCACATTGGCTGCGTTTCCCACTCTGGTTTGATTTATGGACCCTGGAAATGTCCCACCTCTGTTCACTTGACCCAGGAGTGAAATTCACGGTGGACTGTCAGAATATTGAGTCTCTGAAGCAGAGGATCAGTCTCTTCTCCCATGATGGTGCAGCTTCCAAATTTGGACACAATGCAAATGGAAAGAAAGGCTGGCAACTCAGAGAATCCCTGCAGTGTGGAAGCAAGCCATTCAGCCCATCAAGTCCTCACTGATCATCCGAAGAGCATCCCACCAAGACCCAACCCCCCCGCCAACCTTATTCCCTGTAACCCTGCATTTCCTATGGCTAATCCATTTAACCTGTACATCCCTGAACACTATGGGCAATTTAACATGGCCAGTTCAGCTGAGCTGCACATCTTTGAACTGTGGGAGGAAACCAGAGCACCTGGAGGAAAGTATTAACTAACATGAGATTGCCCATGCCCTCTGTTGGCTCATTCCACTAGGCCTGTTATATCCAACAGCGCAAAAAGACTAAACAAGATTTAAGAGATTTTCATTTTAAATTATGATTGTTTATACAATAGTTAAAAGGCAAAACATATTTCCTTACAATATTTCCTTATGGTGAGGAGTCAGTAATTAAAAATTATGACTGAACAAAGTAGGTAAAAGTTTCCTTACACAGGGAGTCAGTGCAGCATGGAATGATTTATTACACAGTATGCCTTATCTTGGGATTGTCCTGACTGTGGGCCTCTGGAGACTCCCACTGTCAGCCAAGTGCTTCAGGCTTTCAGCCTTCATTCAAGATGGATTCCTTGCTCATTCCCAATCAGTTAACAGAGAAATCCTAACACGTGTACCCAATATTAATTAAAGGAGGGTTCCAAAAGGAGGCCCCTAGAGGGGAGGCAATGGTCGAGACCCAGGCTAATGCTTGGAAGTCATGGGTTCCAAACCCACCACAACAAATATTGAAATTTGAACTCAGTTAAGAAGTTGGGATTTAAAATGTAGTCTGAGGGTGACTATGAAAGTATTGTTGTAAAAACCCTTCATGTCTGGGTCACTAATATCCTTTAATCTGCTGTCATTACCTTTTCCAGCCTATTTGTGACTCCAAACACACAGCATTGTGGTTGACTCTTAAATGCCCTCCAAAATGGCTTTGTAAACCATTCAGTTTGTGGGGGGTTAGTGAACAGCAACACATTCTGGCCTTGCTAGTGATGCCTCTATCCCATGGAAGAGTAAAGAAAGAAAAGTGGAGCTCCAGCACCCCATCCCTGCTCCCACAGGGCCCTCCGACACCCACCCTCACTCTCACTGAAGAGACATAACAAATCTCAAGCTTCAAATCAGGGGTGGATATAATGGACAATTTTGCTCAGTACTGAATTATAAATTTCACTACAGTAGTTAATAATTAAGGCTCCAAGAATCTGAGACTCAAACTAAGCTATCTTAGCTGCAATGTTGTGTATGGTGGATGTTCATTGAGGCAGGTGGATCATGTGACCTGTCACGATGAACAAAATGAAATGAGTCAATTCATGACCAACTTGATGCACAGCGTGCGCTTATGCAAAAGTAATATGGTTGGCTGTCTCTTATAGTGCTAGCTGCTTTTTTACATGCAAGAACATCCAGTGTTTGATAATAAATGTTTATTCAATAATTAGAGACAGTATAACATCTAAAAAATCTTTGCAAATTTACTTGATATCTGACAAACTGTAACACAGTTCACCCTGAAAGGATTGTGTGCATCTTTTCACTAGGAGATCCTCTGTGTCATATTAGTAATTTAAGTGATGATAAAAGGAATGGTACATGTCATGTAAATGAACAATAACATTTCTTCTTAAAATTAAGCTGTTGCTGTATTCCTTTCAGCCACTGGACTTTGAAACCAAGAGGATACACAGTCTGCTGCTAGAGGCAGTGAATAAACATGTTGACCCTCAGTTTGAGAACCTCAGATCTTTTAAGGACTGGACCAGCGTCAGGGTGATGGTGAAAGATGTCAATGAACCTCCAGTGTTCATCTCGCAGGCAAATGTGATTGACGTTCAAGAGGACGTCCATGTTGGGAGTGTCATTGGCTCCATAACTGCACGGGATCCTGACATCACAAACAGTCCAATCAGGTACAAACCTTTCCATTCTGCTTGACTTAACTAGGCATGGAAATAGACCTTGTGATAAATAAAAGTCAAGTGAAGTTGCCATAATCCTACCAGACCATGGGGCTTGTCTTTCATCATAGAGAGAAGGAGGGTGGGAGTGTGGGAGTATTGGTGGTGGTTTAATATGAGAGTCACCATACCTCAGGCAAGGGAAAAGGTTGAGAAGGAGAGTCCTTCACAGTAGCTATGGTTGGCATCATGCTGCATCACAAACCAGCTATCCCACCAACTGAGCTAACCAACTCCCATCACTATATGTTGTGTTATTCACATGCATGTATATTTTTATGCACTTGTGTGCTGGAAATGCCTCATTAAACAGATACTCATTTATTCATCATGTTTGCGACTTTGGTCACTGTCAGCTCAGTGGATTCCACTCTGCTCTATGTCCGATGGTTGCAAGTTCAAATCTCACTCTGGACACTTTGGCACAGTGTCAAAACTGTCACTGACTCTAATTTTCATTCAGTGGCCTGCTGTGCAGAGACAGGATAATTCCTGGTTCTGCAAACCCTACCTTTAAAGTGGCTATCTGAATTTTTGGTGATAGGGGAGGGGTAGTGCGAAGTGGAGGTAGAAGTCAAGGTGGATGATTTGGGAAGACCTGGACGAGAGTACCCAATGTGAGGTGGGATGGCTGGGAAACTGTCCACGGTTTAACTATAAAGATTAACAGACAAAATCCCTCTAGCTCTCACCCGTGTCATGCACAAAGGGAGGATGGTAGTGAGTTTACACAATGATTACTTTCCTGCTCTTAAGCCAGTTGTTGTTTGATTCATTCCTGTCTCTTACTAAGGTAGGCTAAAGCGTGTTTGCCAAACCTTGTTTTTTTTAAGTTTCATCCTTGCAAATAAGCCAACTGAAAAATCCTTGCTGGCTTAATTTATAAAGCGTTCAGAACATGAAATTGCTTTATTATTTCATTCACATGCCCAGCCATATAAGAGATGACAAATCCAGTGTTGAACAAGGGTAGACAAAGTCAGGAGTCACACAACACCAGGTTATAGGCCAACAGATTTATTTGAAATCACAAGCTTTCAGAGCGCAGCCCCTTCAGGTGAACTGGAGAGATGCACCACTTCACCTGATGAAGGAACAGCACTCCAAAAACTTGTGATTTCAAATAAAGCTGTTGGACTGTAACCTGGTGTTGTGTGATCTAAGAGATGAAGGGTTTGTCTAATGAAGAGAAATTGAGTAATTTATACCTTTTCTGGAGTTGAGAAGAATGAGAGGAGATCTTATTGAAGTATATAAGATGGTAAAGAGGATTAACAATGTACACAAAGAGAGGATTTGTTTTATCTCTAATGAGAGATCATTGTTTTAGGATAAGGAGTTTAAAATGGAGGTGCAGAGAGTTTACCTCTCTCAAAGGGTTGTGAATCTGTGGAATTCACTACCTCAGAGTACGGTGGATGTTCCAACATGAAGTAAATTTGAGAAGGAGACAGACTGGTTGTTAATTAGTAACAGATCGAAGGGTTTTGGAGATCAGACATGAAAGTGAATTTGAAGTAGAGGTGAGATCAGCCATGATAGTATTTGAATAGTGGAGCCAGGTCAACTCCTGCTCCTTTGTATTTTCTTATGCATGTATTTTATTTGGTTTGATTTATTACTGTCACATGTACGGATATATAGTGAAAAATGTTGTCTTACATGTGCTACAGACAGATTGTACTATACAAGTGCATTAGGGTAACAGAACAGAGTACAGGATACATTGTTACAGCTGCCGAGAAGAGGCAAGGAGAGATAAACATTAAAGAGGTCCATTCAGGAGTCTGATAATAGCAGGAAGGAAGCCGTTCTTGAATCTGATCGTACATGGATACAAACTTTTATATCTTCTGTCGGATGGAAGAGGGTGGGGAAGGTTTTTGATTATGTTGGAGACAGTGAGGACTGCAGAGACTGGAAAGTCAGAGTTGGTAAAATGTGGAGCTGGAAAAAACAAGGCAGTTGTGGAGAACTAGAAATAAAATTCCCATACTCATCTCAATGGTCAGATTGAAAAGGAAAACAACTTGCTTTGGCTTAGTAGATATTTTTCAAAGATTAATGGGCAGCATTATTTTTTAAATGCCTGAACGGTTTTACACATCTCTTTTACTTTTCTTGACAGCTCCTGTTGCCATCTTTAGCAGGTTTCTTTGACAGCTTTAACAGTTCTTTTATAATTTGCCCAAAGAAGCTCATATTTGGGTTTGTTGTTGCGTGCCCTCCCTCTCCAAGGAAGTACATCCTCTTACGATGGTGCATTGCTTCCACCAGAGGGCAGGTGACCTCTCCTGAAGTTGTCTCAGATGCAAAAGGAATGCTTACTTCAAATAAATAGACAAGGTTAAGACCTGGCTTCACGTAGTATAATCTGGACACTCCAGGTTCCAGACGGTTACCTCAGCAATTGCATGCAGGAACAGAGGCTGCTGATGACTTAAATGAGCAACTGCATGAATCTCAAGACATCTCCATTCCTGCCCCTGTAAAAATGGTAGGTATAGTGTTTGTGATTGTACCATTTCCACCATAATGGAGGGCCTCTTCACCTTGGTGAAAATCTGGGTCTTGGCCATCCCCATCTGTTCAGGCCTAGTTTGTGCTCGGAGGCAGGCAGAAAGATCCCATTGGTGAAGAACAGTCGTTCTGGGTGACCCGGCCAATGTTTATCCCAAATTATTTGATCATTAATTTGTTGCTGTTCCATGTTTACTGTGTGTAAATAAACTACTGTGCTTCCTATATTACAATTGTGATTGCAAAAGTACTTCTTGGTTGTAAAGTGAATTGCTATATTCAGATCATTGATAGCACATTAAAAATGACAGATGTTTCTAATTGCCTATTTTGACATTTTAGCACGCAGGATGTTGTGCCTTTTCAAAGCTTCCAATGGAGGGAAATGTATAAAACAAGGTAAACCCAAAATCAGATCCCAATAAAGAATATCATGCAATTCAGCCTGGTATATTCAGCCATTTTACAGCACGCCATCATACTCTATGCTCCGTGTCACCCAGAATGAACCACCTCCTCTTCATTGTGCTGTAAGAATCTGTTAAGTCACCAGAATAAGTCTGTTATAATGATTGGACTTATTCATCTATTTTAGTGACAAGTTTAGAGCTATTTTCACATAGGCTGAGAACAGCAAGTAGGATCATTAGGGTAATTTGAGTCTGTCGCTGGCAGGCGGGTCCCAGACTGGAGGCCTCTGTGGGGAGGCTGGTCCCAGACTGGAGGCCTCTGTGGGGAGGCAGGTCCCAGACTGGAGGCCTCTGTGAGGAGGCAGGTTCCAGACTGGAGGCCTCTGTGAGGAGGCGGGTCCCAGACTGGAGGCCTCTGTGAGGAGGCGGGTCCCAGACTGGAGGCCTCTGTGGGGAGGTGGGTCCCGGACTGGAGGCCTCTGTGAGAAGGCGGGTCCCGGACTGGAGGCGGGTCCCAGACTGGAGGCCTCTGTGGGGAGGTGGATCCCACACTGGAGGCCTCTGTGGGGAGGCGGGTCCCGGACTGGAGGCCTCTGTGGGGGAGGCGGGTCCCGGACTGGAGGCCTCTGTGGGGGAGGCGGCTCCTGGACTGGAGGCTGCTGTGGGGGAGGCAAGGCTTCAAGTTTTAAAGCCCAGTGTGAGCTGGAAATTTGTCCTAGTGTGGTCTGGAGGCTCAGTGCCGGCACAGACTGGGATGAAAGGACTTTAAATCAAGTACTTTCCTTTTCCCTTTTTATTCTTATGCTGGACTCGTATTTATTATTCTTTCAATTTTGTACCAAATGCTTAAGTATCTGTACCGAGGTATCTTGTACCTGAGATAGTGCCGTAAGTGGTGACATTGCAACCTTTTCACTGCACTCATTTGGGTGTATGTGACAATAAAGCTCATGCAATTCAATTCAAAATAAAGATCATAGTGTTTCTTCCTAGGAGAGCATGTATGAGCAGTAGACATTTGTAAAATTCTACGCTTCCATGTTTTTTCATATCTCCATTAGATATTGAAGGAGCAGACATTTTGACACAGTGAACGTGCTTCAATAATGTTAAATGGCTCAATGTCTATATCAGTGCTGCACATGCTGGAAATCTGAAATAAGAAAAGAAAGTGTTGGAAAATCTCTGCAGATCTCACACCATTTCCATAGAATTCCACAGACTCCCTGCAGTGTGAAAACAGGACCTTCGGCCCAACAAGGTCCACACCAACCCTCTGAAGAGTAACCCACCCAGACCCATTCACCTACATTTACCCCTGGCTAATGCACCTAACCTACAGATCCCTGAACATGATATACGATTTAGCATGGCCAGTTGACCCTACTTGCACATCTTTGGACTGTGGGAGGAAACTGGAGTACCCGGAGGAAACCCATGCAGACACGGGGAGAACGTGCAAACTTAACACAGACAGTCAACCAAGGTTGGAATTGAACCTGGGACCCTGGTGCTGTGAGGCAGCAGTGCTAACCACTGTGCCACCCCTAAAATTGTGAACAAGAAGGATGATGAGTTCTTATCTTCGTACTGGCAACACGGTGGCTCAGTGGTTAGCGCTGCTGCCTCACAGCACCAGGGTCCCAGGTTTGGTTCCAGCCTCAGGTGACTGTGTGGAGTTTGCACATTTTCCCCGTGTCTGCATGGGTTTCCTCCGGGTGCTCCAGTTTCTTCCCACAGTCCAAAGATGTGCAGGTCAAGTGAATTGGCCATACTATGTTGCCCATAGTGTTAGGTGCATTAGTCAGAGGGAAATGGGTCTGGGTGGGTTACTCTTCGGAGGGTTGGCATGGACTGGTTGGGCTGAAGGGCCTGTTTCCAGACTGTAGGGAATCTAATCATCTGTGACCCCTTATTAGGAAAGCCTGCTGAGTATTTCCAATATTTTCTACTTTTATTTTACATCACTTTCATGTTGTCTTACCTTTCCATTTATTAATTCCCTTGGTATCTGTAGACCTATTGATCTCAGTACTGAATATGTTCAAGTGAACATCCACAGCCTCCTGGAATTCAGAATTCCCAAGATTCGCAAACCCCCACCCGAATCTCTTTTCTAAAGTCCCTTATGCTGAGACAAAAACCCAGAGATCTGGATTCTCTAGCAAAGAGAAATTACTTTCAATACCCAGCATTTGCTTCTCACTCTTAAATTCCAGCGAATGGAGCTCATTCTGTTTGTTTTCATAGGTTGTTCCAGTAGCTCAGGAAAAAATCTAATGATTTATTGTTACTCACCAATGAAGCCAAGCATGTCCTTCCTTTGTTAAAAAGATCAAACTTTACACAATAATCAGGTGTGCTGCAGCAAATACTGCACAATTGCAACAAGTCATCCTTTTTTTCATACAGTAATCCTTTTACTAAGGCTTATAAGCCATTCACTTTGTTAATTGGTGTCCATGTGTTAACCACCTTTGGTGGAACCCGCCAACAAATCTCTGAATTTGACCATTTACTAATCTCTCATCTTTCTAAGTACAGCCTTGTTTTCTTTCATCTCTCCAAACTGGATTATTTCACACTATCCTCTCGGAAGATCGGTTACACAGAGTTCAGGCCTATACCTTTTTAATTAAAGTGTTAATTTAGCTTAATGAAGTTAATAATCTTCATTACAAGTAAGTATGGCACGGTGGCTCAGTGGTTAGCACTGCTGCCTCACAGCGCCAGGACCATAGTTTAATTCCAGCCTCAGTTGACTGTCTGTGTGGAATTTGTACATTCTCCCGTATCTGTGTGGGCTTCCTCCAGGTGCTCCAGTTTCCTCCCACAATCCAAAGATGTGCAGGTTAGGTGAATTGGCCATGCTAAATTGCCCATGTAGGTTAGATGCGTTAGTCTGGGGTAAAAATAGGGTAGGGGAATGGGTCGGTGTGGACATGTTGGGCCAAATGGCCTGTTTCCACATTGTAGAGATTCTACAAAAAATTACAACACAAAGGTTACCTCTTTCCCATAGATCACTCTTGTGTAACTCCCAGTTCTCAACAAACTATCCTTTAATTAACATTTAACTATCTGTTCCCTAATTTCATTTGGTCCCAGGCATATCAGCCACACCATATTGGATGATAATCGATTCCCAGTTATATTAATTTGTTTTAAAATGGATATATGTAATAATAATGGTACATAACAAAAAATTCAAAATAAATCAATTATATTCCCACTTTTAGTGTCCACTAAACTTCCTTTTATTTTCCTTCAATAGTTATAATAGTTTCTCAACATCTGCTTTATTTTGTAAAGCAATTAGGTAGCTATCTGCTCCTTTCCATCCATTTCAATTTGAAAGTTTCTCCATGTTCCACCATCTGTTTTAAAATGGTAATATCAATCCTAGTCTTTGTTTCATTTTAAAGTCCCTTTGAATGTACTTTCTCCAAAAAATTGCTTATTATGAATGTAATATAAATTTCTGTAAGATACCTCGTTAAAATTTCCTCCAATGTTTTCACTAAATAGCAAGTCATATCTACAATTTAAACAGGAGTGGGCATTTCTGCCACTAAAATACTTTTTTATTGCTCTTCTGATCCTTTTAGTTGCAAGCTAAAGGGCAACACTTAATTCTCTTTTCCCAAAGGAAAAAATATACATTGCACTTGAGAATCCATCACACAGACTTTTAGAAGAAGCATTATTAGAAATGAAAAGGTCCTGCCATCCCCTCCTGTTAGAAATTTCAAAACACAATACTCTCCTTTTAATATTTTTGAAGTTTTGTTCACCCAATAATATCTTCCATTTTGGGCTTTGTCATGCACTTCACTCTGTAAAACCACAAAGCTGGCATCTGGCTTCCCCAGGCAATTCAGGTCTCTAATTAAACTTTGCAATTCCTCTATTTCAGTTTAGGAAGTGACTGCATCTTTTTGTTAGATGCTACTTTGACCAATCGCAATGGGGCGAACAATGTTTCCAATAGCATTACTGCTGCAAAGCAATACTCAACTGATTCTGCCTGATTTCCAATCTAATGTATACAAAAGCCCCTTAACCTAACATTCAATTTTCAATTCTCTTTTACGTTCTTTATGTTTGGTATAATTTGTAAGGTCTAGATAACATTTTAGCCAGCCTGTTCTACACACAGCAGATTTGTACTGTATCTAGTACTAGTGCTATGATCCTAGCTGATGATACGACTAGACAAGTCAGATCACAGAATGAAACTGGGCTTGATCGACCATAGCTGTTTTTATTTTAGTTAACGTGGTGTTCATTCACTGAAACACATGTCACAAGTTGCAACAATAGAACACATATTTTGTACCAAAGATAGAAAAGAAAACAATAAAGAGTAGCTAGAAAAATCGTAAAAGATCCAAACCAAAGTTTCAACCTATTCCCCAACATTATCAATTTATAACATTTCAAACCCAGAGAAATTGCACCTCCAGACACACTATATTAAATAAATTAAACAGATTCTCCCCAGATTCTGCTTTGTGGACTATGCCATCTTCTTACATTAATGTTAACAAAACTAAGAGTTTAGACTTTCTCAGCTCCTAACAATCTACAGATTTTTAACCACACACTCCGGATTGAAATGTGCAAAACTAAACATTTCTATTGAGGTAACTGCTGTTTTAAACAACTTGCCATCTCTTGATTTCCCAGCATAAAATAAATTCTTGATTACTGTGAAACAAAAAAAAACTGTTGGCCTTCAATGTTTACTCCGCCTGTCATAAAGCACCCAATTATAAACACATTTCCATTAACATTCAGAAGTTTGCAATCATCTGCTGTCTGACACATACAGAATTAGTAACTACCTCATAAGAACTGGCTGAGCTTATTTTTAATTTTAAAAAACCCTTCACAAAAGTAACCAACACCCACATTCCACTATTTTGAAATATAATCCATACGTATACATACATGCACAAGTATAAATTGCACATCTTTAATCAGAATTGCACAGTTGAAAAGTTCTGTCACCAATCTGTTTATCACTGGGCTGAAACATAAGTTCAGTGCTTTGCCCTCTCTTTGATCCACATCTCCATTGTGTTCTTATGAATTTATTACTTCATTTTTAGTTTCAAATACTCTATCATACAATTTGGGACAGTTCTTGGCATAACAATAACTTGAGTGACACTTGAAACATCAATTAACTATACCCTTCACAATTCTGAGGTCAATTCGTTTGTCATAAATCCAAAAATTCTCTTAATTTGTCAAAATTATCAAAACATTTCTTTCCTAATGTCTCAGTTAAAATTCTTCTTCTTGTACTGTATCTTTGATTTTCTGCCATGTTATAAATTGTCCCTTTTCACTGTGAAAAATGCTGAGAAGGAATTCATAACTGTTTTTTTTAGTTCTTCCAACATTTATTCTGGTAGTGTGTGTGTCTTTATCTGAAAATTTAGCTGCCATCCAAACTAAGCTAAATTCAGTACTTTGGCACAGTTTTATAAATTGACTGCCAGCACAGCTTGGGGAATTTTCAAACAGTAATTCTGCATTCAGACCCTTCAGTCCAACTCAACCATGCAGACCAGATATCCTAAATTAATCTAGTCCCAACCCTTCCTATTCATATACTCATTCAGCTGCCTTTTAAATGTTGAAATTGTACCAGCCACCTCCGCTTCATCTGGCAGCTCATTCCACACATGTACCACCTTCTGAGTGAAAAAGCTGCCCTTTAGGTCCCTTTCATATCTTTCTCCTCTTACCTTAAACCAATGCCCTCTAGTTTTGGACTTCTATACCCTGGGAAAAAGACTGTGGCTATTCACCCTTTTCAAGCCTCTCATGATTTTATAAACCTCTAAAAGGTCACCCCTCAGCCTCTGATGGTTCAGGGAAAATAGCCCAAACCAATTCAGCCTCTCCCTACAGCTCTAACACTGGCAACATCATTGTAAATATTTTCTGCATCATTTAAAATTTAACAACACCTTTCCTAACAGGAAGACCAGAATTGAATATGGTAATCCAAAAGTGGCTTTACCAGAGAAGCTGTAACATGACATCCCAACTCCTATACTCAATGCACTGACCAATAAAGACAAGTATATCAAATGTCTTCTTCACTACCCTGTCTACCTGTGACTCCATTTTCAAGGAACTATGAAACTGTATCTCAAGGTCTCATTGTTTAGCAACACTCCCCAAGACGTGACAACTAAGTGTATACTTCCTGGTCTGATCTGCCTTACCAAATTGCAATGGGATTAGATTGGGTTTGGATATCTGGTCGGCATGGACAGGTTGGACCGAAGGGTCTGTTTCCATGCTGTCCATCTCTATGACTCTATAACATTCAATCTGCCACACCTCGGCCCATCGGCCCATCGTACTCTACAGTCTTGCACAAGGTTACTGAATTACACTGTGTTCATTTCTATGGAGTCCCTTGAGTCTGCTTCACCATTCAAACGTGGCTGATAAGTTTCTCAACCCTATTGTCCGCTTTCTTCCCATAACCCTTGATGTCCTTGATATTCAAGAACCTCTTAGATCTCTGTCTTAAATATACTCAATGACCTGGCTCCCACAGCTTTCTGTGGTAATGAATTTCATAGATTCACCACTCTCTGGCTAAAGAAGTTTTTCCTTATCTCCCTGCTGAAAGGTCTTTCCTTTGTTCTGAGGTTATGCCCATGGATCCTAGTCTCTCCTACCAATGGAAACATCTTTCCAATATCCTCTCTGTCCAGGCCATTCAGTATTCTATAAGTTTCAATTAGATCTCCCCTCATCCTTCTAAACACCATCAAGAATAAACCCAAAGTCCTCAAACATTCCTCATGTTAAGCTTTTCATTCCTCGGACCATTCTCACGAATCTTCTCTGAACACACTCCAACGCCAGTACATTCTTCCTGAGATATGGGGTCCAAAACTGTGCACAATACTTCAGATGTGGTCTGACCAGAGCCTTACAGACCCTCAAAAGTACATCCCTGCTTTTATATTCAAGACCTGTCAAAATAAATGCCTTCATTGCATTTGTCTTCCTAACTACTGACTCAACCTGCAAGTTTACCTTGAGAGAATCCTGGACTTGAACTCCTAAGTCTCTTTGCACTTCAGATTTCTGAATTTTCTCCCCATCAAGAAAATAGTCCATGTCTCTATTCTTCTTACCAAAGTTCATCACCTCACTTTCCCACATTGTACTCCACCTGTCACTTCTTTGCCCACTCTCCTAACCTGTCCAAACCCTTCTGCAGCCTCCCCATCTGCTCAATGCTGCCTGTCCCTCTCCCTATCTTTTTATAGTCTGCAAACATAGCTAGAATGCCCTCAGTTCCTTCATCCAGACTGTTAATGTATAAAGTGAAACGTTGGGGTCCCAACACTGAGCCTTGCAGAAGACCCCGTATTACCAGCTGTCATTCCTAAGAAGGACCCTTTTATCCCCACTCTCTGCTTTCTGCCAGATGACCAAGCTTCTTTCCATGCTAGCACCTTGCCTCTAACACCATGGGCCCTTATCATACTCCGTAACCTCCTCTGCGGCACCTTGTTAAAGGCATTTTTGAAGTCCAGTTAGATAACATGCATTGGCTCTCCTTGGTCGAACCTGCTCACTAATTCCTCAAAGAATTCTAACAGATTTGTCAGGCATGACCTAACCTTGATTAAATCATGCCGACTTTGCCCTATTTTATTATACACTTCCAAGTATTCAGAAATCTCATCCTTCACAACAGATTCCAGGATCTTACCCACAACCGGGGTTAGGCTAATTGCTCTGCAATTTCCAATCTTTTGCCTTACTCCCTTTTTAAACAGGGGTGTCATGTTAGTGATTTTCTAGTCCTCTGGGACCCTCCCTGATTCTAGAGATTCCTGAAAGATTAGCACATCATGCCCCCACTATCCCTTCAATTATCTTCCTTAGAACTCTGGAGTGTTGTCCATCTGCCCCAGGTTATTTCTCCACCTTCAGGCTGTTCAGGTTTTCTACACCTTCTCCTTGGTAATGGCCACCATACTCGCTTCGGCCTCCTCACACTGTCGATTTTTTGGAATATTACTCATGTCTTCCACCGTGAAGACTGATGCAAACTAATTATATAGTCTCCTGAATTACTCCCAGAAACTCCTGCCACTGCTGTTCCAGTTCTTTCCCGCTAGGGTTCTCTCTCAGTCAATTCTACCCAGCTTCTCCCTCATGCCTCTGTTGTTGCCTTTATTCAGCTGTAATACTGTTAGCTCTGACTCTATCTCACTCTGTCAATTTTTTTGCGATATTACTCATGTCTTTCACTGTGAACACTGATGCAAAGTAATTATTCAGTTTCTTAGCCATTTCCTGTTCCCCACTACTATCTCTTCAGTGCCATTTTCCAGTGGCTCAATGCCCACTTTTGCCTTTCTTTTGGCTTCTATATATCTAAATAAACTTTACAGTCTTCCTTTATATTACTGGCTAACTTACCTTAATATTTAATCTTTTCCCTCCTTATTTCTTTTTTTGTTTACCTCTGTTGGTCTTTCTAAGCTTCTCAATCCGCATTTGTCTCATTATATGCTTTCTCTTTTGCTCTTTATGCTAACTCTGACTCCTTAGTCAGCCATGATTGCCTCATCCTCCCTGTACCATGCAGCTTTTACCTCAGGATTAATCTCTGCTGTGTCTCCTGAATCACTCCCAGAAACTCCTGCCATTGCTGTTTCACTGTCTTTCCTGCTCGGCTCCTCTTCTGGTCAATTCTATCCAGCTCCTCCCTCATGCCTCTGTAGTTGCCTTTATTCAGCTGTAATACTGTTACCTCTGATTCTGTCTTCTCCCTCTCAAATTGCAGAGTATTTTCAATCAAGTTATGATCGTTGCCTCTGAAGGGTTCCTTTACCTTAAGCTCCCTTATCAAGTCTGCCTCATAGCACAACTTTGAATCCAGTATTGCCTGTTCACCAGTAAGCTCCAACAAATGCTGCTCCAAAGAGTCATCTCATAGACATTCCACAAATTCCATTCCTTGCAATCCACTGCCTAATTTTTCCAGTCCACCTGCATATTGAAATCCCCCATGATCACTGTAACTTTGCCTTTCCTACTTATCTTTCCTTTCCCCTGATGTATTTTGCACCCAGCTCCTGACTGCTATTTAGAGACCTACATGTAACTCCAACTATGACTTTTTTTTTTACCTTTGCAGTTCCTCAATTCACCCCCACAGATTCTACACCATCTTACCCTATTTCATTTCTTACTATTGATTTAATTTCATTTCTTGCTCATACAACAAACCCACACCATCTGCCCACCTGCCTATCTTTTCAGTTGGATGTATATCCTTGAATATTTAGCTGACAATCCTGATGCCCGAGCCACCACATTTCCGTGATGCCCACCACATACCTACCAATTTTGATCTGTGCCACAAGCCTACTTACCTTATTCCTTATACTCCATACATTCAGATGTAACACCTTTACTCCTGTATTAACCATCGCTCTTCTCATTGTCATTCAGTTGTCCAGAGTGCTTGAAGTTTGATTGTTAATCCTTTCCAAACACTCTGTCCTATTTATATCTGTGCTGAATATTTTAATACCTTTCCTGAGGTCTGTACTCTTACCTCATCCTTTAATTCAGGTTTCCTAATTTCTCCTACAATTGAACCTTCTTCCCCGCCCCCGCATTTAGTTGAAAGCCCTGCCCCACAGCCCTAGTTACAGGATTCGCTAGGACTCTGGTCCCAGCACGGTTCAGCTGAAGACTGTCCCATTGGAACAGGCCCCTCCTTCCCCTGTACTGGTGCCAATGTCCAATGGAATTCAAACCCATTTCTCCCACACCAATCTTTGCGCCATACATTTCCCTGCTTAATCTTATTGACCCTGTGCCAATTAGCTCCTGGCTCAGGTAGTAATCCAGAGATTATTACCTTTTTGGTTCTGCTTTTTTAGACCCCAGCTGTTCATACTCCCTTCGTAGAATCTCTGCCCTAGTCATAGAGAGTAGGGTCTATGCCTCTAACTATGCTATCCCCAATTACAACATTTCTATTCTCTCTTCCCATTTGAATGGCTCCTTGTACCAAGTCAGCTCATCCTCCCTGCAGTCCCCATTCCCATCCGCACAGGGAGCAATACTCTTGAAACCTGCTGGGTAAGGACAGGGGCTGAAGCTCCTGCGGCTCTCCCTCCTGGATCCCTCCACCAGCCTCACTCACAGCCACAGCCCTGCTGTTCCTGACCATTGACTGAATTGGAATTAGTTAGTCTAAGGGGTGTGACTATCTCCTGAAACACAGCATCAAGATAACTCTTCCCACGCCCCCCCCCAACAATGTGTCGTTATGTTTGAAGCTCAGACTCCAGCTCATCGATTCTGAACTCCAGTTCGTCCAGCAACCAACATTTATGACAGACATGGTCACTGGGAATCAGAATGGGGTCCACCAGCTCCCACATCATGCAGCAATGACACATCACATGACCCTCCATCCTTGTTTTTCTTAATTAGTTTTGATTGTTTAAAATTTTTTTTAATGTTTTTGTATCTCTGCTTATGCATGTTGTAAGCAATAAATTAACAAGATTCAATGTAACACAGACACAAATTTAGCAGACCCCTTATTAGCTAGTCAAATCACAGCCCTCCTGTGATGTCACTTTTCAGTTTCCCCCTCAGAATCAGAATTTCTTACCTTCACAGACTGCTCTCTACTCGCTCCTGCTCAACTCTGGTCCTGAAGTGCAGGCCCCAAATCCACAAGTTTTTGTAGTCCCTTCCCATTCCAGACTGTTCTGTGCTCGCTCCCACTCAGTTCCCATCCCTTCTGTTCTTCAGCCTGAAATCCCCAGCATAGTGGAGAGAGGGGAACCAGTAGATTTGTTGTATTTGGATTCCCAGAGGTGTTCTACAACATATCCCACAAAAAGCAAAGTCACAAGATATGAGTCCCACAGTGCCTGAGATAGTATAGTCATATAGATGGGGTGGCACAGTGGCTCAGTGGTGAGCATTGCTGCCTCACAGCACCAGCATCCCAGGTTCATTTCCAACCTCAGGCAACTGACTGTGTGGAGTTTGCACATTCTCCCCGTGTCTGCGTGGGTTTCCTCTGGGTGCTCCGGTTTCCTCCCACAGTCCAAAGATGTGCAGGTGCAGGTGAATTGGCCATGCTAAATTGCCCATGGTGTTAGGTGCATTCGTCAGAGGGAAATGGGTCTGGGTGGGTTCCTCTTCGGAGGGTCGGTGTGGTCTTGTTGGTTTCAACTCTGTAGGGAATCTAATCTAATGTAATCTAATCAAATAGAGAATTAGCTCATGGCCATGAAGCAGTGAGTGGGGGATAAGGGGTTCTTTTTCACTTTGGTGACCTGTAACTCATACGGTTCCAAAGGTTCTGTGCTGGGACCACAACAATATTATATTATATTATATTATATTGTAGCAGTATACATTAATGACTTGGAGGAAAGATGAGAATGTACTGCAGTCATATTTGCAAATGACAAAAGTAGGTGAGAGAAATACAGATTACAGAGAGATACTGATAGGTGAAGTAAGTGGAAAATGTGAAGTTGTTCAATTTTGAAAGGAGAATGAAAGTGTTATTTAAATGGAGAAAAAGTGCAGAAAAATGCAGCACAATTGTACTTGTGCACAAAATACAGAAAGCTAGCACACAGGTGCAGCAGGTAATCAGGAAAGCAACTGGAATGTTCACCCTTATTTCAAGGGGGTTGGAATATAAGAGTAGGGAAGCCTTATTGAAAATGTACAAGGTACTGGTGAGATCATATCAGGAGTACTGTGAGCAGAGTTGGTTCCCTGATTTAGGAAAATAAGCCATTTTACTGGAGGTGGTTCATTGAACATTCACTAAGGTGATCCCTAATATGAAGAGATTGATATATTGAACAAAGGCTAAGTAAGTTGGGCCTCTATTCACTGGAATTTAGAAGAATGAAAGGTGATGTCATTGAAACGTATTCAATTCTTAAGGGGCTTGACAGGGTAAATACTGAGTGGATGCTTCCCCTCATGGGAGTCTCAGACCAGAGGGCATAGACTCAGAATAAAGAGGCACCAATTTAAGACTGAGATGAGGAAATATTTCTTCTCTCAGAGGGTTAAGAGTGCTGGGAATTCCTTGCCACAGAGAGCTGTGATACAGAGTCCTTGCGTATATTTAAGGCTGAGATAGATTTTTAATCAGTTGGGTAACCAAGTAGGGAATGTTGGTTCTGTCATGATCCGATTGAATGGTGGAGCAAGCTCAAGGGGCTGAATGGCCTACTCCTGTTCCAATTTCTTATGGTGTTCCCTCTTCCTTTGTGCTTAAGTCATCACACAAAATATGAGAGGAATGAATAATGTTCACAACATTAAAGAAACCGGAACAATGCTGTTCTGTGGTGTATAACTAATTTAAATTGTGCCCAAATGAACAGTTCTCCTATTTGTATTTTAATAGCTGTCAGTAACAGATTTATATTAGCATTAATAACAAGGGTAATCTAACAGTCAGAACTAATTAGCAATTAATTATCATTACCATTTAACAGCAGTTTAAGAAATAATCTCTTGTGCTATCAAGTGTTGAATTGCATAAAATCTTGCCTTACTCATCTTGGGATCAGGTTATTTAATGGTAAGTGCATTGAGACACAATTAACAAAATAACCAACAAGAAATTCCCAAAACAATTATATTTATACTTGATGGATTTTTACTAAGGATAAATGTCCTTTATTTGTGTCAAGAGAGTACTGCATCAGTGGTCAGAACTGTGGGATAAAATTTAATTGCATTTGGATTGTCTCATGTATGCCAAAACTGAAAGAATCGATGCAACACAACATGATTTTATTTTGTCATTCTATTCTTTTCCTTTGCCACATTGCACACAGTGAGTTTTTCTTCCAGTGATTCATGGCTGTGGTCATTGACTGACTTCTAAATATCTTAGCCAAGTGCCAGCTCTTCATATGAGAGCCAAAAGTACATATTTCAGTGGGCTTCTAAATAAGAGTCTTTTTTTTTCTTTCCAATAAAAGTCAGGCAGGCTGAAAGAACAGTGATGGAAATATTACCCTGGTGTCTGTTTTTCACACTGGCCTCTCATGGGTCAGGTGTGTTGAAGTAAACAGTAGAATTCCCAAATATCGCCCTTGCTGAAGCCAACTATTACAGGAATCACAAAAGCTCAATTAAAAGTTATTTTCCAATGTGAGGAAATAATAGTTGTTCATTTGCTAATATGGTCAAGAATTTGAATACCACTCTGCTGGATAATTTCAGTAACAGAATATTTATTAAGGTAAATTTAGATTTAAATTAAAATGTTGCGACAGTAATTATAGTAGAGTTTTGGTCACAATTCTGAAAATGGGAAAAGACTGGGGCATAGATGTCAGACTTAATTAGAACAGGTACATGGCACCGTGACAGTTGAAGTTTGGAAGTAAATGTACTTGCCTTCAATCAAACTCTCTGTCAGAGAATCAGTGTAGTGTGTTCAGTCAGTCAGCTGTGTATATGTAATATACAGTAACATCAATAAACACAGAACTCAAATTTTGTGTATAAAGCTGTGGTATTGTAACTTGTCAGCTGTAACTTCAAGACATCTGTCTCTGCATGAACACATGTAATGCAGGCCAACATATCGGAAACCCACAAAGTTCATTATAGTGACAGCAAGGAGGACTTAAAAGCTGCTGCTAAATGCTCGTTATTGGCAGCAAGTAGATACCAAAGAACAATGAAAGGTGACAGCAACATGGCAGTTACAAACAACAGTCATCCATCAATCTGAATAAAAAATGCTGAAACACAATGAGTATTCTAACTCACTTTCAAAATTTAAGAGTTTGAGAGGCACAGACAACATCAATTTAAAGAGAAAAGGATCAGCAAGTTAAAAATGTTAAAGACCGTCCCTGATCTAAGAAAGCAATCCAGGAATAAAATACAGCTCAAAACAATAGGAAGTCACATTTTCAATGTTAAAGAGGGTTTACCTGTGTCCAGACATCAGTCTATTCCAGCATTTTAAAATGGCATGAAAATTAAAAAAAAACAAATTTTAAAAGCCACATGTGACATCATCACTGCTGCTTTTTGGTGTAATTGCCACCTATAGACACAAGCCTCCAAGTTTTAATGGGGCATCACGGTGGCTCAGTGGTTAGCACTGCTGCGTCACAGCACAGGGACCTTGGTTCGATCCCACCCTTGGGTGACTGTGGAGTTTGCACATTCTCCCCACATCTGCGTGGGTTTCCTCCCAAAGTCCAAATAAGTGCAAGTTAATTAAATTGGCTGTGCTAAATTGACCATAGTGTCTGGGGATGTGCAGACTAGGTGGGTTAGCCATGTAGGGTTACAGGGATAGATTGGTGGGATGCTCTTCGGGAGGTCGGCGTGGAGCAGATGGGCCAAATGGCCTGGTTCTGTAGGGATTCTATGAACAACTGATAATAATACAAAAAGAGAATAAAAGCCAAAACAAATTAAAAAAAACAGAAGAACTACAATGTAATACAGATTCTTATATTGGCAATATTTACAGAGCATAAAGCTACACAAGAAAGATGCAAATTGATTATCAGAATTGACACGCTCCCTGAACTGCAGTTATTTAAAGAAAGAATCACTTATTACTTAATGGATTGGAAGATTAGAAACAAGGATCAACAGGCAAACTTCTTCTCATTTTGGGCACTGAAGACTGAAGAATAAAACCTTCCAATATTTCTGATGATCATCACAAAGGTCTTGAGAAATTTTTCAGATTTTAGAATAACAACTTAAAGTTCAAGTCAATTTCAGATTTGAGTTCATATTTATACTGACAACAGCCAACAAAATCAATCAATTAATTCATTGGCAGATATTAAGGCAAAATGTACAGAATGTGATTTTACAGAAGTTAACTTAGCTGAAAGATTTGCGAAACTGGCCTCTGCCTTTAACCTACCATATACTTTTGAAAAACCATATGGTTGGCTGCCATTGGTTGGAGTGAAGGATCTGTTTCCATGCTATATGATTCTATAAACCCAAACGACCAGGAGAAGGATGCAAGTTTGAAAACATTGGAGTAGACCGGCATCATCTGCAAGGACTCAAGTGTGGAACAACTACTGCAGCCATCAACAGGTTCAGTAGAATATCAAAATCTTGCATGAAATATGTTTTTTTTTTCCAATGAGATGGTGTTCAGCATCTCATAATGTATGCAAACTATGTTCATAGGAACTCAAAGTTCAACACAATACTCCACAGTGACATATGAAGGTACAATGCAAAGTTCTGTCTATGACACACAAGCAGGTCAACAAACTCCAAAAGGCAACTACAATGGTACAGCTTACAGATCCCAGTCAGATAGAATGTGTGGTCAACTTGAGATGCCACATGGATGCTGTCAAAAAACAACCTAAATTGTTTGCCTCATTTCAAGTGTATATCCCACAAGGAATAGACAATATGCTTTATGACAAAATTGACACTGGTGTGAGTGGATGCATCCATTATACACCTGACAAAGGTGTGCTCAGGAAACAGGCACATTGTGATTTAATTGACAAAGGTGAGCTAACTGCTCAAAATGGGTCTAATATTAGTGGGCGGCACGGTGGCACAGTGGTTAGCACTGCTGCCTCACAGCGCCTGAGACCCGGGTTCAATTCCCGCCTCAGGCGACTGACTGTGTGGAGTTTGCACGTTCTCCCCGTGTCTGCGTGGGTTTCCTCCGGGTGCTCCGGTTTCCTCCCACAGTCCAAAAAAGATGTGCAGGGTCAGGTGAATTGGCCATGCTAAATTGCCCGTAGTGTTAGGGAAGGGGTAAATGTAGGGGTATGGGTGGGTTTCGCTTCGGTGGGTCGGTGTGCACTTGTTGGGCCGAAGGGCCTGTTTCCACACTGTAATGTAATCTAAAATCTAATCTAAATTCCATACATTGACATTTAAGTTGGATAATGTCAATCTGCCTCCACAGTATTGACATTTGAAACTTTTTACATCATTAAAACAAATTAACAGTCTGCCCATATGCATGGATCTGTGGATTTTTATGATCCATGATGTAATAAACCCATGCGTTGCAAACTGAACATTCTAGACTGCAACATTGATCTAATGCACTTTGGTCTCAGCTGATCAGGGCAGATTCACCAAGCTACACCATATGGTGACCAACTGCAACAGCTCAAAATGATCATCAGTGAACACATCAAAATGGTCTGTGAGCTGATGTCTTCATTCTGTTCATTCAAAGATGACCTAGATCTCTCTAGGAAAACAATCTTCAAAGAAAAACAAGTCATAATTCTACAAGCTCGACATAAAGACAATCTAGACCATATAGGTCACATGGGAACTGAAAAACCCAAGAGATTGACACACAAATCCATAGATTGGTCCCACATTGATAAAGACATGCTCAACTCATCATTGTGTGAAAAAATATCAATTCCATTAACTTCAATAATTAACAGAATATCTCCTCCTTCTGAGCCTCCTCTAGGGAAAGTTTGTAACTGATACTTCGCTTGTTCAACATTACATTTTGATATGTGACTATCAGATTCCCTTTAGTTTGTCAAATCAAAGATACCACTCCTGCAATCATTGACACATTGATTGGCATCTTCATTATGTTCAGTGTTTCTCAGCAATGGGTGTTTCACAACAGTCCACAGTACGCTAGTGCACTCTTCCGAGATATGCAGGAGATGGGATGTTCTATTATCTCTTCTCCTCATTGCCCTTAGTCAAGTGATTCCACAGAACTGTTCCTGCCATAAAATCATGAATCATTAAATGTAAAGCACCTGCCAAGATCTGCAGATAGCCAGGTTAATTTTATGCTCCACTCCTTCGGTACCAGTTAAGTCTCACCACCAGCTCTCACGTTTAGGAGATGGACCCACACAATTCTTCCCTCCCACAGACTCACAGCTTAACTATATTTGCATGAAACGCTGTTGGAAAGAAGAGGAAAAGGGCAGAAGAATATAATCAATAAGCATGAAAACAGTTATCCCAACCTGGTCCAGGATATTAGATATTAGATTCCTTACAGTGTGGAAACAGGCCCTTCAGCCCAACCAATCCACACCGACCCTCCAAAGAGTAACCCACCCAGATCCATTTCCCTCTGACTAATGCACCTTACACTATGGGCAATTTAGCATGGCCAATTCACCCGACCTGCACATCTTTGGACTAATGCATAAGTTTGAGAGTTTTGCACAAATGCATGAAACAATACTTTGTCGCCGTATCAAGCTTAGTCATATGGTGTTGTTATGAGCAATGGTCAAGTCCTGCAAAGTAATAGAAACATATCTCATCAGCAACCCCTCAAATGGTAAGATGACACAGATATTGACGATTTCATGCCAGACAGCAACCACACATCTGCAACAAATCTTTCTGCAATGATAGAGAGTACATGGCAGGCTAAAGCTACAATACTGAGTCATGTTTTCTGAGCAAGAACTAGACCTGGTCTTGTATGACCATCAAGGTGTCATCTGAATGTAAAACTGCAACACAGCTATATGCATCTTTGTACTTTATAGGAAAGTTTTTTTTTATTTTTTTCCCCAAGATAAAAGGGGGATGTTGCACTATGGCATAGATTCCAGACCAGGCTGTCCTGTAATTTTATGAAAGTTACAATGCATCGCAACATGTGACATTCTGGTATAAAGCTGCCTGCCTTACTTGCTGACAATCTGTATGTAATGGAGTCAGTGTAATGTGTTCAGTCAGTCAGTTGCAACATAGAGGGACACCAGTAATCAGAAAACCCAGGTTGTCTCTGTGAATCAGAGAAATTATAGCCATGTCGGCAGTTAGTGTGGTTAACACTTCAAGGCATCGATCTCAGCATGCACCTGACTCTGTGGGGAATGAAATGTGGAGTCCTACTTCTAAAAAACATACCCACAAATGTGATGAGAAATTGCACACAAGATTGCTCTGGCTAGGTTATGAGTTCGCCTTTAAAAGTGTTTGCACAACAACAAAAGAAACATCTTTATTTATTGATACATTAATGATCATAACATTTATGATCTTTAATAAATATAATAGAACTTTAGAATTTAACATAAAGTTTCCTTAAGAGTGGAAATGCCCTGGAGGTTTTATTAATAAGCTAAAAATTTGATTGTCATAGCAAATAACCACTTCTCTTATTTCCATGGGATATGCCTGGCATTTTTTTGCCCATTTCCAATTGTCTTTGAACAGAGGGCAGTTAAAAGTCAACTGCATTGCCATCGATCTGGAATCTCATAGGCCAGGCTAAAATGTTAGATTTCTTTCCCTAAAAGGACAATAGTGAACCAGATTCGTTTTTACAATTATTGATTGTAGTTTTGTGGTCAACAGAATTGAGACTAACTTTATATTCCAGATTTGTTTTAATACTTGACTTTGAATTCCAACAGCTGCCATATTACCTTTTGAACTTGTGTCAGAGTTGTACAACCCAGAAATAGACCCTTTGGTCCAACTCATCCGTTTTAAAATGTTAGTCTTAATGATCAGTTTCTTACAAAATTAAGTGCATTTAAAGGTGCATGAAGTTTTAGAACTATTACCTGTGCTCCAAAGAAGTTGAGCTCAATTTGAAGGGTCTGATTCAGCAGTTGCAAAGGGACATAACTGGTCATCGTTGTGCTTTTAGTCTGAGTTGGTGGTTAGTGGTGAGTTTTTGCACAAGGTCAGCATCAGGTGAAATCAATTTTGCACCAGTAAAGTTTTAGAAACTCAGTCTTGCCTTGACTTAAGTGCTTGTGACTCAGCTCAGTACTGTTTATGAATGGTGTGCAGATAATGTTTTCCCAATGTGTTCTTGAAATCATTAACAATATCAATCTGTAAACAATTGTAATTGTGATTCAAGATGATTTCACGCTCTTGCTGTGACACCTGTAAACTTTAAAATAATGGACCTCTGTGTCGAAAATAAGACCCTAATACGGCAAATAAAGAGCTTTTATTCCATCAGCATTCCCTCAGTACCTTGTTATTAGATTTGATTCTGTGCTCAAGTCTTTGAGAAGGAATGAATCTACAAGTTTATGACTCAGCATGAGAGAGTGGTACTGCTGAACCACAGTTGACACGATATGCACATAAATAATACTGTTAGGATCGCTGTAGAGATTATGAATTTGACAAAAAATAAATTTGAACATTCTGTTAATATCTTAAAGGACAAACCAAGAAGATTTTATACTTTATGACCTTTCCTGTAATACTGGACTAAAAGCATTATTGACTAAATGTTATTTTTGGATGCAAGTTACTTTTAAAACACAAAAGGTTTTATTTTCCCCATTTTTACTTGTGGCACACCAAACTTCCACCCATCACCTTGAACATTTAGTCCCTCCATCACCAACATACAGCAACAGCAATGTGTGCCGTCTACAGGACGCAACAAATCACCCGTGACAGCATCTTCTAGATACATCACTCTAGTTGGCAGAGGGCAGCTGATGCTTGACAACACCACCTGCAATGTCCCCTGTCAGCCAAACATCAACTGCTTTGCCAATGCTTCATTGTGATTCAGTCAATGTCCTGGAATTCCCTGCCTAACACCAATGTGTGTGTTTTTACACTCCGACTCTCATGTGGACGGTAGATGCACCCACCATTACCTTCTCAAGGGCAATTAGGGACAGGAAGTAAATGCAGACCTAGTGAATGACACCCAGGTCCAGTGAAAGAGATTTTTGAAATGATACTCCTGAACTGATAGGTGCAGTTGGGCACTTAATTAGCACTTAAGACAACTTTATAGTGCAAGAAGATGAGGAAACAAGTCATAATCTCAGTGCACAGACCATCGAGTTACAGGCAGAAACTCAGGAATTTGAAAATGTTTCATTTCAGTAAAACAGGTTGATGCTCCATGTCGTTAAAATGCTGAAAAGTCAGCATAATAGTTGAGTTTACATAGTGAGATATTGTAAGATAAAATTGCCTTAGTCCCAGAGGATGATTGGGCTGCTGTCTCAGAGAGAGATGACTTGTGGTGGTTTAATTAAAGGTTGAGAGGGAGAGTCCTTCAAGTTAATCTCAGCCAGTGCAAGAATTGAACCTGCGCTATTCGTATCACTCTGCATCACAAACTAGCCATCATAAAACTTCAAACAGTCTCAAAGAAATTTCATTTGAAATGCAATATCTATTGTTGTACATTGTGGAAGTTGTGAGTGGATAATTAAAAATTCAACTATGAATTCAAAATTATTTCATTCATTGCAAATAGAATGTTCTTCAAAGCTAAACAATGAGATTGCAACTTTTTTCCTGTTATGCAAATCATGCAAGGCAGGTTTGTTGGGTAAATTGTGCCAAATCTCAGTCTTTTTAGGGAGTATGTAAGTGGAGTCTTCACTGATAAATTTCAGGTCAAGAGGTTATTTAAGTGGTGTGCCTTCTCTTGAGGAGATTACCTCAGCCAGTAGGAATAACAGATAAGGTGCTTGGACACCAACCATTCAAAATATTGCAGTCTGTTTCTGAAATTGTTAGAAATAAATAACTTGGGAAATTGTAGGGAAAAAAAACACAAATACTTACAGATCACAATAAACTGGGAAAAAAAGGCAAAGAAGCTAGACTCTGCGAATACAAACGGTTTGGGAATTACAAATACAGAGAGAAGAAACTAGATGCAGACAAGGCACAACAGCTATTCTCTCCCTTTAATGAAGCAAGATTAAAGCAGGTGGGATAAATAAGATCTCGATCTCTCAGCTGCAAGGAACTGAAGTGAAGTGCTAATTAACCAATTTGGTCACAACTGACAGCACAAAAACTGGCCATAATTCAAGATTGATTCGTTTTTCTATTTCATGCCTAATTGTTCTGCCCAGAACCTCAGGAGTAACTGTCTTAATGTTCCCTGGATGCAAGTGTCTAATTAATGTCAGAGAACTGAATTTAACTGAACTGGGCTTTTGTTTCTGTCACACAAACAATCCTTGAAGGCAAATGGGAGAGTTGTTTTAACCCCCTCTTCCCCCGAATGGGTGAAGTGGAATGCTATAATGTTAAAACACTCAAACCTGAACCTGTTTCAACTTGCATCCATCCTTTCAATAAAAATGGATGGGGCCAGATAACCAACATGCTCCCAGGTTGTTCATTTAATCAGTTTAATGACACCTCCACTGTTTCACCTCGAGTTGAAACTGAAGGCTAATTTTGATGGTCTTTTGAAAATCGGGAAGCTGAAGGGAAGTGAGGGCTAGATCAGGCTCTGTTTGCTCTCCACCACTGCTGGTGGATCCAGGAGGGTTTTTTTAAATTCATTTATGGGATGAGGACACCATAGCATTTCTTGCCTGCATTACCCAGAGGGCAGTTGAATGTCAACCAGATTGCTGTATGTCTGGAGTCACGTGTTGGCCAGACCAGGTAAGGATGGCAGATTCCTTCCCTCAAGGACTTTAGTGAACCAGATGAGTTTTTCTGAGAATCAACAATCGATTCATAGTCATTATTAGACTCTTAATTTCCGATCTTATTGACTTCAAATCCCACTGTCTCCCATGGCGGGATTCAAACCCAGGTTCCAAAACTTTACCTGGGTCTCAGGATTAACAGTCCATTGATAATGCCACTTGGCTGTCGCCTCTTAATCATAAACAGATTATCTGACCGTTATCACATTACTGTGTGTGGGCATTTGCTGTGCACAGAGTGGCTGCTAGATTTCCCACTTTAAAAAATGACCGCATTTCAAAAGTACTTTAACTGGTTACAAAAGTACTTTAAGATGTTATATTTTATATATACATGCAAGGATTTGTGTTTGTTAGTCACACGGTTGGAATGATCTATCTAAATTATGTGCTGTATTCTCACTAATGCTCTTTATTCACTGTTGTTCGATGGTGCTTTGACAGATACTCTATTGATCGTAACACTGACTTGGAGAGAATATTTAATATGGATGCCAACACTGGAGACATTACAATTGCTAAGAGGCTGGACCGGGAGACAGCAGGATGGCATAATCTCACCGTGATAGCAATGGAAGCAGGTAGATGACATTTATAAGATCAATTTGCTTTTCAATGGCTTTTGTTCAATGGAAAGGTTGAGAGAGTCATTTGTCTGGTCATGGTTTACATGCTGAAAATGTTTTTAGCCACACTGATATATGACATAGGGCATCTGAACAGAGGAGCCCAGCTTGAGAACATAAAGAACAAGGGTGGAATAATGCATACAAAGGTTAAAGGTTAATCCAGTCCACAGGAATTTGCAGGAGGTGAAGGGATGGATGCAGGGGTTAGAGTCAGAAAGGAAATTGGAAAGTGGGCTGTTCTTCACCTTTCCAGATCCCTGTAATTCTGTCAGGGGCAGAGGAGATTGAGGATGCCACCCGTCTGCCAATTGAAGGTCACTGAAGGGTGGCACCGGACTGGTGCTGGTATGTCACCAGTAGTGGGTTTGCCAGATGTCCCATGGACAGACTATCAAGTGAAAACTGGCAGTCCTCAGTGGGCTCCGGTGTGGGGTGGTGGTTTGTAGTGTTTGGATGTGACGGACAGCGTAGCGGGCTGTTATTTAGTTCTGGGATTTCCTCCTTGGTGGTTTCTCCTGGCTGGCTACATTACCAGCAGCAACCTTCACTTCCACAGAGCCAGTGCTGGCCTTTTGACTGTCCAGTTGTTCTGGGAGGCAAGTTCTCAGCCTTCGAAGGGCTGACACCTTAAATGTAAAACAGTTAATTGCATCTTGAGCAAAGATTACACTGGGGCTCCTGGAAGCAACCACAGTACAGTTACCCCAATTCCCAGCCTGCTGTAAGGGCCCTCTCCATCATTAAATTCAACCCAAGTAACCAGTGTAACACAGTGTGAGAAAAGCTGATGAAGAGAAAAGCTAACATTCAATATTGGATAAATTAATCCAAAGGATAGGGTGTAAGCATGAGTTTTGAAGCCTTCATGAGTTTGCTGAGCAAAGAGTTAAATATTTAGATCTCTTTGAGAGACACATTATCGAATGTTCCATTATGCAGCCTTGTGTTTCCATTTCTTTTTACATTGCCACAGTTTTTGTCAAATGTGTCAAGTTTCACAGATGTATCTAATAATGCCAATAAACATTGACATTGTGACTAGTATCTCACATCCAAACAGTTACCTTACCAATTTTCCACAGTTTTGCATTCCAAACAGGGCAGTACAAATTCACATTCCTGAAAATAACATTGCTCTTAAGAATGAACTTGATGAGGCAAGTATTTATTTCTCAGCAGTTTATTTTTGCTTTCATGTCTTTACTTTCTCTTAAGTGATCATCACCTATGCCACCAAGTATAAAACTCCAAATGTACATTGCGCTTGGTGCCTCTTGTATTTTGATATAGGACTTTGAATGCTAGATGTGGTAGAGATCTTTAAAATTATGAAACGAGTTATTGGGGTAGATGTGGAGAAATGTAAAGAAAACTGGTGACTACAGGCATAAGGAGAAGGTGAGGACTGCAGATGCTGGAGATCAGAGTCGAGAGTGTGATGCTGGAAAAGCACAGCAGTTCAGGCAGCATCCAAGGAGCAAGGGATTCAATGTTTCCAGCACAAGCCTTTCATCTTGATGAAGGGCTTACGTCTGAAACAGCGACTCTCCTGCTCCTTGGATGCTGCCTGACCTGCTGTGCTTTTCCAGCACCAGACTCTTGACCACAGGCATAAGACAGTCACAAATTAATCCAGATAGAAATTCATGGGACACGCCTTCACCCAGTGCGTTGTAAGAACATAACCGGGACAAATTTGGATAAAAGCATTTTGGGGTAGGCTGGGTAGGCACATAAGGAAGAAAATGTTCGAGAAGAAAGACTAGGGGAATTTTAATGCAGAACTTAAACACCAGAATGGGCAGGTTTGGATGATCTGTTTCTCTTCTGTAAATTCTATGTAATAGCTTTCTACTGCTGTTATTTCTTTTGCACTTTGCATTCTATGCCAGTGCTGTACATTTCTTTTGTGGTTGTTAAATGTTATTTTAATAATTCTATTTCCTGGCTAGCATTCTGTCAGACTGCATTTGAATGCATAGAGGTGGGTGACTTTGAATGAAATAACTGACCCATGGTTCACTTCAGCATATCTCCTTACGCCAAACAATTTCTGTTTAATGCACACAATGCTCCTATAACATCTGGTCCGTGGCAACTAATCCATTTTTCTCATTTCATCCACGCAGTAAAAATGAATTTCAGAATAGTTGAAAGACAGAATTTCATTTTGAGAGAGAGAGAGATGATGTTTAACTTTCGCCACTAGAGGGTGATCTCTCACACTTTGCTCATAGCTTATTACACCCAGAGAAATGTCAACATGAAGTATTTTTCTTAATTGCAGCCCTTGATTATATAAAGGGTTTTTTAAAATATGGAACAGATTTCATAGATCCCTGATTACTTTGTACTCTATGCACATGCAGCGTAGATCTAGACCATACAGGTAGAATGCTCCACCAGTTTGAGTGACATGCATTAATCTGTTGTTTTTTACTGTTGAGTGATGGTTCAAAAGAGATGTCCATGAATGTCAAATGAAGAGAAAACTAAACTCAGCTGCATGCTTTGGGCCCTGACAATGTTGTGGCAAAGGCTCTGAAGACTTGAACTTCAGAACTTGCCGCATACCTAAACACTCTCTTCCAGTACATTTACAACACTGGCATCGACCCGGGAGTGTGGAAAATTGCCCAGGTACATCGTGTACACAAAAAAAGAGGTAAAGTTCACCCTGGCCAAAGCGGTGGAGAGTGTCACCAACAGTCCTATCAAGCAGCACCTGCCTCATGGCAGCCTACTCATCCCTGCCCAGAGTTTGGGTTCCGCCAGGGCCACTCAGCTCCTGACCTTATTAAAGCGTCAGTTCAAACTTGAGCAAAAGCTGAATTCCAGAGATGAGATAAGAGTGACAGCCCCTGACATCAAGGCCACATCTTGACTGAGTGTGACATCAAGGAGCCCTGGCAAAACTGGAATCAGTGGGAATCTGGAGAAAACTCTTTGCTGGTTGGAGCCATACCTGGCCCATAGGAAGATGCTTGTGATTGTCGGAGATCTGTCATCTCAGCTCCAGGACATCTCTGCAGGAGTTCGCCAGGGTAATGTCATAGGTCCAACCATCTTCATTAATGACCTGCCCTCTGTCATAAGGTCAGAAGTAGAGATGTTCGTGATGAATGCACAACATTCAGAACCATTCATAGCCCGTAAAGTACAGAAGCAGTTCACATCCAAACACAGTAAGTCATGGTCAATATCCAGGCTTGGACTGACAACTAGCAAGAAACATTCATGCTGTACAAGTGTCATACAATGATCATATCCAACATGACCATTACTCGTTGACATTCAATGGCTGAATCTTCCATTGTCAACATCCTGGACATTATCACTGACCAGAAACTGAACTGAGCCAGACACACAAATACAGTGAATAGATCAGAGGCTAGGAATATTGTAGCAACAAACTTACCTTCTGACTCCCCAAACTTGTCTACAATTTATGAGACAAAAGGCAGGAGTGAGATACTCTAGATGAATGTAGCTCCAAAAACACTCTGCTCTGACTTTCGCACTGCATGTGCAGGGCGGCACGGTGGCTCAGTGGTTAGCACTGTTGCCTCACAGCACCAGGGTCCCAGGTTTGATTCCAGCCTCGGGAGAATGTGCAAACTCCACACAGACATTCTCCCCATGTCTGCATGGGTTTCATCCGGGTGCTTCGGTTTCCTCCCGCATTCCAAAGATGTGCAGGTTAGGTGAATTGGCCATGCTAAGTTGTCCGTAGTACTAGGTGCATTACTCAGAGGGGAATGGGTCTGGGTGGGTTACTCTTTGGAGGGTCGGTGTGGACTGGTTGGGCCAAAGGGAATTAGATTAAATTACCTACAGTATGGAAATAGGCCCTTCAGCCCAAGTCCACACTGACCCTTCAAAGAGTAACCCACCCAGACCCATTCTCCATATTCACCCCTGACTATGGGCAATAGGAGTGGAAGTAAGGGCATTCTAACCATCGAGTCGACTCCACTATTTAGTCATAGCTAATGGGCATTTCAACTTCACTCCCCGTAGTCCTTAATTCCTTGTGAGATCAAGAATTTATCAATCCCTGCCTTAAAGATATTTAACATCCCCAGCCTCCACTGCTCTCCGTGGCAATGAATTCCACAGGCCCACCACTCTCTGGCTGAAGAAATGTATCCTCATTTCCATTTTAAATTGACCCCTTCTAATTCTAAGGCAGTGCACACAGGTCCTAGTCTCCCCGCCTGACAGAACCAACTTCCCAGCATCCGCCTTTTCCACGCCATGCATTATCATGTATGTTTCTATTAGATCTCCCCTCAACCTTCTAAACTCTAATGAATACAATCCCAGGATCCTGAGTCGTTCATCATATGTTAGGCCGACCATTCCAGGGATCATCCGCTGCACATGCTCCAGTGCCAGTATGTCCTTCCTGAGGTGTGGGGCCCAAAGTTGGACACAGCGTTCTAAATGGGGCCTAACCAGAGCTTTATAAAGTCTCAGAAGTACATCGCTGCTTTTATATTACAACGCTCTTGAGATAAATGACAACATTACATTCGCTTTCATAATCACGGACTCAACCTGCAAGTTAACCTTTAGCGAATCCTGGACTGGAACTCCCAGATCCCTTTGTACTTCAGCTTTATGGATTTTCTCACCATTTAGAAAATAGTCCATGCCTGTGTTCTTTCTTCCAAAGTTCAAGACCTTGCATTTTGCTCACGTTGAATTTCATCAGCCATTTCTTGGACCACTCCTAAACTGTCTAACTCTTTCTACAGCTTTCCCACCTCCTCAGTACTACCTGCCTGTCCACCTAACTTCGTATCATCAGCAAACTTCCTCAGAATGCCCCTAGTCCCTTCATCCAGATCATTAATATATAACGTGAACAGCTGCGGCCCCTACACTGAACCCTGCGGGACACGACTTGACACCAGCTGTCATTCCAAAAACGAACCTTTTATCCCAACTCTCTGCCTTCTGTCAGACAGCCAATCCTCAACCCATGTCAGTAGATAACCTTGGACACCATGGGTCTTCACCTTACTCAGCAACCTCCCCTGAGACACCTCATCAAAGGCCTTTTGGAAGTCTAGATAGATAGCATCCACTAGGTTTCCCTGGTCTAACCTACTTGTTACGTCTTCAAAGAATTATAAGGTTTGTCAGGCACGACCTCCCCTCTCTAAATCCATGCCGACTTGTTCTAATCCAACCCTGCACTTTCAAGAATTTAGAAATGTCATCCTTAACGATGGATTCTAAAATTTTATCAACAACGGAGGTTAGGTTAATTCGCCTATAATTTTCCATCTTTTGTCTTTCTTGAACAAGGGGGTTACAACAGCAATTTTCCAATCATCTGGGACTTTTCTTGACTCCCATGACTTTGGACACCATCCAGGACAAAGCTCTCTAGACTGACACTTTTTGCTCCTATTTCCAAGCGTCTAATCACTACCTCCGCTGCTCAGTCTGATCAACATGCACCATCAATGAGATGCAAATCAGAAATTCACAAAAGCCTCTTAGACACCATCTTCCAAATCCACAACTACAATCCAGGAGGGCAAGGACAACAGATTCACGGAAACACCACAACTTGCAGTTTCTGTCTATGTCACTCATCTTTCTGACTTGGAAATCCATCATGGTTCCTTCACTGTCTCTGGGCCCAAATCATGTAACTACCTTCCTCATAGCATTGTGCACATGCCTACACCAAATGGGCTGCTGTAGTTCAAGGAAACAGCTCACCACCACCATCTCAAGGGCAAACAGTGATGAACACAAACGCTAGCCTTGCCAACGAAATGGTCATCTCAAAAAGTAATATAAAAACCTCCATTCTGAATTTCCCTGCCAACACACACTATCATTGCACTTAAAAGATAGCTTCCAATGGAAGGTTTGAAAAGATAACCTGCACTTGTGCAAATTAAGGTAGCAGTACATATTGCATCAGGATATATGCTGAGAAAGACAAGGTGATCTTGTATAATTCAAAAATCAAAACCATAATCATGAGTCTATGATACCCAGGAGGATATATATCCAGCTCATGCAACAGTCTGAAGTAAATATACTCTTAGATTTCAAACTGGATTTTGGATGTGTGTCTGGTTTATAAAAAAGCACAGTCCTTTTTTTTTTAATTCTCAAGCAGAGCTCTGACATTAATTCACCTAACTGGCAATCTAACAGTACAATTTCTGTGTAGCGTTTACATCCAATCTTAGAGTTATAGAGTCATACGGCATGAAAACAGACCCTTCGGACCAACCAGTCCATGCCAAACATAATCCCAAACTAAAGTAGTCCCACCTGCCCACCCCTGGTCCATATCCCTCCAAACCTTTCCTATTCATTGCTTATCCAAATGTCTTTTAAATGTTGTAACTGTGCCAGCATCCACCATTTCCTCAGGAAGTTCATTCCACAGACAAACCACCCTTTGTGAAAAAAAATTTGTGCCTCATTTCTTTTCAAAAGCTCTCTCCTCTCACATCCCGTAGTCTTGAAATCCCCTGTCCAAGGGAAAAGACAACTACCGTTACCATGGGTAGCATGGTGGCTCAGTGGTTAGCACTACTGCCTCATAGCACCACGATCCCAGGTTCGATTCCAGCCTTGGGCGACTGACTGTGGAGTTTGCACATTCTCCCCATGTCTGCGTGGGTTTCCTTCGGGTGCTCCGGTTTCCTCCCACAGTCCAAAGATGTGCAGGTCAGGCACACACCCTGTGCAGGTCAGGTGAATCGGCCATGCTAAATTGTCCATAGTGTTAGTTGCATTAGTCAGAGGGAAATGGGTCTGGGTGGGTTACTCTTTGTAGGGTTGGTGTGGACTGGTTGGGCCGAAGGGCCTGTTTCCACACTGTAGGGAATCTAATCAACCCTATTTTTGAAATATACAAAGCCACTGGAAAATGACATCATTCCAAGGCCATTAATTCATATTTGTTGAAATATCAGCCTGTTTAGATTTATGATAATCAAGGAGAATCTTCAAAGAGATTTCAATGGGATGTTGTAGTTGACAAAGATGCTCACTAGAGCTTTATAATGAGGCAACTTGCAAATTTACCATCAGAAAACGATGACGTTATGAAACAGGCAGTACAATTTGTCCATTAGGTATGTTTAAAAAAAAGGACTGAAGAAATCTGAAAGAAAAACAGAAATTGCTGGAGAAACTCAGTGGGTGTGACAGCATCTGCGGAGAGAAGGTAGAGTCAATGTTTTGAGTCCAGTTCTGAAGTGTCACTGGACTCAAAATATTAATTGTTTTTTTTCACTCCTTAGATGCTGCAAAGTGAGAATTTTATGATTAAGATCTTGTTAGATCATAGGTCAGTGTGAAGTGGAGCTAAGTTTTCATTAGGATATGAGCAGCAACGTTTTGGTTGTGCTAAAGTCTCTGGGATGAGGAGCAAGCAGGCCTGCAAGCTTATGCTAATGTAATATTGTGCTTATTTTCAATTGTAATTACTTTGAAGGAATGAAAGTGCAGATTTTGGGGGATGATTTCTTTTAAAGCATTCATAAATGGGACACAGTTGGTTGGGGATAAAGTGAGGACTGCAGATGCTGGAGATCAGAACTGAAAATGTGTTGCTGGAAAAGCGCAGCAGGTCAGGCAGCATCAAAGGAACAGGAGAATCGACGTTTCGGGCATGAGGCCTTCTTCAGGAAGGGTTGGGTAAGTTGGTTGGGCCAGCATTTATTGCCTATCGCTAGTTGGAAGGTGGTGGTAAGCTGTTTTATTGACTGTAGCACATTTGTAATAGGTGCATCCACAATGCTGTTCGGGAGTGTGTTCCGAGATTTTGATCCAGTGACACTGAAGGAACGGTGATATATTTCCAAGTCAGGATCGTGAGTGGCTTGGAGGGAACTTGCAGCAGATGGTGTTCTCATGCAAGTGCTATCCTTGTCCTTTTCAATGGTAATGATTATAGGCTTGAAATACGTTGTCTCAGGACTCTTGATCAATTTCTGCAGTGTGTCTTGTACATGTTACACACTGCTGCTATTAAGGGTTGGTGGTGGATGGAGTGGATGCTGATGGATGTGGTGCCAATCAAGTGAGCTGCTTTGTCATGGTTGGTGTAAAGCTTCTTGAGTGTTATTGAAATTGCGCTCAGCCAAGCAAGTGGCTTTGAGCGATCACATTCCTGATTTGTACCTTGTAGGTGGTAGGTAGGCTTTGTGGAGTCAGAAGGTGAGTTTGATGCAGATTTCTAGCTTCTGACCTGCTCTTGTAGCTACAGTACTTATATGGCTAGTTCACTTCAATGGTAACCCCTAGGATGTTGACAGTGGGAGATTTAGCAATGATAATGCCGTTGAAAGTCAAGGGCGAGTGGTTAGATACTATCTTTAAGAAGTTGCTTCCGCTAGAGAGTTCATTTCTGGCGAAGCACCTGGCTTCCAGTAAATAATCACGAGGCCAAGTTGTTTGGAAAATAAACAGCAGAAAAACAAGAGTTCAACAAAAAAGCTCATAAAAGTGGTGAGTGACTTATAGTTGTGACTGTTCTTAACCGAGGTTTTGTGTTCTTAAATGTATCTGGTTGAAGACCAAGGAACCTTCTTTTCTAGCAATGTACACTTGAAACTCAGCATGTTATAGTGAACTAAGCATCTTGGATAGCCATGCTGAGAATAGAGAAAGCTGTAGATTTAAGACTCCAGAGTTGGAGAGTTTCAGGAGAGTGCTAACCTGAGATGGTTATACTTAAAAAGGTCAGCTCGTGTTGAACTGGATATTTACAACTGGGGGATCGTTGGAAGAACTTCCAAGGGAAAACCTTACCAGAAGCAAGCAGTAAGTCCAAGAAATGTCAACCTTTGTATTAATTCTCACAGCTGTCAGTTGTTTAACTGTTCAAATTTTAATAATACCTGTCTTGAATTCTGTGGATGTAAGTCAAGTACGTGGACAAGGAAATTTAATTTAAGAAGTTCAGTTTAGAAAATATTAACAGTTCCTTGTACTTTGAAGATCTTTACTTTATCTGCCCCTTTGCGATAGTGTAGTTATTAATGTGTGTTTTTTTGATTTCTGTTTTGTCAAATTATTTTGACTAAAATGACAAATCTTGACATTTCATCATTTTAGTAATAAACTTGTCTTTCAGATTCTTTAAAGAACATTAACCAAGTCTATTCCAAGATCATAACTTTTAAAAACTCATAAGTGATTTCAGTTGAAGACAGTACTTTTGTGATGTTATATTTTCCACTCTCTAAGGTAATAAAATACGGTGAAACATCCTTCGCAAATAATTTACAAGGCTTGCATTGTTTTTGGAATAGTGCCTTCCTGACTGACTTGTAAGAAACTTAAAACCATCGCATTGGCCTTTGGAGGAGGTGGAAGTGCAGAAAAAGAGCCCCATATCTATTTTGGCAATGACAGTATAATTTAAATTACAGTTACTAATTGATATTAAAAATACCCAGGGATTCCATAAACAACCTGCCACTCTACAATTCCACAGATTGAAGCCTAAAGTCCAAAGCACTTTGACATGTATTAGACCATCTTGTTCCTAATAGGAGTGACCAGTGCAACAATGTCACCATAATGCAGTTGCTGTTTCCCTGCACCCCCCCCCCCCAACACCAAAAGCCTTTTCTTTTCCCAACTTAGCTTCTTTTTTACCCACCCCTCCCCCTCAGGCCATCAAACTTGTCAGGTGTGGAGCTTTCAGCGCCCCGCAGGATCATAGATGGCACTGCCAGATGCTGAGCTCTCCTGCTGAGACATACATTTAATTAAATAATGTAAGAAACGTGTACTATTTGGCAGGTTATCATTAGGAGTGGATCCAGCTCTGTTCTTATGTCTGCCTTGTAACAAACAAGTTGTTCTTTTAAGATATTGAATCTGGGTCACAGATTACCACCTGGAATTGTTTATTTAAAGTACGGTCACAGAACCATCACTGAGTCTAAAGACGTATTGTTTGTGTGTAACTGTCAATTAATTACAAAACATGTCAGTAATCAAGACTAATATTTATGTAGCACCTTTCATTACTTGAGAATAATATAAACCTTTTTATTATTAAATCTTTTTTTAAAGTTAAAACTGTATGAAGGGCTACCAAATCCTAAGAGCAAATGTTGAGGTTGATGGATGACAGGCTTGTTATGATGCCCATATCCTAGAATGAATGAAAGAATCTGATGTTTAGCTGCATTACATGAAGTTACAGCGTTTGTGTGGGGGTGTCACCAATAATGAAGACTTGGACTAACAGCTGGACAATCCTGAAATGTTAGTCATTAAATGTATGTGCAACCCATTTCCATTTATTTCTTTTGAATGCCAGTACCTGTAGCCTTGATAACTTGCACCATGTGATGGGAAAGCTCCTTTTGAAGTTGTGGTATTGCCTCTTCATACAGCCTCTAATTGGCTGCAGGAGGGATGGTATTATTGGATCTAACTAATGCTAAATCAATCTTTCCACATGTCTGCCAGAAAGACTGCAAACCGCAATTCTACCAGAATCCCATACAGTTTTAGGTATAAGGTGCATAATTGCCATTAGATAAAAATAATAGAATTAGAGAATTGTGTGACACGGAACGAGGCTATTCAGGTTATAGTGCCTGCACTGTACATTCTTTGAAAGGTCTGTACAATTAGTCTCTCTCTTTTGCTCCTTTCTCCATAGCCTCTTCCCCTCTTTGAAAGTTATAAATGAATCCAACCCTGCCATCCTTCCAGACAGTGCATTCCAGATCATAAATATTTAAGATGTTAAAAACAATTATCCTTACCTCTCACATTGTAATGTAATGTTTAAACAACAGAAGAGTCTCTCTTTAATATAGATTTTTTTTAAAAAATAAAATGCTGGATATAAAATCATTCATTGAAATGGATGCAATTTGACATTATTGTCACTGCCATATGTGGCCCTGGGCAGCCAGCAGATGGTGTCTGTATTGGAACAGACTTGAGTGGTTGTGAGAAAGAGCAAATGATATCACCATAGCTGTATGTGTGGTGAATGAGTTAAAGTACAACTTCCCTGTCCAAATATATTAATTCAGTTGGCTCAGTAACAGCAATGACTTCACTCCCCCTTTATTGATTGTGAACCGACATTGGTTATTTAGCATTTGCTTGTCTTTCTCAGCTTCTGATTTTTGTCCGTATAAAAATAAAGCTTGTTTCATGCATGGTCACAGAAGGTGGTCCAGCCGTTTTCATTCTTGAAACATTTCCAAAATATCTTGGTCATCTTTCTCAGGGTCTTGATTCTTATCAAAACTCTGATCTTACTGAATGATTCTTGATCCCTTGCATCTGAAAGGCTTTCAGCAACACTCTCATTCAACTTACCTTAGTTGCTAGTATATTTTCCATGTTCTGCACTTGAATCAGTGTAAATATATAATGAATAAGCAAATTGATATGAGTTGGAAAGGCATGAGTGATTGACTTGCAGCAAAATTATAACACGATTGTTATTCCTCTCCTCAAAACACAATTTCTAATGGAACAAAATGAGCTTGGTTATTTGTATAATTGCAAAGAGACCAAGTATGTTCAAATAAATTCAAGATAATTTATGGAAGATAAATTAAAATTTCCACTTTCAAAACAGAAAAGATTTTGTCAGTCATCTATGATAATACAAATGGCTTTGTTAGAATAGGTCACTTTGATGGGTTAAATATCCTTTCTTTATTCATTTGTATCTTAAGGAAGGCAATTTAATTCTTCCTTTTGTGGATGTTTTTGAACAACCAGAAGATTTTTTTTAACATATGGGGAAAAGAAGGGTAAAACTGCAAGAAGTATAGTGGCTAGTGGGGTGCAGGTTGGGGCTGCTGTTGGTTGGATTCAACTCCATGGAAAAGTATGAAAACAATGAACAGAATGGAAAAGTCAGGAGAGGTTATTAAAGTCTTAAGAACTCACAATAGGACAAAATGTTTGGAAAGGGTTAGAAATCTAACTTCAAGCATATTAGATAAAGGGATGACAATAAGAAGAGGGGTGGTAAATGCAGGACTGAAG
The DNA here is from genome assembly GCF_037043375.1 of Chiloscyllium plagiosum. NCBI lineage: Eukaryota > Metazoa > Chordata > Chondrichthyes > Orectolobiformes > Hemiscylliidae > Chiloscyllium > Chiloscyllium plagiosum. The sequence goes on from NW_028270153.1 coordinate 60,794,448, forward strand.
GTGTTGTATCTGAATGCACGCAATATACGAAATAAGGTAAATGAGCTTCTGGTGCAGACTGAAGTTGGCAGGTATGATGGGATGAGCAACACAGAGACGTGGCTGCAAGGGGATCAGGACTGGGAACTAAATATCCAAGGATATGTATCCTATTGAAAAGACAGGCTGGTGGGCAGAAGGGGTGGGGTTGTCTTGTCAGTAAAAAAAATGAAATTAAATCAATAACATTAAACGAAGTACAGTCAGATGATGTAGAATCTGTGTGGGGAGAGTTGAGGAAACACAAAGGTGAGGAAACCATAATGAGAGTTATCTACAGGCCTCCAAACACTAGTCAAGATGTTGGGCACAAGGTACACAAAGACAAGGTTCCAGTGATCATGGGGGATTTCAATATGCAGGTGGATTGGGAAAATCAGGTTGGTAGTGGATCACAAGGAAAGAAATTTGTGGAATGTCTATGAGATGATCTTTTGGAGCAGCTTATGGTGGAGCTCACTAGGGAACAGACAATTCTGGATTTAGTGTTGTGCAACGAGCCAGACTTGATAGTTGAAGGTGAAGGAACCATGAGGAGGCAGTGACCGTAATATGATAGAATTTTCTCTGCAATCTGAGAGGGAAACGCTGGAATCAGACATAATGTTATGACCGTTGAATAAAGGCAAATGCAGAAGCATGAGGAAGGAGCTGGGCTGAATTGTCTGGGAGGGGAGCTTGGTGGAAAAGACAGGGGAACAGGAAAGGCAGGAGTTTCTGGGAGTAATTTGAGAGAGACAGCAAAAACTCATCCCCAGGAAAATGAAGCATACTAAAGGGAGGATGAGGTAACTAAAGCTGACAAGAGAAGTCAGAGACAGCATGAAAACAAAAAGAAAGCACATAATGTGGTGAAAGTTAGAGAATTGGGAAGTCTACAAAGACCTACAGAGCAAATCAAAAAGAATCAAAGAGGGAGAAGATTAAAATGTGAGGATAAGCTAGCCAGTAATATAAAAGAAGATTGTAAGAGTTTCTTTAGATATATCAAGAGCAAAAGAGAGGCAAAAGAGAGGCAAAAGTGGACACTTGGCTGCTAGAAAATGACACTGGAGAAGTAGTAATGGGGACAAAGAAATTGTGAAGAATAGCCCATACCTCTATTCTTCCTACCTTGTGTCAGTCTTCACAGTAGAAGACATGAGTAACATCCCAAACAATTTAAGAGAGTCGTTGGGTGGGGATGTGATCAGAGGTGAATATGGTGAACATCACCAAGGAGAAGGTATGAGAAAAACTGAAAGGTCTAAAGGTGGATATTTAACCTGGACCAGTTGGGCTACACCCCAGAGTTCTAAGGGAGATAGCTGAAGAGATAGTGGACGTGTTAGTGCTGATCTTTTAGGAATCACTGGAGTCAGGAATGGAAAATTGCTAATTTAACACCCCCCATTTAAGAAGGGAGTGAGGCAAAAGAATTCCTGGAATTTAGAGGCTGACTAGCCTGACCTTGGTCATTGGTAAGACTTTGGAGTCCATTGTGAAGGCTGAGATTTTCTGACTTGGTACATGGTAAAATATGGTAAAGTCAGCATGGTTTCATCAAAGGAGGTCATGCCTGACAAATTTGTTAGAATTCTTTGAAGAGGTAACAAGCAGGTTAGACAAAGGAGAGCCAATGGATGTGATCTACTTGGACTTCCAGCAGGCTGCTGAGTCAGATAAGAGCCTATGGCGCAAGAGGCAAGGTGCTACCAATGATAGAAGATTGGCTTTCTGATAGAAAGCAGAGAGTGAGGATAAAAGGGTCTTCCTCAGAATGGAAGCTGGTGACTAATTCGGCTCCATGAGGGTCAATGTTGGGACCACAACCTTTCACTTTAAAAACATAATGATCTAAATGAAGAAACTGAGGGTATTCTGGCTAGGTTTGCAGGTGATGCGAAGGTAGGCAGAGGGGCAGTAGCATTGAGGAGGCGGGGAGGCTGAAAAAGGATTTGGACAGGTTAGGAGAGTGGGTAAAGAAGTGGCAGATGGAGGACAACGTGGGATAGTGTGGTAGGAATAATTGAGGCATGGACTACTTTCAAAATAGGGACAAAATTCAGAAATCTGAGGTGCAAAGTGATTTGGAGTCCTAGTCCAGGATTCTCTTCAGGTTAATTTGGTGGCTGAGTCAATAGTTAGGAAGGTAAATGCAATGTGTTGGCATTTAGTTTAAGATGATTAGAATATAAAAGCAGGGATTTACTTCTGAGGCTTTTTAAGGCTATGGTCAGAACATAATTAGAACATTGTGAACAATTTTCAGCCCCATATCTCAGGAAGGATGTACTGGCTCTGGAGCAGGTCCAGAGGAGGGTCACAAGAATGGACCCAGGAATGAAAGGCTTAACATATGAGAAAGATTTGAGGGCTCCGGGTCTACACTCATTGGCGTTTAGAAAGATGAAGGGGTATCTAATTGAAAGTTACAAAATACTGAAAGGCCTGGATCGTGTGGACATTGGGGAGATGATTTCATTAGCAGGAAAAACTTCGACCTGAGGACACAGCCTTAGAGTAAAAGGAAGACCTTTTAGAACGGAGATGAGGAGACACTTCTTCAGCCAGAGAGTGGTGAATCTATGAAATTCATTGCCAGGGAAGGCTATGGAGGCCAGGTCATTGAGAAAATGTAAGACAGAGATAGATAGGTTATTGATTGTCAAGGCAAACAAAGGTTACGGTGGGGAGGGCGGGGGAGGGAGAGGTCGGGGAGAAAGCAAGAGAATGGGATTGAGAAACTTATCATCCATGATTGAATAGTGGAGCAGACTTGATGGGCCGAATGGCCTATTTTCTGCGGCTTTATCTTGTGATGTTATTGAATTGCAAGATGAAACCAAGTTACATTTATCTCAAGAGGGTTGGAATATAAAAGCACCGTTGTGCTACTGAGACTTTATAAAGCTCTGGTTAGGCCCCATTTGGAGTACTGTGTCCAGTTTTGGTCCCCACACCTCAGGAAGGACATACTGGCACTGGAGCGTGTCCAGCAGAGATTCACACGGATGATCCCTGGAATGGTAGGTCTAACATACGAGGAACGACTGAGGATCCTGGGATTGTATTCATTGGAGTTTAGAAGATTGAGGGGAGATCTAATAGAAACTTACAAGATAATACATGGCTTGGAAAGGGTGGACGCTGGAAATTGTTTCCATCAGGCGAGGAGACTAGGACCCATGGACACAGCCTTAGAATTAGAGGGGGTAAATTCAGAACAGAAATGCGGAGACATTTCTTCAGCCAGAGAGTGGTGGGCCTGTGGAATTCATTGCCGCAGAGTGCAGTGGAGGCCGGGACGCTAAATGTCTTCAAGGCAGAGATTGATACATTCTTGATGTCACAAGGAATTAAGAGCTACGGGGAGAATGCTGGTAAGTGGAGTTGAAATGCCCATCAGCCATGATTGAATGGCGGAGTGGACTCGATGGGCCGAATGGCCTTACTTCCACTCCTATGTCTTGTGGTCTTATGGTCTTAAGTTGAGGAGCAAATATTGTACACATAAAACAGAGGGATTTTAGGTCTTGATGACAATAATGATTACTAATGCAGTAAACATTAGTGCACTTGAAGTTTTCTGATTCAGTAACTTGCAATAGGACAGCAGTTCTGAAACTGGGGTCTGTGACAGTGCCAGGAGTGGGCAACATGGCAATTGTTCAGCAGATGCAGTAGTTTACTTACCTGGGCTACTCTGTTCTTCCTTCAGTTACCCTTTGTGCTCCTCCTTGACGGTGCCTCTACTCATTCCAGGTTCCTGCTTTCCCTGCAGTAGTGAAACAGTCACACCCATCTTTATTCATGGGAGTAGGGTGTCGCTGGCTTTGTTAGCATTTATTGCCCATCCCTAGTTGCCCAGACTGGAGTCAGCCACATGTCTTTGAGTCTGGAGTCGCATGTAGACCAGACCAGATAAGGATAGCATTTTTCTTCCTGAAAGGATAATAGTGAACCAGGTGGGTATTTTTTGACAATGGATTTGTGATTATAGTGAGATGATTCGAATCCAAGTCCCCAGGAATTTACCTGGGTCTCTGGATTAACAGTCCAGTGATAAAGCCATTAGGCCAATGCCTCCCCCCTCATCTCACTGATCTCTTACAGCATCATCACAACACTTCACATGCAACTTTTTTGTGACATGTTCTTCAATGGGGTGATGTCAAGATTAGTAACCCCTTTGAAAAGAAGACCTTCATTCCAAGAAATTTGTGAAACATTGCAATAGACTTTTGCATCAGTTTTGGAAAGGATGTAAGTTGGTTGACAAACTCTGGTATTAACTTGACAGTATTGGCTGAATGGAATTTATGTATGTTCTTGCACAAATGAAAACAATCCTGAATGAGAGGTGTGAGGGTGGCATGACAGAATCTTGTTTTTACTATTGGGCGGCAAGGTGGCTCACTGATTAGCACTGCTGCCTCACAGTGACAGGGACCCAGGTTCGATTCCAGCCCCGGGTGACTGTCTTTGTGGAGTTTGCACATTCTCCAAGTGTCTGAGTGGGTTTCCTCCGGGTGCTCCGATTTCCTCCCACAATCCAAAGATGTGCAGGTCAGGTGAATTGGTCATGCTAAATTGCCCATAGTGTTAGGTGCATTAGTCAGGGGTAAATATTGGGTAGGGGCATGGGTCTGGGTGGGTTATTCTTCAGAGGGTTGGTGTGGACTTGTTGGGCCAAAAAGCCTGTTTCCACATGGTATGGATTCTATAAAAAGAGGGTTTAAACTCACTTGTCAGAGGTATGGAAACCAAGAAGAAATGTTAGAGAATGGCACCAAAAGGCAAACAATATTAGGGAAGGCAGATACTACGAGGAGAGGAAATAGTTATTAAACAAAAACAGAAATTGCTGATGAGACTCCGCATGTCTGGCAGCACCTGTGGGAAGAAAGCGGATTTAACATTTCGAGTCCATTGACTCTTCTGAGGTGGAAACAGAGCCATAAGATGTAGGAACAGAAATTAGACCATCCATCCCATCGAGTCTGCTCCGCCTTTCAATCATGACTGATACATTACTCAACCCCATTCTCCCACTTTCTCCCAGTAACTCTTGATCCCCTTGATACTCAAGAACCAATCTATCCCAGTCTTAAATATCCTCAATGACCTGGCCTCCAAAGCCTGGTGTGGCAGTGAATTCCATGGATTCACCACTCTTTGGCAAAAGAAGTTTCTCCATATCTCCATTCTAAAAGCTCTTCCCTTTACTCTGAGGCTGTGCTCTCGAGTCCTCGTCTCTCCTGCCAATGGGAACATTTTCCCAACATCTACTCTGTCCAGGCCATTCAGTATTCTGTAAGTTTCAATTAGATACCCCCCCCCCCCCCCCCATCCTTCTAAACACCATCAGGTATACTCCCAGAATCCTCAAACATTCCTTATATGTTAAGCTGTTCATTCCTGTGATTATTCTCCTAAATCTTCTCTGAACACGCTCCAGGGCCAGTACATCGTTCCTGATATATGGAGTCCAAACTGTGCACAATACTCCAGATGTGGTCTGACCAGAGCCTTATGGAGTCTCAGAAGTACATCACTGCTTTTATATTCAAGTCCTCTAAAATTAAATGCCATCATTTCATTTGCCTTCCTAACTACTGACTCAACCTGCAAGTTTACCTTGAGAGAATCCTGGACTAGAACTCCCAATTGCTTTGCACTTCAGATTTCGGAACTTTCTCCCCATTTTGAAAATAGTCCATGACACTATTTTCCCAAGATGCTGCCTGCTGCAGTGTTCCCATGAGCCTCAGCGCAAGCTCGAAGCACAGCATCTCATTTTTCACTTGCCGACTCAGTGGCCTCTAGGACTCATCATCGAGTTCAATAACTTTACAGCATGATTCCATCCTTCCATGTTCCTGTTATGACATGGAATAAAAAACTGAAAGCACTGCAGATGCTGGAAATCAAGGAGTTCTGAGGAAGGGTCACTGAAAATAAACATTAACTCTGATTTCTCTCCACAGATGCTGCCAGGCCTGCTGAGCCTTTCCAGCAATTTTTGCTCTTGTTTCTGTGATGACATGAGTTGCTTTTAGCACAGAGACCCATTCTCACCTACTCATATACCCATTATCACATTATATGGTTTGCATTCAGCACAGTTAACCTAGTTTCTCACTCTTACCTTGTATCATCTTCAGCATCTGCAGTTATTTGTTTCATTCAGTGTATAATGGAAAGTCATAAAGTTTAAATTAGGGTTAGTGTGAATGTATATGGATTTATGATATTACAAAGAAGTTTGGTAAATTGCAGATGTAAATCGCCATGTGGAAATATGAAGAAAACTGTAACGTGGACCAAAAAAGGGCAGGACTGGATATTAAATATTTGTGGACACAAACTGTTCAGGAAAAGGTAGGAAAGGAGGAAGAGGTATAACAGTAAAATTAAGGGGAGATGACAGTAATCAGAAAGAGAGTATTCCAGAGGGGTCAAGGATCAAAACCTTTTGGTTAGAGCTAAGGAATAAAAAAAGATTTACTTACACTGCATGGTGTATTTTATTGACTGTGAACTAATGGGAAGGGTATAGGGAACAAATTTGCAAGAAAATTGTAGAGAAGCGCAAGAACTATGGAATAATAATAATAATGGGAAGTAAGCTTTCCCTTAATATTTTTGTATCATCTCACCTCAAAAGTCTGTCAAGGGATAAATCCACTCATGTCATCCTAAGTTCCACTGCTTATAAAAAAAAACTTTAAAAGCATTTCCAGAAAGATTACCTGAAGAGACTTATTCCAAATGATCAGTTTTGATGGTTGTACTGATTCAGTTTGGTTAAGAATGAGGTTGGTGGAGTGTATTATTGCTCTAATCCCACTTCTTCCTGTAGAACAACATCAAATAAAAACAAAAGTTCCCAGTTACTGCAATGACCAATTAAATAACTTGCCACAATCAGATTTTAAATTAAGAAAGAATTATCGACTTGTTTTCCTCCTAAATGCAACATTATTTATTAAACAGCCAAACCTACTCAAATTAAGATGTAAAATTTGCTAACTAGTATAGTCTGTAATATGGGAGAATGAATGTTAATCCATTGAAATAACACAACACATATTTTTAAGCACACAACTTCATACATCAGGTAAAAGATAAAGAACAGATTTCTCTGCAGATTGACTTTCAAAGGAAAAAAAAACACTTTGGTCAATGGGTTTTGGATCTTGAGGAATAAAATCAAGTATGGAATCTATCATCTTCTGATCCAGTGGTCTGGTACTCACAGTCAGGTGACTAAATTGATATAGTGGTCTATGAAGTCTTGTCAGACACAGCTTGCTCATGAAATACAAGACTTAGATGTTGTTTCACTAACGGTTCTAGAAGAACAAACAAGTTACATGCTGAACAAAAGGGATTTTCCAGAAACAGGAAATATCAACATGGCAACTCCTCTACCCTCTCCCTTCCCACCCCATACCCCTCACCCTAGCCCACAGAATATCAGAACAAACTCAACACCTTTCAAGCAGCCCCAGGTCTCCATCTAAACAAGCAGTGATTACAAGGTGTGTGATTTCCAAAGAAGCCTCATTCAAAGAAAATGTTCTGATGTCCACAGTAAAATTTTAATGACCTTTTAAAGAAACTAAATGTTTTTATGTATCTGTCACCATGTTAGATCTTGGTCTATCAACCTGACATTCTAACCTCAGGATTAGACAGAGCAACATGGTTAGAATTATATGTGATTTCCCATGAGCCATATTATGTTAATCAATTGGAGCTGAACTGTTCAAGCCCAAAGCAGTAATCCTAAAATACCATTTATTAGTCAGAGTCAGATTTTAAACCATAGATTAATGAGAGTTTAAAAGAATGTTCTTTTTTGTTGAAACCTAAGACAAGAGTGTGGCAAAGTCATCCCATATTTATAAAGGCTTCCATTTATAGTGACGCTTTAATATAGCAAAACTGCCTCAGGAATGTCACAGTACAATCAGCCAAAAGCTGATCCACAGCCAAAGAAATATTGAAGTAGATAATAGGTTTATAAAATCATAAGGAGCGTGGATAGGATGAATATGGGATGGCGCAGTGGTTAGCACTGCTGCCTCACAGCGCCAGGAACCCGGGTTCAATTCCAGCCTCGGGTGACTGTCTGTATGGAGTTTGCACATTCTCCCCGTGTCTGCGTGGGTTTCCTCCCACAGTCCAAAGATGTGCAGGTTAGGTGAATTGGTCATGCTAAATTGCCCGTAGAGTTAAGTGCATTAGTTAGGGATAATGGGTCTGGGTGGGTTGCTCTTCGGAGGGTCAGTGTGGATTAGTTGGGCCAAAAAGGCCAGTTTCCACACTGTAGGGAATCTCATCTCATCTCATCTAATAGCCAAGGTCTTTTTTTCCCAGAGTAAGGGAGTCCAAAACTAGAGGCATTGCTTGAAGATGAGAGAGGAAAGACATAAAAGGAATATAAGAGGCAACGTTTTTTTTTACAGAGAGTG